>NC_142083.1:27958939-28688939 GCF_054644295.1 Miniopterus natalensis
TCTGAAATCAATAAAGATATATTAACAAAATAAAAAATAAGCCATAACCAAGAGATACAAGGTATGAATGCACAGAGGAAAGACCATGTGAGGACACAGGGAGGACGCAGCCATCTCTACATCTGCCAACATGAGTATGTGCGTGTATGTGTGCAGGCCAAGGAGTGAGGCCTTGGAGAAACCAAACCTGCCGACACCTTGATCTTGGACTTCCAGCCTCCACAACTGTGAGGCAATAAATGTCTGTTGTTTAAAAAATAAATAAAATAAGTTACAGTAGGCCACAACCACCCTCAGGAGAGCACCTAATCTTATTAACTATCCTGTAATTGGACCTCTGTCTTGCTTCCTCCCACCCTCCTTAGTTGCCTCCTTAAATCCAAATGCGTAAAAGAATCTGCAAAACTTACTCTCTGGGGCATGTGAGATCAAATTCCCAAACATATGCATAAGTTTGGCTCAGATAAATGCATAAAAATTCTCTAAAGGTTTGGACATTTCTTCCTTGGACACATGGAGCTGCAGGTGAGCTGGAACTTGTCATTAAAAGAGCATTTGTCTCCAGGCTCAGTGTGGACCTCTGACAGGGAAGTGGAGCAACCATGCTGTTGCACCCTGAGATAGAGGTGCTTAAAGGAAATGTGGGTTGCGGGAAGCCTTTTCATCAAAAGAGCAAAATTTGCAGTTTATTTGTAACCACCATTTGGAATCACTTCTCTGCACCACGGGCTCCCTGTTCCTGCGCTAGAGGGGCCAGCCATGTAGGAGACTTCACTGGAAGCCACCTTGATTGTGGCAAGCAGCTGAGTTAGTGAGTTCTTCAGTGTGAACTTGGGAAGGTTGCAGATTCTGCCACGGTTCCCTTGGCCTAAGTTCCTCTGTCCTTCTTTTATAAACGGGTATTACAAACAGGGGGGGTCTTACATTTGTACTGATGTGTTTGTGGACTGGTCTGACACCTTGCAGAGTGGTCATTTATGGCCTTTGACATAGCAGCCCCTGGTCCATCAGGTGCTGATCAAGCACTTCCTGTGCACCTACTATGTGGAGGAGTGGAGAGGAGCCCCAGGCCCTCATGTTCAAAGACCACTGTGGGAGTCTGTGTTGGAGAGCTAGGGAGAGGCAGGCAGGGGTCAGGCCAGCGGGGAGGGAGGCCTCACCAACCAGAGGTGAGTTATTCCAAGCATCAGGGTGGCAGGTTAGGGTCCCCTCAATTTTTGGGTGGAGGTGCTGGCTGGAGCAGGAGTATGGATGGAGAGGGCAGAGAGGAAGCCATGGCCTAGGGAGGGAGCACTGTGGATGGGCACACACAGGTGTGCTGAGAGGACTGAAATGGACGCCCAGAGACCCAAGGAGAGTGAGCTACAAAGAATCCCCCTTGGCAGTTGCCCTGCACAGGTGCGAGGTGTCCCGTCCTAGGTCTGTGGCAGCTGCTGCAGGATGCAGAGCTGGAGGCACCTGGGTGGGGAGATGGGAGATTTCAGGGACATCTGAGGTTAGAAGCCAAGAGTGGCTCTTACAAAGATAATTGAGTGAAAAGAGTAAGAAAGAGAAGAAAGTTCTGAGCAGAATATTACTTCCTAAATTAAACCACACACATTTCCCAAGAACTCATGTAAACAAAGTAAGTTTCTTCAGAAGAGTTGCTGGGACAGGGAAGGAGATGCAAGAAGCCAGGTACAGGTGCAGGGTCAGCTCTCTCGCCTGACTCTCCAGCTGGGGGTAGGGATGGGGAAGGGGAGAAGAGTTGATGGAGCCTGGCTGGGGCGTGGCTCAGTGGTTGAGCTTCAACCTAGGATCCAGGAGGTCGAGGTTCAATTCCTGGTCAGGGCACATGCCCGGGTTGCGGGCTCGATCCCCAGTCCGGGGCAGGTAGAAGGCAGCTGATCAATGACTCTCTCATCATTGATGTTTCTCTCTCTCTCCCTCTCCCTTCCTCTCTCTGAAATCAATAAAGATATATATATATATAAAGAAGAAGAAGAGCTGATGGGAGAAAAAGGAGGGGGTGCTTGGAGGGGAAGGGCTCACACAGAGAGAAGCTTGAGGATCTAGACGCCCCCTCCCAAAAGGTTGTCAGGAGCAGTCAGGTTGGAGGTTAGGATTGTGGACCCCATTAAAAGGCTGAGATGAGGAATGGAAAGGAAATAAAACAAGACCCCCAAGCTCCTGGGGACCCTTGTGAGGGACAGAGTGTCTGATAACAATAGGGTGGGGGGAAGACTTGGGGTTGGCCTAGAGAAGACTCAGGAAATTTGGAGGAGGGGACGTAAAGGTTTCTGCCCCTCTCCCCTGGCCTAAGGGTGGTGCTCAGGACATTCCAGAGCTTAAGGACAGGTGAGGGCAGTGGGGCAAGGTCAAGGGTCATGGTGAGCTCAGCCTGGGCTATGGAGGCTGTGGTGGGAGACCCAGGTTGTCAGGAAGGTTGACCTGGTCTCCAGGGCAAGCAGACCAGGCTGGGGGAGAGGGGCCCAGGGCCCTGGGCCCTGACCAGGCCAAACCTTAGTTAAGCAACCCCAGATTCCAGGCAGGTAGACATGGGACTGGGGGTAAGATTGGATGGTGGGCAGAGAGTGGGCTTGGGGAGTGTCAGGCATGGGTATGGTCTGGGATGGAGGCCAAGGTTCAGAGGGCAAGGTCACTGGCAGGAGGCCTGAGTCAGCTCTGGGAACAAGGGAGGAGTAGGGTGGAGACCAGACCAGAGTCTTCAGAGGAGGGGCCCAGGTCAGAGGTCTGAGGTCAGAGAAAGAAGGGAGGGCAGCAGGGGCTGTGGTTTGGGACAAGGCAGTTCAGCAGGCTGCTGGGGGAGCAAAGCAGACACCCCAACCTGAAGTCCTGGGGGGAAGGAGTTGGAGAGAAACAGCATAGGGAACCCTTCTCTTGAGGTTTCAGCTGAACCCCTGAGCAAGGGGCATGAGCTCCAAGGGTCAGGAGCCCATCCTGTTCTCTCTGTACAGGGAGGTGGGGCTCCTCAGGGGCCTGGGGGGGGGAACCCCCTCCCCTCCCCTCCCCTCCCCTCCCCTCCCCTCCCCCTCCCCTCCCCTCCCCTCCCCTCCCCTCCCCTCCCCTCCCCTCCCCTCCCCTCCCCCTCATTCTCTTTTCCCCTTCCATCCCCTTCTCCCTTGCCCTTCCCTCACCCCCTACCCCCCATGTGGATGTAAGAAACATCCAAGCCTGTAGAGAATTTTTGTAAGAGTGTATCTGAGCCAAACTGATGACATATGCAGGGGAGCAGATCTCGGATGCTCCGGAGAATAACAGTTTGCAGTTGCTTTTATGCACTTGGACTTAAGGAAGGAACGGAAGGAAGATCACATGAAGGTGGAGAGAGCAAGGCAGGATTGGATTACAGGATAGTTGGCAAGACTATGTGCTTTCTTGAGAGTTAATGCCCTCTTGGAGGTGTTACTTCTGGTATTTCAAAGGTGTGTTGATTTAGATGCACAAGAGCAATGGACAGGGCTGGCTTAAGGCAAAGTTAAACCTTTTATTAAAGAAGTTAAATGTCTGGGGTGTGACTACCCACCATGACCACCCTACTTAGGAATTCATGATCAGATCACCCTGCAAGGTTACATTCCAGGAACAGGTGTGGTCTGCTCCTCTGGCCCCTGCCACTCGGCCTGGGGTCACCCCTTAAAGCCATGTCCCTTCTGGTTCACTTGTGTTGACGTAAGAAATGTCCAAACCTGTAGAGAGTTTTTATAAGAGTTTATCTGAGTAAAATTGATAACACACGCAGGGGAGAAAGATCTCAAATGCTCCTGAGAGTAAGAGCTTTGCAGCTTCTTTTTATTTTATTTCGGTGTTTTTTTTTTTAATTGTTGACACTATTACAGGTGTCCCCCATTTCCCCTCTCTTTGCCCACCTCCACCCAGCCCCCCCCCCCCCAGCCTTCACCACACTTGCAGCTTCTTTTGCAAATTTGAAATTAAGGAGGGTGCGTGAGGAAGACTACATGGAAGTGAGAGAGAGCAAAGCTGGGACTGAATTATTGGATGGTTAGCAGGACTGTGTGCTCTCTTGAGGGTAGGTTATGACTTATTTCAAAAGTTTATTAACCTAGATGCACAAAAACAATGGACACAGCTGGCTTAAGGCAAAGATGAGTGTTTTATTAAAATGTTATGTGCCTGGGATGTGACTACCCACCACCACCTGCCCAGTTAGAGATTTATGATGAGATCATCCTGTGAGGTTACTTTCCCTAAAACTCCTTTTTTTCATCCACATTTGGCCCCCAGGATGAGGCCTGACCCCACCATAACACAGAGCCCCAGCCTCCCCCCACCACATCCAGCTCAGGAAGGTGCAAACCCTGAGGCAGATGACCCTGGCCGCAGAAAGGGCAGATCAGATGGGTCAGGAAAGGGCCTCAGGGAATCCCAACCCCCACCTCCACCCCCACCCCCACCCCCACCCATGTGAGTGCTGAGAAGACACCAGTTCCCTTTACAAAGATAGTGCCTCCAAGCCCAAAGTAAGCAGGAGATGTGTACGAGAGGAGGCCCAGAGAAGGCCCTGGGGTTCATTCCAGCAATGGGACCAATTGAGGCAGGGGGCTGAGAAGGCCAAGATGTTTCCTCCTGAAAGGAGGATTCTCAAGGGAGACTCTGCTCTGAGCCACTTGGAGTTCTAAGAAATCCACAAAAGAGGCAGCCAGGTGTGGACGAAAAGGGGCTCTATAATAAAACTGACAAGTCCAGTGAAGGCATGGGGACGTGTCTCCAGGTGCCATGGGGAGCAGGAAGACTCGAGAGTCAAGGCTCTGACCGCTGCTCCTAGTGTCCCACTGCAAAGTCCCCAGCCCTGCAGCTCTGGGAGACAAAAGTCCCTGCAGGGACACCAGCAGGTCCCTGGCAAGCAGTGGACCTCTCGGCTGCTGGCCTCTAAACCACACAGCAGCTGGCTGGAACCATCACTCTAAGGACACAAGGGGTGAGGGGACTGTCAGGCTGCTTGGGCACCATAGCAAAATACCGTGCACATGGGCGACTTAAAAAACATTTGTTCTCACAGTTCTGGAGACGGAAAGTCCCAGGACAGGGTGAACACAATGGGTTCCTGGTGAGGGCCTCTACTTGGCCTGCAGACACCTTCTCCTGTGCTCATAGGGCAGAAACAGACAGTTTTGGCGTCTCTTCTTATAAGGAGACCAATCATATGAAATCAGGGCCCCTCCCTTGTGACCTCATTTAACCTTAATTACCACCTTACAGGCCCCATCTCCAAATATAGCCACACCAGGGGTCAGGGCCTCAATATGAATTTGGGGGGACTCATCTCAGTCCACAGCAAGGAGTATGTCTACAATGCAGGCATTCTCCAAGGTGCCTCTTAGTGCTTCCAGAGGGGACGTTAGGAGAAAGTTTCAGCAGCCAATGCAGGCAAGACCCCAAATGATTGAGACCATTCAGATATGAGGGATGGCTCACCTTCCAGGTCAGGACTATGAGGAACTGAGCTCAGCAGCCAGGAGTGGAGGAAGGACAGACTAAGCAAACACCAGGCAGGTGCCCGCTGGAGGAGGGGGGCATCATGCAGATTTCCATGTCGCCATGCTGGGGATCTCTCTGCTCAATAATCACTTCCTCCCATCTCTGTTACCCTCAGATTGCACATAAATGTGTGGGTGTTGCTAATCTTATAGTAGAGTCTTTAATCCAAGGCCGGTGCCGGGGACAGGTGAGAAGACGTCATCCGGAGGTGATCGATAGCTGATGGGACTTCAAATACTCAGATGGGCATAGGAGAGCATCTTCATTTGCATGGGTGGGGGGTGCACTGTATTGCTGGAGCATCAGCCCTGACGGTTAAATTTGGGAAGGGTGTTCCTAGAGGCCCATGGGATGGAGCACACAGCCTGGTCTCCTGACACTTTCCTTCTTCTGAGCCCTTTACTCAGAGACTCAGGTACTTTATTTCCCAGAGAATCTGCCACTGAGTTCTGGGCAGCATCCACCAAGAGGCAGTCACAGAGCATGGGGACAGAGACAGGCTGCCACCTCCACAGCAGGGGCAGAGTAGAGTGGGTCACCCAGGGGCCCAGGGTGGAGGGAGACACAGAGAAGACCCTGAGGCTGGAAACCCCCCAGTGCACACCCTAGGAAAGGCTCTGCCAGCTGGGGACCTCAGGAGGATGCTGCTACCTCAGTGTGGTCACCAGCACCCCCCTCCTTCCCAGCCAATCACCCTGGCTGGTAGTTAGGATGACAAGAATAGGGGGGTGCTTTAGATGGGTGACCAGAGGAAGGAAGGGGACCACAAAGGAGGGGTCATTTCCCAGAGGAAGACTGAGGAGGAGCTTTCTTTTCAGAGATACATTCCCATAAGCCATTGTCACCAGCAAATACTAACATTGCTCTTCACTGTTCCTGCCAGGTGCTAAGAGCCACCTGCTTTTTAACAGCTGGCTCCCTTTAATCCCAAGCACCACCCCCTGAATAACAGGCCTTGTTCACAGCCGCTGCATGAGTCCTCCTCACGTGTTGGTCATGGGTCACATGTAGCAGTCACGCAGGAGTCAGGCTGGCGTCACCAGGACAGGGAGATGGAGACAGGCCCGGAGAAGAGTCTGCACAAGCCAATGTGAGCTAGTCCTGGGTGGGTTGACTCACTCTGGTTTCTGTGAGCTTCTGCTGCTGGCATCTTAGGAACCACCCCCCTTCGGACTATCACTTCAACCCCACATTTTGGCAGAGGGTCTCTGTTAGGCCATCAGCACACACTGTGCCTCCCTTGCTTCTCTGAGTCCTGCAGGACCTACTGGGAGGACAGGCTGGCTCAGCCCTGGGACCCTGGATAGTAAGGTGGTGACCTGAGTTCCTGTCCCCTGTCCTGTGTCAGGAGAAATGCTTTGTTTACTGGCTTTCCATTCTGCTTTCCCCCCACTTGAACTCATATACCGAACATTTCCTGTGCCGGTGAACACGCCTCAGGTATCTGATGTATAAAGGTCACGTGCATCTGGTGCCTGCGGTTCCTTCACTTACCCGGTCCTTCCTCTCCCACAGAACAGGAGGGTGGTGCCAGTTACTGTTCTATAAATAATGCTGTGTGTACTCATAGTTCATGTTCCTCTGCATGGATGACCAACTTGGCTCTTTTTAAGGCTCCTGATACTTGCGATGCAAGAACCCACTGTCCCTGCTGCAGCAGACAACCAGGGGAGGTTCTGGGCTGGGGGCTCCCTGCCTGAGGTTCTGTTGTCCCCACCTCTTCGGCACTGTCCCTGGGACAAACCCTCCCAACCCCCACTCACCAAGCACTCACCCTCTTAGGCAGGGCCACATGGGCTGCACTGCCTTGGGGGGGAGGGGGGTCACATCCTGGCTGCACTTATCTGGTCTCACCAGCCCTAGGGTCCAGTTTCCTGCTCTGAGCAGTAGGAATGGGGTTGGGTGGAGTGGAAGAGGCAGTGTGCAAAGACGGCAGCCCTTTAAGTCACTAGAGGGGTGATTGCTTCCCCTCAATGAAATGGTCAAGGCCAAGAGCATTAACTCAGCAGTCTGGGTGGACGTTAGGACAGAAGGAAGGGCTCCTCCCTTCCATCCCTCCTGCCACACTGCCAGCTCCTGGGAGCGCCAAGGGTCTGCAAGCCCAGGTCTCAGGTACTGGATGGCGTCTGCCCCGAAGGGGACCAGAGGCAGCTCCTCTGCACCGAGCTCTGTGAGTAGTGCTGCCCAAGCCATTCCGCGGGCTCCCTGCCTTCCCTCCCGCCTCCCCATCCGGGCCTGGAGGGAGGAGGGTCGGCCTCCCGCAGCCTTCCCCGCCCACTACAGGGCGTGGTTAGGACGGCGGGGGAGCCCGCGGGCCCGGCTTCTTGGCAGGTTCTCTTGATTAAAGGGGAAAAATCACAGTACTCCGTGCTCCCTCGTGCCTGCCCACTCCACAGACCAAAGACCGCGTGGACCGCAGGCCCCCCATCGTTTCATACGCTGAGAAGGAAAACTATTGCCTAACGCCGTCTCTAGCCCCGCTCCCCGCGGGCGGTGGGAAGGGGCGGCACCGACAGGTGTGCGCCTTACCCGAGCAGGTAGGCATCTCGGCGCCTGCGCAGTGTGGCGGGGTTGCTCCTAGACGCCGACCCGCCAACACGGCTGTGGGTGACGGCGCCGCAGCACAGGAGAACATGCAGAGCGCCCAAGCGGCCTCTGAGACCCACGGTCTTCAAGGGACCAATGAGGGTTCCTCCGGCCACGCCCAATCCTCCACCCCCGACGCTGCCAGGCCTGACTGTGCTCGCGGTGGCCAGCAGGGGGCACCCCAGGGCCGGGATGCGGGCTCCGGTGCCGCCAAGGACTGCGCGGGGCGGGGGCGCGGGGGAGGGGCACTCCTGGGAGAGCTCCTCCCGCCCCCACCCGAGCCCCGGGCTCCAGCTGTTCTCATCTCAGGTGCGGGGCCAGCAGCGTCTCCCCGAGACCCAGACGGCACGGACGGGGAGCGGCTCAGTGCCCTGGCGCACCCCTGCTCACCCCGCTTCACCCCCTCCAGGGGACCCTGCGCCGGTCGCTCCATCCCTGTGAGCCCGTTTCCTCCTGGGGTCAGCTGAGCCTGAAATGGGCCCTGGCTCATGGATGCCAGCTAAAAAGGGGGGATGCGTTGCTGTGGGTTGGGGTACAGCTGCCCTGGGAGCCCAGCTTTTTAGAGGTGAGCAGAGCGCTGAGCCCAGAAGGGACTTGCACTGGCTGTACGTGGGGACTCCGGAGCAGAAGGGGGGGCACACGGGTATTCAGGGCGTGGGCAGTGCCAAGGGGAGGGCGGAGGGTCCTGACTGCTCACTACGGGAATCAGAGTCACCGGCGGGGACCGACCCATCCATACGGGGGGCCTCACCCGGCAGCCCCCTGAGTGCAGGCCCCTGTCTTCCTCTCCCCCCACACCACAGGCTGCAGTTTGTGTGTGTTCAGACCTGAGCATAAGATTCATCCTTCAGTCAACAGCAAAGAGAGACAGAAATAGAGATCAAGAGACAGAAACACACACTGAGGGACAGAGATGGAAGACCCCACTTTATAGGTAAGAAGATGGAGGATTTGTAGGTTGAATGAAAAGCCTGCTTGTGGACAGGGTCTAGGATTGGTATGGTTGGCCCCATACACCTACCAAGGAAACAGGGCAGGGTCAGGCATCAGGGGTCCAGCAAGATGTTCACCAAATCTCCTCCTTCACTGGGGTGGTCGAATCTGGGAAGTGGGTGTTAAATGACCTATTAAAGGCAGTGAGCATAGTTGGCCCACTCAGGCTGCTGGGTGCTGAAGGGGCCTATAGATGCAGCTACCAATAATGCTGCTGAGAGAGTCCTCTCCCCACAGGTTCTTGGCACCCCCACTGAGGGCAGCCCCAATCCTGTCCATCGTATAAAGTGGTACCACCACTTTGGGAAAATGTTGGCATTTTTTCAAAAAATTAAATATAAGCCTACTCTGTGGGCTAGTCTTTCCACTCCTAGGTACTCAAGAGATGTGAACACATATTCACATGGACACTCGTACACAAAGGTCCATGGCAGCTTTATTCCTAACAGCCCCACCAGAAACAGCCAGTGTCTTTCAGCAGGAGAGAGAGAGAAACCAAATGTGGTTCATCTGTGCAGCAATATTGCTCAGCCACAGAAAGAAACGAACTGCTGACCCACCGATAAGTAACAGCCAAGAGCACAGACCACATGATCTTGTCTACTCTGAGTTCCAGAACAGGCACGATACTGGCTACCTATGAAGAGGGGCCAACAGGAAGGTCCAAGAGAGAACTTTCTGGGCATTCGACACATCTGTATCTTGTTCTGGGTGTTGGTTGCACAGGTACACACAGTTCTCTAAACTCTGAACTGAGCAGTTAAGGTTGTGCACTTTATCACATGTAAAATCTATGTAAAAAAGAGTTCAAGGGCCCCCTGACCCCTAGCCTCTGAGCCCGGCTGTGGCCTCTCCAAGCACCCACCTGGAGAGCCCCCCCCCCCCCCCCCAGGAAAGCAAATGCATCCCATGTTGCTAGGGTCTGCTTGGGAAGCCATGCAGGACGACAGAAGTTTCTGACAGAAATCTGTTGTTGCCTTAAATTGCACCCTGGCCATACCTGCCCTTCCTCAGAGTGCCCGGTGTGTCTGTCCTCAGCTGTGAGCATTTGCTCAGCTCTGAGCTGGGCCTGTGCAAGTGAAGACATCTCCTGGCATATCTGAGCTGGAGCAGGAGTTAGGGACAGAAGGCTGGGACAGTAGTTCGGGACATACCTAGCCAGGTAGGAGATTCCATAGACAATGCAGGGCTGAGGGAGCAACAGGAGATAGCCCAGAGGAGGGGAGGAGGGACAGGGTTGGGCATTCCAACCTTGAGGGATTAATTGGCTCTAGGGGCAAATGAGGCCACCTTGGGAGCAAGGCCACTAGGCTCCAACAGGGTATTCAGAGGGGAGGATGAGACTAAGGGTGTGTGTGGAGAGTGAGCAGGAACCATGAGGAGCCCTGAAAGCCACACAGGGCGAGTTGGTAATAGGGAGCCACTAAAGATTTTAGGTGGAAGGCAGCCTTAGTAGAGGAAAAAGGAAGCACCTGGATCAAGGAGGTTATTTCAGCTATTTTCATCAGCAGCTCCTGGACTATAAGTGGCAGGCACACAAGTTAAAAATATCTTAACAACAATGAAACAAAGAGGCTACTTTGGCTCAGGTTCCTGATAGGCAGAGTGTGGCCAGGAAGATGGGAGCAGGGATGACTGTGGCCTGTCATCTTCACTCTGCACCCTGTATTATTTATTCCCTGCTGCATGCAGCCTCAGCCTCTCTGCATGAACACCTTCTGCCTCCTCTTCTTGACTGCTCTGAATTCTTATCTTTGACCTGATGGGTAGGGTGGGCCTCACTGTGGGGCCTACACTCCTTCCCCTCCTGTTCTGCCCACCACATGACTTTGCCCTTTTCTGAGCTCCTTACAAATGCCCTTGGCTCCTCTCACCTTCCCTCTGATAGCAGGCACCTCCAGAGAGCCACCACAGGGGGCTCCAGTTTGTGTCCCCACCCCTGTGCAGCATCTCATTCTCTGCACATGCCTATACCATGGATGGATGGATGGTGAATGGGTGGTGTGTGGATAGATGGATGGATGGATGATGGATGAATGCATAGAGGAATTTATGGATAATGGAGGATGGATTGATGGATGGTGATGGTGATGAGTGGATGGATGAGTGATGGTGTTATCAGTGGAAGTGGAGTGTCCACTAGTAGAAGTGGGGGATCCCCTTTCCCACTGGGTGCTCGGGGTCAGACCCTTAAGATAGCTCGAGAAAAGAATTTTCTGAGACTCACATGGGAGGATGAGTATTTTTATTTGCGTGGAATTACATCTCTGGGTTTGCAAAGTCCCATTTCCCTTAAACCAGCCCTGGAAAACGTAGCTGGGGATTGAGCAGAGCTAGAAGCAAAGCCAATGTCCAGAGCTTCCATTTCCTGGTGGAGCTGGGTCTGGTACAGCATTAGGCTAGCTACAGTCCATTCGTCTATTGTGTGTGGGGCCACATGGCTGTGAGCCAAGTGGGCAAATACAGAGTGTGAGAGTCTCAGGCCAGGAGTCCAACAAGAGGCAAGAGAGCAAGAGAGAGAACTCCTTTGTTTAGGAGCTTAAGTATCTTAAATCTTCTTGCACTTGAATTGGCCATGCCTACGCAGCCAATGACTGACAGAAAAGCACCTTCCCTATTTCACCCAGATTTGATTGCGCATGCTTCTAAATTGCAGCTTTCTGGCAAAGCTGCACAAATGACATGCCTATAGTAACTGGCCTTCTCTTTCCTGTTAATTAAAAACCGGGTTCATTACAATGGTATCAATGGGAAGTAGACAGCATGTACTGAATGTATTCTGTCTTAGACCTTCTCAAAGAGCAGGCTGCCTGCTATGTGAGAGGCCTTCGAGATTCAGACTGTGCACCTGTGGGCAGTGCCCAAGCCACCCAGTACAGGGGGCAGAGCTAACCTGGGTTTGCAGCTCCTAGAGGCTTGGGGGCCACAGGCTTCGATATACTACATGCCCCTCAAACCATGGGAGGCATCTTGAGGAGGCTCAGGGCCAGGATTACCTCAGCCACCCCTTGCTAGAGCAGGCTGAGATGCCCAGCCCTGGAAACCCGACCTCCCAGGGGAGCGAGGGGCCAGAGGAGCCCAAGGGATCGTGTCACTATGATGAGTAAGGCAGCGGGTCGGGTGGCCAAGTTTCCGTGTTTACACGTCCAAAGTAGAGCACGTCTCGCTGCTGGGAGGGGTCTACAGCCAAGGGCTGAACCAATGACATGGGAGCAACATGTCCAGGGTTGGGACTGGGGCCTCCAGTTGGTGGAGGCAAAATGGGTCTACCATGGGGGTTTGTGAGCATCCTGATGCTGCGATTCCCTGAGATTGATCTCAGCCCCAGGACAGTCCTGTCTGAGATTACTAAGCCCCCACAGCACCAGACACCACTGCTAAATGAACCCAGATAAGGACCAGGGTCACCTCCCACTGCACTGGCCACAGGGTACAGCGGACAGACCACACCCAGGCACAGGGGTCCCTACACCTCTGCCACAGGCCTGAGGAAAAAACTGCCATTGTGACAGGGACCTCCTCACCTGGCTCTGCAGAAATCATTCTCAGTAATGCTTCCCTTTCCCCCAACCCTCTTCCCACACACCTACCCCCATAGCTCATTGGCCAGACCCTTAGCATCTACCCAACCTAAAGCCAGCAAAAAAAGGGGGGAGCTACAGAGATGGACGAAAGTGTCTGAACCTGCTGCAGTCCTTCCTGAATGTGTTGGGCACCTGGACAAACCTGGGCTTCCCCGGCATAATAGAATGACAGGAGGGGTTGGCCATGGAGATGAAAGGCAAAAGGGCTACCCTCCACCCTACCAAACCTGCCGCCTGTGGTTCTGTGAGGTCTCCCTCAGCCCTTTGCTTTGGTTTCCATTCAGCCCTGCTGATCCCAGTCAGCCCACCACTGAGGCCAGTCCTGGCATCTTCCCCAAGAAACCTGCCACATTCCACCCTCAAATGTGCCTGGCTCCTGACCTTTCTCTTTCTCTCCCTCCTCCTCTAGATTAAACTCCCTAGCATAATCACACTATCTTACCTCAACCCAGAGCTCAATGTAGAGATGCAGAACCGAAGCCCAACAGCCACAAGGATTGGGGGGGAGGGGTAAAAAATGTTAATATTTTTCCTCCCACCTTCTAAGTTTTTCTGGCTGGGCTAATAACCAAATTAACAGAGACAGATTAACAGGGGTAATCAAAGTTTTAATACATGCACACGAGGCATTTGTATGAGCATGAGAATTCCAAAGACACTGAGGCAACATTGGGTATATAACACATTTTGGACAAAGGAGAAAGGAGGGGAACAAGTTTTAGATTTCAGAAGTGAGAATGGGCCATTTATAGGTAGTTGAGAAAAAGCAAAACATACAAGGCAGGAAAATTCTTGCTCAGCAACTCAGAAACAGTGGGACACAGGCTATCTAGCAACAGACCCCCATCTGAAGCCCTCTGTTTACAGTACTCAATTCAAATTAGGCTAAGGCAACACGCTAAGGTCTTCCTGGAGCGGATTTCCCTGTCTGAATCTCTTGGGCAGGAAAGGAGGCAAGGAGAAGGCTCTTTCTGAGTCTTTTGTTTCTTAATAAACAGCTTAAAATTAATATCCCAAAAAGGCAGCTTCAGGATGGTAAAACTTTGGTTCACTTCAGGGTCCAGGCAAACAGTAGCAATTTTGACACTTTCTAGAAGAAAAGAAGGAGCATGAACATTTGCTGAGTGCTGACTAGAGTCAGGCTTTATCCATCCACCTGTTATCCATCCCTTTGTCATCTGTGCTCCACCCACCCACCTGTCCCCCTGCCATCCAGCCAGCAATCTTTCATCCACCGTACATCCCTCCCTCCCTCCATCATCCATCCATCCATCCACCCATCCATCCATCCATCCATCCATCCATCCATCCATCCATCCATCCATCCATCCATCATTCCACTTTAATTTATGACTGTCAGAGGCACTGCACACTGTCCCGGGTGCTGGAGCAAAGCAGGAAATAACACAGAAGGGCCCCTCCCCCCCCCGAAAAATCAAGGGCCAAGGCCAGCTGCCTTTGTCCAAAGGGTTGTGGTGGGCCAGAGGGAACCATCTAGTGGGCACGCAGTGGACCTGGTGGCTGCTCGTTCAGAGCTGGTGGGGGAGAATCTTAAAGTGGGAGAGTTGCACCAAAAGAAAACTAACTCCCCCTTGGGCTGTCCTGTGGACCCTGGGAGGCACCTGCTATGGCCCTGCATATACCGGGTCCAACTCTGCTTCCCCAGAAAGGCTGGGAACCCCTTTGTGGGCACAGTGACGACCCGCCATCTGGGAAGCATCTTTCAGAGGCAGCAAGGGCCAAGGGTTTGTGGCCCCTCCTGAGCCTCCTCTGCCACCCCTAGATGACCCAACAATGTATGAATGAGGATCATCATCGTCAGTCTTCAGTGTGAATCACTCTGTGGAAGATGTTCAGTAGCACAGCGCATGTCCTGCACCTTCCATCATACCCCTACCTACTCCCAGCCTCGCTCAACCCCTTCTCTCGGCACCCCTCCCTCGGGCTCCTGGTGGCCAGCAGCAGAGGGCTGAGCTGGCCAGCTTGGCTAGAAAGTGACCCCTGTTCTTCAAGGCCCAGGGGAGTATCAAGAGCTCCAAGGCTGGGGACGAGGTGGCTGCTGTGGGTTTGCTGCAAGTCTCCCAAACCCACTGGCTGAGGGGAGGGAAGTGCTGAGGCAGGAGGGAGCTGATCAGCAGATGCCCTGCCCTGGGTTGTGGGCACCAACACCCTCAGCAGGGGCTTTGTGTCCTGCAGCCAGGAAGGGCCCCCCTCTTCCTGAGGGAAACACGTTACCATAACACACTCCACTCTGAGCTTGTCCTCTGGGGGCTTTGGGGGGCAGGCCTTCCACCAAGTCAAGGAGCAGTGAGAGGCCTGGTGAAGCAGCTCCTGCAAACAAGGTGGGCATCGCCCCTCGAAGCCTGGAGCCCTAAAGGAAGCCTGTCTCCTTCCTAAATGAAACCACGGTGTGTGAGAATAAACACCTTCCCCATTCAGAGGGAGTGAGACCTTAGGCAGGACCCCACGTTCAGCACCATTGTCGCAGATTCCCAGAACACAGCATTAAAAAGGACAACTAAGAACAGGGGGACTTTCATTTTAAAGGGACCTCAGTGTGAAGTGGCTCCAGAACTGCCCAGGCCTCCTTCACCTCTGATCCTCCTATGGAATGAGGTGTGGCCTCTCCTGGCTCTCACAAGAGAACCTTGAATTTCTCACAGAGGTGACACTTGAAACCCAAGTGGGATCTGAGCCCCCAGGAATGTCCAGGATTATTGTTAATGAGTGAGCGGGGAGGACTGGGTTTTACTAGATAAAAGGGAACCTGAGTATTTACAGGTAAAACCCTCTGATGGCTAGGATTTCATTAAAAATAAAACAGGTGGGGATAGATGGGGAGTGCTGGTGGGGCTGAGCCACAGGTAGGATGGGCATTAGGTCAGAGGTCCATGGCATGGACCCCCAGTGCATAGGCCTCTTCACTGTCCCCCATGAGTGGCCTGTGGCATGTGACACACAGCTGAGCCCAACTGGGGATGAAGCTGCAGGGTCTGGGGCCCGTTAGCCTGCATGGCTCAGCCCTGGACCACATGGCTGTCTGTCCTCATGGATGACTATGGGGCCAGGGTTCAGGTTCAGAATGCTGGCACAAGGCTTCCTGCCACCTTGGACTTGCGTGTGTGTGCGTGTGTGTGTGTGTGTGTGTGTGTGTGTGTGTTGGGGGTGGGTTGTCTTGCCTGGGGAGCCATCAAAGATGACTCCAAAGTGAGGGCTCTAGGCTCCAGGTTGTTGGGTTCTTGCCCCCAGGGCATAACATTTTCTGATGAGACCCAGAGTGCCCAAAAGTCTCCCCACCACCAAACTGTCCACTTGAACTTATCAACCAGCTATGTGTTCTGATTAATGTGTGTCCCAGTGCTCCTTCTGTGCATCAAAGGGCTGGCCTCTTGGCCAGCACATACTGAGGAGGGGGGTGGCTTTAGGCAGACAGAGGCTCCCCTGAGCCACATGGACCGCAGCCCACAGGGGCCCTCCTTGGTCTTGACCCTGTAGATGACTCAGCATGGTCAAGTCAGACAAGCCCAGAATGGCAGTGAAGCCCCTGGGGTGACTTCTGGGTAGTCAGTTCAGCATTGGGGACAGTGGGGGGCTACTGTGCATGCCTGGTTAGATGACACAGAGGACTGCCAATTCGTACCTGCTTGTACCCACCCATAGTTGTCAAATTGCATGCTGACCCCTCATGGACACCCAGAGCCTCTGCCCCAATGCATGCACACGCACATACACAAGCATATACACCTGTCTTCTGCGGGCCATCTTCTCTCATCTGACTGACTCCGAGACTGTGACTTGCCAGGTCCCCCTGAAGAGCCCACATTTTGTGCCATCACTCCAGCATAGAGGCCTGGCCAGCATTGTCCCTGAAATTTAGACTTTCCTAGGATGTTTTTATAGCCAGGGTGGGTACTTTTAACATCGGCTTTAAATTTTTCCAGGCTAAGACTCAAAAGGCTATAAGTTGTATCATGGATGCCACTTATGGGACATGCTGGAAAAGAAGGTAGGGAGAGAAACTGACTGGTGCTTCCAGGGGCTGGGGGGACAGAGGTGGCGATGGTGTTCTGTGTCCTGCTGCTCAAATTTGCAAGTACCCATGGAACTCCCTTGAGAGATGGTGACTCCTACTATTCGTACATTAGACCTCAGTTAACAACAAATCAACAAATGAATGACGTGTAGATATAGATATAGATAATTTTAAAAGTGGAGGCTATACAAAGGTTTTTAGTGGAAGAGATTAAAACTATAATTACAGGCTACGTAGAAAATGATGACATTGAGAGAACGCCTAGAGAAGATCAGCCTGAGAGAGGAGTCCAATGCTATTTTCAGAGGAAAATGTGTAATCTCAGTGCTTTCATTTACTGAGACATAGTGAAGATTAGTTTTTTTAAACTGAGTATTCAGATCAAGATTGTAGAAAGATTAAAAAAAAGAAGAAAATATAAGTGAAGATAAAAGCAGAATTTAATGAATGGGAGAAAAGGGAAAAGCAGGACTGATCACTAACTCATTCCCTGCACCCTCCCCGCCCTATGACTGTCTCATGTCCCTCTGCATGTTTCTCTGGCACCCCTGAGTTCCTTCCTCGGGCCCCTGTTACTCTGTATTCACAGCCCTTCATCCTTCTCATCTCCCTTTACCAGGCACATTGAGAGCTTACCAGGCTGTATTTTTCTGGTTTGAATATTTTAAAGAAATAACTAGATATTTTACAACACTCTCTTGCAAATGGATAGCGATGATCAGAGGCCATTCTCCCAGGTTGGGTCCCATCCACCTCCACCAGGACAGGCAGAGGTTCTGAGGCACCCAGAGGCATTCCCCACGGACCTCCCAGGTTAGGTGCTACAACCACCACCTACATGGGGCCATTCATCTAGGCTGAGATTGAGTGGCCAGGGTTTTCTGTGAAGCTCTGACATCTTCAGATTTCTAGAATGTCCATGAGCTGAGGGATGAGGTGGACAGAGAACCTGTTTCATCAAGGGTGTGGCTGGACCAGGTAGGTTTGGACATTTTGAAGGGAAAGCTGGACTTACAGGCTGTCCTCTGACAGGCCTGAAACAGAGGGAAGAGAAGGCTTGATGAAGAGAGCCAAGTGTGGGAATTGCCCTTGGCAGTTCCATTCTAGACCTCCCAGGTCAAGTCTTTCCACAGCTGCCTCTGGGTCTTAAGGGTGTTTGCTGGATTCTGATAGCTAATGATGGCGACCAGGGCCAGTGAGGGAGGGCAGTAGAGCAGGAGCACTCATCCCAGCCCTTGACCAGCACGATGCTTCATGGGAAGACACCAAGACTGGTCCCACTCCTGTTCAGACCATACAAGGAGCTCTACCAAACATGGTATTTCATATTGCCCTGGAATTTCTAGAAATCTCCAAAACAAGAACAAAAGGGGGAAAAGAAAACAGAAGAGGTAAAAACAACGAAGAAAGACAAAGCTATCATTCTTTCTAGGTAAAATGATTCCCTTGCAAAAACTACGAAGTTGAACTTGAAAAGGCAATTGAGTAATAGAATTTAGAATTCTGTGAGGTGGCAGGTTACAAAAGAAATACCCAAAAGCCAGTAATGTTTTGTTTTGTTTTTGTTCTTACATTTCAGCATAGTTGCAAGATCCATTACAGTAGTAACAAAAAATGTGAATTAACTTAATGAAAAAGACATTCAGGACCTGGAAGAAGGGTTCAACACCATAAAGATGTCAATTCTTAGCAAAATGATTTATAGATTGGATGCCATTCCAATGAAAACATAAAGGTATTTGGGGAGAAATTTTTCAAAGTGATTCAAATGTTCATCTTGGGCAAAGATAGAAAATACTGAAGAATAAATGGCTGAGGGGGAGGGCTGTCATCCCCATTTGTCACAGACCAAGATCTGTGAAGGGGGAAAGAGGGGCTCCTGAGCACCCAGAAGAACCCAAAAGGTTGTGCAGGAAGACGATGGGTGTGGCCAGGTGTTCCTGCAGGCGTGAGAACTTGGACCCTGGTCCTTCCCTCCTCCGATGAATGGAGGTGTGGGGACATAATGAGAGGGTGAGTGCAAGAATGGAGCCCTCATCCTCCAGAACCCTGGGTCTTTTCTCCTGTATTCATTGTGCCCCTAACACCTCACCTCTCATTCTTCCTCATTAACAGCCCCGGAACATTAGTGGGCACATTTCCCAGCCTTTCTTCATAGGCAGGTGTGGTCATATGGCTAAATTCTGGCTGATGGGTCAAGCAAAGATGCTGTGTGTGACTTCTGGGTTGGGCTCTTGGAAAGAGAGCTAATTGCCCTTCCCCTGTTTTTTCTCTCCACTACTGGAATACAAATATGATGGCTGGACCAGGAGCAGCCATTATAGATCATGAGGTGAGTGAATTGAAGCCATACACAGCTGACCACTGACCTCCTTTAAGTCATTGCTCAGATGTCATCTTCTCCTGGGGCCCTCGTGGACACCCCATTCACAATTTCACCCCTCCCAAACCCCTTCTTGTTTGCTTCTTAATCAGAGCTCTTATCTCTGCCTTCACTCTAGAATATATGCTTCAAAGAGGCAGGGATTTCTGCCTTCTTATGTCACCCACAGGGCCTGGTATTGCTAGGCGTTAATAAATATTTGTTGAATGAGTAAATGTGCAAACCACGTTGCATATTGTAAAGTGCTATGTGAATAAATGTAAAGTGGTAACAAGGGTGTGGTAATAGTAAGCTGTGGTGGCGCATGTGCTGTAGGAGCCCATAAACAGAGTGGCTGATTCTCACCCAGGTTTCCTTGTCCATTGGTTCCCACCCCTCCGCACTCCCAGTGGCACCTCCCCCTTCCTGCCCTCCACTCTCCCGGGCATCCCTCTCCCAGCCTCCAGGGACTGTGCCCTCACCGCTTCCTCACTCCGGGATCATTATTAGTACCTGCCCTCAGTGGGCGTGGTCAGTGGTCCCAGGCCCGTCCCCAGCTGGGAGTGACCAGAGACCGCCAGCGTCCCATGGCCTGTCCTTCTCCTGGACCAGGCCCTGGCTTGCTGACCCTTGAAGCCTGGGACAGGATAGGGTCTCCAACGTCTTGCAACGCGACCCCCGAGGCTGTATTGCTCGGAAGGGACAGGACTGGGTTCAAGATCAAGACTTTTGTGTCTCACGGTGAGCAAGGGATCTCGGCACCGGTCAGCGAACAAGTCTGTCCTGGCCGCCAGACGCCTCCTCCCGGGTGCCCACTCCCCCGGGGGCGCTCCTGGCTGCTCCCGGGACCCTGACCACGCGGAGTCCATCCGACTGCCTCCTCCAGGCTGGCCGCGCCCCTTCCCCACCGCAGCCCCGCCCCTTCCCCAACTCAGCCCCACCCCTTCCCCGCCCCGCCCCCACTCCTCTCTGCCCCGCCCCCACCTGCCTTCCCGGTACAGGCCGGGCTCGCGTCCCGCAGCCTTCGCGGAGCCTGGGAACCGGAGGCCACCATGTCCCAGCGTTTCGTGGTGACCCCCGCGGCGGGCGGAGCGGGGAATCCCAGCCCCGCGGCTTCCCCGGAGCCGCCGCGAGTGGACGCGCTGCCCATTCTGCACTACGGACGTGAGCCGAGCCGCTACGGTAGGTGCGGCCCGACGGGGCCGCCCCCTCGGGGGCGCGCGGGCGTCCGGAGCATCGCGGGATGGTGGCCAGTGGCCCGGGTGGAGGAGCCGCCGAGGCGCCGGCCTTGGGGCCGGCCGCGTGTCGCCGCGTGGTCAGCGCTGGGCTGAGCCGCTGAGGGGCGTCCACAGCGCTCTCCTCCGGGACTTTGACAGCAGCCAGGTCCCGCTGGCGGTCTGCCCTCTCTCGGGACCTGGAAGCAGATGCTAGGGCATGTCCTTGGGAGTTGGCGGGCGACAGCTTCCCAGCCCTCTGACCTCCTGGCTCCTGCAGCGCCGAGCGTGCCTTCGGCCACTTTCCGGATATGCGTGGGGGTGGGGCTTGCAGACCACCCAGGAAATGCGGCGCTGGGCTCCTCCCGCCTGGGAGTCGCGGCCGAGGTCAGTGAGGCCTCCCTTCAGGGCTGTGCTTTTACAGCGTGTTCGGCCCTCTAGTCAGTCGCTTGGTTTATGTCCCTTCCCCCAGTGACCCCACCCGTCTTTAATCACTTTAGTAGTCTAACGTCTACCTTCGTGTGCCTTCAGTTTTGAGAACTCTGCTCTCAATGACTTGAGGAGTGTTGGCAGCCACATTGATGACCCCTGTCTTGTCCCTGTGTGGGGGGATGTACAGACAATGTCCCTCTTGGCCACTCACTGCTCACACAGGTGGGTGCCCACAGCCCTGGGTGGGGAGGGTGGGGACGTTGGAGGACAGGGCAAAGCCTAGTTTCCAGCCAGCAGGGAGCAGAAGCAGGATTTGACTAACTTTGAAAGGCTGCTAGAGCCCTGCCCCTCCACTGCAGCCTCTTTCTATTTGTGGGGGCTTTACCCTCCTGGGAAGGAAGGCCTGCCCAGGGGCTTAGCCTCACCCCCATCCGCTCCTGGGACAGACTGTCCTGGGGCTCCCACTTGCCTACAGGACCTTGGCCATTTCAGGGCTGTCGTTGGTCCCAGCTACCTGCAGCTTCTCCCATCCCCAATAGTCCCTGCAGCTCAGCTGGGGGGAGGCGGCTCTTCAGGTAGAAGAGCCTCCTGTCTGCCCCCCCCCCAGGGGAAACTCAGTGCATGTGAGTGTCATGTGTGTGCACACGATGAGGGAGGGTAGCTCTAAGCATTAGGGCTGAGAGAAGCAGAGGTTTTGGATGCTTGTTCCACAAGACCTTCCGTTGAGTTACTGGGAAGTTCCATTAGCATCATGGTGACATCTGAGTGGTACCTCCCCATGTGAGCAGCGGGCTTTTCATGGTGCCAGTGTGCATGCAGTATGCGTGCCCATATGCATGTGTGTGTATGTGTTGCAGACCCCTGCTCTCTAGGACAGCACCATTGGCACAGACGTGAGATGTGTGTGTTCATCCAATTCTGCTCTGAGTTCTAGGTCAGGCGTGGATATGTGGACAGGATACTTGTCACCTTGGTGGTGGCTGGTCCTCAGACCCTACTCCCTTCCTCTCATCCTCTAACCCTGGGAGCCATTCCCTGGGCTCTACAGGGGTGTGTGCAGCATCTGCTGTGCACCTGTGCTATCAACCCCAGAACGGGGGACCCTCTCCGTCGTACCCTCAAACCGGCTATGGCCCACGTGGAGAGCGCTCTCTAGCCGGGGGCTGCGGTTTCCCCTGCTCCTGCTCACCCAGTAACATGGTCCTTTTGTTTTCCTCTGTGAGCAAGTAATTCCGCAGGTCACTGATTAGAATAAGTCAGAGCAGCTAATTATTTCTCAGGGGTCCAGCCTGTTCTGAGGGAAATGGCTTTGATGAAGGACTCAGCGGGAATTTCAGGGAGAGTGTGGGTAGGAAAAGGAACCATGTCTGAGATCCCAGCAGGGTAACACTCCCTGGCTGTAATCAGCAGCAGTGAGATGGGCCGTTCCTTCTGGGCTGTGGAGCTGGGTCCATACTCCCTCCCTGGAGGATCTGGAGGGTAGTGGTCCAGGTTCTGCACTGACCCCAACCTTGACTTGCTCGACCGCCATGTTCTCCCCACAGGAACTGGGGCCTCCGTGGCCTTGGCCTCACCTCTGGGCTGGAAGATGAACTCCCAGTGGGCACCACCCCATCATGGGGCTATTCTCCCAGCCAGTAGGGCTCAGCTTCCAGCTCCCCAGGCAGGGGCATGGCCCTGAGTCAGCTAACCCTCCAGGTCTTCCTCTCGCCACATCCCCCTTTTGGGCCCCTCTGCCTTCCTGGCCATTGGCACCTAGTGTGCTGGCCTGTGCCCCTGGGAAAAGGGTTTGGTGCCAGGAGACTTGCTCAGGTCTTGACTTTCCTTCTGCTCCCCATCAGGCTGTTGAGATTTTCATCTTCACATTGACATGGAAGAAGGGCATTACACCAGAGTCCTTGATGTGGCACTCAAGAGATGGGACTGTTGGGGGCCAGGGGATCCCGCCTGACCCTAGAATTCCCCCACACCCACCTTCATCTCTTCTTGTGGGCTGCTGTCCAGGGGGCAGGCCTCCCTCTCTCCCTCCCCACCATCACCCAGGCAGATATGGGATACCCCAGACATTCCTCCACCTCAGTCCTCAGGTGTGAAAACTGCTTAGCCTGTGGCCACTTCCTGTTCCACTGCTTGGCTGGCTAGTTTTTACCCACAGACTTTGGGCTCTATGGTGCAGGAGTTCTAGCCAGCAGTCAATGAAATGATTTTGTGTTGTGCCCACTATATAAGAACAAAATCCCTATTATTTGGTGCTCCATTTAAACAATGTAACCTGGCTTTATTGGCACTCCTAAGTCCAAGCCAGGAAGTGGAGCATGGTGGGCCCTTCTACTTCCAAGCAGGTGTGTGTGTGAGGGAGTGATGGGGGAGAATTTCTAATCCTTGGGGACCTCAGCCTCTTGACTGACAGATTCCTAATGCCTTATCAGAGTCTCTCTGGTGCCTCCTTCAGTGTCCAGCCTGGAGTGGGGATTGCAGAGTCTAATCCATTCAACTTTGCTCTCAAACCAGCTCCCCTCGAGGCCACTGTGGGGTCTCCCTTCCCTAGGACAGGACATAAGCCCAGCTCTGAGTCCCATCCCTGTGTCTCTGGCTTAGCCAGCATTTCCTGAGAGCTCCCTTTTGAGCCCACAGCACACGCTGGTCATGACAGTGTACCACTGAGCCTTGTTCAGTTAGTTCATTAAGGGTGGCATCATCTTGTGTTGGGACAGGAGTGGCCTGCTCATCTTTACCTACAGGAGGTAAGAGATGCTGCTGCAGGTGTGACTACCTGCCCTCCCACCCTCCCCCACATTGCTGCAGGACGGGACACCTGGTGTATAAGGGGCCCATGGAGCCTTCTGTCCCACTCACAGGAAAGGTCTGGCTGTGCTGCCATGGGAAATGTCACACGTGATCTGGGAGGTTTCAGGTTAGTGAGGCTGAACCATAGCTCTCCTTTCGTTCCCAGTAGAGGGATGCTGGTGGGAGCCCCAGTGCAGTTCCTTTGGTGGGATAGTCAGAGGTGGTCACAGAGCCAGAATCAAGACATGAGATGGACATGTTCCCCCCTCAGCCTGAGGGCAGAGGAAGGGGAGAGGGTCCAGCCTGGAAGGAGAGTCTGTGTAGGGGGCGCCTTGAGGACTGTGACATTCGGGGAGGGTCAAAACCAGCTCTGGGCCACGTGGGAGGAGGCAGTCCAAAGAACACATGCTCACCCACCCCTTCCTTCTTCCATCTGCTCCCCACCCCCAGGGCCACACCTTGGAGAGCAGCTTGGCTCCCCAGGGGCCAGACTCCCCTAGGCCACCTTTGAGTTTCCCTGGCCTGGGGTGGGCTGCATCTGAAGCTGACTCTGAGTGGAAGGTTCTGGATGTGAGGAGGACAGTGGAGCAGCCTATCACTTCCACAGGGGCTGTCTGGGAGGGGAGCATCCCCCTGGGCTGATGGGAACAGCAGGAGGCCATCGACATTGGCCAAGGGAACATGAGGATGGAGGATTGGACAGCTTGTCCTTCTGGGTAGCAGGAGGAGCAGCCAAGGGACCTGGTCTGTCAGGCACCGGCCCTCAGCACCACAGCTGCTCAGGAGAGGCGGGAGGGTGTGGAGCAGACACGCAGATGGGGTGGATTGAGGGGCCAGAGGGCAAGCTGGCTCCCCAGGTCACTTGTGTGACAGGCCCTCAGCCTGTCCATGGACCCCCCGACAGCCCACCCTCTACCTCCTCCTAGACGGTGAATCTGTGCTTTTTATATGACTTTGTGCAACCTTCATCGCAGTCACTAATGGTATTGGTCACAGGTTTCTGCTTGAAGAAAGTTTCAGGGAAAAGCCCCATTTTTCTGGCTAAATGTGGTGTTTTCTGTCAGGACCCAGGCTGCTGTGGTTCCCTCTTGGCTGACTGACACCCAGGGTTGGCGGGCGTCTCTGGTGTCGGCACCCCCACCCTTCCCCAGTGCGCTGGGCAGACTCTGTTTCCTCTCCCTTAAATATTTTATGGAGCTCAGCGCATGTTAATCTGCTAGCCACCTCCAGGTCTCAGGGAGCCGTGCTTCTGTCCAGAACACCTGAGGGGTTGGTCACTCTAATCCTGAAGAATTCTCTCCTTGGTGATTTCTACTTGGCTTAAAAAGAAAACACTTGAGCCTTGGCCAGTTTGGCTCAGTGGTTCTGTCCAGAACACCTGAGGGGTTGGTCACTCTAATCCTGAAGAATTCTCTCCTTGGTGATTTCTACTTGGCTTAAAAAGAAAACACTTGAGCCTTGGCCAGTTTGGCTCAGTGGTGAGAGCGTTGGCCTGTGTACTGAAGGGTCGCAGGATTGATTCCCGGTTGCCTCACGTACCACTGGGAGGCAACCAATCGATGTCTCTCTCACTTCAGTGTTTCTCTCTCACTCTCCCTCCCTTCCATGGCCTCTAAGAAAGAACAAAATAACCAAAGGGAAAAAGAAAACACTTGAAGCCATAGCCACTGTTTCTCTTCTTTGCTTCTTAATGTTCAGTTTGGCCTCTTTTTCCATGTGGTGGATATCATGAATTTTGAGGCACCAACTTCCTTTATGCATCAAAATTTTCTTTAAATAAAGACTTTAACATCCAACAAGAGAATCACAGCTTAGTCTTGAAGAGTGTGAATTGGGGTCTACACAGTGGGATTGGCCCCTTGGCCTCTCTGCAGAGCTCCCCACACACAGGGACTCCCAAGGTCCCTGTTCTCCCTGCCAATCCCTGCAGTGGTCATTTCATACAGGAAACAAACACGGGGACATCTGTGTTTGTGCGGCCACACAAACATCCTTAACCCACTGGGATGCCGTGTGCAGGCGCAGGACCCCAGGGGAGACACCTGGAACAGCCCTCCTGCTGCCCTGCGGGTGGTGCCTGCCTGGGGCCCTGGCTGCCCTGCCCTCACAGCCTCCACCCAGGCCTCTATCCCCATGGCCTCAGGCTTGAGTTCTGGATCTGTGTCCGTGGATGTTGACTACTGTATGAATATTGGAGGTTGGGGGGCAGTAAAAAGGTAACTACAAGCACAGGCCTTAAAAAATGGAAACATGCACCACAGAACACTATGAAAAGACAACCCACAGAACAGGAGGAAATTTTGCAAGTCATATCTGATAAGGGATTAGTATCCAGAATATATAAAGAGCTCTTATAACTATTCAACAATAACAAACCAAACCAATTATGAAATGGGCAAGGACTTGAATAGACTTTTTTTAAAATTAAATTTATTGTGGTGACATTGGTTAATAAGGTTATGTAAGAAGTCTCTAGTGTACAATTCTATAACATGTCATCTGTGTGTTCCATTGTGTGTTCACTGCCCAAAGCCTAGTCTCCCCTCATCACCGTATATTTGACCTCCTCTACCCTCTCCATTCTCCCCCCCCCCACCTTTCCCCAGATAGCCTCCGTACTGTTGTGTCTGAGTTGGTCTGTTTGTTTACTTGTTGCTGTTTTATATTCCACATGAGTGAAATCACCTGTCCTTTTCCATCTGACTTATTTTGCTTAGCACGATGCTCTCAAGGCCCATCCATGTTGTCACAAATGGCAGTATTTCATCCTTTCTTAGGACCGGGTGGGATTCCACTGTATACATGTACCACATAGTCTTTATCCAGTCATCGGTCAAAGGACACTTAGGTCATTTCCATGTCTTGGCCACCATGAATAATGCTGCAGTGAACATGGGGGGTACATATTTCTTTATGAGTAAATGTTTTCAAATTTTTGGGGTAGATACCCAGAAGAGGGATTGCTGGGTCATATGGTAGTTCTTAAATAGACATTTCTCCAAAGAAGACATACAGATGGACAATAAGCACATAGAAAGATGCTCAACATCACTGATCATGAGGGAAATGCAACCAAAACCACAATGAGATAGCACTTTATCCCCATTTGAATGGCTATCATAAAAAATAGAAAATAACAAATGTTGGCAAGGATGTGGAGAAATTAGAACACTTGTGCACTGCTGGTGGGAATGTAAAATGGTCCAGCTGCTGTGGAAAACAGTCAGGAGGTTCCTAAAAAATTAAACATAGAGTTGCCATATGACTCAGCAGTTCCATTCCTAGGTGTTTACCCAAAGGAATTGAAAGCAAGATCATGAAGAGATATTTGTACACCCATGTTTATAGCAGCACTATTCACAATAGCCAAAAAAGTGGAGGCTACCCGAATGTCTGTCAACAGAAAATGTGGTCCATCCAAACAGTGGAATATTATTCAGACTTAAAAAGGACACATTCTGACACATGCTGCAACATGCATGAGCCCTGAGGATATTATGCTGAGTGAAATAAGCAAGTCACAAAAGCATAAATATTGAATGATTCCACCCATACAAGGTCCCCAGAAGAGTCAGATTCATAGAAAGTCGAAGGGTGGGTGCCAGGGGCTGGGGGAGGGGGTTGAGGAATTAGTGTTTAATGGTGACAGAAGTTTAGTTTGGGAAGATGAAAAAATCCTGGAGATGATGAACATGATGGTTGTACAACAATGCGAATGTGCTTAATGCCACTTAACTGTACACTTAAAATGGTTAAAATGCTGAGTTTTATGTTACATATATTTTATCACAATACAAGAAAAAAAAGCAAACAGATAATAAGGGCCAAAGAGGAACTAAATCCCTCCCCTCCCTGCCTGTTCCTACCAGAGAACCCCTGGTCTCTGGTTTTCCGGGAGGAGACCAGTTTGATTAAATCAATTCTCACCATTTGGGGCTCTCCCAGGAGTGGGCCCTTTTTAATCTAAATTGCTCTCTGCAAGGTGCGAGTTCAGGCCTCTTACAGGAGATATTTTTGTCCAGGAACCTTCCTGTTTTAAAGAACCCTGCGTGACTCCTTCTGGGCTGGTCCCAGAACAGAAGAGGGGGCCGCTGACTGGCTTCCTGCATGCAGATTCTGGGAAGGGGGCTGCAGGCCTGGTACAGCCCCTCCTTACACTGCTTCCCCCAAGGACCTGTTTCTCCCTGCACAAAGATCGAGCAGCAGCCTCAGCCATCCAGCCGGTCATGAGGGGAGAGGTGGTCATGGCAGCTGTGTCCCTTCACGCCCTGAGTCCTACTGCCCACTCAGGACCCACTTTCCAGGAAATGCACTGGCTCTCTTGGTGCCCAGGGTGGGCCACAGCAGGCTGCACAGATGCATGTCCTGGCTGCTGGACCTGCAGCCCCTGCATCACCCTGGCCTCTAATGTCCTTTCCCAGGGACCCTGGAGTGGGGGCAAGCTCTCCTGTTATTAGGAGGGGCTGGCTGGGTGCTCCAGGGCAGCCTCACCAGCCTTCTTGGTCCTTCTTTGTCCTATCTGCTGGTGTTTGCCCTTTTCTTAGCATCAGCGGCATGGCCCCAGGAATAGGAAGCTGGCTGCTTCCTCCCTCAGGAGGCAGCAAATGTTGGTTTTTTGCCTGGGGCTGTTCAGAGTTGGCCTTGGAGGGATTGAGGTTCTAGCTTTGTGCCCAAGGAGGGGCCTGTGGACTGCATGCAAGGCAAGACAATCATGATGGTTCCCTTGGTGGACATTCTGTGTCCTGGCCATGGGAAGGGAGTGTATAGGTGTGTGCACATATGTGTGTGTGCATGCGTACAAGGTTTCTCCTGCCTTAGTAGAGGTGCCATCCCACTTTGTCCTCACTTTGGACAGTTTGCAAAGCAATGCCAAATCATTACCTCATTTGTGTCTGTGACAGCCCAGTGAGTGAGAGACAAGGTGTGCCACCCGGTGGAGACTGCCTCCATGATATCATCAAGAGCTGGGCAGAACTGGCCCCCCACCCCTCACTGGCCATGGGGGAGCCAGAGCCCTTCCTGTAGCAGCCTTATACCTGATGCCACCCCCACTGGGGGATGGATGGGCTGGTGTGCCTTCCAGCACTCTGAAAAGTTCTCTCAAAGCCATGCCAGAGTGGTAAGTCCAAACTCCACAGTGCAGCCAGAGGGCCTGGGGACCTGGGGAAGAGTGGCAGTTTAGTCTACAGCCATATGCTGGCAAGATTACTTCCACTCTGTGAGGTCAGCCTTCAACTGATTGCATGAGGCCCACCCACATTAGGGAGGGCAATCTGCTTTCTTCAATTCCACCAATTTAAATGTTAATCTCATCCAAAAAACACCTTCACAAAAACATTCCGAAAAATGCTTGACCCAAAATCTGGTCAAACTTCCAACCTCCAGCACTGAGACAATAAATTTCTGTTGTTTAAACCTTCCCATCTGTAGTACCTATTATGCGAGAGCTGGCTGAGATAAACTGTTCAACTGTTACAGCCTGCGGGCACCCCTGTCACTCTCAGGTGGGCCTGTCTCAGCTCAGCCTCCTTGGTGGCCATGCCCCACAGCTCTGCTCTGTCCTGGGTCCCCAGTTGGCTACCTGTGAACAGTCTCCCCATGGTGGTCCTCCATGAGGTCACTCTAAGCTGTCACAACAGAGCCCTGTGCCTTCTCCAGCCAGGTGCTCAGTTGACTACCTCACCTGGACTGAGGCTTCCTTCCTGGCAGACACCTCCATGACGATCCGTGCTCCCCTCCTGGCCACCTGAGCCCTCCCTCGAGGCCTGGGCTCCTTCTTGCTTCTCGTTGCCTGGAGACCCTAGCACTTCTGTCCCCCTGGACTACATGGCACAGAGTGGGTGGCACCCAGATCCTGAGCAAAGGGAAGGTGGAACACAAGAGAAGCAGGCCTGATGGTGGAAGGGGACGGGGTCACAGAAGTGGAGGATGGCTGCTCAAGGGAATAAGCCAGGCCACTCTGTCCACTGTGGAAAGGATGGTTGAGTGGACTCCTGCTGAGAGGTATTGGGGTTCCCCAAGCCCCATTACTCCAGTGTCACCCCATCCTCCACAGGGACTACCTCTCTCAGAGAGAGCCAAATCTTACCTCACTGTCCTGAGTCTTGGCCAAGCTATGCCCTCTTGGTTGGGGGGCCTGGGCCTCACGAGAAGCTGAGCCCCCACAGTGCTGCCTTCCCCCGCTACCCGCCCGCTTGTGCGCTGCCCTCAGCACCTGCTCTGGCATGTGTAGGTCCATGGTGTCCAGGGAAGGTGCTATCACCAGCCCAGCTACCCTCTGAAGGAATCCTTGCCAGGCTTCACAGAGTCCAGGGTAGCCTTCCCTTTCCTCTCACCCTTGGGCTGTGAGGTTGTGAGTGGGGACCTGGCCAGCAGATCCATGAGGGTGAAGGTGGAGCCCAGCTTGAGGGGCCATAGGGGGCTCCCAGAGTGGATCTGCTGCTGTCCTGAGGCCCCTCAAGGTGGCTGAGTGGACACCTCTGGCATCCCTTCTAGTCAGGACCAGTTCTACAGTCAGGATCTATTGGGGACAGGACACAGGTGATCTCCACCTGCCTGTCCAACTATTTGAAGTGGTGCACAGAAAGTTGCAGGGGTGCTGTGCGGAATCACTCACCAGGACCCCTCTCTGGGGCTCATGTACTTCCAAGTTTGGACCTGAATCCTGTTTTAGTTTAGAGGTTTATAGTGGGCTAAATGGTTGCCCCCAAAAATTATGCCCACGCCCTAACCCCTGGGTCCTGTGAATGGGGCTTATTTGGAAAAAGGCTCTTCGCAAATGTGATTAATTTAAGGATCTGAAGATGAAGAGATCATCCTGGATTATCCGGATGGCCCTGAATCCAGTGACAAATGTCCTTGTAAGAGACACAAATGGGAACAGACACATAGGGAAAGGCCACCTGAAGATGGAAGCAGAGATTGGAGCACCACACCACAGGCCCAGGGATGCCTGGAGCCCCAGGAGCTGGAAGATGCGGGCAGGACCCTCCCCAGGAGCCTCCAAAAGGAACTTGGCCCTGGGACACCTTGATCTCATACTCTTGGCCTCAGAGCTGTGAGAGCAACCATTTCTGTGTTAAGCCACTATTTGTGGCTCTGAGTACAGCAGCTGTAAGAATTATTACAGGCTCTCTGAGGTGCCTGCAGAGGATGAGTGGGTTTGTCTGAGAGGTGTTTCTGGAGTGCTGGGGACTCTGAGGGTTGGAGGGAGTGCAGAAGGAGAATGGACATAACTCCTGTTCCAACCTCATCCGTCAGCCTCCCTGTCACATGGCATGGTGACTGCCATCCAGGGGCTCTCCCTTGTACTACTGCTCTGGGTTCCCAGATTGACCTCATAAGGCAGCACCACTATCTGTGTCTGCAGGGACAGAGAGGGTTCCTGGGGGAGCAGCCCCCAGCTCAGACTCAGCCCATCCTGGCGCACATACTCTGCAGCCAGGAGCCCAGGGCCTCCTGGGGCAGTCCCAGGAGGAGACTGGACCCTAGCAGGGAGGTGACTCCTGTGTCCTGGAGTCTGTGGATGGTGGAGACAGTAGGACTGAGGGGTGATCGAAGGAGGCTGGGACCTGAGCCAGAAAACAGCACCCAGAACCAACCTGGCTCCAAAGTGCAGCCCCACCAGCGACTGAGTCACCTGACAGCTGCCTCCCTCTTCCCCCCGCCCTAAGGAAGAGCGGGAAGGGGTGGAGCAGTGCCACCCTCCAGGGCCTAAGAAGCAGCGATACCACCTGCTCCCCTCAGCCAGAGACCCCTCTTATGCAGACCACTTCTAGGTGTCCTGCACAGAGCCAAGGCCTGGCATCCTCAGAATTGCTGACAAAGCACAGGGTCTGGGAACTGCACATGAGTGCGTGTGTGCATGGGTGGGTGGGTGCGTGGGTGGGTAAGTGTGGGTGGGTGTGTCAGTGATCCTCACAAAAGCCAAGGTGTCTCTTGGAGTCCAGAATGGGAGGCCCAGCTGGGCCCTGGGCCCCACCTGCACTTTGTCCCCTGAGCCCTTTGAACTTTGCTCATGTTTGGTAACAGACTTTACTTGGAAGCCAGGTTGTGACTTTAAAACCCAGCAGGGGGTGAATGGCGACTGCCCTGACAGTGAGGTCAGGGCGTGGAGCCACAGAGGTAGGCAGGGAGGGTGCCAGCGGGCCAGCGGGCCAGCGGCTGGTCAATGGAACTGGTGTACAAGTGGCTGTAGCCTTTTCTGGGAGGGCAGTGTTTGTTCTCCTGCACTTGTATTTGAAGACAGAGGGTTCTGTTTGGTTCCACGGCGTTATTCTTTGAGCTGAGTGTTGGTGCTCCTGGTGGCGGGCACTTTTACTTTCCCATTGGACCAGTGGGGCTGGTTGTAGAGGAATCGTCACACTGGGTGACACTCTGAACCTAAACCCTTTGTACAAGTGACAATGGGAATGAGAAACCGTCCTGGCAGAATCTGTTCCATCATCTCAGAAATGTGTGGGTCGCCTACGTGCCAGCACAGTTCAGATCTCAATGTGAGCTTCTGCCTCCCCATCAGTCCTGACTGTGGGTTCCAATGACATGCTGGAGTGAGTAGGAAGGACCTTCACAAAAAGACTACTCCCAGGAGGAGATGCCCTGAGCTGCCTGCATGTGCAGCAGTGCAAAGGCCCTGGGGCAGTGCTGATTTCTGGATAGGGCTGTGGATGTGAAGAGAAACCTGCCAGTGTGAATGGGCATAGCTGGCTGTGGTGGGGTCAGCCCATCACTGTGTTTGGCAGAGACTCCTGGGCAGGTAGATGAGTGGGAGAGTGTCACAGCAGAGAAAAGTGGACAAAAGTACCCTGATGGGGGCCATGAGCATGGGGAAACAGAAGGCAGGAATTAGAAGGGGGCATCCTGTGTGAGTGGTTTGCTTTCTGTGGCTGGTCCTGAGTGGAAGTGGGGCAGTCACTGACCAAGTTCTGACCATCTGGACCCATCACTGCTGAGGCTGTGGTTGGGCTATTTGGGCTGCTGGCTGCAGAGGTCGTGGGGCAGGGCTGTGTGCTGTCTATGGTCTGGCGGTTGTCTGCTGTTTACACAGTAGCTCAGGGCACAGACGATGGGGAGCAGATTATTTCAGGTTATTCAGTTTTAAGTTTACAGGGGGAACCTCATGGATCCCATGTGGCACCACCAGTGATGGGGGTGGACAACCCTTCCAGTACAGGCAGAGTGAGCTCAGTGGGGTGGAAACCCCAGGGGAGATAGTGACCTCCAACTGACCAGCAAAAAGTTGTGAATTGTCTCTGTGGGGGGCATGGTGTGACAATGTGGGGCACTGTGGAGCTCTGTGGGGGGCATGGTATGACAAGGTTGGGTACTGCAGAGCTCTGTGGGGGAAGCATCAGGGTCCTGGGATTCCCCTCACCCCCGCTAGAGGGCAGGGCTCAGGGCTTCTGGCCTCCAACTGACCGCTGATTAATAGGATGACCAGTAGGGGGCAGGGAAGGACCGTGAGGAAGGCTGTGCAGTGGGACCTGAGTGGGTTTGAAAGTCAAACCTGCGTCCAGTGCCCAAGCTTTCCTTCCAGCCTGTTCTCTTGTGAGGGTGCCTAGGTCTTTTTTTGCTCTGCCTCCCCTTCTGCCTGTTGGGCCTCGTCACCTCCTTTCCCCTCCTGTTACCCAGTGGCCCTCCTCCTCCACTTCTCTCTCGGTTTTCCTGGAAGGCTGGGCTGTGGTCTCTCCTTGCACCCATCTAGGGTGTCAGGGGGAAAGATGGAAGCTTCCTCCCTTTCCCCCACCAGCCCAATAAGGGGGACGGACACCAAGCAGGAGGCTGGGCAGGTCTGCAGCCCCCTGCCCCCCATCCCTCCATGTCTGCTCCTGGGAGATAGAACCTCTCTCTCCCTCACTTCAGGCCCAGGGAGGGCAAATGCTGTCCTCCCGCTACTCTACCCATATGTAGAGGGGTCTCTTCCATATATTGGGGCTCAGGGCCTGCCCGTATGAGGTTGCCCCTGATGCCTCAAAGGCTGCTCAGATGAGGTGTGCCCTGTTCAGGACACTCTGCATAAGGGCACCTCCTTGCAGCCATCCTCACTGGGGGACCTACTCTGCACCTGGCCAAAGCAAATGCTGTGGCTTCTGGAAGATTCTGGAGGGTTCTGGAGCCGCCAAAGTTGGCCACCTTTATGGAGGAGCAGGGTAGCAGGACCATCGCTACCTCAGCTAAGCCTCCTATAACCAAACAAGCACAATTTTTAGGTGATTTTCAGCATTTTTTCTGAACCGCACCCAGAAATATAATCATGGAGATAACATCAGAAGTTTCTTGGGTTTTTTTGTTTGTTTGTTTTTTAATCCTCACTGGAGGACATGCTTTTATTGATTTTAGAGGGAGAGGAAGGGGGGGAGAGAAAGAAACATGCATGTGAGGGTGAAACATCAATCTGTTGCCTCCTGCATGCTACCCGACCAGGGATCGGGCCGCAACCTTTCCGTATATGGGATGACCCTCCAACCATCTGAAACACACCTGCCAGGGCCTTGGGTTTTCTAACTTTCTTTTTTAGGGGAAAATTGAGACCTGCGCCCTGGGCTGCCCTGGCATGAATGTCCCTCCCTTGTGGTCTGACCCCAGGCCCTCAGGCTCAGGGCCCGGGATCGGATTTTCAACCTCTGACGACAGTGAGGCGCTTTCCTTTTGAATCACCAGGTTTTGGGGCAGAGGAATAATGCTGCTCCTTGGAAGCAGCTCCGTGTGTTTGTGAATGTAACCCCATCTGAAATCTTTTATTTTCTTCCTGTTTAATCATGTCAGTTATACCCACAGTGAGGGCTGTAATTTTCCTCCCAAGACCATGCCTACTATTGGTGACTCTTGGGTGTTCTCATGTTCATTCATGGGGTGGCTGTGGAGGCTCTAGCCTGGCCCCTCCTGAAGGCTGGTTGCATGCTGTCCCTGCACCTGCAGGCCACACTCTCCCCACCCCTGGGTACCCTGGGGACGCTGTGCCTTCTCTTGGTCTGGGCCTCAGCACGCAACCCAGAGGACTGCAGGGCAGGGAGTGGGGAACCCGGTTCTGCACCTCATACCAGGGAAAGACCTGGAAGTTCCTCCAGCCTCCTGAACCTGGGCTTTCCGGCTGACCCCGTATGGCCCCCAAGGACACTCCTGGGGGCCCTCTTACCAGCCCATGCCTGGGAGGGTGCTCCGTGAGACCCTACCCTTCGGGGAGGAAAGATGGTGGGTGTCACCCCCTTGGGCTTTCACAGTTTAGGAACAAGAGTCGCAGCACAAACCAGCAGTCCTCTGACCTTGCTTGGAACTGCTCAGGCCTTTTAAATTTATTTTTCGATTGTGAAATATACAAAACATAAAATTTACCATCTTACCCATTTTTAAGTGTACAGTTTAGTAGCGTTAAGTACATACACAATGTGCACAGCCATCACCACTGTTCATTCTAGAAGTTTTCATCTTCCCCAGCTGGAACTGTGTCCCCATGAAACACTAACCTCCCATTCATTCCCTTTGCACCCTCCAGGCCCCGGAGCCTCTGGAGAGCCTGGGTCATGGGCGGCCCCATGAGCAGATTTTTGTGGGCGCTTTCCTTGTCTGTACCAACGTGTTTTACCAGTGAGCTGGAGCCCTGGTGGCCCTGTCTCCACTCTTCCTGCACACCTCACAGACCTCAGTGGGCCTGTTCCTCCTGCTGCTCCTTTCCATCCCTTGATCACCCTTGTCAACCAACAGAGCATAAATGAACCAGGAGCTTAGCTAGGAATAAATGATAAAGATTTATTCAAGGGTCTTAGGAGTTACATATTGGAAGCACAACTAGGCAATAGGCAGAGTGTTCTGAAAAAGAAGGAAAAACGGGGTCCTTATCATAGAAAGTACACTTTTGAGAAGAATCAGTCCTACATTCTTAGTCTCTGGATTGGTCTGAGATGATGACCGGTGGTCTGGATGATGGATGGCACGGGATCTGGACATGTAAACATTCTTTCCACCCTGGCCTGTGTGGCTCAGTGGTTGGAGCGTTGGCCTGCGCACTGAAGGGTTGCGAGTTCGATTCCTGGTTCTCGGTCCCCAGTCAGGGCAGGCAACCAATCCATGTGTCTCACATCGATGTTTCTTTTATTGTTACTATTTCTTTTATTTATTTTTAAAAAATTGATTTCAGAGAGAGGAAGGGAGGGGGGAGAGAGAGAAAAAAAATCAATGATGAGAGAGTCATTGATCGGCTGCCTCCTGCACTCCCCCCATTGGGGACAGAGCCCACAACCTGGGCATGTGCCCTGACTGGGAATCAAACTGGGATCTCCTGGATCACAAGTCAGTGTTCAACCACTGAGCCACACCAGCTGGGCATCGCATTGATCTTTCTCTCTCTCTCTCCCCCTCCCTCCCTCTCTTCCTCTCTCTCTGAAAAGCAAAGCAATGGAAAAAATATCCTCGAGTGAGGGTTAACAACAACAATTCTTTCCTTAACTCCTCTGTGGATAATCAGAGGGTTGTTTGGAGGTTTGGTGTATATCTGGGCGTTGACCTAGGACTGGGAAGTTTAAGTTCCCAGCCAGGATGGTTAAAACAAGAATTATTTCCTCACACCTATGTGATTTTAGTAATTTACCAGCTTGATTATAATGACTCCATTTTATTTTCTCACTTTCCTCACCCTTGACCCCCCAGAAACATCCCTGATACATTTAGCCGCCACCGTCCTGCTTTCTTGTACTCGGCACCTGCATTTCCACAGTCCCTTCGCACTTCACATGCCTCCTCCAGTACCTCTCTCCCCAAAGGCAGGTGCTGCTCCCCAGGATGCAGGGAACATTCCAGATGCTCATTGGTGATCAATGGCCAACACTCACCCTTTGGTCCCATTCAGTGACCTCACGTCTCCCTGGGTCAGGGCCCCCAGTGTCTCTGTCTGGGGTGACATTTTTCTGTACATGTTAGAGTCCCCTGACCCTGGGCCTGAGCAATGAGGTTCAGTTTCCTATCTTTCAGGAAAGCATGGGGCCTCCAGAGTGGGCCCCCACCCTGCCTGTCAGGTGGTGTAGTGTGTGCCCTCAGAGCCTGGCTGCAGCTGTATTTGCCCGGGGTGTGTGTGTTTACTTTCCAAACACTTCCAGACCTGCCTGGTGCCACCCGGGCACTCTCAGGAGTGTCCCAGCTGGGCTCAGGGTATCTCCCATTTCAGAGGCAAGAGGCACAGCTTTCCCTGCAGCAGTGAGAGGCCCCAGCTGCACACGTCTACCCTGTGCCCCATTCCCCTGGAATGGGCAGAGGGGCCAGCAGGAGTGGCCTGGTCATACCTGTGGCCCCTTGCAGGTGGCCCCTTGGGGAGGTGCCCTTGATGTTCAGGACACATGGCCATACCTAAGAAAGGATAGAGCCTTGGGTGAGAACTTGACCAAGGGTCGGCAGGGGTGTGGGCAGTTGAGGAAGGGTTGGGTGAGGCCATCAGACCTGGGATCTCAAGGGGCCCCTCCTTCTCCCTGTAGAGGGCAGCAGGGTGCAAGTGGGCAATTTGGAGAGAGAATAAACCCAGAAAGAGCAGTGGGTTAAGGTGAGGAGGTGGAGCCCAGGGTGACTGAAGGGCCAACCCCTGTGGGTTGATGGAGGGAGGTGGTCTGGCCTCTGTGCGAGTGGGTCCAGATTGGTGTCTGCATGAGCAGGATGCCTCAGGGCCACTGCCCAGGCATGCATAGCCTGTGGGCTGCCCCAGGCCACTTAAGGAACACAGTGTGCCCATGTGAGCACACACCCACAAACTAACCCACATTCACAGCACACATACGGGCACAAGCAAAAGGGCACACTCACAGACATGCTCACACTCATGCACCAACACAGACTAACACACACACACACTCACATAGACACACTCATGTTCACACACACACACACACACACACACACACACACACGCTCCACTGCAGCCCTGCAGGGATTGATGGGAGCCAGGGGACAAGAGGCCCGGTTTCAGTGGACTGAGTTAATGCTGACTTCCTGCCTGGTCGAGAATAGGTGGCACAGGCAGCTCTTGAACCACGCTTGGTTCTGTGGTGACTGGAGTTGCAGCTGGAAGCTGATGTTGCGACCCTCCAACCACTCTGTCCACTCTGGTCTTTCCTGATGGACATGTCCATTTTCTACATAAACAGGCACCAACCTGTGACATAGCCAGATGCACACAAATTCTGCATTTGCTGCTTGCATGTAACTAGCCCCGTTAAACAGAAACCTTCACGACTGGAAGCTTTTCTGAAAGAAGGGGTTTACCGAGCCACGTGCCACCCAGAAAAGGACCAGGTCCTGGGCCATCAGCCTGAACCACTAGAGGAAGGGCTGGATGGAGAAGGCAAACAGGTCCGCTGTCCTGGGGCTGACGGGGGCCCTTTGATTATAATAAGTTTGGGGAAGAATGTCAGTTGCTTTGAAAGAATTTATACTGGCTACATACGGGGAGGAAGAAGGTAAAGCGGGGCTGGTTTGGGACAGGTGAAGAATCCATAAGAAAGCAGCGTTTGCTGATTCTACACCGGTTGTGGGCCACAGCTCAGAAAGTTCACATGTAAGCAGGATGCGGTGGTGTCTGGTGGTCCTCTAACTCTCTAGATAAGAGCTGAAATAGCTACCTGGAGATCAATTCAAAGTTTCAACAGAGTCAGAAATGTGAAGTCTTCTTCTGTTTTTGCTCTGTTAACTGACCAACTCCCTGTCTCTTCTTCCCACCTTCAAGCTGCTGTGATTTAATTTAGGACATTTCAGAATTTTTCTCTTGTTAACCCCCCCCACCAAGTGAAAAATAGAGCATTCAGTAGCATTTTTAAAAATATGTCTTTATTGATTTCAGAGAGAGGAAGGGAGAGCGAGAGATAGAAACATCAATGATGAGGGAGTCATTGATCAGCTGCCTCCTGCACGGCCCCCACTGGGGATAGAGCCCGAAACCTGGGCATGTGCATTGACTGGGAATCAGACCAAGATCTCCTGGATCATAGGTCGACGCTCAACCGCTGAGCCATGCCGGCCAGGCAATCAGTAGCATTTTAGACATTTTCATGGCATGTAGGATATCTCATCATGGCTGTATCTTTCAGTACCTTGGTGACCAAGGCTAATTTGATTAAATGAGTTAGGCAATATTCCTTTTTTTTTTTTTAACTCTCTGAAAGAGTTTAGTATAATTGGTATTATATCTTCCTTAAATGTTTGGAGAAATTTACTAGTAAAGCCATCTGGGCCTGAGTGTGTGTGTGTGTGTGTGTGTGTATGTGAGGGTTTCAAATTATGGCTTTAATTTCTACATGAGCTATGACGCTATTCAGAGCTTCTATTTCTAGCGTAAATTTTGGTAGGCTGCGTTTCCCAGAGAATTTGTCTACTTCATCTACAATTTCAAAATTATTATCACAAAGTTATTCACAGTATCTTCTTACTACCTGTATAATTTCTTAGGGCTATTGTAACAAAGTCGCACAGTCTGATAGCTTAAAACAACAGGAAAGTATTTTTTCCGGGTTCTGAGGCCAGAAGGTTTCACAGGACCATGCTCCCTTCAGAGGCTCCAGGGGAGGATCATTCCTGCCTCTTCTGGCTTTTGGGGGCTCCAGGAATCCCCTAGCTCGTGGCCACGTCACTCCAACCTTTGCCTCTGTTGTCACATGACTTCCCCTCCCCCATCTCTCCTTTGGTGTCTTCATATCTCTCCTTTTAAAGGCACAAATCATATTGGATCAGGGCCTCCTACCCCCCTACTCCAGTGTGACCTCATCTTAAGTCAGTCACATCTGTAATGACCCTATTCCAAATAAGGCTATACTCACAGCTACTGGAGGCCAGGACTTCAGCATTATCTTTTGGGGGGCCATAGTTCAACCCACTACACTATCTTTGTAATTTTTGCAGGATCTCCTGTGGTGACAAATTTTTCTTCTGCCCAGTTTTAGCTTTACTTTACAAGTGTTGATAAGCTGTATTTTTATTATCAGTTAGTTCAAAATATTAACTGCTTTCAATTGTAGTTTCTTCTTTAGCTCACTGGTTTCTTGGAATGTGGTGGGGATTTTCCAGTTATCTCTCTGTGGTTAATTTTCTGCTTTACTCCTTTGCGGTCAGAGATCCTACTATTATTCTAGTCTTTCAAAGTGATTGAGATTTGCTCTATGGTCCAGAATGCGGTCTGTTTTGCTAAATGTTTTGTGTGCATTTGGAGAGAACATGAGTTGTGCAATTGTTGGATGCAGGTCCGAGTACCTGTCAGTTAACGTCAATCTTGTTACACTTGTGGTTCAAATTTTCTTTATCTTTGTTGATTTTTTTTCCCATTTGTTCTATCAGTTACTGAGAGAGGCGTCTTAACGTTTCTAACTTTTGGTATAGCAGTGCCTGTTTCTTCTAGTTCCATTAGGTGCTGCTGTTTGGGTTTGTGCCATCAGCACAGGAGTGGGATCCGCTAATCTGCCAGGGTGGCCACCCAGTCGTGAGCGTGGATCTTCTCTTCTTACCTTCTTTGGTATTAAACATGCCTTTTTATTATTTTGTGTTCTCTCTCCATTAGCTCGTTAGTTACACATGCTACTCTATTGTCATGTTGCCCTGGCTCGATGGGGTCTGCATAAAGAAGCACAGGGACCGTGTCCCACGCAGCGTGGGAATCCACGACCTCACCCCACCTCCTGGGCCACCGTTGCTGCATGTTTCATTCTGCACACGTATGTGACGCTCTGTACATTTAAGGTCCACACGTATCTCCACTGCTGCCCTGTCCAGTCAATGCTCTTGCCCGTTAACTGCATTCTTTACCCCGCAGTTATTCTGCATTTCTGTGCCTCTATTAGAGGCCATTTGCCTCAGTCTGGAAAGAATTCTCTCAGGTTTTGTCTGAAAACGTCTTTATTCTGCCTTCATTTGTAATGACTGATTTGCTGGTGTGGAAACCCGGCTGGCAGCCGTTTCCCTGTGTGCTTTGAAGAGATCCTCCGCTGTATTTCCCGAGACTGCCCCCCACAGGCGTTCGTGGGGGCCCAAGCTCAAGGTGCAAACCTTTCTGTTTGGGGTTTTTAATGGGCGTCCCTTATCTCCTCAAAAGCAGAGTGTAGCAATCTGACAGTCTCAGTCAGTTGGCCCTGTTTTTGTTTCCTTTTCTCTGTGCACCTTTGTATTACATGTTTTTGGCCTGTGACCTTCATCTGTGAAGGATCTGGCTGTTTAATGGGTTTTGAGTTGTGGATGAATAAGGCAGTTCTATTGGAAAGTAGCCTCACAGGGTGATCTGATCTTAAATTCCTAACTGGGCAGGTCATGATGGGCAATCACACCCCAGGCATATAACTTTTTAGTAAAAGGTTTATTTGTTTGTTTGTTTTATAAGAGACAGTTTATTTAAAAGTTTCAGAGGTAGGAGAAGTGAGCCGTAGAAGAAATGGGCTGAGGAAATGAGTCACAGAGGCAAAAGAAGGGCCCTTTGGGGCATCTTGGGGAGAGAGAATGAGAGGTGAGCCTTGAGAGACAAAAGAGGGAGGAAAGGCTCCGAGTGCTCAGAAAAAAGAGAGAGCAGAACATGAAAGGTTTGTCTTTGCCCTAAGCAAGCCCTGTCCATTGTTTCTGTGCATCTAGTTTAACACACCTTTGAAATAACCACCCTCAAGAGAGCACATAGTCCTGCTGACTCTCCTGTAACCCAATCCTGGCCTTGCTCGCTCCCACCTCCACGTGATCTTCCTTACATTCCCTCCTTATTTTCAGATTTGTAAAACAAGCTGCAACTGGAGCATCTGAGATCTTGCTCTCTGGCACATGTCATCAGTTCGGCTCGAATATACTCTTATAAAAATTCTCTACAGGTTTGAATGTTTCCTATGTCGACAGAGTTGTGAGGCTCCGTGTAACCTTGGTAGCCTTCCATGGCAATCAAAGCATATTTTGAAAATGTGTTTTTAAATCATTACCCTGAGAAAATAGAAATCATTGACTTGCAGTATTTACAAAAAGTAGTTCTCTGTGGGTAGCAATAAATCTTAATAGTACATTTGTCTGTCTGCTCTCATGTGAATCAAGCCAAATATTTAAGGTTTGAATGAGGTAATTAAACCAAGAAGTAGTTATCTAACTCAGAAACTGTTCATCAGACTTTCCCTTCTCTCTCCTCTTAAACAGAATAGAAGAAAGTAAGTCAAGAAAAAGGGGTGGCTTTTGGTTCAGTTAACCAAGCAGAATCTCAAGTTTAAAACTTGGGGTGATGGCTCAGCCAGTTTGGAAAATGTTTGGCACAATTGACTACAGCTGAGTCTGTGACCCTGGGCCCCCACACGACTCCAGGTCCTTGGCCAACAGACACACGTGTGCCTCAGATACTGGCATGGGGGTTCAGCCCAGAGCCAAGCTCGGCCCCAAGCCCATCATGGGCACGTCCTCTCCCTGGGCCTCTGTTTTCACTGGTTTGTTGAGCCCCTTGATGTGACCTTGGGCCAGGCCGTTGGTCACCTTATCTGGGCCGTGGGTAATAATAGGATAGAAATCACCACTCTGGGCGCCAGAGTGTGACCTGCTTATCTCTGGGCTCAGCAGCTGCCTAATTTAAATGATTGTAAAGTATTTTTGTCTTAGCAATGCTGGCACAGGCTACAAAATGTAAAAGGTACAGAGGAATATGCAGTGGAAACTCCATCTCCTTTCCTGCTGCCCATCCCCAGTCCCTGCTGAGATGTCCCTCTGTCACACAGAGGGGTGTGCCTGTGTGTGTGCATGTGTGTGCGATTCTTTACAAAAATGGTAACAACTTGTTCCACATTGCTCTATACAGGGGAAAATCATTTAGTAATACAAAAATTATTCACAATGACTGAAAGGTGGAAGCAACCCAACTCTGACAAATGACTTAAACAAAATGTGATCTCTCCATACAGTGGAATATTATTCAGCCTTAAAATGGAAGGATATTCTGACACATGCTACAAGACACATGAACCTTGAGGACATTATACTCAGTGACATAAGCTAGTCACAAAGGACAAACACTGTATGATTCCACTTACATGAGGTCCCTACAGGAGTCACAATTATAGAGACAGGGGATGGGAAGCTAGTGTTTAATGGGGATAGGGTTCCAGTTTTGCAGGATGAAACGCGTTCTGGAGGTGAAGGTGGTGATGGCTGTTCAACAACATGCTGAAAGGCACATTCAAGTTTTTAAGAGTCTATCTGAGCAAATACCCATTCCAATGGGGTGGAAGTGGTTGGGAGTGCTCCCCCACAGGAGCAAGGAGCGGACTTTATAAAAAAGATGTGGAGACGAAGCAGGGAACTGGTTGGCTGGCCTCAGCTGAAGCGTTGGATCCTTTGGGAAGGCCTCGCGGGTGCCTCTGACCAGGCTCCGTTTCCTCGGGCCCCGGATTCTGACTCTGGCTGAGGTTCCGTTTTGTCTGCATCAGGCGGCCTCCTTGTTTAATTACTGAAATACACACGAGTGTACTTCCTGCACCAGCTGCACACTGAAATGTGGTTATATGGCTGATTTTATGTCATGTATGCTTTACTACAAACAAAATTAAGTTTCTTTTAATAGGGAAAGAAAAGTCAAAACTAGTAAACAGTTTTGACAAATTCCTGAGGTTGGTGTTGAGGAAGGTAGGGGGGTCACATGGCACCAAGAGCCACAGCAGTGTGACCCCAGGGCCATATCCCACACATGGTGATGGCATGGCACTGGATGGCCCAGACCCTCCCCCTTTCTTCCCCACAGAGGTTCTTTCATCCCCACTGACCACATGGGTTGAGATTCTGACTCTTGGCGGGAACTTTCCACCACCACCGCTGGCCACAGGATGACAGGACTAGAGTCCCTTCCTAGCTGAGTGTGCACACAGCTGCTCTTTCCTAGGAGAGCCTACACCAACTCCCAAGGATGGCCTGTGGACATTTATCCAGGGCTCACCTCACCGGTCCTGAGGGAGGTTTGGACAGGCAGTGGGCTGACCTTCCAGGAAAGGCACAGCTCCATCCTGGCCCCTCCACTTACCACACAAGAGACTGGGGACACCTAGCTCTGGGAGCTCCTTTCCTAGTCCCAGCACCACCACTCACTGGCTGCGAGATGTCTGGCAAGCTATTTAGCCTGTCTGGGCCCACAGATGGGCATCACTATTGTGCTAAGACAGTTGAGGTTCCACACGTAAAGGCTCAGAGTAGTGCCTGCCATGGTGTCTGTTACTGATGGCTCTCCTGAGAGGGCTTGGGGCCTAGATGGGGAGATCAGTGCACAGGGCCTGGGACATCGGCTCCAAGCTGCCCAGCAAGGCTGTGAGCTACTGAAGAGGACACATAGAAGTGCTCTGGCTCCTCTGTAGCCCCAGCACAGGCCCCCCACAGGGCCAAACACCCTAGGTTGAACAGACCATTGTCTGGGGACTGATAATGGAATTCCACGTGCACACTCCAGACCTCTGCCCAGGTGCCTTTGTTGGGGACTGCAGGCCTGGTGGAGTTCTTTTTCTGCCTACAAGGCTTTGAGATTTAACAAATATTTGTTGGCTTGTTCTCTCCTTATTGACAGAAGGATGTGACAGAAACAGGCCCAGGTCTCCCGCTGTAGGAAAATGAGAGATTGGGGAACTGGGAAGGAATTCAGGGACCAGCGGAGGTGCACACATGTGGAGGGTTAGGCTCAGGTGCTGCTTCTGTTTCATAGCATGTTGTGCGGTCAGTCTGCACTCACCCACATCTCAGAGGCTCCTAGCCCCCTCTTTACTCTGTGAGGAGTGGCTGACCAACAGTGGAGCACCCAAGTCTACACCTGGTGAGTTCTGTGCCGTGCAGCCCCCATCCAGGTCAAAGCAGGGCCCGCGGTGCCCCAGATTTGCCCTCCCACCACCAAGGAGCCACCATCCTGCCATCTGCCTGCCCTTGAGCTTGAAGTAGACAGACTCACACAGACTCCCACCACAGGACTGTGAGATGGAGTGTGGTGTATGTGGCCATGGCTTGTCCCTCTCACCACCATGTGCAATTTCACTGGACACATACACCTGTCTGTCTGCTCAGCAATGTTGATTGGCATGTGGGCTCTTCCCAGCCCAGCTGACATGAAGGTGCTGCTGTGACCATCCTTGCTCCTGTCTGTGACCATCTTTGTGTGTGTCTTCTGGGCCTGTATGTTTCTGTTGGGAGTGGAACTGCTGGGTCATAAAAGAGGTGTGTGTGTAGTTTCCCAGATTACTGCCAAACAATGTCCAAGGTGACTGCATATTTTATAACCCATGTGTGTAGGGGATGCCCCAGGGTGCAGAGGGCCATTGCTTCCTATTTTCCATGTTGCTCTTGGTTGTAGGCATATATGTCCCTCATACATGGCTGCTGGCTCCTCCTCTTCTGTGGAACATCTCTTCCCCCCCTCACCCTTTTTTCTAGGTATTGACCTTTCCTCTGTAGGCTGTTTATAGGACCCAGGTACATGCCTGGGTCAGGTGCATCGATGGCAACTATCTGGGCACACTGGGGCTGGCTTTTCCTCTTAATGCTGTCTTTTTAGGAACAGAAGTATCTGACCTTAAGGATGACACTTTGTCAATTTCTCTTTCATGAAGAATGCCTTAGAGGTCACAAAGGAATTCCGCAGCCGCCATTTGTAGTGTGAATCTGTGTTTGGCAGCTGTTTGTTACAGGCTGTGCTCCCGCAAGGCTGAGGCCTCTCTGATGGCTTTGCCTCTTGTCTAGGCCCAGCCCAGGGGGGTAGCCTCCCTGGTGTCCTGTGAGCCTGTCAGGTGGGCCAGACTCACTTCAGCCCCAGGAGGGATCCATGACACTCTGAGGGGTGAAACAGGAGACCTGGCCAGCACCCCAGCAGCAAAAAGGTCCTAGTTAACATCAGCAACTTGCAATAGAGTAAGAGAGGGTCACATTTGATGGCCCCAGAGGGACTAAATGGCTGGGAGTAAGGTGAATATGTGTTAGGCTGGTGTGGACTGGATTTTGGAGGGAGATGGAGCAGCAAAGGGGAGCAGTTGGGTCTGAAGGGAGGTCAGAAGTACCAGAGCCTAAAGCTGAATGCTCCTGTTCCCATTACTGGCAAAGGACAGCCTGGGGCTGGCCCATTCCCTGGAACTCTGGGGAAAGCCCAGAAGAATGGGGTGTGTTCCTGGCCTGCACCCTGAAACACAGCCTTCTGGAAAAGGGTGGGGCCTGCCCTGCGCATGCCATCTCGATCCTGGCCTATGGTGTGTGGGTGAGAGTCTAGGGGAGGAGACCTGGTACAGAGATGGCAGAGGGATGGCAGGATGGGCCAGATTGGTGCCACAAAGCCCTGTTGCCCTGGCAGTTACTGCTGGTGCTTACCACCTGCCCTGGGACCGTGCATCTTCAGGAGGGGCTGAGGCCAGGTCACAGGCGCACCTGGCCCTGGGCACTTGCCATGGGTGAGATGACAGTGTGGTACCAATACCTGGATAGGAATGGACAGAGGGTTATACTGTGGCTAGGGCAGAGATGTGTCCTTCCTCCCAGCCTTTCCTTGGAGCTGACGGCCCTTTGGGGATCTGGGGGTACAGTGAGGGTGGAGGGAGACAGCAGGGTCCCCCATCTGTGGCCAGTGCTGGCTGATAGGCAAGGGCCCTGGATGTCTGTGCTCTGGCTGTGACCCCCAGGAGGGGGTTTGGGGAGAAGGCAGGAGCACTCATAGGTCTGGCTTCTGTCCCCAGGTTCCCAGTTGCTGGCTTTGAAAATGCTGCCAGTGGTATTGCGGTGGTGTGTCTCTCATCTCCACTGGTGAAACATAAAATGAGGTGCTGATTAGAGAACATATTCTTAGAGCTTCCCCAAAATGCCTTTAACCTACTACATGTATTGTCTTGTGTCAGGAAGAACAATCTGTATTTCATAGACTGAATTTTCACAGATCAGGCTTTGCTTTCACAGAAATGAGGCAGACCCTCCTTTCAGGACCAATTAGAAAATGCTGCCACACCCTCTTCTCTCCCTCAGAACATTTCAGCAGAGGAGAAGGTCTGGTGTGCTTATCACTGACAGATGCTCAGGCAATGTTTTATTTTCTTTTAAATTAAAACAATGGGGCCCTGGTTGGTGTGGCTCAGTTGGTTGGAGCATCATTCCCTACACCAAAAAGTGGCAGGCTTGATTCCCCAGCAGGGCACATACCCAGGTTGTGGGTTTAGTCCCTGGTTGGGGCATGTGCGGGAGGCAACTGATCAATGTTTCTCTCTCTCTCTCTCTTTCTCTCTCTCTCCCCCCACTTCCCTCTCTTTAAAAATAAAAATTTAAAAAGATCAAAACAACAACAACAAACAGTCGCTGCTTGTGATCCCCTGAGGCTGTGGGCCACCAGGAAGGTGGGGCTCTCTGTCTGTAGGCACAGGTGCTGGGTCTCCCTCTCTCTGCCCTGCGGATCCAAAGGGCCCCAAAGGGTTGAGCCAAACCCACCAACTCTGCTTTTCCAGTCAGCCAGGCCAAAGGCTGCTCCTGCCACCTTTCCTCCTTGGAAGAAATCCCCCCCAAACTGCAATGTCCTCAGGGTTTAGCTCAGTTTATTATGAGGGCAGTTCTTGGGTTTTCCCCATTTTTCAAGACCACAGGGATGGACTTGACCAAACCCTTTCTGGTCAGACCCTGGGCCAGGGTTTTCCTTCCTCATGGACTCAGCGCGACTTCCTGGTGGATGACCCCGGAGACCTTTCATGCCCAAGAATAGCTGGATTTGGCCTCATGCTTGAGTTTCTCAGGGCCTGCTATCTGGGCCCAGAGTGACTGTCCTTGAACATATCTGGGAGGGTTACTGCAGTTGTTTCAGGATGTGTTGCTGCTGCTGAGAATTTGAGAATTTGGCTGGGTCTGGTCTGCTCTCCCTTCCTAATCTTGTCAAGGCTGCCCGTATTTCAGTAGGGACTGTGCCAGCTCCAGGGACCCTGCGTCACTCTTAGGCTCACTCTCCAACTCTAAAGCCTGGAATCTGGCACAGCCTTTACCTGGAGCCAACAGCAAACATTTGCCCAAGATTTACTTGAAAATGTTACCTGTGGAACCAGTATAAGGGCTGGAGGGCAAAATGGTGTTTGGGCTGGTTCACACTTTACGATGTGCTCAAGATGGCTGGCTGCCATCTCTGCACCAGCCCCCGTTTAAGCCTTCAGTTTGTCACGTAATTCGTCGTAAGTGCTCTCAGTGAAGTCACCACGTGTGTGCAGGATTTCCACGGCGTCAGAGGAGTAACAACCCAAGGGAAGGAAATCTGTGCATGTGCTACTAAAGTTTCCAAGCCTCAAAAAATGAGAGGATGGAGATCCACAGCCAGCCCCTGGGGGCCATGGGAGGAGTGTGACCTAAAGCTGGAACTCTGCCCATTAAAGGACCTAAAACCCCCTGGAGAGCTCAGGTCCCAACTTCTTTGTTCTTTTAACACTCCTTACTTTTCTCAAATACAAAATAAAGCCCCAGTGCCCTGGCCAGGTGGTTCAATTGGTTGGAGTGCCATCCCGGACACCAAAAAGTTGTGGGTTCGATTTCTGATCAGGGCACATACCCAGGGGGTGCTTATGGGAGGCAACTTATCCATGTTTCTCTCTCACATTGATGTTTCTTTCTCTCTCTCTCTCCCCCTCTCTTTCCCTTTCTCTCTCTCTCAAATCAATAAAAGCATATCCTTGGGTGAGTATTGGAAAAAAAAAAAAGGCCCAGCAAGGTCTCCAAGAGCTCTGGTGGTGGAGATCCCACTTCCCATTTTTAAGGGACTGCCCCCTGCACCTTCCTGCACCCCAATCCTGGAGGTGAAGGGCAGTGTGGGCAGCTTGAGACATCCAGCCATCAGGCACCTAGGATGTCCTGAGCTGGGGACAGAGGAGCAGAGAAAGGCCAGTTGGCAGCAGGATAATTCACTAGGGGCATTGAAGGTTGTTACCACTACTGTTTTCAATATAGCCCTCTGTCACTTTGAAACGAGGAGCTTTCACCTAGACTTATGAAATAATTTTATTTGAAAAATTTCAAATTGATAGAAAAGTCTAACAGTATGTGGGCAACTCACACACTGGCAGCTCCACACTGCCCTTCCTAGCTGCCCCTCCCCTCCCTGTCCTGTGGGTCTTTTTAGTTCCTTTCGTCTGGCAAGTCCCCATGCTTTTTGTTCGTGTGTTCTCAGGTGACAATGACGTGTTTCAGGATCCAGGACATTGTTTTGCTGAACCCCAGAACCAGTTAGGTCCTCAGGGCAAGCAGCTTGCCCCACCCTGCTCTTCCTCCCTGAGAGAGAGATATCCCCAGGGCCAACCCAGGGCTTCTGAGGAGGAGGGGCACAAAAGCTCGGTCACAGGGGTGGAGCCTAGAGTGGAAAAGCCCCCACTTGGAACCCCCTTTGTCTCCTGGGGCAGGGCAGGGGACATCTGCTGTCCCTGACTGCAATAGCCCCTTTCTGAGCCACTGCAGGTGGGACAGACCTGGGTTCTTGGAAGACCACTCTACACCTGGAGAGTCCTCTTCCAGAGAATTCTTCTCACCCTGATGGCCAGGAGAGTCCTGGTCTCACAGGGCAGCCAAAGGCTCTGGACACGTCCTCTCCCCTCTGGGCTTTTGTCCCTGTGGTCCTTACATCCCCACTCTACCAGGAAAGGCTCACCACACTTTTTGTTCTAAAAAATATAACTTTAGCTTTAGGTAATGTGCCTCCCTCCTCTCACCTTTCCCTTCCCCCACTTCTGCCCCTCCCCTCCCCTGCTTTTCCGGTAGAGGGAGCAACAGCTGGTGGGTATCTTCTCTTTGTCTGGGGGATTGGTTCATTCATGGGGCTGGGGGGCCTGCCAGGCCCCCAGCGCATACACCTGGGTGGGCTGGGCCCTTCCAGGCTAAGCACAGGTGGAATTCTTGTCAAGAGTGGTCTTGGGCCTACCAGGGTTGCACCTAAGACATCAGGCCTCCAGCTTCTGCCAGGAGCCTGGGACAGAAGGTGGGAACTCAAGCCACCCCACCTTCTTCTCTCCTTTGTCTTTCTTTGGAAATGGCTTTTCTGAATTTGGTTTTATGTTGTTTGGTTGTTATGGTAATACAATGTCGGGGAAAAGCAGCACCTCCACTCGGAGAGAAACTGGTCTCCACTGCCTTTGGGCCTGCAGAAACACCCACACTTTTCAAACACAATCAGACCATTCTGATTATTCTGTTTCAATATGTTGTGACCACCTTTGCCCATACCACCTGTATTTCTTTATTATGGGTGTAAAACTGTTTGGGGTGACTCATTGCACCTAGATGCCTTAACTTTTCGGACTAGCTTCTTTCACTTTGATGGATATCGGGTGTTGACCCGTTTCAGTGTCCTCATCGGTTAAGAAAGTTAGCATAGGCTGTAAGATACAATGCCATCAGGGCTCTGTCGTCCTGGCCTGGCCTTCCCTGCACTAGGATGCAAGCCTCCCTTCCCTGTGGCTTCCCCAGACCCGACCAGTAGGGTGGGAGAACGGCGGGCTCCCCTGAGCAGGCAGGGATGGGTCTGGGGTCCTGTCGCAAAGCTTTAGTAACTTCTGTATACCAGATGAAGTCCCTTGTGGACCAATCCCCTGGAGCAGTCCCCGCCCTGCCCCAACCATAGCACGTTTCTGCAGGAAACCCCTTCCAATGCGCTGGGTTAGCTCCAGGCAGGCAAGGAGGGGGAGGGGAGACCAAATTCCAGCTCAGCCTGGTTGGGGGTGGGGGGGGCACTTCTATTTCGCGGAGCCATACTGTGTCGGGGAACTACTTGGCGGGGTGGTGGGGCCTGCTCTGCGGCGGGCGCGGGGCCGGGGGGGAGGCAGTGCAAGAGCGGAGAGTCACCCTTTGCGGGGAGAGTGACACTAGGCGAGCGAGGGGCACGGGCAGACTTGACACAGGCTGGAGGAGAGATGTCCGCGAAAGGCGCCTGGCCCCGCCCAATGCAAACTTTTTTGGGGCTTGGGGTACTGCAGGTGTGGTCACGTGGCTGGCCGGGGCGGGGCGAGGACAGGGCCGGGGGGCGGGTCGGGGGCGGGCCGCGCGGACCCCGCCCCTGCGCCCAAGTCCCGCGGCGCGTCGGCGGGAGCGGGCGGAGCGGAGAGCGGCTGGAGCGCGCGTTGTGGCCTTGAGCGCGCAGTGCCCGGAGTACCATGCCCACCAACTTCACCGTGGTGCCCGTGGAGGCGCGGGCAGAAGGCGACCAGGAAGAGGCGGCCGAGCTGACCGAGGCGCCAGGCGCCCCCGAGGGCCACGAGCCCGACTGCTCTAGCCCGGGTGAGCGCGGCCGCACCTGTCCGCCGGACAAAGGCGGAGCCCGGCTGCGCTGGGCTGGGACGGTCAGGGGCGGGAGGGGGACTGGAGGAAAGAGTGTGGGGCTGCTTTTCCCCCCTTGCCTCCCCTTTCCCAAGGTCACTCCGTAGCTCTCACTCCGCTTCCTCATGAGGTTCCCTCACCCCCCTCCAGCCTGCAGAGCCCCCCACCAAGTTTAGTCGCGGGGACCAAGGCGAAGGATATCTGCGGTTCCCCGCTCTCCTAGGGCTGTGGGCCCCCCTGTGCTGCTCCTCCCTGCTAGCCCCATCTTGGGACCACGTTCCTGGCCGCGCCTACCCCCCCTCTCCCCGCCCCCCTGCCCCCCTGCCTCCCCGCCCCCCTGCCCTCCTGCCCCCCTGGGGTCCGGGAAGCACTTTCTCACACTCTGGGTGGGGCAGTGGGGAGGTGTGGGAGGTGGGAGACGCCCCGGGGTAACTATGGGAACGGGGGAGGGGCCTCGAGTGAGAACCCTCGGCCAGGGTGGGGTGCTGGAGCCACAGGGGGTGGTTCGCTCTCAGGAGTGCCTTCCTGCTTCCTCAGGCCTTTGCTCCCACGCAGCTGGATTAAGGGCCGCCGGTCACATTGACCCTGCTGAGGTCCTAGTTGTGTGCGCCCACTCTGGGTCATCAGCAGGAGGGACAGCAGAGCCCTGGTGGGGCTGAGGGAGGCCCCCCAGCTGTGCTCAGGCTGAGGGTCCCTCTGGCCCTCTTTGTTCTGGAGTCCCAGGTCTGTAACACTTTCACTTTCTCTTGTGGGGGCTCCCCCAGGCCTGTTCCTTCCCATCCCTGCTCCAGGCCCCAGGCCTGGATTCCTGTAGCTGATGGATGAGTTCCCCCTCAGTAAGCAGCTTCATCTCTGCTCTCAGGTCTCCTCTAGAAATTGGGGGAGTGAGAGGACCCAGTCTAGCAGCCACAGCTGGGGCTCCCCCTGTCTGTTCCGTCCCCCCTCTTCCCCATTGCAGCCTTGGGAGGAGGCTCCCAGCTCCAGGCACTTAAGGAAAGAGGGTGAGGTCAGTGGAGGCCACAGGTCCTGAGTGGTCACTACCCTGGCAGGAAGGGCCAGGCCTTCCTGGGGACACCATTAGGAGCCTGCTGGAAGACATGTCTTCATGGGCTGTTGCATTATCGGTCATTAGGGCCCTGTCCCCTCTCTCAGGTGTCCCTTCCCTCAGGGTGAGGCAGCTGCCCAGCTTTGCTCTGCTGAGTGTGGGGCTAGTCACAGCTGCTCCCTGGCTGCTTTCTGGCACAGGGGCTTGAGACCAGGTAGATCATGAATGCAGAGTCTGTAAGCTCAGCTTTTCTCTCACCACTGCCCCATGGTTCTGGTTCTGAGCGTCAAGAATGAGCTCTTCTGGCCACCAGCAGCCATTGCTTTCCCAGAGGAGCCCTCAGCCCCTCCCTACTGGTGTTCTGATATGATGGGGGTTCTTTTTTCTGGAGGCTGGTTCTCTCCCTGAGGATGGGTACCACACCCTGGTCCCCTGCGTGATGGGACATTTATTCTGCATTTTATTGTGATGGGAGACTGGTCTGGAAGTGGAAAGGACAGGTTTTTATGTATCCCCGTGTCCTCAATACTTTGTTTCTCGGTAGAAATACCTTACACAGGGGAGGTGGTGAGGAGGAGGATGCTTTTTTCTGACTTCTTATTATGATTTTTTTTTTTAAAAATTGATTTTAGAAAGAGAGGGAGAGGGGGAGGAAAAAGAGAAACATCAGTGTGAGAAAACAACATCGATCCTTTGCCTTCTGACTGGGGATTGAATCTACAACCTGGGCATGTGCCCTGACCGGGAATTGAACCGTAACCCTTCAGTGTATGGAATGATGCTCCAACCAACTGAGCCGCACAAACCAGGGCTGTTATGGTGGGTTTTTAACTGACTTCAGGGAGCCTGACCCCTTCTCTTGGTGCTTACCCACTCCAGGTAGAGGTGAGTCCTAGGCCATGGGTACCCTGTGTGGGACCACAGAGTAGACAGGCATGCAGGCCCCTAGTGAGGCATGGCCACAGGCCCCAGCCCCCAATGGAAGTTCCACCCCCAGCTTCCATGGCTAATGGGGTGGGAGTCTTCCCTTGGAGGGTGCATGGGGCCTGCAACCCCCTTGTCTCCTTCCTCTAGCTGAGATTGTTCCTCATGTGGCATTTCCCGTGGCTCTGATTCCACTTCCTCTTCCTTGGGTTGCTGTTCTTTTTGGGCTCCTTTCTGTGATTTCACTCCCTGCTGCTCAGGTCCTGTAGCTCACCCAGGGGTCTCTCTTCCCACCCTCTGTGAAGGGGACCTGAACACCCTGATGCGCTGATCCAAGCAGTCCTGGGGAGTGTCACTTTTGTCCTGTCGTGGCCCATGGCAGACTGGCCATTGAGAGTGGGCAGCTGGTAGCTGGTAGCATTCTGTGAGGCCATCAGCTAGGCCAGTTCAGGGATCATGTGGCCGCTGAGGTGATGACCCCAGGTTTTGAGCGAGCTTTCTGCCAAGCGTGGGGCTGCTGCCACTGGGATGGTGAGAGCACAACTCTGGGGGTTGGTATGTGGGGGTTCAGGGAGCAGTGCAGTTGATAATCAGGACAGGACAAAGCTTTCAGGTTTTGTCCTGCTGGGCAAGGACATGGAGCAACATCCATCCGTCACTGGGTTTCAGGAAGGAAGGGATGCATCACACTGACACAGGAAGGACAGGTGGCACGGTTGTCCCAACCAGGCAGACCCTATGTTTGGCCTTTGTCCTTGGGACTCGCTGTAGGCAGCTTGGCTCATAGATGTTCTTTAGGGGGATTTCATATTAGGTAGGCAGTAGAGGTTACCAAACATATATTTTGTACCAAATTCCATTTGTAAAGGCAAAGGAACAAAAAGTCGTTGGACATTCACCAAATGGAGCATGGCTCCAAGTGCTGGGAACATGGCCTGTGTTCGTGAGTCCTCTGTGCACTCATGGGGGTTCCAGACCATCTTTAGGTGATAGGCCCTTTTCTTATAAATCAAGTGAAGATGTGGTTAAGGCCTCCTGCCAAGCCCGTGTGTTCATGTCTCTGTGGGCATGTGTGTTGTGGGCATACTGCCTGTATTTGCACATGTGTGTACGTGTCAGTGTGCAGGCATGTGGGCACTCATGTATGTGTGCACGTGTACATGTGGGCATGTGTGTGCATAACTGCACACGGTGAATAGAGAGGGGCTTGATCACTGGCATTTGGTCACGTAGTGTGAGGGCATCTGTTCTTTCCTGTAACCCCGTAGGGGACTGGGTCCAGTCACATGGCTGGGGTGCCATCCCCATCTTAGGCTGTGCAGGCAGTGGTGACACATCTGCACCCTGGTCAAAAAATGTGTTTCTAGCCCGGCTGGGCGTGGCTCAGCAGTTGAGCATCGACCTAGGATCCTGGGCGATCGAGGTTCGATTCCCGGTCAGGGCACATGCCCAGATTGCTGCTCGATCTCCAGTCGGGGGCGTGCAGGAAGCAGCTGATCAATGACTCTCTCATCATTGATGTTTCTATGTCTCTCCCTCTCCTTGCCTCTTTCTGAATTCAATAAAGATATATAAAAAAAAGAAAAAAAGAAATGTGTTTCCAGCTTGTATGACCTTTGAACAGTGTAGGAGCCCATTGCCTCTTAGGTCCAGTTCTGTGGTCTTTTTCTTCGGAAAAGTTCCCCAGATCTGATCTCTTTGCTCTTGAGTGGGTATCTGAGCTGTGGGCACCAGTAGTGGTGGCTGCTGCTGCTCAGGGGGGTGGCTGCCATGGGATTAGGCTTGAGGGATGCCTCCAATGGCAGCCCCAAAAGACCAGGTAGCTCTGGGACCACTGGGCACTGGTTACGGTAGCTGCTGTCTCTCCTGTGAAGGCTGTGGAGTATCCACCACAGCTGATCCATTGTGGTCCTTGGTGTATCAGTGAACCGAAGGGTCTCAGTACTCCTCCTGAGGGGTGGCAGCTGTAGGATCTAGCACATGATTTGTGGTGCAGTGGGGAAAATGGAGCACCATGAGGCTCTGGGTGTCAGGGTAGCCTCTCAGGAAGGGACACTTGTGCAGGCCTTGGGGGCTGGGGGCTGTGGACAGTGGCACTGGCAGGGAGAGTGGTGAGGAGGCAAGGTGGACCTTTAGACTTGAACCCTGGCCCTGTCCACGTGGAAACCACAAGCTTTGGGGCCTGTTCTGCTTCTGATGCCTTGGCTCTGTCACTGTCCAGAGGGTGCCTGCCAGGAGTCACGAAGACTGGAATAGCTCCATCCAGGTGAACCCACTGCCCACCTGTCACTGTTCATGAGGTGGGCTAGGGCTGTGAGCAGGGAGCAGCTGACCCTGCAGACAGGCTTTCTGTCTGGTGACATGGGGCACTTGGATCTGTGGCTGTCCCCATATCGCGTTTTGGCCCAACTGACCAGCTGGAGTCAGACTGTTTGGTGACAGATGAGCAGCCAGCTCCCCAAAATGCAGCCCCCAGGATGGAGTCCCCTGAAATGCAGCTCTCCAGAAATGCAGCCCCTATATATAGCCCCCAGCTTTAGTGAAATGCTTTGGCCTGTGGGTGACCCTGGCTCTGGATAGAGGCGCCTGGGCGCTGAGTCCAGGTCTGAAGCCAGGGATGGTGGACTGGCCCAGAGGAATTCCACAAGGGCCAGCCTAGAGCTGGTGAGGCTACATTGCTGAGGTGCAGGGACTGGAGGGGCGGCTGGAGGAGTGCCTGGTGTATGGGCTCTGGGGGCCCTTGGCAGAGTGGGCCCCTGTGCTTGGCAGGGCTCTCATCACTATTAGCTGGGAAGGAGAGGGCTGTGCAGTCCAGCAGGGCTTGGATGAGTGGTGCTGTGCATGCAACCCACCTCTCTGTGCCAGGCAGTTCTGTGGGGTTGGGTGAGCCTGTGGAATTTCCTGTTGTTCCTAGCACCTTGATGGGGCCTGTGTATTGTTGGTGTCTGTGTGTTGTTGGAGAGTGGGAACCTCTTTTCTCACCCTTGCCCTGGGACCCAGGAGGGGACCAGGAGCCATGTGGCATCATCCATCTCTTCCTTGGTGGCCCAGGCTCAACTGAATTTCAAGGATGTTTCCTTCAAATAATTGACCTCGAATGTCTTCTACTTAGAGGGGTGTGGCAGGTTTATTCTGTACCACTGAGGTTTTGGATGAAGTTCTCATGGGACTCTTGGAAACAGGGTGCTGCAAGGGTGAGGTACCTTGTGGTCTCGGAGATGGTCAGGGCCAAGGCCACATAGGAGCTTGGGAGATGTTTGGCTCGTGGTCATGTTCTGCAGCGCAGGCTCACAGATACCATGCTGGGGCAGTCAGAGTGGGCCAGAGGTATCTGTCCAGGTTGGACCTAGCAGGTGAGTGGTGGGCTGTCCTTGCCTCCCTGCCCACTGGAGGACTCAGCCATGGTAGGGAGCCTCTGTCAGGACCTTTGACCAGTAGACCTGTGGCCATGATCCTGGGACTTGACCAGATGACCCCAGGCCTGGGGTCCTGCATTAAGGGATGGGTGACCTTGGAACAGAACACCTTCCAGGGCCGCTGTGCTGGAGGGGCCACTGTAGATGGCTTTTTGCAGCCGCACAGCTATTACCAGACTGAAGGGGTCATTTGCCTGTTCACATCAAAGCCCAGTAATGTACAAACAGGAGTTTGCAGCCAAGAAAATAAAGGTTTATTTTGAAGAAGTGGTCCCAAACCTGGAGTCACAGGTAAGCTAGAGCTCAAAGAACCGGCTCCTCGATGGCTTCTAGGGGGTGGGTTATATAGGGGAAAAATCATTAATCATAGTGACTAAGGGAATTAGGGTCTTAGACTAGACTGATTGGCTGGGGCCAGGGTAGGGGGTAGTTGATCATTGTGTCAGATCCTGATGTCAACAATGGCACCGTTCACTCTATTTTCATGAGGTGTGGTCCATACGGTCAATCCACTTTCATGCTTTCTTGGGGCTGAGGCTGGGGCTGAAACACAGCCGGTCTGTTTTTAGCTTGAGGGAAATTCCATGATCAGCAGACCTGAGACTTTGTTCTTAAGACAGTTTGATGCTGACCAGAATCTGTTGTCCTGAGGGCTTAATGATTAGGGAAGTTCTTGGAGGAAGGACAGAAAGGAGAAAGGGTCATGTTAAAGAAATAGAGTTTTGCCCTGTTACAGCTGGGGCACAGCAGATGAGACAGCGGTCAGGTTTGGGGCTGCGTATGCTGGTGTCTGGCTGATCGCTTTGTGTTGCCAGCCACCCTGGTCTCCTGTCATCACCTCTGTGGGTATGAATTTTATAAGCGTCACTCTTAGCAGATGTGACTCTGGAGGGTAAAGTGTGATGTTCAGTGTTAGGTTTTAACTACCGTTCACACAGCCGGGTGCTTTCCATTTCAGCGTGTTTGTGGGGGTGTCCCATAGAGTCGTTTTGTAGAGACAGCTGTACTGGGGAGTATGTGCAGATGTCTGCAAGCAGCTCTGGGCATGTGAGGTCAACCAGGGGCCTCAAGAGGGAAGACCCACCTCTGTGGGTGTGCCTACCCTCCTGATGGGCCCCGAGGGGCTGAGGCCCAGTAATAGTGGCATGGACGGCACCAGGAATCGAGGGATGAAAGGGCCATCCAGACCCTGGCAGGCAGCTGCTGGGGACTGGCCCCAGGGAACCCCGGTCCCCTTCTGGGGGATGCTGGGGCAGTACTGTTCAGCAGAGTTAGCAGAGTACAAAGGGTTAATACCTTTCTTTTGTGAAAAAGAGGGGAACTCACTTTTTAGAGCAGAGAGAGCTGCTCTGTGACAATAACCCCTGAGCTTCAGCAGACCGGCCAAGCATGAGGTGATCCGGTGCCCCCGTTCATGGCTCCTGGTGCCATGTGGGTCCTTGAACTTCCTGCCAGGAGCCCTGGTGAACAAGCTCCCTCCAGGTAGTCTCTGTAGATGGTGGGGGGCTACGGGGCTGGGGGGTAATGGGGCTATGTCCCTGGGTCCCTGACCAGGAAGGCCAAGAACTATTGGTGTTGGGGTCTGGCCTGGGGTGGGGGTGGGGTCTGTGTGGGCCCCACGGCCCACGCCTCAGGCAGGGCCCTGAGCAAGGCCCTGGTGCCTCCTTGGGGTTCCTGGCTCGCTTCCTCTTTCTTTCCTTGGGCGGTTTCTTTCTGAGAAAACAGTTGGGGGAGGAGTGGAAGTGCGTTTGTGTTTTGTGTGGATGGGGGTGGGAGCTGTGTTCCAGGCGGCAGTTTAGTTTCCTGCGTCTGGGTCATTCTCGAGCACAGTCTCCACTTGCCTGATCCTGCATGACTCACAGGCCTGGGGTCTCTGGCTCTTGGGAGGAGAGCCAGTGGCGCCTGGGGCCTGTGTTCACTGCTGAGCACCAGAACTGCTTTCGATTCGGCTGTGTGATGCAGCCCTGACACTGAGCCTGTCTGGGTGTTCACATGCAGGCCATGCCCTTGGCCAGCACAGTGGCTGTGGCCTGGCGCCGTCTGCGAGATGGGGGGTGGTGTACCATGTGTCCACATCTTTGTTGCCCTCTGCTCGAGCGGGCACGTGCACCTCAGGGTGATGTGTGGCCCTAGGGGACTCAAGGCCATCCCTGAGTTCTCTTTGTGCCTCAGTTTCCCTCTCCAGGAGCCAGCCTGTCCCAGAGGTGGCAGTGACCTCTCATCTCCCGGGCTTCATCTGTTCACGGCGCCTGTGGGTTGGGCCTGGGTTCTTGGAGGCTCAGAGGATGGTCACTGGGGAGGGATCGAGTTGAGCCGAAATCAGAGGCGAGAAGCGCCAGGTTGTTCTTAGGTTTCCTCTTCCCTCCCACCAAGGGTCTTGACCACAGCCAGACAGGAGCCGAGCTGGTAATGGGAGCCGCCCCAGGGGGCTGGTGGGGGTTCTTGCTCACCCCCCCTCAGATTGTCAACTGCTAGTTCAGGCCCTGAGGTGGGAGAGGTTGGTCCAGGAGCAGTGAGCAGCCATGTGACTGAGTGGGTGTTGGGGAGTGGGGTTCCCAGGGGCCTGTGATTTCCCATGAGGGGGGTGCGTCCTTTAGAGAAAGTCTGGGAACACATTCTTCTCTTGAGAAGCTCTCGGTTGTGGTCCCCAGTGATGCCCTTGTGCTTGTGTGTATGTGCACGTGTGTGAGCATGTATGTGTGAACATGTATGCATGTATATATCTGTGCATGCGCAAGTGTGTGTTCCTGTACAAGTATGTTAATGTGAGTGTGTTGTGTGTGTTCCATGTGTGCATGTGTGTTTGTGCGTGCATGCCATTTGTGTGTATGTTTATGTGTTTGCAGGTACTTGTGTGTCTGTGGCTGTGTTCTGCATGTGTGTCTGTGTGTTTGTGGGTGCACGCATGTTTGTGTCTGATACTTTACCTGGACTTTATGGCTGCTCCTGGTTTGCCATTTCTCTGTGTCAGTGCCTCTTGGTAGCTGAGTACTTGGTACTGTCTGCTTTCTAGACCGAGTTTCAGATTTTTTTTTAAAATTTTATTTTTGTTTAAAATATTACAGATGTCCCTTTTTCTCCCCAATGACCCGTTCCACCCGGTCCCATCCCCCTCCCCAGTCCCTGTCCCCACCATTGTCCATGTCCTTGGGTTGTGCATATATGCATATAAATTCTTTAGTTACTCTCTCCCCCTCCACCCACCCATCCTTCTCCATCCCTCTGACATTCATCAGTCTCATAGATGCTTCCATGTCATTGAATCTGTTCTGTTCATCAGTTTATTAAGTTCTTTAGATTCCACATATAAGTGAGATCATGTGATGTTTGTCTTTCGCTGCCTGGCTTATTTCACTTAGCATAATATTCTCCAGGTCCATCCATACTGTCCCAAAGGGTACGAGATTCTTCTTCTTTACAGCTGTGTAGTATTCCATGGTGTAAATGTCCCACAGCTTTTTTATCTACTCATCTACTGATGGGCACTTGGGCTGTTTCCAGATCTTAGCTATTGTAAACTGTGCTGCTATGAACATCGGGGTACATATCTTCTTTCTGATTAATGTTTCAGGATTCTTAGGATACATTCCTAGGAGTGGAATCACTGGGTCAAAAGGCAGCTCCATTTCTAATTTTTTGAGGAACCTCCATACTGTTTTCCACAGTGGTTGCACCAGTCTGCATTCCCACCAGCAGTGTACCAGGGCTCCCCTTTCTCCACACCCTCGCCAGCACCTGTCGTTTGTTGATCCGAGTGTCAGATTTAAAAACATGCCAGAGGTGGGGTCTGGTTCAGACAGTGGGGACAGGGCCCTGAATGGAGTGATGAGTAAGTTGAGGCGGGATCAGGGGCCTTGGGCCTGGTTCTAAGGTGGTGCTTCCCTCCAGCGCCTGGAGCCCTCTGACTTCTTCCCTCAGAATCCCCCAGATCTCCTCAGTGTTTCCCATGAGAACCTCCTGCCAACCCACAGGATGCTGTAGGAGACAGTGGCAGGAGCCCCATCGGATGTGTCTGGTTGGTGGGGGAGCCAGAGGAACACATCTGTGCCCAGGTAGGCTTTAACCTGAGGCTGCACATGGATGCCATTCTCATGTGAGGTATGTTCTCAAAGGACCCTTTTACTTTCCTGGAAGCCCCACTGGGAAAAGGGAAGGTGAAGGCTCGTCATTCCTTCCAGAAGACGATGCTGGAGGGAAAATGCCTCAGGACGCAGTGGTGGTCATGGCTGGTGGATTGTGAGTGGTTCTTGTCCTCTCAGTGTTTCCTCTGTTTTCAATACAGAAGGTGTTTCTGTTTCAGCCAGAAACTTGCTGTTAAAAACATGGGAACTCAGTCTCAAGCTTTCATGTTTTCTTGGCTTGAATGCAGAGCCCCATGGCGCCCTGCTGGCCTTGATTGCCAGGCTGCTGGATTTCAGGTCCCAGCACTCATCCTGGCTGCAAAGCTTGGAGGGCAAAGGACAAGGGCCAGGGATCATTATTTAACTGTTAGGATTGTGGAACCTAAAATCACTTCATGCTAGCACTTAACCACTTCAAAGAGGACCTGGCCCACTTCAAAGAGGACCTGGCCACTGGGGTAGTGGCTGTGGTGTGCTCTGGGGTCTGGCCAGTTGGATACACTGAAGTCACCAGAGGGGAACTCCACTCTGCTGGAGTGCCTTGCAGCTCCATGGGCAGACCACATGTTCCCCCATCACCAGCACCTTGGTGCAGGACCCTTTGTCGCCCTCACAGTGTCCAGTGATGGGCATACTGCCTGTGCTTAGTGGCAGGAAGGGGTGATGGCTGCCGAAGTTAGTCCAGCCTGGCCAGCTGACCCTTGGGAACATGTCTGGCTCTGAGCCTCAAAGGTCACTCTGCTCCTCCCTGGAGAGCCGTTCTGGGAGAGACTGTGGTGAAATCCCACATTTGAGCTGGAGGAGGAAGGCGTGGGGGAGGAATGTGCTGGCTCACTCGGGGAGGGGAGATTGTGCGTGGAGCTGGGGGGGCTGGTGGAGGCTGTAACCAGAGAGTGGAGAAGGCACAGTGCACTTGGGGCCCGCTTGGGAATGCTGCCCTTGGCAGGACTCGGGCCCTGACCCAGTGTCTACAACAGACCACCTGGGTCCAGGCTCCTAGGACAGAGCAGGAAGGTGGGTCTGCTGGCCTCCTCTTTGCCCCTGAGCTTGGATAGCCTTGGCTGAGTTCCACTGTCCTGCCTGCTTCTCTGGGATGATGGCTGCCCCCTCTGACCCTGCAGAGGACTCAACTGTGTTTGCTCAATAATGACAAGGACATATACTCTTCTCTCAGGGTCACAAAGCTCGAGTTCCCCACAGCTTCTGTGCAGTCTCCAGAGTGACTGAGTTCAGGCTTGGCCTGGGGAAGGAAGTTGCTCTTTACCAGGCTAACACTGTCCCTGGTCACCATTTACTGATGTTGGGATTCTGTTTGTATTTTAGGGAGCCAGAAACATGGGCATCAAAATCGATGTAGGAAAAACTGATCAAGGGCAGGAAAAAAGAGACCAGAGATTGCCTGTAGGGGCATGGGAAAACTTTCTGGGCCAGTGGGTGTTCTATGTCCTATGGGGTCAGTTTCACAGGGTGTTGGTGGCTGCCCTGTGTTTTGCAATGCCCCAGGCCTCAGCTGGATGGGAAGGGTTTGTGCTTGGGGTGTGGCCAGCACTGGTGAGGGGTGTGGGGCTTCACAGAACGTCAGTAACTTTGCTGAGTGTTGAAATGTTTTTGGAATGAAATGACAAGGTGAAGACACAAGATGAATGGCTTCATTTGGGGCAAACCTGCCACTGCCTCTGCGGGAGGAGGATGGTGCTGGTCAGGGCTGTGTGCCCCGGGCCTGTCCTACTCCATCCTGCTGCAGTTGCTTCCTGAACCCCTGGGTTCTCCACCAGTAGGTGCCAACTGTCCCATCTGTTCCTGGGAGAGCTTGTCTGTGGTCTTGGTGGGCTGTGGCTCTGGGTCTTAGGCCTAGGCCAGGCTTGCTGATCAATGGCCATCTGTCCAGAGCCATACCTCTGGAGATAGATAATCTTGTGTGCTGTGTTTAAAAGGTGCTGTGAGCAGTCATGTAACTGGAATTTTGTCAAAACCTTGAGGAGAACAGCAGGTGTGTGTGGTCACTGAGGCTTAGTTATGCCATGTCGAAGAGTAACCCATGAAGTGCTGGCTTCTTTGGACTTCTTGGGGGCATGAGGAGGGGGCTTCTTCAGGGAGTGGGCTCTTCTACCTGCTGAAAGGTGCGGCACAGTCAGGGCCAGGTACCAAAGCTGGAGACCTTACACTGGGCTGGAGTAAACCTGCTGGCTGGTGAGTCACACGAGCTGTGTGTTGAGAGCTGGCTGCTGGACTCTGCAACTTAATGGCCCAGCGAGCTATCTGTTTTTGTCAGTAAAATTTTATTGAAACATGGCCCTGCGTTTGTTCACACATTGTCTTCAGTGGCAGTGAGTGGTTGTAAGGGGACAGTGTGACCCCTTACAGAGAAAGTTTGCTGGCTTATGGTCTAGAATGTTCCCCACCTTGCTGTCTTTCCTGACATCGACTCACTCAAAGATATCTGGGCCAGATATCTTGTAGAATGCCACAAAACTTATATATGCCTGTTTCCTTGGGGCTATTTTCAAGAGAAACGCTTTGAGGCAAGAATGCGGTGCTATGTCCTGTAACACCAAAGTATTGGGGTCAACCTCCCACTCTATATGACTTCAGATGACCCTAGTACTGCTTCTCTTGCTTTTGTAATCAATATATGGGGACCCCCCCCCGCCTTTCACCCGGTGGTTTCAGGGTGTCTCTCGGGTTCTTCCCCAATCCCTTAATATACTGGTTACAAATGATGGTCTCTCTCATGCCCTGACATTCACGAGCTACACCTGTCTGTGTGTTTTCCAGCCTTTGATTCTTAAATTTTCTCTTCGTGTTCCTACCAAGCTGAGAAGTATTATTTTACTTAATGAACTTTATATTTGGCATAGTTCTGGATTTATGGGGTGTGTGGAGGTGGAAGGGTTCCCATGGGCCCTGCTGTCCACTCTGCACTCGCTGTGGTGGTCACAGGTGAGGGCCGGTCCTGTGTGCCACTGCCCACTGTCCTCCAGACTCTCAGCATCTCACCTCATCCCCGACGTCTTTCTGTCTCCAGACCCCATCCTGCACTCAGCCATTGTGCTGCTCAGTGTCCTGTTGGCTGCAACAGGTTCTCAAACTATTCATTTTCCGTGGCGCATGGCTCTGAGGAGGTGGGCAGTGAGCTGGAGGATGCGCTCAGCTGGGGTGTGGCTCATGTCCTCATGACTAGACTGGAGTTGTGGGTTTTGGGAGGAAGCCCTCAAAGGGAGTGTGTCCTTCCCATCTTGTCATATCAAGGGTGCCCACCTCACCATGGCTCATGGGGCTAAGGGAGCCTTGATCACTAGCTGAGGGGTGCTTGCCAGGTTTCTGCAGTAACCTCGCTCTTTTCTGCTTTCTGTACTTGACTAATTATAAACGAGTCATTAAGTCCATACCCCAGCCTTTTAAAAATGAGTGGCACAATGGCTGTATGATTTCGTTTTATCCCGCGTTATAGCCAGTTGTCGTTGTCTTGCTGCCTAGGTCACCCCATATTTGAGACAGCCACCCTGCTGTGGAGTTGGTGGTGGGCTGAGTGTTCAACATTTCTACTTTTAATAGATGATTGGTGTTGGTGTCCTTGGCTCAGGACCCCCGAATGCTCCTAAGGCTGGTGGCCTTGAAACAGTTAGGGAGCTGGGCCGCTGTTGCCCTCTGCTGTGGGACCATTAAATATGCATTTTAGAGGCTATAAAAAGACTAATTCTAGGAAGTGCTGCTGTGTCACAGAAAGTCAAAGGTCTGACCTGAGCACATCAAGAGTTCAGAGCTAACCAAAGGGCAGAAGTCCAGGTCATTGTGAAGCAGATGCTAATGGCTTGTGGCCGTGTGACACTCCCCGGTGTCTTTGTGGGTTTAAACTCTGATGGAGGTCTCCTCGGCATCTGCTGCCTGTACCAGTTGCTTCAGGGCCACTGTCACGGGCACCACGCCCAGCACAGCACATAGAGTCACCCCTCCCTCTGCTGCCACTCAGGGATGACTTGATGGACCCATTACGTGTTTTCATGATGTTTCCTTCCATAAAGTCTCTCCATTTCACTCTGTTTTCAGGAAAATTCTCTTCTGTTCTTCAAGAGTTATTGGCACCTCAGTTCTTTCCTGTGTGATATCCATAGCTCACCTGTCCCCTGGGGGTAGCTCCAACAAATGGGAGCCACCCAGCCACCCCCAGTGCTACCCCAGCCCAGCTGGTAGTGTTTCCTAGTCAGGTTGGTGGGAGGATCACAGTGAAACTCATGCTCACTGGTTCTGCTGCAGGTTTGACTGGCTGAAGGGTCTGTTTTAAAACCTAACTCGTCTGTTTTCTCAATGACAAGAGGAACCAGTACCAAGCCATGGAGGGTGGTTTTGGGGAGTTTTCCTAGGATGGGTCCTGTGTCCGTAACCCCCACCACTTGTTACCGTAAGGAATTGGAATCCTATCTGCTCTCTGTGCCGAGTGACATACATGTCCTTGTATCTCGGCTTTGGAGAGAGGAGTCACCGGCTCGCCTGAACTGTGACCTTCTACCTTAGTGTGTTGTTTTACTATGTAGTAAACAACAGGTAGTTTCATCTAGATGGTAAAAATCAACAGATTTTAAAATTATTTTTGTAATTGTGAGGCCAGTGCGCATTTTCAGTCCTCAGATGTGGAGGTGAGTCAGAAGTGGGTTTACTTTTGGGCAGGAAGAGGAAGTGTTATTGGGGGATGACTTGGGGTTAATCCCATGACCTCTGGGTCATAACTGTGATTAAAAACATCTGACTGACAGACACTGGCTCTTCCATTAGAGCAAATTAATCGTGGTCGGGTTGTCTGCTAATAGTGCTCCTGTCTGGGGACACCAGGTGTGGGTCCTGCCCTAGTCCAGTTAGGCCTAGGACACCTGATCCTGCTGTGGGGCCCTCCCTCATCACACAGCCTCAACTTCATTCCTGCCCATCAGAGGCCACCACTGTGCATCAAGGACATCTGGAGCCTGGGGGCTTCGTGCCTGGTGGGGTACTACCCAGGGGCCCGCCCAGGAGGATGCTGGGGGGCCTAGAGAGGCTGGCCTACCCCTCCATCACCTGTGCCCCACGGTTTCCTCTGCTCAGGCTTGTCCTCAGTTCTTGTCATCATGAATGAGCAGAATGATGAAGGGGGCGTGAACCCAGGTGAGTGGCCTCCCCAAAACTCAGGGTCTTGGCCAAAGGAGGACCGCTGCCCTCCAGAGCTTTGGCGAGCCTATCAGGGCTGTGTCTGGGGAGTGGAAGAGGGTTTGAAGTCTGCTCTGCCCTCTGAGCTCCCTGTGTGGGAAAGGATAAGGGCCTGGGGTTCTTTAGGACCCAGTTTCCTTTTTCAAACTTTAATTGTAACCTGACCCTCCTTAAAACATATCAAACAAAATTTGAGTGTATTCAGAGGTACTAATAGCCAGGGGAACAATAAGAACTGTCCAGGTGCTGTTTTAATCATGTTTCCATATTATGGAGATGTAGGTGAGTCCCTCAGATTGAAGCATTTGATTTTTACGGGAGTGTCTTGACTGCAGAGTTGAGAGGTAGAGTCACTCAGGCACTTCCTACTGGGAGGGGCTGCTGCCCTGCGCCCAGGGTGGCAGCAGGGAGTGGAGGCCATGTGTCCGAGAACTCTGTCAGGTGCCTCTGAACGCCGGCCCTGTCCCAGTCTCCTGGCCTGCTGGGTTGGGGTCACTCCAGCTTGGTGTTCACCATGCAGAGCCGCTTCTCATCTTCTGATAGGTTGTCTGGTCTGCTGGGCACATGAGTGCTTTTGGAAGCATCCTTGAGGGTTGACTAAGTGGACACTTTTCAGAAATGAAGGGAAATGTATTCTCTTTAAAGGACTAATGACTAAAATCATGTTTTATGACTCAGATAACAAGAGGAAGCTCGGCTGGTCGTAAGGGGGGCAGTCTCCAGATTGGAGAGATTCACCCAAATGCTGAGGGCACCTGCTACTCCTTTTGTTTACTTTGCGTGGTTCTCCATTTTTTGCCCTCATTGCATGTTTCACTTTGGTAACCCGCAAAAGGGGAAACCAGGTACTGGGGTCTGCAGCTTGTCTCTGGCCAGTGGCCTGTGGTGCCCTGGCTCCCTGTGTTCCCTGGCGGCTCACTTGTCCTTCATGCCACCAGGTTTCCATTTCTGTTGTCAGGCTCATCTACAATGTGAACAAGTCACTAAACGCCACTTAGCTGAATAAGTCATTCCTGATATCCTCTCGTCCTTCGGGGAGCTCTGGGGATACTTCTTACCTGTTTCCATTTCCTTTGAGTCCTCTGTCAGGATGTCTTGTCTTAGGTGTTCCTTATCACAGTGAACAGGTGGGGTGTGTTTACACCTTTCTGATGGCATGTCTGCGAGCCACCTGCTCCCAGTGAGCGTCAGATGCCTAGGAGAGACATCAGGGCCCTCAGGTGAAGTACTTGGAGTTGCAGGGTGTGCATGATTCTGCCTGTATGGCTGGCAGAGGGGTCAGATGGACGGCGTTTACTTGCAGACAAATCCCAAGAGTCAGGACTACCAGCCTGTGCTTTCCCAACACACAGCATGGGGTTGTGGCTGGCAGTGATCTGAGAGTGGACCTCATGGATGCCCGGGGACACTTGGGGAGTTGCTGGCCTGAGCTGTGCAGCAAGCAAGGCCCTTCCCGTATCGGCTGCCTTTGCCCGGTGACAAGAAACACGAGACCCAGGAGCCTGACTTTGTCCAAGGTTGTGGGGCTAGCCTGGCTCATCAGAGAGAGAACCTAAAATTGGGTGCATCCCCTCCCTCCTTCTCTTCCAGGGCAGTCAGCCACTCTGGTGCTGGGCCACCACATCAGGGCCTGGCCCAAAGGTCCTCTAGACAGAGGCTGGTCTAGACAGAGCCCTTTGCATCTTGTCTTTACTCCAGAAACACTGTCGGGAACTGTGCTCTGTATCAGCCATCGATCATTATCACTAGAAAGTAAAGTCGGTATACCCAGAAAAGTGTGCTGGTAGCGACTCACTGGTGGCAGTGACTCATAGGTCGGCACAGTGTTGGGGGACTTGGGTAGGATACAGATTGGGAGGCACAGGAGGGGCTGGTGATCCCTGGGGCTCCTTGATCACTGTGAGTTTCCCTGCCAGTGGCTTCTCAGGTGACATCAGCATCCCTGGTTGAAGGTACTGGAGGTGCTAGAGGGGATGGGCTTTGTATCACTTAGGGATTGCTATCAGAGCGACACCACTGTGGGCTTTCTCTCCATTTTGAATTCAGAGCGTATGTTCAGGCCCCACATTTCTGGGTCTGGGAGCGGATTCACACTTTGAATTCAGGCTGTGGGCTCCTCTTTGACCTGGCTGCAGTGACCTGGGGACCTGGGTCAGGCTGTCCTGACAGAATAGCCATGGAGGCGGGGGTCTGAGATGACTATCTGCAGACCGTATCTTATGTTTGGGTCTGTTACACCCATGGCGGGATCTGCTCCAAACAGCTGGGGGACTGTAGGTGAGGCCGCTGTGACCCATCAGCATTCGGAATGCTGTCAAAACAACTAACCAAACTAACCAGCTGTCTCCATGTGGCCCTTGTCTACGTGAGCATTTTCATGTTACTAGAAGTTACAGACTAGTGGTCGGTGGAGTTACATTTCAGATATTTGTCCCCAGGAGTTTGGGTGAAGCATAGGGCCTGCAGGACCTGAAAGGTCGGGATTGGGACTTGAAGTTTCTGAACAGAAGGCTGTACTTGGAGTTATTTTTACCTGAGCACTCCCGTCCCCAATAGGGAGCTTTAAAAAGTCAAAACAACACTTAAGTTATTGTCTGTATCTCAGCCCCCACAGTGGGCCCCACTTGACTTCAAGCTGCCCTTTCAGAGGCTGCAACCCTATTGTACATGATGCTGTGTTACCCACTTTTCATGTAACATACCATGGGCATCGCTCATGGCAAATTTAGCCCCATATGTTTTGAAATAAGCGCATAGTCATATAACCTAGTGAACCATATTTAAAACCAAATTCTCACTAATGGGCCATTTGGTTGTTGAGCAGGTTTATCCTTATAAAAAGAGCTATATGTTTGGTCTGAAAGTATCTGGTTAATTGTAGGGAGGGATGCAGATGTGGCGCCTGCCAGAAGCCTGTGCCTGCTGTGGGTCCCCTCCCTTTCTGGCTGCTGCACCCCAGGACAGGCGTCTGCCTTCCACCGCTCGTCCTCTTGCCTGGGGTGTACAGTGGAGTGAGGCCAGAATGTCACTGCTTTGCTCTGGACTCTTTCCTCTGAGGTTGACAGGTTTCGTGTGTTGGGTTCTTCTCAAGCCGCCTGTTGTCCTTGGGGAAGTAGGTGAGGGGCTGTTGCTGTCCCTCCCTTGCTGGCTGGCCATGAACCTGGGAGCTCTGCTGTTTCCAGGCTCTTGGTGGGGGGGTTCCGGCCTTGGTGGGAGGTGGGGGGATCCAGGGTGGCACTGCACCCATGGGCAGGGCACAGGCGATGTGGCCATGACCTTGGCTTCTTCAGTGTCGTGATTCAGCCTGTTTGCCCCTCACTGTAGGTGAGGTTTTCTGTGTCCTAGCTCTTTTCTCTTTTTCTTCTGAAGCAACAAGCAGTGTTTCCTGCTGCTGAGTTGTGTTTTTGGCTTCAAGGCAAGGAGGCCACCCCTGTGCGGGGGTAAGGGGGCACCTCCGTGTCAGCACTGCTCCCTCTACAGATGCTCTGGGCTTATCTTGCGCCAGGACACTTTCCCGCCAGCCTGTGTTCCCAGGTTGCTGACTGCTTTGTCCTCTTGGCAGACTGGATCGAGGCATTCTGGCCCAGTGCCTGTGGCCTTAAGCTCCCGAGGCACACCTCCTGCTGGGCACATGCACTGTCCCCTCATTGTTAGACTTGTATGGGTAATGCGACGGAAAGCCATTCTGCAGGGGGTCCTATAACCGTGTCTGAGCCCCTGAGGCATCCAGTTCATGTTTCACTGGATATCTGGGAGCAGTGCTCAACTTGGCAGCTGAGGAAGTGCAGCCTGGGTCAGGGGGTCCTGCTTGCCTTGGTTGGCAGGACACTGCAGAAGCCCCACCTGTGCCCATATCTAGCCTGGCTGCTCAGGGTGGTGTTTCTTCCCCACGTGGACACCAATGCGGGAGGGGAGAACACACGGGTCCAATTCTCTAGGACTACCTTTCCCGCCTGGGTTTTGGGTGGACAGGGATGGGACCCTTGCTCCCCTCTTTGTTTGCTGAGGACATTCTGTGGCTGCTGAATGTCTCCATGGCTTATCATGTTGTATTGGTGGAGGGTCACCCAGGCTCTGGCCTGTCCCACCTCCATGGTGGATGATAGATAGCCTGATCCTGTCCTGGGTCCCTTAGGACCTGTGCTGAGGAGGAAGACACAGGACACCTGGCCTGGGAGCATTCTAGGTGCAGCAGTCACTGTTCTGTCCTGGCTTCTCACTGCTCGGCAGCCAGAGCAGGGGGCTGGGACCCTCTTGGGCCTCGCTGGTTCGAAGACTTGAGCAGAGTGTGGTGTTGGGTGGGCCACCTGCATATCTGTGTTCCCAGCGAAGGAGGACTGGCCACATGTGGCTCTCGGAATCCCATGCCCTCATCAGTGTCCACTCTGTCCACAGTGCCCTGCGCTTGGCTCAGCTGTGGGTTCCCCATCCCCTCCCCTGGCCTGCTGTTCCCTGGTTCCCTGTTGCCTCCACCTCCTTTTAGCTCCTAAAACTGACCCAGGCTGTTTCCCAACAGGAGATGGACAGTCAAGAGAGAACAGCCCCATCATTAACAATGGCGACATGGAGAGAGAGAGTTTCTTTGAAGGAAAGAACATGGCGCTCTTTGAGGTAAGTTACACTTTCTCCTGCAAAAAGCATGGCGCAGTATAGTAGCTATAATTTGGACAAGTGAAGAGGTTGTGGTCTTGAGACTCTAGTCTAAGAGTGGACTGAGAGGCTGGGCTACCTGACTGGACACTGTGTGAGGAGGGAGCTGGTGGCTGTCCCTGTCTGCAACCCTTACACCATGTTCCTTCCCTGTGACGGGGCTTGGAGAGGTTGAATCCTGGGCCATCTTGGGAACCCTGTTCCCCTTCGCTGGGTGGGTGGCCCTGTTCAGCATGTCCTGGAACCTGACCTCTAGCCCCTGACCCCTCACTTCAGACCTGCTGTGACGGGCTGGCTGGTCCATTGTAGATTTGTGGGCTTCAGGGCTAGGGTCAGAGCTGGGCTCCAGGTGGCCCTCGAAACAGATTCTCTGGAGTGTCCACACTGCAGGAGCTCTGCTGGGCAGTTGACCGGGTCTGTTTGGGAGTGCTTCAGTTTAGTGTCTGGGTTACTTTTCCATATCTTGGTCCCAAACAGGAGGAAATGGACAGCAACCCCATGGTGTCCTCACTCCTCAACAAGCTGGCCAACTACACCAACCTGAGCCAAGGCGTGGTGGAGCACGAGGAAGATGAGGACAGCCGGAGGCGCGAGGTCAAGGTACCCCTTCCGCCTGCACCCCCAGACCTCCCAGGGCCCCTCAGGGCCTCCTCTCCTTTCCTTTGTTTTTCAATGATAGTGCAGTAAGTCTCTTATCATTTTCCTAGGAATTTGGTTTCTTAGGGACGTATTTCTAGGAATCTATCCTAAAAAATAAGCACAGTTGCCGCCTTGAAGATTCGTGTAGAAACAGGTTCTTTGGGAGAATTTGTAAGAGCCAAACTTCGAAACCACGCAGATGCCCCCGAGGGGGCTGGTGGTTTGTGTGCAGCTCTGGGACAGAGCAGCCAAACACAGTTTTCATGACTTAGGGCGATGTTCATATGGGTGCAGAGGATGCCGCAGTTAAAGGTCTTTCTATGGGACAATGATGGATGATTATTAGTCTCTTTTTACTTCCCTTTACTTTTTAAATTCTCTTGCAGTAAGTGCATATTACTTCAAAGATACAAACTAAAAATTAAAAAAAAAAAATTTAACCACCAGAGGCGTCCCTCCAGTGCAGGCTGCAGCTTCCAGAGGTCCTGATGGGCCCTCTCCCTGCCTGTCTCTGAAACTTTGACAAAAATGGGCATTTCCCAAGTCTTTCCAATAGTTCTTTTCTGTTCACCTTTTCTGCAGACGGAAATCGCTAAAGGGTGAAAATTGACTCTTCTCTATTTTGAATGGTGATTCCCCCCCCCCCCACTCTGAGAACACCACACAAAGGGTGCTGTGTTCTGAAGGGAGGGGCTTGTGAATCGGGGCAGTTGCCTATCAGATGGGACAAAAGGCTCTGTGGGGCCTGAGCCCCAAGGGGGTCTGGCATTTTTTTCAGTGTTCTGCCAGCTGGATAGGACAACTGAGTGACCCCAAAGTGCTGAGCTGGGACAAAATGGGAGGGATCCCAATGGCTGCCTTTCTGCCCATCTCTTCCCCACCCCACCGTGTCCACCCTGCCCATTGGGCTGGTGCTGGGGCCAAGGTGCCAGGAGCTCTGCCACCACACAGCCTTGCTCACTCTCCCTCTAGGTGAGTCTCTTGTGCTTATGCCTGGCCTGACCTTGGCCCTTTGGGCTCCAAGCCAAAACCCTCTTCCTTCTCTCCTCCCTCTGACTGTAAACCCAGTAGGATTAACACTCATTTCCTGACACTTGAGGGCATTGGCTCCTTGTGTTCCAGAAGAGCTGCTTGTTCAGGATGAAAGTGGTAGAGACGGGGGACATGGGACATGAGATGTGGCCTCCATGTCCAGCCCTGTTTACCTTCCTAGGCAGAGGGCAGTGGCTTCTGCAGCAGTGGTGTGCCTGACTGCACCTTTCCTGGTCTCCTTGCCATGATTTTCCTGGCTCCTCAGGAGCCTGCTGCTACCCTGGCTGTTCATGGAGCCACCACCCTTCCCCTGCAAGGCAAGGCACAAGGGATACCAACCCCAGGTGATGCCATGTGGGAGGTTACAGCTTCGGACGAGTGCTCGGGGCACTGCCTGTGGTTTCACGGGCTCTTGCTTTGGCTCCACTGCGGGAGTCCAGCTGTTCATGCACACAGTACACAGCTGTCCCTCTGTCTACTGGAGCTTGTGTTCCAGGGAGCCATCAGCCTGCTCCAGGAAACAGATGCTTTCCCGCAGGGGCCTGGGTCCGAATGCTTCCCGGAACTGACCCTCAGCCTCAGCTAGTGGCACCACCTGGGCCTCCACCTGCTGTTGCAGCTCCTTTCAGGCCACATGGCACAGCCCAGCGGGTCACAGATGTTCTCGCAGCACAGACAGAAATGCAGCCCAGACCCCTCATTGAAGTTTTTATTGAGATGTAGCCTTAGTGGTCAGCCTGGTGAATCTTTGCAAGGCACGTGGTGTGGACCCACTGCCAGATTGGGACCTAGAACAGGATTGGGTTTCAGTCACAGGAGGGATAGTTACCCTGTGATCCTCAGCGGGACTGTGTAGCTGTGTGAACAGATTTCAGTTGGGATGAATTTAGTCACCCCACTTAGGACTGAGTGTAGGTCCCCTGGGAAGGGAGGTGAGGCTGTCCCTTATTGTCTCTCTGACCAACCTGACATAGGAGCTCATTCCCAGAGATGGGTCGTTTGTTCCCCCCAGGCTCCGTCTCCAAGGCCTGGCGCCTCCAGGGCCTAAGATTGGGTGATCCTTCAAAGCTGCCTTTTATGAGAGAACTGCAGGCCACTGTGCCCTTCCAGGGTGACTCAGGACCATGTCAGCTGCTGGGCACAGAACTGGCTCCAGGCAGGCGGGGCCCACATGAGACCTGAAGTCCCAGCTACTCTGAGCCTCCTGTGGTGGTTTATTGATCTCTTCATATGTTCACTAAGATTATAAAATAGAAGCCAGCAGTTTGTCCAGCATTGCTGTCATTGCGTTTCCATTCTCAATTTTATACCATTGAAATAGGCCCACCCTGTCTGTAAGACCCATAATACTTTACACAAAAAGCACAGTTATCCCATGGGTGGGCGGGCTTGGTAGGAGTGCCCTGGCCAGGAGCTGCAGCTCTGGGCCAGGCATTAAAGGAGCTGCCCTGAGTCCAGGACTCAGGCTCTGGGTCTATGTGGGCTTTCTGACCCTGGCTCCCCACTCACCAGGCTGCTCTCTTAGGTCATTCTCGCCGGGGTTCTAGAATCTGTGGGAGCTCTGTGGCCTTGTCTACACTCAGTGGCAGGTGTTCCTGTCTGTTGACAGCTCCATTTTCACCTGAGAAGCCCAGCTACTTCCTTTAATAGGGGTTCAGCCCGTTCTTCTTTGGGTATTTGCCCTCCAGCCACATTCCTGGGGCTGGGCTATGTCTCCCTGAACTTAAGGGCTGTAGCATCTCTCTGAGCTGCCACACGAGGTCCTTGTTTCTGGTCAGCCTTGTCATTCACAGGAAAGCTTCCTTTCCCCATGAAACAGCATCTTAAACAGCATCTTGTCTTTCCCGCCAGATGTCCTGAAATCCCAAGTGTGCTGCCTGACTGTGTCGTCACACTGGCTATCATCCCAGGACACAGGGAGGGCTGGTACCACTGTGGTGGCTCCTGGCCATGTTGCCACCCTGTCCTCTGGGCTGCTCATCCCATAGTCTTTCCAGGACCACAGTAGACCCTCCCAGCACTGCCCCGTCCTGCAGTTACCCCACATCCAGCAGCACCCCGCAGTTACCCCACATCCAGTGGCACCCCTGCCATGTTTCTGTACTTGCAGTTGTGGACTTGGGGAAAGGAGTATGCTGTGCGCCCAGGCAGCCAGTTCTCTGAACTCTTGACGGTGCCCCATGATCACTTCTTCCATGTGGGTTGAGACATTGCTGATTTCTGCCTGGAGTTGGTATCATTGCACCATCCGTGGTTTTAGGGAACATTACTGTCTCATCCTCCGTGGCCCTTACTTCTCAGATTGTGGTCTCCTGAGGGTCTAGAACCCAGACCTGCAGTTGCGTTGCCCAGAGCCTAGAGCCTTATGCTCTCATCTTTTCCCAAATTTTCCACCTTCCTGCTGTACCCCTCACAGAGGAGGGAGGCCCAGCCTGGCTGCTCCCCTCTCTGCTTGCTGGCGATGATATGGTCTGGTCTGTCCCAGAAGGCCACCCTGCTCCTGGGCAGCCAGTGTCCTACTCTGGAATCTCCTGGAGCCTCTGTTCCTTCTGAGGTGTGGTCCTCCCTCAACCACTTTTCCAGGTCCAGGCAGTTGAAGCTCTCCACCCTTGACTGTTCCTTTCCTTGCCCTCCTGTTCCTGGGACCTCTCCCTGGGGCCTGAGAGGATAGCCAGGGCTCCTAGAGGAGGGATCCCTGGGGAAAGGGGCAGAGATTGGCCCCTCCTGGGTGCGGGCATGGCCTCCCTGGAACCGCTGTTCTCTCTCTTAGAGCCCAGGCATGGGCACCTTCATCGGAGTCTACCTGCCCTGCCTGCAGAACATTCTCGGTGTGATCCTCTTCCTGCGGCTGACCTGGATTGTGGGCGTGGCCGGCGTCCTGGAGTCCTTCCTTATCGTATTCATGTGCTGCACCTGCGTGAGTGACCCAGCCTGTTGCCAAGTGTGGCGTTTCTGCCTTTGGGGCAGTGGTAGCTGGAGTCCAGAGACCTGACCGTGTGAACAACTTTGGACTCTCCAGAGCCCAGGCCCTTCGATCTGAGGTTGACTATGTGGATTCTATCCCAGGGCAGCCTCCTCACTGGTGCCAGTGTGATCATGGGGAAAATGGGTGTGGCCTGGGGCCTGTGACCAGGCTGTCTATCAGCCCCAGGGAGTCTTCTTCAGTTGCATCTGCAGAAGTACAGAGGGCAACCCAGTGACTGAGGGTTTTCACCGGGCACTGTCACCACTCAAAGGGGTCCTGCACTTCAACCAGAGCCCCTTCCAGTTGGATTCATCTAGACATTTTCAGGACCCTTTTTATAGGAAGGGACATGTGTTAGTGACTTGTTGAGCCCCAGACCCTGGCACACAAGACGCAGCACTTGGCCTCTGCACCTGTGTTCCTGTCTGTTAGCGACACGTAATCTCTTTCCACCATTCAGTTGCATCTCGTTTACCCTCTGGATGCTCCTCACTGCCTCCTCCCGGCCCTTATTTTTCCTACTTCCTTTATTGTTAGGAGGGTGATTAAGCTGTGTCACCTGGAGACGGCTGTCTAAAGAATTCAAACAATGCAGATGAGTGGGCGTCCTCCGGGCTCCTCTCAGGCCACTTTCCCTGCTGCCCTAGGCTTCCTGGAGCTGTAGTGTCGTCACCGCGGCATTCTCCCCTGGTCACAGCATATTTCTTATGTTTAAGAGTTTGGAAGTACCTGGAGTAGTGCCAGACACAAACCAAAAAGGATAAAAAGCAGGGTAATGGGGGGAGGGCTTGTTCAGGTAGCACATGGCCCAGCAAGAACCAGGTCGTGACGGTCACAGGCGCCTTCGCTTTCCAGGCTGTTCTTTCTGGTCCTTAGGTTGTAAAATAGTTACTCCCCAACCAATGGATGTGGCTGCTTCCTGAGCAGATGGGAACCTTATATCCAAGGCAGAGTCCCCCTTATACTTATAGAGGATGAGAGCCCAGGTAGAAGCTGGCCCTTCAGTGCTGGATGGGGTCCCGAGTCAAGTGTTTTCTGGGCAACCTGTAGGAGCTCAGTTTTGGGAGTTAAGTGGGAGAGAACATGGGGTTCGGGGCTGCAGTCCTGAATGTCTGAAGCTTCTCCTGCTGGTTACTCAGCAGCCCTTTTGTGATCAGGAGCTGGGAAGCAGGCAGCTGGGCCTGCTGGGCTCTGCCCCAGACCTGCTGCTGTGCTCTCATCTCTGGGGTTGCCCTCAGAAATGCTCTTCTAAAAGGGTCACCTGTCTTTTTGCAGACAATGCTAACTGCTATCTCAATGAGTGCGATTGCCACCAATGGCGTGGTCCCAGGTAAGGGGGTGCTGGACGGTGGGTGGTCTGAAACGAAGCCTTCCTTTTGTGGGTAGTAACTGAACTGAACCCTGCTGTGGATTCAGCTTCTCCTGCTGGCATGCTCCACTTTCATTTTGACAATGACCTTAACGTTAGCCCTTCACCCAAGGTGGCTGCAGGTGAGGCAGGAAGTAGGGCCCAGTCCCCAAAAGCCCAGTTGGACATGCCCTTACCCGCCTGGAGGTTGCTGCTGATCATTCATGTCTGAGCACTGAGATCTCCACATCTGGAGGGGTCAGGTGGGTGGGAGAGGCACTTCCTTAGCCTGGCCAGGCCTTCCAGAAGCTCTGTCTGCAGTGACCCCCGCCTTTGGGCAGTGATGCTTTTGGCTCCCACCTGCACAAGGATTCTCGTGGGCTAGTGCCCCTGGTTTCCTGGGGCCTCTTCCCATGTTTCCCCCAAGGGCACTGTGGGGCTTTGCTAATACCAGGATAGGGGCCCATTTTGTGGCTTGTCCCCCAGTGCCTTTCCAAGAGCTCAGAGGATGCTGTACAATTGGGATTCTCCTCGGAGCAGGCACCCATATCAACACCCCCAAGATTTTTTCTTGTCAAACTTTTGCTTTTGCTGTCTGGACAAGAGGCTAGCATTTTATGACCAGATGTGTCCCTTTGATTCTGAAGTTTAATTTCCCACAAACCATCATTCTGTTTTTAAATGGACAAAACTAAAGCACCACAGGCTTCATTTATTGCCTCTAATGCTGTGTGACTGAGGGGTAAAAACATGGAAGGGGCTGCCTGGGTGATGGGGATGGGGGAGCTCTGTTCTGTTTCCTGCAGGGCTCACTGTGGCATTTGAGCCCTGAAATCATGGCTGTTTGTTTCCCCTCATTTTGCAGCTTCCATCCCTGGTCCTGGGAGGGCAGTGCCTGCAGGGCCGTGAGCTCAGCAGAGAAGGGAAGGCGGGTAGGCAAGTGGGCCAGTGCTGTGCCCAGTTTGTACCTTAGGCTGTGTTGTCTCTTCATTAGCCAAGGTGCAGGCAAAAATGCCCCTAGTTTATTTGCCACCTGGATTCAAGGACCTGAAATGACGCCACCTTGTTCCCCTGCAGCTTGTGCAGCCTGTGTGTATATAAGTGAGGTCTAGCATGATTTGCACCCCAAGTCCTTGAATAGCTGCCCCTCCCCCAGAACTTCCCATAACTCCAAGAGCAGCATTGGTGTAGAGGCTATTCTTCTGCTGGCCATCCTCCTGCTGGCTGTCCTCCCACTAGCCATGGAGCATGAGGCCCCCTGTGGGTCTACTGGCCCAGACATGGGGACCAGTCTGCCTTCAGTCTACACCCACTCCAGGAGGAGCTGTGATACGCTCATTTGGAGAGATGATTCTAGTGGCAGATTGGCTTTTAGGTTTGCTTTTCAGAAAAAAGGCACACCTGAGAAATTCTTCAGGCTTCCCAGAGTCATGCAGCGGTCTCTAGGTTGGTGTCTGAGCATGGACTTGGCTGTCCGACAGAATGGCCAGGGACAGACTTGTGGGACCTGGGTGTCAGCTGCACTCTGGGGGTGATACAAAAAAGATGCTTAAGCAGCCCTGGGTTCTCAGGCCTTTTGGGGCAGAAGTTAAGAGAATGGAAGTGTTGCACTTACATCAAAATGTATAGACTTATGGGCTCTATCCTCTGCTTGTGGCTGTTTTTCATCATGACCCTGTTTAGTCACAACTGCCGTCTGTTCTGTGAAGTCCATGTTCACAGTACATGGTGGGTCCTTAACCCTGTTTCCTGTTTGGTGTTTTTTGCAGCTGGCGGGTCATACTACATGATATCTCGGGCCCTGGGGCCGGAGTTTGGAGGGGCCGTGGGCCTCTGCTTCTATCTGGGCACGACCTTCGCAGGGGCCATGTATATTTTGGGGACCATTGAGATTTTTCTGGTAAGTGCTTTGTTTGGGCTGGTTCCCTTTGCCTGGGCACTGACCCCAAGGGCAGAGCTTTCTGTCAGGTCTTTTCTTCTCAGCTGTTCCTTGCCCTCTGGCAAACATTCTAGGTTCCCCCAAAACTTGAAACTGAAGTACTTAATGCTCAGCCTTTCAATGTATTTTAAGGTAGATATGCCTTCCTGGTTGGCCAGACCCCTCAGAGGTTGAGATCTTTGGGGCTCCCCACACTTTTGTCCTGACTTTCTTCCTTGCTCCAGTGCTGAGGGTATGGCTGCCAGAAAAACCAGGTTTCCTGATGGTGGGCCATGGGGTGACATGCTCTTTAAGCCCTTATTTGTCAGGTATCCATACCCAGTCCCACCCACTCCTTAGAGCTAAGTGGCCAGTTCCTCAGTCCCTTGGTTCATCATTCCAACAGGATGCACACAGTACCCATCAGTGTGTCTGCACTCGTTGCCAGCCCAGTGTGGTTCTGGGAGGACTGTGCTGGGCTGGCACTGATCTCCAAGCTGGAATTACATCCCTATTAGAAAAACATTGCTCTCCTTTTAAATTAGGGAAGTGGGGGATCCTTGTGTCTAACACTCACTGTGAAGGGTCCTAAGCTTTGTCTCAGAATCGTGCCCCATCCCTCACCATTTGATGCCTATGTTTTGTATACCCGAAGGTCCCCTGTAGATGCATTTTGGTGGTGTAGGGGCTCTCGGGGTAGGAGGAAGCCCAGCACTAGCGCCCCCCCCCCCCCACCCCAGTGAAGGACCCCTTCAGAAGGTGGTGCCTGGCCCTGTCCCTCTCCCCATATGGTTATTTTCCAGGCAGGGTGGATAGACTGCCCTTTTTTTTTCTTTTTTTTCTAATATGTCTTTATTGATTTCAGAAAGAGGAAGGAAGAGGGAGAGAGAGATAGAAACACAATGATGAGAGTCATTGACTGGCTGCCTCCTGCACGCCCCCTACTGGGAGTCAAACCTCGATCTCCTGAATCCTAGGTCGATGCTCAACCGCTGAGCCACGCCCAGCTGGGCAGAAACATCAGTTGGTTGCCCCCGTACACTCCCCAAGCAGGGATCAAACCTGCAACCTTTTGGTGCACTGGACAATGCTCCAACCCACTGAGCCACCTGGCCAGGGCCTTAGGCTGCCCTTCTTGACCTGCTTTGTCCCCACAGACCTACATCTCCCCTGGTGCGTCCATCATCCACGCCGATTCACCAGATGGCGAGGCTGTGGCCTTGCTGCACAACATGCGAGTGTATGGGACCTGCACACTGATCCTCATGGCCATGGTGGTCTTCGTGGGCGTCAAGTACGTCAACAAGCTGGCGCTGGTGTTCCTGGCCTGCGTGGTGCTGTCCATCCTTGCTATCTACGCCGGCGTCATCAAGACCGCCTTCGACCCTCCGGACATCCCGTGAGTCCCAGTCTTCAGTTAGGGGTCCCTTGTCTGTCCTTCTGCTTGGGTCAGATCTGTAAGGATACAGTGTTTCCTGGTTTGTAATTCAGGTTTCATCTGTGGCCATAACAGTGGAGCCTGGGGTGGCGATGCCGTGTGTCTGTCAGTCTTACCTTTTCTCACTGGCATCGGGGATGAGCAGTCAGGCTACTTTTGTAGCTAGCCACCTGCAAGGACAGGACAGGAGGTTTGGTGAAGGTCTAAGGATGTATAGGTTGGCTGGTGGCCCTGAGGATAGTCAGGCAGCATTGAGCTCCTCCCAGGTGTGGCCTACTCCCCTAGTCCTCACAAAAACCCTCAAGGGGATTCCTACATTGTCCCCCTTTTGAATGGGTACACTTAGTCACAATGAAGTGGCCCTAGGTCACAGAGAGAGTAAGTGAGCTGGTGGTATGGCTGGCATTCAAGCATCAGGTTGCCCATTGGCCTGGGTGGGGTGGACTGAGGCAGCTGGCACCCAGTCCCCTCCTGGATCCTATGCTTTGCTGTCTCTATGTGGAGGGAGCCCCCCGGGTGGGAATAGTCTTGTTTATTCCTATGACAGACACTCCAGAACAGGGTGGCAGAACAGACCGTCCCTTAGCCCCTCTCCGCATGAGAATTGATCTCCTGCTTAGACACTGATTTCCAGCAGCTCATGCAAATGTTCCCATCATGCTAAATGGAGAGTGTCAGAGCTACTTCCAGGAGACCCCTGCAAACTTCCACCATCACTGAAGAAAGTGGTAAAGTAATTTCTCATATTCCCCATGTCCTCTCACACCCCCACTCCCGCTCCAGGGTCTGTCTGCTAGGGAACCGCACGTTATCAAGACGCAACTTTGACACCTGTGCCAAAGTCTATACCACCACCAACGGCACAGTGACCACCTCACTCTGGGGCCTCTTCTGCAACAACTCCATGCCCAGCGCCACCTGCGATGAGTACTTTGCCCAGAACAACCTCACGGAGATTCAGGGAATCCCAGGTGTGGCCAGCGGCGTCTTCCTGGGTGAGTGCCCAGTGGATCTTGGCAGGACTGAGTTGTCCAAATCCCAGTCCCGGGGATCCCATCCTGCTGCCCAGTCCATGGTGTGCCACCCCTTCCTCGATGCTGATCTGCCAGGGCCCTGCTCGGCCTGCTTCTCCCCGGGGCTTTAGATGCAGCTGTGTCGTGGGGGCCAGCAGTTCGGGGACTCCAAGTTCATCTTTTTCTTCAGGACTTCTTAGTAGCTCTGTTAATGAGGAAAGTAATTAACCGGTGGGGACTGGTTTTTCCTGTCTCTGAGTTCTTCTGTGATGAGAGATTGTGCTGGCCACCCCACCACACCAGGAGAGAGGCCTGACCTTTTATGGAAAAGAAAGTAGAATAATTCTGAGGCCGTGATCACTGGGTCCCTAGCTGTCCATCCCGTGGTAGATCGATATCATGTGTTCCCTCCAAGGCTGTGATGACAGTGGGTGTTGGGGGAATGCGGGGGCTGTACTGAGTTGAGATGGGTGGGCAGAGATGGGTCAGGGCTGCACATGTCCACACATCCCTCAGTATGGGATCCTAATGCTCATAGGCCCCTGGCTAGTGAGCCCAGCACTTACTTCTGGGTTCTGGCAGAGCAACTCCCTTGGAGGGGGCAGCTGTTTACAGTTCACTCAGGGAGGTAGAGGTGGAGACAGGGTACCCTGTTTTGAGGGAGCAGGGATAGGTGGAAAGTAGGAGTGAGGCATAGAGATGATCTGCAGGGATTGGGGGATGTCTATGGGATGAGGGGATCCATGTCAGGGGAGGGAGCCCTTGGGGGATGGGCTCTGCAGCAGGGACCCTCTAGAGGGTTTGGGAGGGAAGGGGGTTCTGTATGGAGAGGGGGCCTACAGGCTGTAGTCTGGCCAGGCTGGATCTGCCCAGGGGTGCATTTGCACAGGTAGGAGGTGGGCCTAAGGTGTCACTTCAGTTGTGTGTGTGGGATGGGGCCATTGCTGCCCCTTAGGGGTCCTCCATCAGTGAGGTGACCTATGTGCAGGGGTTGCTGACTGACTCTCTCCACTTGGAGAACTTTCCTCAGAGCCCCAAGGCACCGTGTCAGGGACACACTTGTTTGAGTGAAGTCTTCTCTGCAAATTTGACTTTAGGCCCGAAATCTTTCATTCAGTGATTAAGGTGAACAGTTTCTGAGCTTGATGTCCTTGCCATTGTGTGAAATTGGAGTGTGCCTGGTGCATCTGCTGGGCCTCCCGATGGCGGGAATCCTGACAGAAGCCCCTAGAGTCCTGTTACCCGTCCTCTTTTCCCCACAGATAACCTCTGGAGTGTGTACACAGACAAAGGGGTGTTTGTGGAGAAGAAGGGTACACCCTCGGTGCCTGTGCCGGAGGAGAGCAGAAGCAGCAGGCTGCCCTACGTGCTCACCGACATCATGACCTATTTCACCATGCTGGTCGGCATCTACTTTCCCTCCGTGACTGGTGAGGCCTCAGGCGTTCCAGGCTGGTGGGCCCGAGCCATCTCCTCCTCCCTCAGCTCTACTGTAGCCAACCCTGTCCCCCTCCCCCGCCCTCCTTTCTTTCCTGTTTGGCTCAAGTAATGAGCGCAATCTGCTCCCCGTCTGTTCTGAGTGGGGAGCACAGGAAGTCGTGTGGTTTAAGGCAGCTTTGTTCCACGCTCTCCTGAGAGGCCCATGTTATTAGAAGTAAGTCTGTGACTGTGGTGCGGCCTTGCTGAGAACATCCAGTGCACATTAGGTGGCGCCTAGGAGAGAGCACAGAGAGCTGTTAGTGGTCAGGCACTGCAGCCACCCTTGTCCTTACAAGAGAGTCAGCTGACCTCTTGTCCCACGCAGATACGGCCCTTAGTGTATGAAAGTCTTTCCCCCACCCCTGCCCCGCACAAGCCTGTCTGCACTGTGGAAGGCTGGCCTGTAAGGCGCCGCTCAGTGCATTTCTGTACTTCACCTCAGCTCTTACTAAAGCCATGGATTTAGAGGCGGGAGTGGGGGAGGTGTTGGCAAGTGCTTCTTTTTAGTCTCCCCTCAAAGGTGGGGTCATGGACTTACTTTGGTGAATGGTGGGCTGTGGATCTTGCCCCCTAGGGGGTCATCGTCCTATACCATACCCGACACCTGTCATTGTGGAACATGTTCTGGGATAAGAGCAGATCTGGTGGGTGGAGAGTGTGGAAACATCCTCTGTGGGTGCAGGTGTTCCCAGTCCTGGTTGCACCCTGTCTGTGGGCCCTGTGCCAGCACTCCCACCCACCCAGCCACCAGTACTGCCATCTTTCTGAGCATGTTGGCATATCAAGTCACACCTAGAACATGCTCATGGGGCGCTGAACAAACCTGCCAACAGTTGGGCGTTTCTTTGAGCCCAGTTGGAATCATTTTACTTGAGTCTCCAGGGTGTGGGCAATGACACAGCCATGTGCTGGAGAAGGAGGATTGAACCCAGTGCAGAGTTAATGTGGGGAGCCCTCGAGTTACTTTAGGGTCATGTTCTTACAGTGCTTGATTCAGACCTGGCACCGTGAGGAAGTCAGCATTTAGCATCATTGTCCAGGGAGTGTTCAATCCCCAGCCATGTGGATTAATCCAAATCTGGAAGGAAAATGAGATCGCAGCCGGTTGCACCTGGCGGCTGACTCTGGTTTGGTATCAACGGGGTTGAGCCTTGCTCTGATCTTGACTGTGATTTAGTTCATGGTAGGGTCAGCTGACCCTGTGGAGCATGTGGGAGACATTTGGAGCCTTTTCCCATGTGCCCTGCAGTAGCCATCTCACAGCTGCACTGTGACATCTAGGCTGTGCTCTTTGAGACCTGGGCTGGGGACATTGGTCCCACACAGATGTGGTCTTCAGCTCACATCTTTCCAGCATGGCACAGCTGAGGTCCTGGACTGTTCATCCTAACTCAGCCTCAGATGGGCCTTGGCCAGTGGGGATGGAGTTTTCTAGGTTTGTTTGGTAACGGGTCAGCTCTGCCTCTCTCTTCCCACAGGCATCATGGCGGGTTCGAACCGGTCTGGGGACCTCAGGGATGCCCAGAAGTCAATCCCCACAGGAACCATCCTGGCCATTGTGACCACATCTTTTATTTGTATCCTTAAAGGGGTCAAGGTGTAGGAGGCATAGGCACAGGGGCTGTCCATCAGCCCCTCAGGGCCTGAGGGCTCCTGCCTCCGACACCTTGCGTGGCTCACTACTGTGCCATCAGCAGCTTTGGGTGAGTGTCTCTGGTTTAGGCAAGTTCTGATCACAACATCTGTCCCTTAGAGAGGGACCTTAGAAAGGTACTGATCTGATGCAAGAAAATAAAACACGACACCTGGGCACCACCTCCATAGTTGGTTGTGATATTGTGTGTAAACTACATACAGTAACCATGTTACCACAAGCATCATATCACACATTAGTAACACACAACCACATGTGTATCATGTAATCACACATATATGCTCTAGTCAGTTTTACCATGCTGTGTCACTGGCCTTATCCTTCTCTCTCACTGAAGTTTGTCCTTTGTAAGCAACCAAGTGTCTCCTGTGGTCGTCACACTGCAGGCCTGGCTGGCATGTCCTCCCTGGCCTGAGGCCCTGCTCTGTGGAGCCAGGACTCAGCAGAGAGGAAGGTGCCTGAGGGCCACTGGGACATGGCAGTACACCCAGAGTGGGTGGGCACAGGGTGGCTCCAGGCCCATCCGCAACCAGGGCCCTGCTGCCAGCACATGGTGTCCACTGTTTCCTTGATACAAGCTGCAGACCTCTCCTGCATCGTGCTCTTCGGGGCCTGCATCGAAGGCGTGATCTTACGAGATAAGTATGTTGGTTTTTATGTGCAACCTATAGAAATTTCTGGGGACAGAGTCGGTTTTCTTGGATGACTTTAGCTTTGAAATTGAGATCACTCAGGATTTTACACTTGGTGTGTGGAGCAATAAGCCCCCACAGCCCCTTGGTTGAGGGTCTATTTGATCTCATGCATCTATTCTCCTGTTCCAGCCTGGAGCTGGGAGACCATAGAGCAATCTCAGACCCGACAGTTGGGGTTGCAGGGGATCCCGGGAGAGGCCGCGGGGAACCCCCCTGGCCCCACCACTCAGTGGAGGAGCGGCTGGCCCCCCAGGCTGTAGCCCGCTACCCCTGCTTTCTGGTGGGTGTGTGTCCATCAGCCCCTCGGGGTGTGAGGGCTCCTGCAGGTCCCCGACAGTGAGGCCATACCCGCTGTCTGTCACTTTTGCACAAGTGACAGTGGCCTCATGGACCCTGGGCTGGGTTATGGCTTCCCTGCTCCTGAGAGGACCCTTGGGAGCGAGACCCATGTGTTTACTCGGAGTGGAGGTGCCATTATGCCCACTCAGAAGCTGGGAAAATGTTTACTCTTCAGCTTATGTTTTCAAAGCCCACCCGCCTGCCCCTCCCACAGGTTCGGGGAGGCCCTGCAGGGGAACCTTGTCATCGGCATGCTGGCCTGGCCGTCCCCCTGGGTCATCGTCATCGGCTCCTTCTTCTCCACCTGCGGTGCTGGCCTGCAGAGCCTGACGGGGGCACCACGTCTGCTGCAGGCCATCGCCCGAGATGGCATCATCCCCTTCCTCCAGGTGAGCAGTGGCTGCCCGCAGGTCTGGGGTTACATCAGTGGCTCCCTTCTGAGAGCAGGATCCTTGGGAAGGAACATGTCTGGAGGGTCCCCGAGGTTCTGTCCCAGAGCATGATCTTTATGGTTAAAGATGGTGGGAGGCACCCCTGTCCCCATCTCTAGCCTGGCAACCCCCCACTCCAGATGGTCACTGGGCTGAGGGCACTGGTGCAGCAGATAGAGGCAGCCCCTCACTACCCTGGGCTGGCAGAGCAGTTCACATGAGTGACTGTGGATGCCTTCACCTCCTGTGGAGTTGGCATCTGTCCTGGGGGACTCTGCACCCCAGGACTGTCCCACTGTGATGGTGATGAGGGTCATGGTGTCTGGGGTCCCTTCTTCCTCTAGTTGGGCTAAAGCTTTCTGGAATAAACTTCAGGCCATTGATGTGTTAGTGCCCTGGCACCACCATGACAAAGGCCACAGGGTGGCTTAAACAACAAGCTGGTTCTCTCCCAGTGCTAGAAGCCGGAAATCTGAGGTCAGGGTGTCTCAGGGCTGGTTGCTCCTGAGACCTCTTCTTGGGGTGTAGACGACCCTCTTCTTGGGGTGTAGATGGCCCTCTTCTCCCCTTGTCCTCACATGGCCATCTCTGTGTGTGTGTCAGTTTTACTCTCTTATAATGACCCCAGTCAGATTGGATCAGGGTCCACCCCAGTGACCTCATTGGTGACCTCTTCAGAGCTCTCCACTCCAAACATAGTCATGTCCTAAGGTGCTGGGGTCAGTACTTCACCAGGTTAATTTTGGGGACATGACCTTCATATTTATTGAGTGTCTGAGGAGTGACACTGTCGCTGTGGTGCCAGCATAGTTTCCTGAAACCAATCCCAGCAGACTCGGGTTTCTTCACCCTTCACGGCTCTTTCTGTTCGCTCAGGAGAGACAAGGTCGTGGAGGGTGCACTGACGGCACGGGGACCGTCCTGGACTGTCGGAAAGGTGGCGTGAGGGGCGGCCCTAGTGTTGGGGAACCCACCTTGACCCTCCGCTTCACTGGGTCTGCATTTTGTGTTTCATTCTGTGTCTTTCTGCAGTATGCTCTGAGTTTCCCTTCCCAGAACCCCTGGGCAGCAGGGAGTGGGCAGGAAGAGTTTTCCAAGCCTGGTGTCCCTGAGCATGGGGCAGACCTTCTGGAAGGTTCTGCCCCCCCACATCGCTGTGGGTGAAGGTTCAATGAGGTCCTTGCAAAATTCTCTCCCCTCAAGGCTGGGCTTAGGACCCCAGGAGACCCCCATCCAACACACTGGATGTTGCTCTGCACCCTGATGGCACTTGGCTTCCATCTGCTTTATGAGTTCTGGGTGTCAGGTTTTCTTCCCGGGCCCCTGGGCAGGGTGCAGGACGCGTCATGAAAGTCCACTCCTGCGTATATTGCATCTCTGAGACCCTGTGGGTTGGACCAACCAGCTCCAGCCCTTGTTCCTACGGCTGCTGCTGGCCTCTGTCCCCAGCCCACGTGCCATTCTCCCCGCAGGTGTTCGGCCATGGGAAGGCCAACGGGGAGCCCACGTGGGCGCTGCTGCTCACGGCTCTCATCTGTGAGATTGGCATCCTCATCGCTTCCCTGGACAGTGTGGCTCCCATCCTCTCCATGTGAGTGCGGGTGCAGACGGCATGTAGGGACGGGGATGTGGTCACCACTGTGACCACTACAGGGACATGAGGCCCTGCTCTCAGGGCTGGCCTTCTGCTCAGGGAATAGTAGACTGGGAAGGGGCCCAGATGGTTATGGTGAGACAGTGATGTGGATGACAGGCGGGCAGGCAGACCTGGAGGGCAGTGATGGGGTCAGGACAAGGAGATTCCCATAGGAAGGACACTGATGTGGGTGAGGGGGCTCACGGGAGGTGGTGGGCAGGGACTCCCGCAGGACGGAGCAGATGTTGGGACCACTGTGGAATCTGCTCGGCCCCTCTGACGCTGCTTCTTGGTTCCCCAGGTTCTTCCTCATGTGCTACATGTTTGTGAACCTGGCCTGCGCTGTGCAGACCCTACTGCGCACCCCTAACTGGCGCCCACGCTTCAGATACTACCACTGGTAAGGCTGCCACCTGTAAGGCTACCACTGGGAGGGGATACATGGTGCGTCTGCAGGGCCAGCTGCTGTGGGGCCCAAAGACTGCAGGGGCCCTGGTTGTCCTTTGTGGAAGAGCCCAGCCAGGCTGGTGAGGGCAGTGTGCCTGTGTTTGTCACCTGGGATGCCCACTGTGCGGCAACCCTTGTTTTCAGTATGGAACCCGGGGCTGCTTGGTCTCATGTTCCCTGGGCGTCAGGTGCTGAGTTTCGTGCCCAGCGGGGTGCTGAGTGCCTTGGGGAGTAGAGTGGATGTTCAGCATAGTTGAAGAGCCAGGGCTTCTGCAGGTGTCAGTGGGGCCATTTCAGCCGTTGGAGTCAACTCAGGATGGAGGAGCCAGTTGCCAGGCATCCCTGCTGTTTTTTAGGAGTAACTGAAAGAAAGATTTTCACTAAGGGACCAGTAACGTTTTTGAGGCAGCTGCTTAGATGTTAGTTTGGGGCATGGGGATGGACGGGGCATGTGAGGTATGAGGGTCCGGGTGCGGGCCAGGGCATGGACTCTGGCCCCCACTTGCGGCCACTAGATGACCACACACTCCCCCAGGACGCTATCCTTCCTGGGCATGAGCCTATGCCTGGCACTGATGTTCATCTGCTCCTGGTACTATGCCCTGTTTGCCATGCTTATCGCCGGCTGTATCTACAAGTACATTGAGTACCGAGGGTGAGTTCTGTGGGCAATGCGGCCACCAAGGTCACGGGTCCCTGCCAACCTGGCGTGCTCCTGGAGTGGGGCCTTCCTGGGGTTTTATAGCCAAGTCCTGTGTAGGGTGGGTTAGGACTGGGAGGGCTGGGGTCCCTCTCCCGGAGACAGGTGCACAGGGACCTGAGCAGGATCTCTGCTGCAGCTGTTGTCATAACAGGTGGAGAGCTGCCACATCTACTGTTCTCAGTTGATTCTGTGTTTGTATGACACAGCATTAGATTTACCTATATATATAAAAGCCATACTTTTTTAGTGTGCTTTTTAGAAACTAAAATCCACCCAGTGGCAACACTGATAAGTGGCAGATTTCAAAATTTCCAGAAACCACATGGTCAGAAAAAGCTGTGGGCAACAGTAGTAGGCTAACTGCATCTCAGAGCCTGTAGTTTCCTCACTGGGGCATTTCCCCAGCGCCCTGGTCCCTGCGGGGTGGCAGGGAGAGGTGGAGCCTCTCTGGCCAGGTGGGTGGGCTGCCTGAAGTTCTGCCCCAGCTCTCAGAGTGATTTCGAAGGAGGGTCTGGGGGCTGTGACTGCTCATGCTGGTGAAGCCGTCTTTTGGAGCCAGCTTTGCCCAGGTCACTGCCCGTCAGAGTCCCTCCACCACATCTTCATTTCCCCCAGTTGGCCGAAACTCTGAGGTCCCATACATGGTGCCAGGGTCACCTCCTCCTACCTCTTCCAGCCATGGTGCTCCCTCCCCATGTCTTGCCCCTCTCCGCTCTTGACTGGCCTGGAAGCCCTGTCCTCTATTACAGAAGTGCAGAGAGATCCTAAGTCGGCTTACTGGGGTGGCTGCCCTGCTTCCTGAGTGTGCTGTGCTGTGGGGACCTCACTGCTGTCCTTTCTTTCACAGGGCTGAGAAGGAGTGGGGGGATGGCATCAGGGGACTGTCGCTTAATGCCGCCCGCTACGCCCTGTTGCGTGTGGAACATGGCACCCCCCACACCAAGAACTGGAGGTGAGCACCCGCAGCCTACCTCAGACACCGCCCCTGCCCTTTGAGCCCATGGAGCACCTTCCCTCAGTCCATGGCGGGTCAGCCGGAGGGGAGGGTGATCAGTTTGTGTCTGATCAGACGTCTGGAGGGCAATGTTGGGCTCTAAGCTGGGCCTGGGCTGTGTGATGGGTGGGAAGTGGGTGAGCTTTCCTAGTGGGGCTCCTGTGGATGGAGGACTTCAGCATGTAACAGCTGGGCTGTGCCCTCTTCTCACTTCTGGGAGGGGGTCGGGGGAAGGTTCCCCCTATTTTAATCTGTACTGAAAGCCCTTGGTCTCCCCATCCTGCTCTTACCTGGAGGTGTTAACGAGCAGGGATGGGAGGTGCCCACCGGGGTTTTCAGCAGACAGCCTTAGGCTTGGGGCCCCAGGATGCATTTGACTATTCACTTGTCTCACCTGTTCACCTTTCCCATGGTTGCCTATTTCACCTGTCCCACCTGTTCACCTGTCCACCTGTGAGGGTGTGGTGATGAGTTGCCATGGTAACTGCTATCCCTACACAGGCCCCAGGTGCTGGTGATGTTGAACCTGGACTCTGAGCAGTGTGTGAAGCACCCCCGCCTGCTGTCCTTCACCACGCAGCTCAAGGCTGGCAAGGGCCTGACCATCGTGGGCTCTGTGCTGGAGGGGACCTACTTGGATAAGCACACGGAGGCCCAGCAGGCCGAGGAGGTAGGTGGGCACCGGCTGGGTCTGGAAGGGGGAGGTGGGACCAGGGTGGCCTGTGAAGAAGTGGAGAGCAGTGGGGAGGGCAGCCATGTCTGCCTGGGATGCACGAAGGTCTTCCATCTCCGATGCCCCAGGCAGTGTTGTGTGCTTCGCTATTGCTTTTCTCAAAGAAAGCAGTGGTCTTTCAGTTTGAAACATGCGGGACTGAAACCTGCTTATGAAATGCTCCCAATATGCGATGCTCTGAGACCTTAAAGAGAGCCAGTGTAGGTTACAGTCAGGAGGGTTGTAAAACTGGTGCTGAAGGCCATTTAGCTCAAACCTTGGAAAAGTCCTCCTGATGGACAGGTCTCTTCAGAGCCCTTATGATGACCCAGCTCCAGTTTCCTTCCTTGTTTGAGGTCCCTGTCCTGCTGGGTTTGCCTGCTCAGAGGTTCTGAGGTCTCGGCAAGGGCAGAGGGGAGTGACTCTAGCCCTTCGTATGAGTGTCCTGCAGTGGCTGTAACTCATGACCACACCTGAGGGGCTGACAACAATACAGGCTTATCCTCCCTCTCTTTGGGCCAGAAGTCCAAAATCAAGGTGTTACAGGATTGCACTCCCTCCCAAGACTGGGAGGAGGACCCGTCCTGCCTCCTTCAGCCCTGGAGGCTCCAGGTGTCCCTGGGCTTGTGGCCGCATTCCTCACAGTTCTGCCCGTCTTTACATGACTTCTCCATGTCTGTGTCTTTCCTCTTCTGTCTCATAAGGACACTTGTCACTGGATTCAATGCGACCTGGATGATCTAGGACGATCTCCTCATCTTAGGATTCTTAACTTAATCACACCTACAAAGACCCGTTTTTCAAACAATGCTACATTCACAGATTATCAGAATTAAGATATAGACTTATCTTTTGGGGGACCACCATCAGCCCACTGTAGTTTGTCCTCTGCCCCCCAAAATGCTCATCTGTCTTATGTGCAGAATACATTCATCTTATCCCAACTACCTCCTCAGTCTCAGCTCATCAATTCTCAGTCCAGAATCCCTCTAGCTATCAGCAGCTGAGGTCCCAAATCTCATTGTCTCCATCATTTGAATTGGGTATTGGTGAGACTCTGGGTGTAGCTCATCCTAGGGCTAAATTCCTCTGTCCATAGACCTGTGAGATTTAAGAAAACAAGTGATCTGTGTTCCAAAATTCAGTGTGGGGCAGGCCTTGGAGAGACATTCCCATTCTAGGAGGCAGACATTTGAGGAATTTGGAATGCAGTGGGCGGGCCCATTGGTGTCAGGATTCTCTATGGTTTGTGGCTCTGCCTAAAGGGAGCCCTGAGCCTGGCCTCTGGGCAGCTCAGCATGGCCGGGAAGAAGACCAGCATCCACACGCAGCATTTCTTTAATGGAAAACATGTTGGTTACTGTGTGTTGGGCCTCCTCTGAAATCAAGCTGCCTGGTCAGATGCCTGCTGATGGAGTGGGCAGAAACTGCACACAGTGGAGCAGATGGCATGCATCTGGTATTTCATCCCTGAACCTGTGAGATACCACAGTTTTTCTTAGAAGAGCTGTTAGTTTTGACACGTTCTAGTGAAGTTTTCAACAAACCAGCTGTTTAATCCAGGACTTAAATGTCCCAGTGAAATAGTTGGCAGTTTTGTGATGATGTTGATCACGTGAAAGAACCACCTCAAGTTGTATGCACAGCGCTGACCATCGCCCCAGTCTCCACACACACACACACACACACACACACACACACACACACACACGGACGCAGGTACCCCAGAGCACCTGCTGGGTCCTGAATTTAGTACCACAGGTACCACCCTCGCTGAGCCTGTGGCCTTACCCTGAGGCAGTGATGTCGGTGTGGGGTCTGCCCAGGCTGCCCAGGCCCCTTGTGGTGGGTGGGTGGTGCTGACACATGCTGCTCCTGGTCTGCTCCATGGACACTGTGGCACTGACTCTTGTCCTCTCCCCAGAACATCCGGTCCCTGATGGGTGTCGAAAAGACCAAAGGCTTCTGCCAGCTGGTTGTGTCTTCCAACCTGCGGGATGGCATGTCCCACCTGATCCAGTCAGCTGGCCTTGGGGGCATGAAGCACAACACAGTGCTCATGGCCTGGCCTGAGTCCTGGAAGGAGGAGGACAACCCTTTCTCCTGGAAGAACTTTGTCGGTGGGTAATGTCTCCCACGGGCTGCGGGTGTCAGGGTCACCAGCCCGATAGCTGCTCCCTGGAGGCCTGTTGGCGCCCCAGGCTTGTTTCACTTGAAAACATTTGAAAAGTGAACATCCATTTGAAAGCCTTGAGCTGCCCTCTCCCTGTCTCCCAACCATGCCCCCCAATTTGGCCATCCCTGGGGAGGTACCCAGCTTGGCCGCCTGCACCCCTGTGCCAGCTGCCAAGTGGCTGATGGAGCAAGGTCTGCCTTTGGAGCCTGCCCTGGGTGGGGGCTTTATGGGAACCCCGTGGCCGCCTCCTGTGCTGGCTGGTGCCCAGCAAGTCAATGGGGTGCACAGTTCTCCTGAGGCCCTCTTGACCATGTGCTGTCTCCCCACAGACACCGTCCGTGACACCACGGCAGCACAGCAGGCCCTGCTGGTGGCCAAAAATGTGGACCTGTTTCCGCAAAACCAGGAACGCTTCAGTGACGGGAACATCGACGTGTGGTGGATCGTGCACGATGGCGGCCTGCTCATGCTGCTGCCCTTCCTGCTGCGGCAGCACAAGGTGGGAACCGTAGTCACGTGAGGTGGGTCACAGGTGGGGTCAGGGGTCACACGGAGGGGCGGAGGGGCCACAGATGGAGGGTCATGGGTCACAGGTGGGAGGTCATGGGCCATGCAGTGGTGGGGTGGGGGACACATCATGCTGGGGAAGGGTCACATTAGTTGGGCTGCTTTGGGTGGCTTGTGTCCCCTGAGGGGGGCAGTGGGGCCAATGGTGTCAGAAGCTGAGTGCAGATGTGCGCCCCCTGCCCCGCCCAGGTGTGGAGGAAGTGCCGGATGCGCATCTTCACAGTGGCTCAGGTGGATGACAATAGCATCCAGATGAAGAAGGACCTGCAGACGTTCCTGTACCACCTCAGGATCAGCGCAGAGGTGGAGGTGGTGGAGATGGTGAGGCCCTGTGTGCTCGGGTGGGCGGCACTGCCGGCTGTGCTGTTTTGTTAAAGTTTGGTGTAGTTCTGGATTTGTGCGCACGTGGAGGTGGAGCAGGGTTCCCGCGGGCCCTGGTGCTGACTTCACATTCACCGTGGTGGTCACAGCTGAGGGCTGGCCCTGTACGTTACTGCCCTCTGTGCTGCTGACTGCCAGCATCTTCTGTCATTCCCCAATGTCCTCCTCTGTTTCAGAACCCCACTAGGCTGCACTCCCTCCTCTGGGCTATGACAGTTTTTCTCCCCCCCCTTTTTTTTTATGACCGTGGCAGTTTAGAGGGACTCAGGTATTTTGTAGAATGCCCCCCATTAAGGGGAATGCGACATTTAACCCATCACAGGTGGTGAGGACCTGTGATCCAGGTGTGTCACAGGTGCCCCCTTTGTGAAGTCCAGACTCTCTCTCTGGAAGTGCGTCCCCAAGTCAGCGTGCAGGAGAGGCTAAGCTGCCAGGATCTCCTCTGCATGTGTTGGGTGCATTTGTGTGTAGATTTCACACTACTCTGCACTTTGGGTTGTTCACTACACTGTTCATTCTCTTGCTCATGTTCACCAGCTTTGGCTGTTGGGATGTCTTCTATGTGGTTCCTGTGTCCCTTTGCTGCTGTCCCCCATTCTCCTGTAACCATCCATCAGCAAGCTCACACATTTTTAAATCACCTGAAGCCAAATGGAATTAAGCTGCAAATGATCTGGCCCTCATTTGAGGGGGTATTGAGGCATGGTGTCTGTCATAATTTTGAGTAACTATGGCTATTGTATTTCAAAGTCACTGGTCTCATTCAGCTTTCCAAGTGGGTAGTTGGTCCCATTTATTTAACAGTAACATTAAAATCTACAGCCCTGCTTGGTCTCAGTCATGATTGCTAATTAGGTTTAAGTAGAAAGCATCTATGGTTTAGGGACAACATAATTTCATTTCCTTTGTGAACATGAGAGTAGTCCTGCTCCTGCCTGGGACCACCCTGCTACCCACCCATCGGAGGGGTGGGTCCTGCGAGGTTTATAGTTAAGGTGAGCACTCCTGTGGGAGGAGGAGGCCGTGGCTGGTGTCCAGTTAGTTAGGTCCCTCCTTCCCCTCCTGCTGCTCCTGGGATCTTCTTCAGGTCAGCCTGTCCCTCCAGGGCATCGCAGGACAGAGATGGTCCAAGATGCTGTTCTCATGTGGAGTTATGTGAATTGGGAGCCTTGTTGACAGAGAGCAAGGGCCCGGGGTACCTGGGGCTGTAAGGTCCTCAGGAAGCAGGGGGCCCACGGGGTACCTGAGGGCCATGGATTTGGGGGGAGTGTGAAAATGAATGAGGATAGGGGAGGCCAGTGGTCAGAGGCTAAAATTTAACAGTAAGGAATCAGGGCCACTAACAAGGAAGGAGGTGTTACCAGCGAGCAAGGTTCAGAAAGACCAAAGTCAGGAGCGTGAACTGTGAAGTATCAGCACGAAAGAGCTTGGGGTTTTGCTAAGACTTTTCTGTTTTAAAAATATATCTTTATTGATTTCAGAGAGAGGAAGGGAGAGAGAGAGATAGAAACATCAATGATGAGAGAGTCATTGATCAGCTGCAGCCCGCAACCCGGACATGTACCCTGACCGGGAATCGACCCCGATCTCCTGGATCCTATGTCACTGCTCAACCACTGAGCCACGCCTGGCTGGGCAAGACTGTTCTTTAAAATGAGTAGATTTTATTAAGAGCATCAGGGAAATTTAATTAATGGACTCAAAGGGCATGCAAGCCCAAACCAGCTTGCTGTGAGCGCCGAGGGTCAACACGCCCCAGCAGTCAGGTCAGCTGGCCATCTGTCCACAGGATCTTGCCTCCTAGATGCTGATGTTGCAGCCTTAAGTACCGGAAATGAGGGTACCTTTTATTTTGTAGAGGATATGATTTAAATACCTGGGGGGAAAAACAAGAAAATAAACATTGTACTCAGTAAGAATTTAGTAGAGTGGACTGACAGAAATAATGCATAAAAATTAATTTCTCCACAGAGTGACACACAAGAATGTGTAAGGGAATGACACCCAGCTCACAAAGCCCTGTGGGCGGGGCACAGAGCTCCATGGAGGTCCTACGGGCAGATCTCAGGGCCAAGAGGGCTGAGGGGTGGTACACCCCAGGGACAGGGAGGACCCAGTGTCACCCACTGAAGGATAGGCCAGTGTCAGGAAAGGACCAAGCTCTGTGGTCAGTGGGCAAGTTACAATTTATCCTGTGTAGGCAGCTAGCTCTCCTGGGCACAGGAAACAACTTCTGTTACTTGTGAGTGTGTCCTTCACACCTGGGCTATGCACTGGTGGCCACTGCCAGGTGCAGACACCTGGACATATAGCGTGTGCTTGGTTAGCTATTGGTGTGGTGTTTTCCTCCTCACAGGCATCTCGTGTTAGTGAATGTGGGTTCTGGGGAGGGGTATGGGTGGAGAATGAAGCATGTTCAGTTGTGAAGGCTGTTCACACACTCATGCGCTTACATAGTCTCACACTCTTCCTCTCACATGTTCACCAGCATACATGTTCGTGCACACTCACAGATATACTTACACACACTCACATGCTGATTCACATATGTGCTCACACACTCACACATGTACAGGCACATGCTCACCTGCACATAGGATCACACTTACATGTGCTCACACATGCTCACCCCTCCTGGGGCTGGGGGCTGTGATCCTGCAGAGGGTGATGCAGAGAGGGAGGGGCAGAGCCTCCTATTGTTTCAGTACCTGCTCAACCTGAAGCAGGTGATCCGTGGTGAAAACGTCATGTTCTGTATATGTTGAGTTTACTTTTTTTTAAAATACATATTTTTATTTATTTCAGAGAGAGGAAGGGAGAGGGACAGATAGAAACATCAATGATGAGAGTCATTGATTGACTGCCTCCCGCACTCCCCCAACTGGGGATTGAGCCCGCAACCTGGGCATGTGCCCTAGCCGGGAATCGAAGGAGAATTTCCTGGGTCCTAGGTCTATGCTCAACCACTGAGCCACGCCTGGCCAGGCATTGAGTTTACTTCTGTGCCCTGGGATGTTCTAGGTTGAGAATGACATCTCCGCGTTCACCTATGAGAAGACGCTGGTCATGGAACAGAGGAGCCAGATGCTGAAGCAGATGCAGCTATCCAAGACGGAGCGTGAGAGGGAGGTGCGTGTGCATGCCAGACACCCCTTGGTAGAGGTGGCCAGTCACATGGGTGATGGTGCAGGACCAGGTTCTTTGCAGTTGCTTTGAGCCACTCATCTCCATCCTTGGTTTTGTGAATGGTTGGGTGGCCTGAATTCCACCTCCACCTCTTCTCCGCATGTGGATCAAGGTCTCACACCCTCACTGGCCTCTGTCGATTATGCCCAGGCTGGATTCAGAGGCTGTGTCACCCCTGGTATCCCACACACAGTCTACTTAGAGCCAACTTGTTAACCCCTCCCCCAGGCTCCATGCCTGACCTCGCATGACCCTGTTGTCGCCTGAGTAACCTTCACTCTGGCCACGCAGGCCCCTCCAGTTTCTCAGTGATGCTAGCCCCTGCCCTGAGCCCACCTCATCCTCACAGGCCTCTCCTATCTCCCTCTGGCCATTTGTCAGCACCTTCTTTGCACACAGGCTTCCCATGGTGCTTTGTGTAATGCCATAGCTGCCTCCTTCCACATCCACCCACCCCAAAACTCCATGGCACTTATTGCCCACCCCAAAGCAAGGGCTCCCTGGTACCCGCCTTGCTGTTGATGAATGAATGAGTGGACGAATGGATGGATTGATGGATGGATGAATGAATGAGTGGAGATGATTGAATGAATGAAAGGAAGGATGGGTGGGTGAGGGGATGAATGAGTAAATGATAGAAAAGATGATGAGTAAAGGGATGAATGAATGAATGCAAGGAAGAAAGGATGGATGAGTGAAGGAATGAATTAATGGATAAATGAGGTGATAGCTTAATTAGTGAGTGAAAGGTGGATGAGCGGGTCAGGAGGTGGAGGCAGCATGTGTAATAGAGACTTTGGACATCAGTGTCCTCTTGTGTCAATATGGAGTCCTGGGTTCTTTCTCAGTGGCTTTCAGAGCTGGAGCAGGTGGAAATGGTGAAGGAAGTGATGACTTTGGTCTGGAAGCTCAGGAGGAGGGTGGACTGGTAGGAGTGGGGGCAGTACTGGGGCCCCAACTAGGAGACCGTCAGGGGGTTCCTAGGTTAGGTTGGTCACGAAACCTTTGTGGTTCTGTGGGCCAGCGACTTCTCCCTTCTGTGCTCACCTCCCCCTCGGGAGGTTTGAGTCCTGCTGTGATGAGTCCTATTGCTTCCCCTACCCTTCCATCAGGCTCAGCTAATTCATGACAGGAACACTGCATCCCATTCTGTGGTGACCGCCAGGACCCAAGCCCCTTCCACACCGGACAAAGTTCAGATGACCTGGACAAAGGAGAAGCTGATCGCTGAGAAGTATAAGAACAAAGATACCAGCATGTCCGGGTTCAAAGACCTCTTCAGCCTGAAACCGTGAGTGTCAACCTGGTAGCCTGGGTGGCAGGTCCCAGCTCCCTTTGCTGCCTGTGACAGGGCAGCAGGCACACAGCTGCAGGCTGGCAGACCTGGAAGGGTAGGGAATCAGCCCAAGGGCCACCACGTCCTCTTAGGGCTGGATAGCCAGGGCCCGGGCAGTGAGTCAGCCGTGAAGCCAGGCTTGTCTGTGTTCTTGGTGGGTCTTACAGCAGCTAGAAGTTAGGGTTTCTAGATGGATTGGAATTCCCAGCTTGGACCCTGCTGATGATGCAGGGCCAGGGGCCTGTCCACCTGGTTTGGCTCCTGCCTGTGATGTTGAGCCGAGAACCACCAGGGCTGGCAAAAGTGCCCATGGAGGACACAGTGTGGCTCGGCCCCAGGAAAGGGTCTGGGTCCCAGGATAGGAGAGCAGAGCAGCATCTCCCTCGGGTCTTCAGCAGTGGGCTAGTCCCTATAGCCCAGGTTGTTGGGAGTGGCCTGGAGGCTTTCTGAGGCCCCTGGAGTTGAGAACCCCTTGCAGAGAAGGACCAAGTTAGGCCAGGAAAGGGCGGCCTGGGGTGAACCTAAAATTGTCTGAAAGTGTGCATCGTGATCACTGCTAAAGTAACATGTTCTCTGTTTTCTCTTCCATGTAGAGAATGGGGAAACCTGTAAGTCACTCACTTGGTTTAGGATACCTGTTAGCCTGCTTGCCTCGCATGCCTGGCCCATGCACCTCTAGTAAACCGTGTGTGCGTGGCTCATGTGCACATGTCCCCATGTGTGCGTGCGTGTCTGTGTGTGCCCGTCCATGTGCAGGCGGAGCTTGCTCGCCACTGCTGTAGCTTTCAGTTATTTCCTGTCTGATTGCTCCTCTCCGTTCAGAGCGGCTCATGGCACGTCCCTGAGATTCGTTCTCTAAAGACCAAGGAAGAACCGGGATCTGGGCCGGTTGGTCCTGTGCCGGTTGGTCCTGAGCCGGCTCTGAGTGGAAGCTTGTGTCTTGATAGCTGTTAGTTGATTCACCCACATCCCTGGATCCAGGAAGGTGTTCAAATACAAAACCTCAGTTCTGTGGGGACAGGATTTCCTGTGTCCCCCAATCAGACGCCTTTCACCCTGTGGGAAGCTGCTGTCCTTTACCATCTATGTGAAAAGGGATGTGGATGAGTTTTCTGCACGGTCAGGCCAGGACTTAGTCCCATGGCCAGGGCTCCAGGGCTCCAGGGCCAGGCTGGCCAGGCGGGAGGGAGGGCCCCCTGAGGCTGCTGTTGGTCCATTTGTCCATACGTCTTTCTCTATCGTGTCCCCCCTCCCCTGGCTGCCCCAGGAACTTCTAGGCTGTTTTCTCCTGCAGTGGCGCAGCCCAAGGCAGTGTCTATAGCAGAACTCTGGGACTAGGTGGCTACACTTCCTTTTTTGACCCCTAAACCTGAGTTAATTACATAACTGTTGGTCACTGAGGGAGCAAACATGTAGATGTATCAGGGAGACTGCTCGGGGGTATACATGGGACTACATTCTGCTCTGTTTTTCTGTAAATCTAAAATCTGTCCCCCCCCATAAAGTCTATAAATTTAAAAAAACACACAAAACGTAGACACAGGATAGGGTTTCTCCCTAAAGCACTGTTGAACCATGGCCTGCTGAGATCCCTGTGCCCACGCGGCACACTTGGGCTCAGGACAGGAGCTCCATGCACCTGAACCCCTAACCTCTGCATTGAGCCAGAGTGCACCTCTGCAGGCTTGGGGACACAGAAGCAAGTGAACCAGGAAGAGGCTATTTTATGGACAGAACTAAGCATACAGGTGGACGTTCCTCTAGGGCTGCACTCCTGTCTGGCTCTCCTCATGGTTAGGCTGGGAGAGGCTTCTGGAAGGTGGGAGGTCAGCCCATACTTGACTTGTGGGTGACTTGCTGTGGTATCCCTAGGGCACGTGCACTTTGGGGTGGCCTGGGGTGTGTTGTGCCCGTCTTTTTTTCTGTGTTTTCTCTTTTTCCTGGCCATGTCACCAACAGGGACCAGAATCTCCATTTTGGTTCTTCATCCCTGTACCCCCCACCCTGGACCCTTAATTCCCAGCCTTAGAAACCTGTTTCGAAAGCTCTTCTCCCTCTGGTAGAGTCAGCGTATTGCTGATACATTTCCTGCTTTGTGGACTCACAGCAGACTAGTAGCTTCTGGACCATGGGGGACACCCTGTCCCTCTTTGGGTCTCTGCCCCCCAACGGGGGCACTTTGTCATGGAGCCACGGGTCCTCCCAGACCCAAACCTTTGATTTTAAGATTATATGTGTTTTCAAACTCTTAACCCTAAGAGATCCTTTAATATCTCACACATGCATTTCTAGGATTGCTGCCCTCCCCAAGCACACTGGTAATTTTGGTCTCTCCAGGCACCTAATTCATGGTTGTTGTGATGAGAGATCCCGGTTGTGCCTCGGACAGACCTGATCTCTAATTTTATCAGATGGAATTGGAGGGAGAAAATAAAGGGTCTGTGTCCCTGTTTTCCTCCTGGTAATAATTGGTGGTTATAATCAGATTTATTTGGTTTAAGGGTTGAGTTGATCAAAGAGTGCGGCCTGGGCACTCGTCCTGCAGGCCTTTTCCTGACCCCTTGTGTGCGGCCTCTGTGTATCTGTCTGCCCGTCCCTCCCATGTCCAGGACGTAGTGACCTTGTAGAAGGACTGCAGTCCGACTGCCTTTCTGTGCTCAGACAGCAAGCTCGCCCCCAAAGCATTTGCTTCCGCCTGTGTGGACAGTTGCTTGTAAACTAGAAGCTCCGCAGCTTTAGTGATTCTCAGTCTTAAGTGTTTGGAGGCCAAAGCCTTCTGGTTGCTAAATAAATCCCCTCTCCCCTGTCCCCTAATTCCCAAAACGATTCTCCTACGGAATCACCTCCCATAGAGCCTTTAGGGCTGTGAATCCATTTGAATTGGATCTGTTTCCACTCGACCCTTTCCAATGAGAATGAAGTGGGGCAGATCAGGCTTCAGACCTGGCCTGGTGCCCAGCATCGTGGGCTGGGGGGTGCAGAGTGACCATTTCCCTTTTGCAGGAACCAGTCCAATGTCAGGAGAATGCACACGGCTGTGAAGCTCAACGGTGTCGTCCTGAACAAGTCCCAGGACGCCCAGCTGGTCCTACTGAACATGCCAGGACCCCCCAAAAACCGGCAGGGGGATGAGAACTGTATCCTTGCCTTGTGCAGCCCTTAGGGTGGGGAGCAGGTTACATGGGCTCTGGGCTCTGAGCTCCCACCTGGCCAGCTCATGTCCTGGTGTTTCCCTGGGGCCTATCAGGCACCTGTGACTCGATCTCTGGGAAGGACCGAGCCTGAGGCAATGGGTCCACAGGTTCTTCCAAGCTCGACTCTGACCCCTCTTGGCACCTTGCTGCCCATTAAACATGTGCCCCATGTTCCCATGTGGGCTCCCCAGCCCCTCCCAGTTGGTCGGGGTGTGCCAGCCACAAAGTGGGAGGCTTTGACCTCAAGAGGTCATAGGTCAACCCTGCCCAAAGTGGTTTGTCAGCCCCTAAATGTGCGTCGGCTGCCACATGATGCAGGAGCAGGTCCTCACACAGGCTCCAGGCTGCCTAGGGGTGTGGCCTGGGGACAGGCCTCCGGGATTCAGCCCCTGCCCTCCCCCGGGGGAGTAGGATCAGAGGTGAGTAGGAAGTCAGCAGCTTGGCTCTCAGGTTCAAGCCTCACGCTGACTGCAAGTTAAGACTTTATGTCTTGGTGACCAGGGTATTCCGGCCTCTTTGGGTGTCTTGGTGGATAGTGGACACATATGTCAGGCACATCCGTCCTGGTGGGTCTGCACCTGGAGCCCTCGGTGAGGGCAGGGGTCTCCTCTTGGTTCCCAATCAGGCCACCTGTGTCTGATGGAGGCTTCTTGTTAGGTGGCGTCTGCACTTCAGGCTGCACTTCTGGGACCCCTCCCCTGTCCTGGGCCACTTTCCCACCCCACACAGGGACTTAGGGTCTGGTTTTTCCTGACTTAGCCCTCATCTTTCTCAAACCCAGTCCTAATGACACAGGGCCCTGAGTAAGACACTCTTCATGCTTTAGGCTATATGTCCATGGGATCAGCTTTGGCCTTAACTCGTTCCACCCCAGATATGGAGTTCCTTGAGGTCTTGACCGAGGGGCTAAACAGGGTCCTCCTGGTCAGGGGCAGTGGCCGGGAGGTGATCACCATCTATTCCTAATGCTCAGCCACTCTGGAAGCGCACTGGGCAGGCGCAGGGACGGTGCTGTGTGCACAGACCATGGCCTGACCTGCCAGCGTGGCTTTCTACAGAAGTTTCTAGAATACCATCGGGCTCTCCTGTCCAGACTGAGAGCCACTGTGTGACTGAAAAGATTTCCTTGAGTCAGGGGAGATGAGATGCCCTTTGTGCTCCATATGCTCATGAGGGAGACTCAGAGTACCTGGGACACAGCTGTCCCTCTCATGAGGGCCATGCACTCAACCTCTGGATTCTAGAATTAATTCTCCTGACTGCACCTGCCTGGTCTTTTGTGGCAGTCACATTTCAGTTCTGCATCCGGGACATTCGCAAGAAGCCATATTTGGACTGAAGTTGACCCTTGGGCCATTAGGGTCCGTTTATGAAGGTGAAACGTCAGCCTGTGGCTAAGGGCTCAGTACAGGTTCTTCATCAGCCCCTGATCTGTCTGTTCCTTTGGATATCCTTGTTTGTTTCCAAAAGTAAAGGCAGAGAAGCCAGCCACCCACGCCCTCATCCCCAGGCTTAGCTGGGTGGCCTTGGTCATGTCCCCATCTTGTTGGGGATGACTGGTAAGGGAACGTGCTTGTTCGTGAACTCAAGGTGGGTTGTCCAGCTGGGTTTGTGCTCCAGGAAGCTCCCCAGGGCAAGAACCCCAGTTGAGCCCTTAGCCCAGGTGCGTGCTGCTGGGAACTCCAGCCCTTCATAAGCACTGGTGGGCCCAGCCTTGTGCGCACATTTCTGGACACGGAAATAGTAAATGCCGAGTGTTCACACCTTCAGAACCACAGGCAAACCACACAGTTCAGCATGACATGCACTTGCTCCTGTGACCTCATGTCCTCCCTTCAGGCTCCAGGGAGGGGTACCGGTAGGTCTACAGCTGTGGGAGTCCTGGGTTGGGCAGGGCACATGCACTGAGTTGTCTGGCTGAAGCCTGTGCCACTCCACCGAATGGAGGGGACAGTGACAGCTGTGTTTAGGGCACTGACACGGTACCTTTTAGTGATCCGTAGGTTTTGCACTTTACCTTGTGGTCTTTCTGCTTGTGGTCGTGATCACACTCACTGTAGATGCTGCAGTAATTTGTGCCGCACTTCCTGTGTGGCTTATTTATTTGTTTAAACACCTGGACGTTTCAGTGCTAATTGTCCATAAAGACGTCGTATCTATGAAAGAAGCCCAAAGGACCAGGCCCTTGGCTTTCTCAGGCTTCCATGGGGTCCCAAGGGAATTGGCCTGGGCCTCGGATTTCGTGTTGGGACAAAGATTAAGTGTGTATTTCCAGATGTTTCTGAGGAGCCATAGGGCAGCCTAGAGGGCCAGCATCGCCATCAGAGTGGCCACTGGTCAGAGTGTGTGCCAAATAGCTGCAGCCGGGTTGGGGGTGGGGTGGGGTCCAGACTTTGACCGTCCTGGTTCAGCATTGAGTTAAGCGAAACCTCTCACTCATAGATGTGTGGTGAGGGCCCATGCGTCTGTGTCCCACCTGCCTGCCCAGTCCCTGAGCACCACACAGCCTCTCCACACTGAGCTTTGTGTAACTGTAATTGCAGCCCATTCAAGTGGATTTTGTGTTCCTTTTACAGTCTCGTCTTTGTATGATTTTTGTTAGTAGAAGAATAAAATCTATGTTGAATCTCATGTGTCTCATTCAGCATAAAAATTAGGCAATTGCAGAAAATGCCCCCATGCCTCCCTTCTCTTGGAGAAATTTGCTGAAATGACTTAGTGTATAATTTCTATCAGGATAGAATCAGCAAATAAAACCTGTCATTAGAGGGACCCCTTATTCTAACACAGGCTCACAGTGAGACCACGTCACACCCACCAGGATGGAGGTGAACCAAGGGGACAGGAAAACTGCAATGTGGTGTGAATGTGTAAAGGTGCGGGTGCTGTAGAAACTGTTGAAGCTCCTAAAATTGTTAAATAGTCACTGTGTGACCCAGCAATGCCACTCCTGGGTGTATAGTCCAGACAAGTGTGTCTACATAAACTTGTGCACATGTTTGTAGCAGCACTAGTCACACCAGCCAAAATGTGGGAACAGCCCAAATACCCATCCTTGGATAAGTGATTAAACAAAATGTAAACATATTCACTGGAACATAATTCAGTCGTTAAAGGGAATGGCATTCTAACGTGCTGCCACGCGGATGAGCTGTGTGAAAGAAGCCAGCCACAGGTCACGTATGATTCCACTTACACAGACTGCAGAATAGTAGAATCCAGACAAAGGGGTTGGTGTTAATGGGCTGGGGGAGGGGAGAGTGACTGAGTGGGCATGGGGTTGCTTTTGGGGTGAGGGTATTCTGAAGTGTTCGTGGTGAAGTTTACACCGTGTGTGAATGTGTAAGAACACCAGATGCCATGCAGTGAACAGGTGTGAAGCTGTTACCCATGCCTCCTGGGGGCCTTGGACACAGGACTGCTGAGGAGAGACCTAGAGTGATGAGCTGTGCTTCAGTCTCTGCTGTGTGTTTATATCCATGACCTGGAGCACAGGGCCAGGGTTTTGGGGGAAGGAGTGAGGATGTCACAGGGGAGTGGAAGGATCAGGCCCCATGGGGCTGGCAGAGACTTGAGGGAAGACTTGGTAGCGTCCCAGGGTACTTACTCGGCCATGTACCCATGGGCATCCAGGTAATGGGTTCTGTGGTGGAACAAGTTTGGGCATTGTGGTCAGTGCAGCACAGAGCCCTCTGGGCCTCACTCAGCGTGGTGCCTTTGCCACTGGACAGCCCTGGAAAGGGGTGCAGATGCACGAGACACTAGAGCCCCAACATGGTGTGAAAAGCAAACTCGAACTGCTAAGATATGAGAACTGCTGGTGTATGCCAGCCACAGCTCACAGTGCCTGTGAGTGCCCGGAGGAAGCACTCGCCCCTTCTGAGGTTTCCACTGCATTCGGCCATGGCAGGCAGGCTCCTCCTTGCCAGGTAGGCTGCCAGCACCTAGCCAAACCCAGTGCTCCACCTATGTCTGTCATCCTCCAAGGGGGCTCCTTCCACCCTGGGGGCTGGTTTCCCATAGGCAGAGCCTGGGCTGTGGATCCTGGGTGCAGTTGGTCTCTGAGCTCCACTCAGCCCCACTCTGGGGCTGGAGTTCCTGCCCACCCTACTTCCCTGCCACCCACCCCTCTGCTCCCACACGCAGGCCCCTGGGGCCCAGCCAGCACAGCCTGTCCACTCTGGTCTCTGGCATTGCTGGGGCCTCTTGAGTACAACTTCCCCCAAAGCTCTGTTTCACCAGGACCTTATCAAGTGCTCAGGAGACAAGAGGGCAGCTCTGGCTTGTCTTCATCCCCTGAGAGGCAGATGAAGGTGTAGGAGTCGGGTCCAAGAGGTCTCCAGACAGCACTCACATCTGCCCTCATAAGCATGACTGCTGTGGAGAAGGGGGCCGAACAGAGAAAACCGCCCACTGAATTCCGGCCCCGTTATCTGTGAGATGTCCCTGGAAGTATGGTCTTTGTGTTGTTGGTCCAGAAATTAATGGTTCATAAGTGGGGACATCTGCTCGAGCTTTTACTCACATGCCAGGTGCTGTTTTTATCTCTTTTCTGTGGATATCACAAAGTGCACCCACAATCATGAGGAGGTGAGGTGTGTGACCCTTGCCTGCCAGAGGTCGCTACTGCCAAGGGCAGGGAGCTGGTAGGATGGACTTGCGTGGTCATTTCCATCCGGACAATGACATGCATCTCTCCTGCATGGACTCACAAGCAGCACACGCTCAGCTTCCGGTGTGGTTGCTGGCGTTCACTGCACTTAGAATTGTTCTTAAACCAGGGTCTGGGTCAGAGGCTGGAGTTCGGGCCCACCCTACTTCCCTGCCAGCTGGTCAGCAGAGCAGCTGCCTGAGGGCTATAGCAGGGCCACAGGGGTCTGCTGGGATTAACTAAATAAGGTCTCTGAATGTGGGACCAGTTGCAAGAGCTCTGCACACTGAGGAACGCACGCAGGTCATTATGACAGGCATTTCTGTAAAACCCTGATGCTAGCGGTGTGGCTGTCACTGTGCAGGATTCATGCCGTGAATGGAGTGTAGATGTGTCCCCACGAGAGGGCGCTCTGCCCTGGGGCAGCCAGGCACCAGCTGGGGTCTGATGATCTGAAATGCCTGGAAAACTGAGATTTGAGTGCTCTGGCCTTGAAAGACCCCGAGAACCACCCAGTTCTCCCTACACACATGGCCTCGGCTCACGGAAAGACATGTTACTCAGAAATCCTAAGGGGCTTTACCATGGCCAGGAACAGGGATGTGATGGCAAAAGGGAGGAGGAAACGGTGGCAAATGACACATTGGCTCTCCAGGGTCTCATCACACAGAGCCCAGGGTCTCCATGTAAACCTTGGTCCTCGCAGCCCCAGACAGTTGCCTGAAGTGCTCTGTTATCATAAACCCAATTTGAAGCTTAGGTTTTGTTTGTTTTTTAAAGCAGTAAAGTGGGGAAAATACATTACCCATAAACCTGGAATTAAGTATTAATTTTCCTTCTGCAAACTTCTGTATAAACAGAGACAGACATGCTCTCCATGCAGCATGAGCCCCCACAGGCTGGTGCATATGGACTGAATGTATCTATTTAAAAAGGTCATTTTAAAATAGGGAATGACATTATTACAAAATGCACGTATTTTTATTATGCCAGGGGATGGAAAACTCAGTTACAAGTCAATCACCAGTTTGCTGATTCTTAAAAACAGTTCCAAGAAGGTGAATGCAAAATCGCCTGCACAAACCCTCAAGTTGCCAGAAAGTCCACTTGCTCATGTTGGATGGAAGGAGCAGCAGGGTTCTGCCACAGGGGGATGCTGCCAGCCAAGGTCCCATGACCCCCAGACACCATCACTACCCCTTTTCCTGACCCTTCCAGAGGGATCATCATAGTTTTCCACAGGTGGGCATCACAGAAGCTGTGAGCGAGCACTATGATGGCTTACGTGAGCCCAGAGAACAAGCGTCCTGCCACCTGTCCTGCGAACTGTATGTGTTTCAGGTGAACCTACCACCTGCCCTGGCCCTGCTGTCCATGTCTGTGTCCATTTAAGATGCTGGTGCCAGACCCACCCCACCTGTGCCCTTTTCTGCTCTAATTGTATCACCTCTCGAATTTTTCGACCACTGTTTGAGGCACACCTCATGCCTCCATGGCTGCCCTTCTGTTATGATCGCGCTCGGTGTGGAGCAGAACTCACCATTGCACACGTAGCGCACCGAGGAACAGCCGCTCCCCAACACCACCTTCAGAATGAATGCCACCTTGGGCTTCAGAATGAACAATTACGTGAGAGCTGCAACGCTGTACGTTCACTCGGCTACGTAACATCAAGGCCTCGCCACCTGCACATCTCAGTCCAAGGCACCCAAAGCTTGAGGCACCATGAGAAAAATGCAAAAGTCATCTGAGTAGCGTCCCTTCTACGCCACGAGGCTCATTTTGGGGTCATAAATGAAAGATACAATGGTACTTTTCTATGCTTACATATGCTTTTATGGGTTACACAGAATCACTTCATAACTGGGAAAAGTCAGTGGCATCAAACGTGTGCATCTCAACATGACATCCATCAAGAGTGCGGAGGAAAGGAGAGCGGAGGAAGAGCGAAGGGCCTTCTCCACGAGTGTCCACCTGGTGCCACTGCAGCTGCCCACACCGAAGACCTGGAGCCAGGCTCCCGGCCGGCAGGGGCAGCTGGGTCGGGACGTGCACGCTAGGACGGGTGGTGGTGGTGGTAGTGGTGGTGGTGGTGGTGTTCGTGGTGGTGGTGGTGCTCGTGGCGCTGGACCACGGGCACTGAGTAGCCCTCCCCCACCAGCATGGGCGGCAGGTCCCGCACCACCTCATGCTCCATTACCGCAGGCTGGCCCAGCGTGGCCTTGAGTGGTGAATGGCCCTCCCTGCCCTTCTGCCGGTACCGCTTGTGGCCGTAGGGCTGAGGCGGGGGCTGCGGCGGGGGCTGTGGGAGGTGGTGGCCGTCCTGGGGGGCCTGGGGCAAGGGAGCTGGCGGGTGGTAGCTGAAGACCCTCCCGAGCTTGCCCCCAATGGGCACGCCCCCACTGGGCACCCCGGGCGCCCTGCCAGAGCCCTTGGGAGACTTGAGGAACTGCTTTTCCTGCCCCTTCAGCCGGGGCTGCACATCCAGGGCTCGGGCAGTGGGCTCGCCGGCCAGCAGGACGTGGTCAGCCAGCACCTGGGACCTGCGGTTGTACACAGTGTGTGCATCTGACTCCTGGGAGCGAGACCTGCTCGGGGGGTGCGAGGCCTTGCCCTGGTGTTCCTGCTTGGCCTGTGCTGGCGGGGACCCTGCATGCGTGGGATACAGACCATGAGACCCTCTGCAGGGCCTGAACATCTCACCTTGGACCAGGTACCCCCCACACACCTGGACGCAGTACCGCCACATGGTTTCAGGATCCCTAGAACTCATGCTTAGGCCAGGGCTCATGCTCCTAAGAGAGGCATCCACACCCTGGGGCCTCTTACCCAGGGGACTGGTCTCTAGTACCTACCAGGTCCAAATTTAGATGTGTAGTTCTCTATTCCGGCCAGGTCCAGGTAGTGGTTCCTCCGCTCAGTGTTCTCATCCACGCAGTACAGCCCCCTCACAGGGCAGGGGTGGGGGTCAGCATTGGGCCTCCTGCGTGGGGCACAGGGAAGAAGGAGCCTGGCCTTCACATAAGGCCAGAGCAGATGTTCCTCGGAGATGAACAGGGCACTGGAGTGGATGGTCCTGGGCAGTGGGCTCTGACAGCACACACTGCCCAGAGAGCATCAGAAAGGATGGGCATCCATCCTAGGACAGCAAGGTCCCTAGCTGGCCCGGGACCCCATCAAGACCCCAGGATCACTGTTGTAAATTGCCTTAGGGAACTTGCAGGAACTCCCATCTTCCGATCCACCTAGGATGCCCAGTCAGGCCCCAAGGCAGAGAGTGGGTCACTGCTCTGAGACCTCCACTGTCCCTGTCACCACCATAGCCAGTGAGTAGAGCCACCTGTGCCAGACTGAGGGTCTCCAGGCTGACCTATACCCTTCAAGCCTCACGCATCTCTCAGATAGATGCTGGGTGTACTTAGCTCCAGCCAGAGTGCCAGGCCACAAGACAGCACCCTCACCCCAACCGGAGGCTGTACCCAGGGCTCCTCCACACCCAGGTGCTCATCCTGGAATTCTGCCCTGAGGGGGCAGCCCCTGAGGCCTGAAGGAAGCAGGGGTGTGTGTGGGGAGGGTACACCTGGAGGGTAGAGCCAGATCCCAGCCCCTCACCTGATGTGAGCAGATAGCCTCCTGTCGGCCACCCTGGGGTCCTCGGAGATCTCACCCTCTGTCCGGCAGCGAGTGGGTTCTCGGTCTGAAAGAGTGAATTCACTCATTCGTTTGTTCACTTGTTCATTCATTCACTCATTCATACATTTACTGAGCAAATACTTCTGAGCCCCTGCCAGGTGCCAGGCCCTGCTTTCCATGTTAAGGAAACCAGAGATTTTGCCCCGGCAGAGGGGAGGGAGGAGCACTGAACAATAGGCACAATTAACAGTAACCCCCATGGCCTGGTGGGTGGGAGGTAAGGGCTATGGGGAAATGCAGAGTGGGTGTGGGGTGCCAGGAGGGGTGTCTGCAGGGAGAGGTGGGCTTCCATTTAAAGCAGAGTCTTCTGGGCATCTGAGTGGGGGGCCCAGCCCCTCACCCTGGCCGGTGGGGAGACCCTCCCTCCTTTTGCTGGAGGGCTCGGGGCTGACAGTCAGCTTCACACGGAGGGTCTTACTGCTACCAGAGGAGTGGTTGACTGAGGCGTCGACGACCTCGTAGATGGTGTGCATCAGGCTGGACATGTCCTAAGGATGGCACCAACGTCACTGCCACAGGCAGACTGGGCTGGGGAACAGCCTCCAGGCTGCCTGCCTGCTTGAGCCACTCTGCATCCCATACATACAGACCCCAACTCAGACAGGATGACTTACTGAGCAGCCTTTTGCACCCCAAATTTAGCCTTGTGTGGCACCAAGCAGCAGGGGTAAGTAGCCCTGCTAGTGCTGGAATCACATCTCTTGGACCTTTTAAATTTCACACTGAATCTATACGTTCAAAGGACTCAGCAGGCAGATAACTACCAAAGGTTTGCTCTTTAACCCAAAGACACTTATTTCCGTCTTCCTACATGTCTGCTTCCTTTCCAGGGGCACTTTGCCCATCCTGGACACACAGGCCAGTGGAGGTGAGCGCTGGGGGCATTCCCAGGACCCTTACCACCTTGTCCAGGGGCTGCTGGCCCCACTGACTCTCAGGGGGATCCAGAAACAGGCCATGCAAGGGCTCTGCTGGAAACAGCTCTGGCAGCCTGGGGCCACGAGACTCCCTAGGCTCCAGTGGCTGCCTGGGTCCATCACCCCCTCCCCTGCCTGGGAAAGGTCTAGTCTCTCCTCCCACCCTAGAGAGCTCAGCCTGTCTCCCCATCACAGAGACCAGGAACAGAGGCATCTGTCTGCTGCCAGCCCCCTGCCCTATGGACCATCTTCTGAAGACACAAGCGCATCACCTCCCTGGTGGCCTTCCCACTGTTGTCGAAGCCATAGAGGGTGAAGGTCCACTCCTGGCGGTTGTCCTCCTCCACCGAGACATCGCATTGGAGTGCCTGCAAGGCAGGTGGGGACAGAGGCAGGTGGGGCCATCACCCTGGACTGGGGCCCTGAGTCTCCCTCATCTCTCTGGAAAACAGGGGTCCTTCTATTGCTCCCTTGAGCTCATGCCCTGTGTGGGCTGGAAGACCAATAGTGGACCTTTGTGTCATTCCTGTGGTGCTGGAGCAACACCTGGGAAAGTCCCTGGATTATTTGGTGCCATATTGGCCAGTTTGGGCTGGATTCATGGGGACACCTTCTTTGTGCACCCCCACCCCCTTTCCCAAAGCTTGTGGACTCTGGAAGCACATGCAGGCTTTGCTGAAGCTCCCCCAATCAGCTGAACCTCAGGTAAACTGTCCAGGCAGGACCCTGCTTTAGGGCAGATGTGCACCTATCCCAGAACCCTCTTGCACCATGAGGTGGAGCAAAGACCTACGTCGATGTTCAGGCGCTTCTTGCTCAGGCCTCGTGGGCCCTCACGGTTTGCAGCTCTTTCAACATCATCTGCACTGAAGAGCTGTCCAGTACCTTCTCGACCCTCAGCCTTCTCCGGGGGGAGTGCCACTGGAGGTAGAAGGAGTGAGGAAGAGCTGTTTCCCCTTGAAGCAGCCCAAGTAGGTGACTCAGGGCAGTGGGGATGCAGGAAGGTGCAGCTAGGGAGCCTGTGATCCTTTCCAGATGTGCCTGAGCTGAGAGCCCATCCTCCCAGAACAAGGAGGCATCAGGAGATCTGTGCAGAGGGCAGGGCAGCCCTCACCTCGGTTAGCCATGGTCAGGTGTGCCCTCAGCCCTCGCCTGGGATGGCCATAGCCAGGTGTGTCCTCCTGGCTCTGCCCACCCAGCCAGCAGTGGCTTCAGAGATCAAGGCGGGGAGGAGGCTGCCCTGGGTTGGTCTGGGTTTGGTGCGGAAGTTAAGAAGTGTGGAGTATGGGGCGGGGGTCTATGTCATCAGGGCCTCAGCTTGTCCAGGTGTCCTGACGGTAGGTTTCAGCCATACGCCTGGGATACAGGGTAGAGTCTATGAGGTTTGAGGAGCAGGACTTACCCTCTAGAGGACACTGGTCTTCCCGGAAAGGTCCCTCCTTGGGGTCCCCACTGAGAAGCTCCTGCAGAGAGAACAGGGAGTGTGTGACCACGTGGCTCAGTGTGGCAGGTCATAGACATCAGCCTTCTGGGGTGTCGCTGCAGAGACACCAACCTGTGCACACCTCACTAAGCCTCAGATTCTTAGAAAGTAAAACACGCACATCCTACAGTGTCGTCTGGTTCCATTAGAACCATCTCCAGGACAAGATGCAGCTGCCAGACGCAAGAACTGGAAGAGCGCTGCCCCCATAGCTGCCCAAGAACCCAGGTGACTGGGCTCCCAGCTGCTGGGGGGAAGGTGCCTCCCCCAGGGAAGCCAGGTGGGGCTGAGGGGTAAGCTCAGAGAAGCTCCTCAGCTTCTAGAGCTAATCCCTGAAACAGTCACAGAAAAATGGGAGACTCCCAATAGAAACTCTACAGAACAAAGGCTCCCATGGTCCTTGTAGAGAGCCCACAAGGAAGGAAAACATGAACAGGGTGATCAGAGAAACACCTTGAACCAGAAGACCCTACCTGGCAGAGAGACATATGCCTACACCAGCCACTTGCCACTACACCAGCCACGGGCCACATGGCCACTATGCCTGTCATGTGCTCTCAGGTTCCTCATCCAAGGGGCCTGGTGCCAACAGCCAGACCCTCCTGCCAGGCCCTGCGAGTGATCTCCGGGGCAGCCCATGGCCATCAGCTGTAGGAAAAGGGACACCTGCCTTCCTCCAACACAGAGCAAGCGAAGTGTTTAAGAAAGCACAGCGTCTCCAGCTCATTCTTTTGGAGAGGCTCAATGGCAAACAAAATAAAACACAAACCTAAACACTTTCACCCAAAAATACAAACTGATTTTTTCTCAGGAGGCATTGAGGAGGAACATAAAATGCCCTACATACCCTGTGCATGGGACAGAGGAGATCCACGATTCTGGGCACTTGCTCCCCAAATTTGGTGAGGACGAGCCTGAGAACATCCCCTCTGCATGGAGAATGGAACCCTGGCAGGCCCTGGGGTCTCCCCAGGACCTCCTGGGAATACAACAGGGGTGACCTGAGGGATGGAGCACCAGTTCTTTGGGGGTTTTGGAAGATGTGTTCGGCCTCAGATGAGCTGGCTAAGCAGGCGAGCTCTGGAATGGGCAGAGTGGGCAGCGGCCCCGGGCACATGAAGGGAAGCCTTCCCGGAGTTCGAGCAGGGCATGGGCACCACCACAGAGCGCCCAGGACAGTTCAGAAGCCATTGCTGCGGAGACTGTGCCTTGAGGAAGATGGAATGTTGAGGGGACATGGCCCGTGCTCAGGAAGGGCTGTGGATGGGCAAGTAGGAGGAAGACCCCTGCTCTCTGCCCAGTGTCGGCTTCTCTTCTCATCTGCCCCCTGCCCCATGTCATACCCTCAGAACCAGGCTACTTCCATAGTTCGTTTTTAGGATGCCAGTTGGGGAATATGCTTGAGCTTGTTTTAACAAGAAATAACACCTAATTATTAAAAGATACTATTTCTTTTCCTTTTTGTACAACCTGCTGACATTTGAAGATCTTGATTTTGCTGCAGTGCTTAGGCCCCACTCAGAGTCCTATGAACGCCCTTTCATACTCAATGCACCAAGCAGCACGGGCCCTTGAGAGCCCCAAGCACTTTCCTAACCTGTGGGCAGGGCCGAGCTCTACCCAGACTAACATTAAGATAAAGCCCAATCATCACTTCTAAAAACCAGATTTTTGTTTACATATTTTTGCAAAACTAAAGCCATGAAGCTGAGGTCCCAGGCATTTGAGGGGACCAGGGGCAAGTACCCAGACTTCCTGGATGTGGGGAAAAAACAGGGTGCTGAAGGTCTAAGGTCAACAGAAACAGAAATTATGTTTTAAAGGGTAGTCAGGATCAGTTGACATCCAGGCTGGGGCTGTAGGCTCTAAGGTCACTGTCTATGCTGCTGGCTGGAGCCTGGAAGGAGGGTGGATACAACAGCCAACCATGAGAACAGGAACCCTACAACAGCCAGCCTGTGACTAGTGCCCTAAAGTGCCCTGAAGTTCCTTTTGAAAAAATGTTCATCCACATATATCCCAAAGCTGGAATCCACAGTGTTTATCTACGAGCTAAATCAGCAACTACCTCTGAGATGCAGAGGCTCAAATAAGGGGAAGAAAAAAACAGCAGTTGGGAGAAAAGTAACAATTCTTGTCCCTGTGACTGGTGGTTTCAGTCAAATTCGTCCTGGTTACATAAAAAGGCCCTTTAATCTGTGCTGCTTTGGCTAAACAGAAGGGCCAAAAGCTTTAATTGCAACGGATAAACCTACCACAGGGATGCTGGCCAGATGTGCAACCCCTCCCCGCTGGGGTGACCTCCTAGGTGGCCGAATCGCAGATAATTGGGGCCCTCAAGTGAGATGAGGGGCAAGCAGACACCCCATCTACTAAAGTCCAGCAAGTGCCGACCTCCCAGAGCCCTACCCAAGGTGGGCCCAGCCCTATGCCCTCCTGGGATGCGCCTCACCCTCCTTCCCTGATCTGAGGACCCTGTGGTGGAGAGCCCCCTCCTGAAGCACCAATTTCTGCTCTCACTCCCTTTGCCACCCCCAAAGGAGTCCCAGCCTCAGGCCTATAAAAGTCCCCAACTCCGCCTCTCATCCCCATCTGGCCCCACCTTCTGCCTGGCCAGGTTTCTGTAGAGGGTGCTCAACATTATTCTCCTTAGTCCCCTGGCTGACAGAGCTCTGTTCCTGCCACCTCCCCCCCCCCCCCCATCCCTGGGGCTCCCTTACCAAGCCAGCAGGGCTCCTGGCAACTCCGCCCATCCAGCATTACTGACCTACTGATCCACTCAGGCATTCTCTCCTGCTTCCTGCTCCCACCTCCAGCTGCCCTGGTACATTGTCCATTCATTCTCCCAGCATCTGCTGCCACTGGGCACAGGATCTCTGCCCGATGCATCCTAATACTTTTTAAGCACCCAGGTCCTTCTTTTGCACAACGTTTGGTGGCTGCGATCTTTGCTGTGGGGTTCCCATGGTCTGATCCCTACCCCTCTCACCCTGCAGCGGCTCTCAGGAGAGCCGACCCAGGCCTGTGGGTCAACTGTCCCAAGGTACCGTCCACATCTCCTGCCTAACTCTGTCCTGAGCTCAGACTCTGGAGGAATTCTGCTCCACAAGCCACAGCACAAGACTAAGCTTCTTGTCCTCCCAGCAAGCAGCCCTGTCCTGGACGGGTCCCAGAGAAAGGCCCAGGACTGCACATCTGCTCAGGTGAGACTGTGAGATGTTCCCCACAGCTGTCTACCAGTGCAGGGTGTTGGGAGATTCACCTAAAATCTCAACTCCTGGCCTCCCTTGAAAAGCCAGAAGGTCCGACCACATTTTCCTTGGGACAGCACTTGGTGGAGCCCAGCGGCCACGCCAGAGTCCTCACCCCCACCCAGGTCTGGGAGATCTCCCACACCTGGCTGAGGGAGGGACAGGAGACAGGCTCCTATTTAAGGCAGTGAAGGTGACGTAGGAGAGGAGAAACCTTTTGTGATGCAAATAACCACACCTGAGCCTCTGCTTTTCAGATTTCAATGTTCACCTATTCCTTCAAAATTTGTTGCATCTGGGATCTTAGCAAACACATTCCCAGTTTTCAGGGGCCTCTGTTTTCCTTAGACTCCAACACTTGCATTAAAAAAAGGCTTCCCATTCCTGCCTCTGGGAAAGATCTTTGAGGAAACCTGTGTGACAGAGTTACTACTTCTTCATGTGGCGATGGATCCAGGCAGAATCATGAAAGGAGGACCTTGTAAGAACTGCTTCATTTCCAACTAGCAGCCCTTGGGGTTAATTCAGTTGTTTTGTTCCAGGAAGGGCAGGTGTCTCTTTTCCAAACAGATAAAACCTGCACGTGATTTCCTTGAAAGATCCGTGTTAGCTCAACCTCTTTAAAGGAGGTTACAGCAGAGGTCTTGGAGTGTTGCGCTTCAATAAGCAGGGTCTGTCGAGGATAGCAGGACCTGGGGGACAGTGTGATCGTGTTCTAGGGCAGCCGCAACACATGGCCCCAATTTTCCACATCAGGTCACAGCCATAGGTCCCAGGGAGGAGGACAGGATATTTGGGGCCAGTGCTCTGCTCCCACTGTCCAAAGCTGGACCCAGTCTCCATTCTGCTACGACTGGCCGGCAATCCTGAATCAGTTGCCTAATCACTTGGGCCTCGGTTTCCTTTCGGTGAAACAAGGAAGGGATTCCGAGGAGGGGGCTGGGGCTCTCCAGGTGCCCACCGTGTGCCAGGAGCATCCACACACTGCATTGTAGGACCTTCACCCCGACGGGGAGACCTGTGCTGTGAGGACAAGGTGACACCACTGGCTGTGACAGGCTGGGGGCAGAGGAGACACAGCTCCTGCTTCGAGTGAGGGTTGAGATGAACATACTGCCGGAAACTCGTTTGCTTCTCAAAGGAAATTCTCTGCAGACTCCAAGAGGCCTGTCTGGCTTGTGTTCCTGAGAATGTGGTGTTCCTCAGGGACAAATATTTATGCTGTCCTGAAAACAGCTCTGTGTGCTGAGGCCCAGGAGCAGGCCCCCTTTCTGTGAAAGGGTCCAGGATATTTGTGATGAGAATCCAGTGTGACTGTCAGGAGAGTGGGGACCTGGCACCTGCGCACACCTCACCCCCCACGCAGGAGCTGCTCCGGTTCCACTGCTGCTCTCAGAACTGCCCCTTCTTTTCCATGAAAACAAACTCAGGTGACGCACTCAGTGGAGTTCACAGCTGTGATGGACCACGACCTAAAGCCCTAGCACATCTGGGCTTCTGGAAATACTGCCCTCCTGAGTATGAGGACAGGGCTGCTCCTCAGAGTCCTGGGTGAGTTCCTAAGTTCTGTCTCCTCCTCCCAGGTGTAGGAGGGGTGCAGGAGGGGGGCAGGAGGGGGCTCCGTGTAGACCAGAGTCCGAGTAGGTGAGAAAGAGGTGTGGGGGGAGAAACAGAAAGATGGGGGCAGGGAGGAGGAAAACTGAGTAGGCCTGTTGGTGGCATTTTTCCAGAACTAACTGTTCTTAAGAGAGCAGTCACTGGATGCCCCCTCAGTGACTCAGTGGGTGCCTCAGGAGAGGAGGGCCTTAAATGCTGGGTGAACGTTTGGGATCATGGGCCTGCAGGGCCCACACTCTCGGTCACAGGGGTTATCTGGAAGGGGGAGGGGGAGCAGCTGCTTCCAAGGCTGTTTAAATAAAAGAGCCCCATCGTCAGGGCCAGGAATTCAAGGCGGGTTTCCAGAGGCCACCAGACTGAAGGCTGTGTGGGAACACATCTGCCCCCGAGTGGCTGAGGGAATCGGGCTTCTTTCAGAGTTGGCTGTTTGTAAGAAACGCTCTGTGAGGGGGTGGAGGCCGCTTTCTGCTGGTTGCCAGTGGATGGAATTTGACTTCAAGGTGATCCGCCAGCGTCTGTCTGGAAACACCACGGCAGCTTTGAAGTGGAAGTCTCGGTTTCAACGGCTAAACAGTTTCAGATGTGACAATGTAGTTTTATGGGCTTAATAATTCCGACACATGTGCGGCTGAGGCCCACGGAGGGTCCCATTCAAGGGGCCGCTGTAACTGTTATTCTGAACCTCTGATTTTAAAGCGAAAGATTAGGGACGATGAAACCAAGCATTCACGGGCAGGGGGCCGTGCAAACAGGCTTCCCAACGAGCTGCAGATGGTTTTAGTTTCTTACTTTCAAAATTAAAACAGAGCTTCAAGACCCAAGAGGGGTGTTTCTAGCTTTTGCCCGTCAGTACTTCTGTGTTAGGACTACTGTATTTAATCGGGCTTTGTAATAACCAAATTTGGAATTTACATGTAGAAACCCAGTCATTTGGGATCAAAGGGTCTCCTAAAATAAGTGTATGTGTCTCTTCACATGACAGTGGTAACTTACGTCCTGTATGAGGTCTCTCTCTTCTTATCCCTGTCCCAGCTTCTCATAATTCTGCTCATTTTAATAAGACATGAAATGTATTACACACCCCGCTCACCCTGGTCTATGGAGATTTATTTGTTGGCACTCACCCACCCCAAAAAGCACCCTGACCCTGGAGAGTTCCCAAGAGCCCCACACTTGGACCCTGCTGGAGAATTTCAGCCAAGTCTGTGCTAAGGATGACTGAAAGCACACGCCATGGGGACACATCCACTGAGGACACCGGCGACAGGTAACTCATGTTACCTACATTAACTCACACGATTGGGAAGGAAGCCGTAAGAGCCCCTGACCCCAAACCCCAGGCTTGTCACTAGGACCAGAATCCATGTCCTCCCAGACTCTCCACTTGAATCAGGTGTGGCTGAGGGTGAGCAGACCCCCGAGTGGGGGATGAAAAGTTTCAGCACGGATGCTAAATGTATGTGAACGTACACACATGTGTGTGTATCTAGTCTGTGAATACATATGTACATACGGGTGTAACACACACTATATATACACAATACGTATGTACACACACATACACCTTTTTTACCCTCAATTGAGAAGCGACCATAAAATATGCCACAACCCTCAGGGATTTCCATCCTCAGCATCCTGGAATTTTGTTTTCAGTTCAACACCAAATGTTATAGAATCACTTTGCAGCCACTCAGCAAACCTTGTTTTCTCCTCCCAGTTGTGCTGCTACTGTTTTTGTCTTCAGAGCTAATGATTCAGAGTTTCACAGAAGGACAATCAAGGGCGATCGATCTTCCAAATGCCGCTGTCCTCTGAGCATGCTGGCTACAGGTCACAAACACACGCAATGAAAACAAGACCCACATCTCCAAACTCCTGACCCCTTTGCACCCTCTGCCACCCCTATTCAGACGAGGTCCATGCCCCTGGGTTTCGAATGCTGAATTAGTCTTCCCCAAACCTGGATCCTTCCACGGGAAAACCAGCCGGACTATTCCTTTTCTTTCATTAGTGTTAAAGCCTCATGCTTCCTATTTCGAAGGATGATTATTACAAAGCTGGAGAGGAACAATATACCCTTAAAGTCTGTAGAAGGCAGCCTGCACTACCTACCGCACATTGTCAGTGACTTTTGCAGAGATGAACAGACTGGAAACTTGGAAGGGCTATTATCTGATTACAGCACCAGGACCCCCGGGCTGAGCTACTCTGAGAGAAGTAATGAGCCTGTTTTCTTCTTTAGAAAGCACCTCTGTAGCGTCATGTGGAAACACACCCTGCACAGGACGATGACGATGTAATAACCTCAGCCCAGCTCTGTTGTTGTTGGCGGAGGCTCCTGAGATCAAAGGAAGGAGGCTGAGGCCAGAGGCGCACCCCTCCCTCAGCTCTGGTATCTGGCAGCTACAGCAACGGAATCTTAAAGGAGCAGAGGCGAAACCCAAGCTACTTTTACAAACGCCAGCCAAAATCCACCCTTAAAGGAATTTAGTTGAGACCCCACATGTGAAAGATAAAAAGGGTTCAGAGGAAACCTGCACACGTTTGTTAAGCGACAATCTTGTCCTGAAGCCAGGCGCTGCATGGTTTGGGAAACTGGGGGCAGGGCACAAGCCCAAGTGAGGGATACCCAGCCCTGCAGCCCTTCTGCAGGTTGTTCCCAACACCACAGAGCTGGAAGAAGGTCCAGTGCAGGGTTCTTGAGATGAAGACAGATCTGGTACAGTGATGTGTGAAGCTGACTGGCCAGCCAAGGACCCATTGTCTGGCCACTCAGGGCAGCAGCCTGGTCACACAGCTCTTAGATTGCCCCAATACTTGCCTTGCTGGGGTTCTGAGACCCCCAGACAAGCCATGACTGATGTGGTCAATGTCCACTGCCCCTGCCTACTGACCCTTAAAAACCTAAAAGCAGCAACTTTGTTCCCTCTTTCCTTGCATCCAGAGGACGAGCACATTCCTTCTTCATCTGGGCCACGTTCTCTCCATGACAAGCCAAAAGGAAGTGAAACTAAGGAGGGGGCTCCCGGAACCTTCCAGGCCCAGGACCTTCCAGGCAGCTTCCAGGAGGTTGGCACCACCCTGAGCTCCCTGGCCACTCCAACAGTACACTGTACAGCAATGCACAGCCCCAACCGAGGGGCCTGAGCCTGAGTCAGGCTGGTGCGGGTCCTCCTGACCACAGGCTGGAAGCAGTAGGACAGTTATCCCACTGCAGCCGACAGCCTTTCTACTGGGCAGCTGCCAGCTCCTGCAACCTTCCTCTGCTCACCTCAGGGACTAGGGGAGCCACAGTGTTACCACCTCCGCACAAGGACCGCAGATGTGGTTGACTCATCCCCCAAACACTCCCTGAGCTCCTGAAGAAACTAGAGCTGGCCTCTGCTTAAAATGTACCTCTGCTTAAAAAGGCCTCTGGGGAAACCTCATGGAACGGCCATACGCACGCATTTCCCAAGGGTTAGAGACAGTTTTGTTTGAAAGAAAACCTAAACCACTTTAAGCTTATCAATGGAAAGTGTGAACGGGCAAGATGTCCCCTTCTCAGCTCCAGCCCCTTTTAACAAAGCTGGGAAGATGGCATCTGGGAACCCCGAGAATGCCGACTTGGTGGGTGTGGGGCCCAAGGGCCGCCTGGCCCTTCTCCCAGCAGGCGGCACTTGTCATAGACAAAGTGTCCAGCCTCCCAGAGCTACAGAAGAGTCTGGGAGGCAACCATGTTGACATTTAATGTAGCTGCTCCTCGGAGGTGGGAACAGGGTGTAGGCCATGGTTATTCTCTCCACTTCCCTATTTTCAAGTCCTCTGCACACGTGGCCTCAGTGGCAAACGTGGCAAAGCCCAGACACCTCCCTCCCCCTCCCTGTCCTACCCGCTCTCCGAGCCTAGAGATGCAAGGGTGGCTACTCCCACTTCTGTCAGACCTTTCGTCAATGCCATGTCACAGCCAACTGTGCTCATGTCCCCATATCTGTGGCAGCCTCCACCCCACTTGGCTTCTTGTGCACCCTTACTTCAGTTCTCCAGGCACCAATGGCACCAGGAGGCACCTGCTCTGGTCACTCGCTGTCTGGCTCCCCCATAGCCTGTGAGCAGCACGGTGCCTGGAACAGGCAAGGAAGCCTGCTGGTCAGAGCACAGGCCGTGGGGGTCTCCCTGGGTAGGGGTCCCAGCTGCATGACTCCATGCAGTGTGCCTTTGGGCAAACTGCCTAACTCTGCTGTGCCTTGGTTTCCTCTCTGTGAAAGGGGAAATGACCACTGTGAGGGTAACCAGTAATTGCGCCAAGTGCTATGAACCCATCACACTCCTGAGTTAATGAGTGAAGGCCTGTGGGTGTCACCTCAGGTACGCCAGGCACGGAGCTTCAAGGGGTGGATGCGGGGGAATGCAGAGAGGCCTGGGCACTGACCGTGGAGAGTTGGACCATCCAGGTCCCTGGGCAAGAGGGAAGGATTGCCAAAGGCCACCAGGATTGGTGCACCACCTCTAGGGAGGTCCTTCTTGAATGCTAGGATAAGGTAGGTTTGTTTTTTTATTTCAGAAGACAAACTGTATCTGGGCCTCACTTGCCCCTGAACTTATGTGAGAGGCTGCGTTCCAGAGGGTCGTCCACTTAAGACCTGAGACACACAGGGTTACTGGCAGGACACAGCCCAGGGAGGGTCCTGCTACTGCTGACTGACTTCCCAGGACCATGGCTGGCAGCCTCATGCTAGCGAGCACTGATGGCAGGAGGGGCCTCCCACTATAATGAACCACTCAGCCCTGGCCCACCGAGGGCTCCGCCACAGCAACACTCCAAAATCAAACCCACCAAGACACTGCAGGGTTGTGTTAAAATAATCTCGTTTAAATTTTTATATTAAAATATGCTGGGGTTTTGTTGTTGTTTTTGTTTCTCTGATTTCAGAGCTCAAAACTTGTTACAATTCCTTGGGAGACATTGCAGAACAAAAGGAAGTCCTTCTCCTGTGGCTGCAGAGGCCTGGCCATCACTGTGAGCAAACTTCCAGCTGGCACAGTGAACAGGATCGAACAGACCCAATTTGTTTCATTCTGGCACGAAAAAGGCTACCAGTGTCCCTGCCACGTATCCATCAACATGAAAGCGGGTGAGGAGCTCCCAGGCCGGCAGTGGGTGTAGTTCATGGTGAGGCGGACAGTGTCCCTGCAAGGCCCCGAGTCCATTGCACTCAGGCTTCTCAGTGGAGAGGCAGCCAACTCAGAGAGGTGGTCAGCCCAGAGAGATGGGCAGTCCAGAGAAGTGGTCAGCCCAGCAAAGCTGGCAGCCCCCCCAAGAGGCAGCCCTGACCCAAGCCAACACTGCATTTTGTTGTTTTGTTTCCGGGACTGCATGGTGAACTCTACCCAAATGGGTGACTGTTACAGTTGGTGAGACATCCAGTTTGTGGGTGGGATCGCTCTCACCTCATGTGGAAATTAAACAATGGCTGTCCCTCTTATTTAAAAGAGTGACCCGAAGCGCCAGGCATTGTGGAAGCTTTGCCTGGCATCCAGGTGGACGAATTAGGCAGAACTGAGCCTGCAAAGGCCTCTCTAGGGAGCAGCTGACCACCTGATCTGCAGGTATCAGCCCAGCACTATGAAGAGAAAGAGGGTAGGCAGTGGGGGGTGCCAGGCAGGGGTCAATAAAAGGCCTCTGGAGAGGGATGTGTGAACAGACACCTGAAGGCAGGAGGCAGCAAACCAAGCTGTGGGGGATGGGCCTTCTGGCAGAGGGGCAGCATGTGCAAAGACCCTGGGGCAGGACCAGCACGGAGGCCGGGGTGGAATGAGTACTCTCTGAGGAGATTCAGGGGCAAGATATAGGGTAAGGGTTGTCAGCCTACTGGGCTTTCACTCCAAGGAGGTGCTAGTATTGGCCGGCCTTATGTTCCAAACACCCACTTGGCTAACAGAGGCGGAAAAGAGAAGCGGAGGTTTGGTTAGAGGGGAGGGTGTTGGAAACGGGGCACAGCGGAAGGGGAGGTGGTGGAAATAGCCTATTATGAGAGACCAAGTTGACGGGTTTCCTGAGGAATGGGACCTGGTGTGACAGACAGAGGATGAAGGACCACTTTGCTGAGACAGAGGAGCTGGCCAGTTGTATTGTGTCCTGCCTTCTTCCCACAGGGTGCAGGCAGCTTCCTCCTACCTCAACTGCACTGTGAAGAGGGAAATTGCAAAGCGGAAAGTCTCCTTAACATTTGGGGACACTACTGTGCATGGAGTGACGTGTCACCATCTGCCTGGTCAAGGGGGCTGCCTCAGTCTAAAGTGGACTCCAGAAGTGTTTCTTCTCAAGCTAGATAATTCAATATGCTTAAATTGGCCCTAAGCTAATTAAAATTGTTCCAATTGTAGAGACAACCACATCCACAATCCTGCTTCCAGCAGGTCCAGATGTGGGGCTGAGTTGGACTGCTGTGACCGGCCCACCCTGCCGGCCGCCCTCCCTTCCAGGCCGGGCTACCCAAGAGTCATAGAGCTGACCCAGATGGGTACCAAATGGTGATCTGGGAGCATAGCCCTCGAGTTCCATGTGGCTGAAAAAGAGCTCGTCATTACATCAGAGGTTTGTTGGCATTCATGGTTTAGCAACTAGTTTTCCTGAGCATAGAGCTCAAACTTGGGAACATTATTAAATCAACAAATGCTAAAAATGGAGCAGCATTAATTGCCCCTCAATGTGGACACTGAAGGGGTGACCTCAAGATAAGGATTAAAGATTGAAACATTAATGTGAAGACCACACCAATCTGGACAGAAGAGCTTTGCGGACAGCATTTGTTGCTAAGTCCCTTTTGTGCCAAACAAAGTAGAAAATGGTGAGCATTCTAACTTTATGTTTTTGTGGGTAATATACTGGGCTGAACAGTACCCGCAGAGTCCACGTCCACCTGGAATCTCAGAATGTGACTGTATTTAAAAGTATTTGCAGATATGATTAGTTAAGATGAGGTCATGCTGGAGTTAGGGTCAGCCCTGATCCAATGACTAGTGTCCTTGTAAGAGAGGACACAGACATAGGTGAGAGGCTGGATGAAAACAGAAGCAGAGACTAGAGCCATTCAGTCAGAAGCCCAAGGGCACCTGGAGCACCCCGAAGTTGGAAGACACAAGAAAGGACCCTCCTCGAGAGCCTGCAGAGAGCACAGCCTTGCCAAAAGCTTGGTTTCGGACTTCTGGCCTCTAGAACCGTGAGAAAAATCAATGTCTGTTGGTTTAGGCCACTGTTTGTGAAATGGTCACAGCAGCCCCATGATACCAACATGGGTAGGTTCAGGCTGCTTTATCTTTATTTAAAATAACTTAACCCTAAGGCCTTCCCAGCACATGCTTATATTGATTAGCTATCAAAGTCCAATAATTCCTGAATGATCTACCATCAGACGTCTCTGCTGACCACGTGACAAGACCACATGGCCGGCTTCCTTTAAGAAGAATTACTCAGATCCTGGTGGGATATGGCTGCCCCCAACTTCTCCTGAGGATCCAGGGATCCTATGGCCGTGGGCCAGCCCCCTTGAGTTTAGGACACACATGTGGACCTCTGTAACCCCGCAGGCTGGGGATGCCTGTCCTCCTCAAGGAGCAGGATCTCAGAGAAGCAGATATCCCTCCAGACCAGCAGGACGCCCCAGATTACCAGGGTCTGCTGGGCTTCTGGACAGGAAGAAAAGAGGAGAGACAGGGAAGGAGGAGCAGGAGTTGGAGAAGGAGATGAGGGGGAGGAGGTGCCAGGAGTGAAGGGGAAGGGGAGGGGGAGGAGGAAGGGAGGGGGAGGGGGAGGATGGGAAAGGAAGAGAGGAGAGTGTGCCCATCCCTGAGAGGACAGTGGGGCAGGGGTGAGGCCGGCCTCTGCCTCACCATGAACTATGTCCAGCAGGCAGACCAACCCCACCAGGGCGGGCTTAGTGGTGTGGCCTGTGTGAGGAGCCCCAGCCCAGCCCTCGCAGAGGCTCTTCACGTATGTCGCAGGGAAAGGAAATGAGTGCTTGGAGAGGGAGGGGCGTTTCAATGCATTTTCTTCTCCAGATGAGAACAGGGAAACACTTTCTTATGAGTTAAAACAGGGATAGTTGAACCACAGAAAAATATCCACCCTTCCTTCTTCCAAACAAAACAACCCAAAGGAGTTACAAGAATTGGCTCTAGAAACAGGAAATAGAAAATGCAACTCACAGCTCCCCTCCCCAGACCCACCTCCCCTGGAACCCTTCTGGGGGACCTACGGGTGGCAGCAGGGGTCGCTCATGGAGGAACAGTAATGCCCAGAGACCAAAAAGCCAGGGTGCAGGAGACCGACCACCTGGCTGGGACCTGAGGAGCTCTGGGCTGTTACAGGTTGGAGGACAAGGCTGTAGGAGCCTCCATCACTTGAAGACCAGAGATCCTTTGGCCCTGCTCTCCCAAATGACAGGTCCCAGGTGAGGGGACAGCAAAGCCAAGAAAGCACTCTGACATTGGGATGAGTAATGCGGAGAGACCATCTCAGGAGAGACAAGCAGCATCTCCACCCCTAAGTACCTGGGGGGCTCAGAAAAATATGAGGGGGCCACGGAGGATGCTGAAGACAGGGATGCAGAGTTGGCGTACAGTGAAAAGACATGGTTTAGAAAATAAAATGACAGGAAAAGGTGCCCAGTAGCCAAGGCTGAGAGTGGGCTGCATCCCCCAGGTCCTTCAGCTGGGACTGATTGCTTCCTTCCGATCATCAAAACGGACAGTCCAGCAACCGGCAGAAGCAGCAAGGAGAGCACAGGGGTGGACATGGAGGGAGGACAGGGTGGGGGAAGGGAGCTGAGGAAACCTTGTGGCCTGTTAGGGACTGAATTGTGCCCCTCACCCTTCATATGTTGAAATCTTGTCCCCGGTGCCTCTGGGTGTAAACTTTTTGTAACATTAGGGTGGAGCCTAATCCAATATGACCTGTGTTCTGGCAGAAGGAACATCACATAAAGATGAAGATGCACAGAGAGATGACCATGTGAGGACATGGGGAGGGGACAGTCTACAGGCCCAGAAGAAAGACCTCAGGAGAAACCACCTTAACCTCAGAATTCCAGCCTCCAGGTCAGTGAGACTAAATTCCTGTTGCTAAGCCACCCGTTTGCGGTGCTGGTTGTGGCTGCCCCAGGAAATCCATACGCAGTTAGCTGCCAAGGCCTACCCTCCTACCCTCTCCCTATGCAGGGCTGGGAGCACCTTCTCTTCTCATACCAGGTGGGTTTTCTGCTCTAACGTTGTGTCAGCTCCTCACTCCACATGTGTGGCATCATCAAAAGAGCATCTTGCTAGGTAGGACACCAGGCACTAGGAGGATGTCCCCATGTGAGGCAGAAAGCAGACCTTGCCTGCACACTTCTCTCTGCTCTCCTGGAAGCTCAGCATTAACCCAACAGCATGAAGGGTTGTTTTACCTGTCCCACCTCCAAGGTCTCCTCACAAGTGAAGGGGACGAAACTATAGTGGGTGCAGGCCAGGTGGCCAGGACAACCCAGTGAAGCTGTGATGGGGACTGGCATGGCCCAGGAAAGGGACCTGGGGCAAAGGGTGTAGCAGGCTGCCCCCTGAATGGCCCTTTGCCTGTGATTCCCCACAGAGAGCAGCTGGGAACCAGCTGGGCCTGCCCACAGGCTGCCCCCAGTCTTAGAGGCTGTCCTGAGAACTTCCAGGGACAACACAGGCCTTTCCTTCCAAACCCAGACACTTTCTGAGGCAGGTGTCAACCTAGGAGAGGCTCCACTTCACACCTGCAGGACCAGCTGAGGGTGATGACATCACAGTGGCTCAGCTAGTGGCTTTCCTCAAATCCCACCTATTGGACAACTCAGTTCAGGAGATGAACTGTGCCCAGCTCAGGCCCGAACTGCTGCTTCCATAAACCAAGCCTCTGCTAGCCTGGACACGGTAGCACAGACTTCCTTTCTTGGGGAGAGGAGAGGCAGGGCCACATGACCCCATGTCCCCCATGCCTGCTCAGTGCACCTGCCCACGCAGCATGATACTCCTTCGTAAGGAGATGACCCTGTGGGTATAGCTCACTGATCCTGGTACAAATGCATGGCCTCGTGCCCTCCAGCTCAGGAGCACTTGGTGTCAGAGCTCAAGAAGGTCAGGAATGGAGCCTGACATTGGTATTTACTGACCACATGTGGCCTGCTGTATAGCAGGACATGCTCACAACCCAGCAATGCCAGAGCCAGCTCCTATTCCTGACTCTTCACCCTGTCACTTCATCTTTCCTCATAGGACTCCAAACAGAAGCACATGGCCTATGAGCCCTGGAGGCCAAGCTGTGACCTACAGACACAAAGGTGAGCAGTAGCACCAGGCTGGAGCCAGGTCTGGGTGGCTCTGAGTCACCACACAGGCCACCTCTCACTAACAATCCTGTAAGGGAATCCTTGGGAGGGACTAGCCTGCCACATTTTTAAATGGCCATGTCACGGGGTTCCCAGTTGTTATCTGTGAGCAGAATTTCTTTGACAGCCTCAGCTGGGGCTGGCGGGGTGGGTGCCCCCTGGCCATACAACGAGGGCTGGAGAACAGGAGACATGAGCCTTGACCTCTTACCGCCTGAGGAAAAAAAATGACCAAACCCCTGACCCAACTTAGAGACAGGATGGAGTGGTAGGACAATGCTGTCCAATTCCCACACCCAGGGAAGGTCTGGCCTGGCACAGCTAGGGATGTGCTGCCCTGGTCCAGCCAGGTTGGGACAAGTGCTGGCCACAAGGTGACAGTGGGTGACGGAGAACCAGGTACTGCTTAAAAGAGAGATGAATCTAAAATACAGATTTCATCGATCACTTTGCTGCTCAAATAAATGAGAGATTAGTCTGTTCCTTGCAAGCACGGTGGGGTCACGGTACCCAGGAAGATCATTCAGGAGGCTAGGTGTCCTATGTGCATGGTGGGGTCACGGTGCCCAGGACAGAGCACTTGCTGATGGCCTGTGTTCATCGTTCTGAGCTCACCTCAGATCCTGCAGTGTTAGAGTCAGAAGGACCAGGCTCACTCCTCACCAGGGCTCTGTCCAGCTCACACAGGAATTCTGGGCCTGGAGCTGACATCTGGTCAGCCCCATGGCTCTGTGGCTTCCCTGCACCGTGTTGGCCCTCACCAGCAGCAGCTCTCCACCCACACTCAGGAGTTTACACCTTCGTCTTGATCTGTGCTCTCACAGATCAAGAAAGTTGGCAGTTTGGCCAGATGGCTACCAGGGCTGAGCGCTGATTTCTGAAGACTGCAAAATAGCATGAATTTTTAAAGAAAAAATAAGATGTAAGCTCTTCAACAACCAACACCCTCAAAGTTACTCAAACAACTTAGCCACAGTAAAAATGTAGGAGAAGTGACAGGCATGACTTGGATGCAGCATGGTGTTTTCCCACAGCAGCCAATCCCCTCCCTGATGAGGGCAGGGCGACTTCCGGTCTGTCTTTTCCTTTTGCGCAGCTGAAATTTCAGCTCGTTCAGCAGCCACCGGGGCTGTCAGTGCCCGAGGAAGTTGTCAAGAGATCTCCTGCAGTATGTGGGCTCCTTCACTGTCTGTGAAATCCCCCAGCTCAGAACTGTATCCCTGGAGCAGCCTGCACCTTGTCTGCGTGTGGGGCCCCAGTGTACCTGTGGACATGGAGGGTCAATATTCTTTGAAGCTGCTGCCCCATGAGAACACATCTCCACATGTGCCATGTCCCTCGGCAGGCCAGCAGCACATGCTGCGTCTCCAACAGCTTCCTGGGAGCTTCTCTCCAGACAAGCATCTCAAGGGAAGTGCCTCTACTGACCACTGTCCTGGCATGGGGGAGAGGCTCTGCAGCCAGCCTGTGGCCCCACTGTGCCCAACACAGATCTTCTGGCTTAGCCACAAGGCCAGGGTCTCAGCTCAGCGTTGCCTGGTGGACATCAGATTCCTTGACACACAACATGAGGGTGCCTGCACCTGAGCTAATGAGAGGCAGGCACACACATTGCCCCTTGGTGGCTGAGCTACCCCCCACAGCAGCTCCTCCATGGGCACCTGGTTGGGGCAGGTGCAGGTGCACAGCATCCAGCCGGTCCATACAGCCCTCAGCCCCTCCTGAATGTCTGATACTGTTGGCTGCATGCCCACAGATGATCCCAGCAACTCCTGCAATCCCCACTGACACGGGGGACAGACAGGTGAGTATGCGGATCCCCTTCCCTTCCAAGAGTCCTGTCTGCAGGTGAGGAGAGGAGGCGAACTTCAGCTACTCACTCCAGAAACACACTCAGAGCAGCAAGCTCCCTCACAGGGTCCTTAGGTTGGTCCTATCACCCCTTTCCAGGAGGCGTTTCCCACAAAGTGGCCAGGTGGCTCCTCAGATGTGAATTAGTTGGGATCACTTGGCTCACCCTTAGGTAGAGAGGTGTCCAGGAGGGCCATTTGCAATTTCAGGAACAGGGGTGGGGGTAAGGGGCTGATACAGCTGACTTTAGGGAGAGGCCCCTGGTGCTCCACAAGGCCTAGACCCCCAGGACTGTTGTCAGTGCCCCCACATCCATGTAAGCCTTCAGGCCTCTGTGCCCATTTGTGCCAGCCTCACACGGCAGGGCCATGTCTGAGGGCAGAGACACAGCTGTCTGTGTCCAAGGTTCCCACAGTGGGTGTTGAAAGAAAGAGCTCCCAGCCCTGATGTCCAGACACCCCACAAAGGCTGGGACTCCATGAGGTTAGTATCCCAAAGCACAGGTCACAGAGGAATGAAGGTCATCCCAAGGAGTTGCACTGTGGCCAGAGGACCTGCCACCTGTCTCACTGAAAGTCACAAGGGGGATGCCTCTCCTTTTACGAGGCCTGTGGCCAGATAGCCGAGGAGGAGCTGTGGCATCCACACCTCGTCTTAGAACACACTTTGATTGCTCTCTGTTGACTGCAGATGGGGTGGTGTCCAGGCTTCATGCAAAGCCAAGGGAATTTCCCAGACAAGAAGCCACAGAGTTAACGTCTCAACAACTCTTAACTGAAATATGTAAATCCTGCTGCTGCCATGTACTCTGGTGGTATAGTGAGTAGGTAGGCAGGTGAGAGCTGGCTCCTGGGCTGCCAGGTGAGTGGGAGGAGCAGCCCTGCCCCACCACAGTGGGACGAAAGCCTGCTGCAGAGACAAGAGGGGTCCAAGGTCCTGGTGACTGGCTCCAGGGAACTCTAACCAGGTGGAAGGCGTCAAACCATGCCATGGGGCTGAGCCCCCAGATTCCAAAAGTAGTGCAAGGTCACCTGTGGACAAGACCACATGGAGGGCAGATGGAGTTTGCTGGAAGCCAGAGGCCTATCCAGGGGTGAGTCTCTTGGTGGGGTTTCAGGGCTCACCATCTAGACTCCCTGCAAGGCAGCCTCCATCAGGAGAACATGGAAAATGTCAGCGCACACAAAACTGTCGTGTGCATATGTGTGGAACTGGTGTATAGATCCTTGTAGCTAAGAGCTGCCCAAGGCAGTATGGGCAGAGTCCTGCCCAGCTGTCTGTCACAAAGCCTTAGAGGCTGAGAATCTACATCCTTCAAGGACAGCTGAGAGTCCTACCAGGCAGAAGGCCTCAGCCAGGCCCCAGTGGCCTCCTCCACTCATGCACTTCTGTCTCAAGTCTCAGTTAAAATGTCACCTCCGAAGTTGCCAAAACATCCCTTTCTCAGGCTTACAAATGGAAATCTGTGTTTTATCCACAACAAAATTTCAATTGTTGGCAGTGATTCTTATCTTCTGAGCTTTCGCCTGCCAGCCTCAGGGAGTGTTGGAGAAATTACAGAAAGGCGGACAGATTGTGAGTGACTGTGTGCAGGGAAGGCTGTGTTTCCAGAATAGGGAAAACTGTGTCTCTACAGAGCCTCACCGTGACCCCTGCTGCTCCATGGCTGGCCCCACCTGTAACCATGACCCCTGCTGCTCCATGGCTGAATCCACCTTTAGAAATAGCACTGCCAAGTGCTGCTGGTGCTACCACTTGTCACTTCTCATAATTTTAACACATGTATGACCTCAGTTACTCCACTTCTTAGATCCTCTACGCTGTATTTGCCAACATCCCACATTGCCTTGGCACAGCCCTGGCCCTTCAGGGGGTACTCAGCAATGAATCCATGAAGGTCCTGCCACAACCAGACTGCAGCATTTCTCAGAATCAACAAGGAACACCATTCTAGACTGTGAAGCAGGGAGTGCACTTGCCTGGAAAATGCTACTATTTATAAGAAATTTTTTAGACGTGCACAACATAACTCATTGACAATTAACGGGCAAAACCAACTTCATTTCCTTTATTTTGGGGGTCAGGGAGGGCAGGTGACAGTTAGATGCACTTTATTTCCACATGGTCATTTGCCACAGTTCTTGGGCAACACGCAGGGTGAATGAACTTCAGGGAAAGGAGGAGCATGTCCCCTTGCTGACCCCAGTCAGACTCAGCGGGTGCATTGCCTGATCCAGGCTGGCCTTCCTCAGGGCCATCGACCTGGGAAGGCACAGATGACGGATGGAGCTCTGGGCACCACACAAAGAGAAGGGCACAGGACCCTGGGTGGAAACAGGAGATTTGTAGGACTTGACACCCAAACATCCCCCGATTGAGCAACTTCCAGGGGAAGAACCAGGAGCAGGGGTGGTGAGGCATGGTTCACACTGAGCCTGGGCCAGAGCCATCCCAGTGTATGCCCAGTGGTGCCTGGCAAGCAAGGGAGCAGTGACGTAGTGGTGGTGAGGATACCTGTGCATCTGTGGCAGGGTGAAGTATGCCTGGTCCAGGAGGTCTAAACTCCAGGCCAGTGCTTGGCCAGGGGCTCACAGCCCCCATGGCCAAATGAGGAAAACACAAAAAAAAGCAGTGCTATTGTCTTAAAGCTAAAAACTATTTAACCTAAAGGACCAACCTTTATTCTGAGATTTTGCTCTTTCTACATCTTTGTGTTAAAAAGACCTTTCTTTCACGAAATGAGGGTGCCTTAGTCCATTCTGGCTTCTACAACAAAGACCACAGACTGAGTGGCTTATAAACAGCAGAAATTTATTTCTCACAGTCCTGGAGGCTGGGTGTCCAAGATCAAGGAGCCGGCAGATTCAGTGTCTGCTGAGAGCCCTATTCTGATTCATAGGCAGCACCTTCCTGCTGTGTCCTCACATGGCAGACGGACAGGGAGCTCTCTGGAGTCTCTCATAAGGGCAGTAATCCCACCATCAGGGTTCCACCCTCAGGACCTATTCACCTCCTTATTGCTTCACCTTCTAACACCATCACCTTGGTGGTTAGATTTCAACATATGAATTTTGGGGACACACAAATATTCAGACCATAACAGAGGGCAAAATGAAAAGAGAACAACTTAAGCCAACTCCCACACCATTCTCTCAAAAAATGTCCCAGGAGTGTGGAGTCCATCAGCCTAAAAGACTGCTCCAGCCCTAGCTCTGACAACCTCATAGTGACACCAGAGCATGCCTCTCAGCCCAGGAGAAGCACTGCCTGGTGCTGCTGGAGCCACCCTCTTTAGTGCCACCACATTCTGAACAAATGAGAGCAAGTGCCCGGGGAGTCCTAAGGACTGAGTGAACACTTCAAGGTCCAGCCTGCCCATGTCCCCAGGGAGAAAGCCCCCAGGCAGTACAGCCAGTGGAAACAGGCCCAGCCTAAACCCTTGACCATGAAGCTAATGCCCACGCATCTTCCTGCCTGCCCCCATTTACATGCCACACACAGGAGAACCAAGCTAAGAGGTACCATCCCTTTATCAACACCCTCACCTCTCTCGGAGGGAGAAAGACAGACCTGGGCTGCTCCCTGGGTACCCGTCCTCAGCCCTCAGCCCTCGGTACCAAGAAGCATAAGTCCACCTAATGTTACCATCCAACGTTACTATAACATACCCAGAAATTACCTTAAAATGTATTTCCTACCTTCACAGGCATGGCATTAAACCTTCATTCCCAGAAAGCAGGAACTCTAACTCCAGTATGGGTTTGATTTCAGGGCAAATCTGGGCCCTTCCCAGGGTGAGGTGCAGTGTTTACAAATACACTCAGAACTTTTCATTTATCAAATGGCCAGAAGAATGTAATTCCAAAAACAGAGATGACTTTCCATGAACAGTGAAAAGGGGGGTTGAGGGGCACGCAGTGGGCAAGTAGGGGTCTCAGCCATCTGGAGTGGCCATCCACACAGATCCAGTTCACACTAATGCCCATCCAATGTCCACTTTTTCCTGCTTGGCAAACATTTGCAGGTCTAGTTTACCCAAGGCTCCCCTGGTGCGCCCCCCCCCCCCCCCCAATCTAGCAGGTCTCTGCTCTGGATGGCCCTGGCAGCACCTGCAGTCTAGGTACACCCCCCCTTCCCAAGTCCATCTGGAGCCTGGCTTTCCCATGAACCTCTCTGTAAGCCAGTGGTCCCTCACCCTGCAGATGGGAGGCCTCTAATTCTGGCCATCTTTGCTGTGCAAACAATTGATCCTAAAGCAAATCATGCTCTCTCCCTCACCAAGCCTCCAGCTTGGGAAATTCAGGGCTCACCCTCAGGAGCCCCACCCGGCCTGGCCTGTGGAGGCTGAGAGGCACAGGTTCTCTCATCCCAGTTGGCATCACTCCCCGCCCCGCCATCTCAGCCTGCGCCTTCTACGTCTGGGTCCGGGCGAGGGGGCACAACTCTGGCACTGGCGTCCCCGGGCTCCCAGGGGCGACCCCGCCACGCCTACCTGCTTGTCCCGCGCGCGGTGCTCCACGCCGCCGCGCCGCTCTGCCTCCACCGTGCCTTTGCGGCCACTCGCGTACGCAGACACCACGAAGCTGTCCCCTGCGGCCCGGCGAGAGGAAGCGCGGGAAGCGGGCACCAAGGAGGGAAGGAGATGCGCGGTGAGCCGCGCGGGCGCTGTGCCTTAAAGATGCCCCGCCGCCCGGCGCGCCCACCCCATTTCCGTGCGGCCTGGGGCGCAGGGCTCCAGCTGGGGAGCCGGGGCCGGGGGCAGGGGCGGGGCGGGGTGGGGTGGGGGCCTACGCGCTCCCGGAGACCCCGCGGCAAGGCTCCCCCACCCGAGGGCACGAGGGCAGAACGCACGTCGGGCTCTGGGCTCTGGGTCCCGGCCCGGTCGCCGCCCCACCCGGCCCGCTCACCTTCTGGGCTCTCTCTCCGCTTGAAGGCTGCGGCGGCTGCGGCGCGCCAGAGGGAGGGCGCGGGAGAGGGAAGGGTCAGTGAGTGGCCGGCGCCCGCCCCGCCAGCCCGCCCGCCCGCCCGCCCCGGGGCCCGAGCCTCACCGTGCTTGGACTGAAATTTCCCCATCTTGCCCCAGCCCCCGGCGGCCGCCCGCGCTCCGGGCGCGCGCTCAGGTGCGGGTCTGGGGTCCGGTGCCGGGGCTGGGCGTGTGGAGGGGCCGCATGGACCGGGCGCCAGGCCTCTGCGCCAAGTCGGGGGGAGTGGGGTTCCGGAGTCCGGTGCAGCCGGGACGCTGGAGCGAGCGGACGGGCGGGCGTGGCGACAGCAGCGACAGGAGCGACAGAAGCGGCCCGGCTCTCTCTGAGCGCGCGCTCCCGCGCTCGGGCTTTAACGCCGGCCCCCGCAGCGCCCCCCTCGGCCACCGCCCGCAGCGCACCGCCCCCTGTATCCCGACCCCCACCCACCTCTAGGCCCTGCTCGGCCTGGTCTGGGCCTGGCCCTCCTGGGGCATGTGCCAGTTCCCGGACGTGGTGGAAAGGCACCGGTCAGCGACGAGCTGGATGAACCGCCTATGAGAGTGGTCAGGGGCTGCAGTGGACCCTTTGGTTCTGTGCTGGTCTTTTGGGGGAAAGCTCCTGACCAGACCATGCTAAGTCATGGGGTCCCCCACCCTAAAGGAACTGAAAGTCCCTCCTTTTGCAGGAGAGGACCCTGGGCCACTGCCCCAGGACTTTGGAAACACAACCTGCATCCTTGTGGCTGATGGTGTGATGGGTGGGGGAATAAGCTTGGGGGTAGGAGATTCAGAAGATAGGAGACCCATGGGGGAGGGACCTTGGAGAGGGAGCCCAGGAGGGGGGTTCTCTCCACAGGACCAACTCCCAGCCTTGGCCTGGCTGGTAAGGACCAGCTGACTTCTTTCCAGAGATCCAGCTCCAACCTCTTTCTGCCCCCACAGTAATCCTAGACAGGAAAGGACCAGCACTGGGCTGTGGGCTGGGTGCACCGTGTCCCTCCGACCCCCTTAACTTTGACTGGGGCAGGGGCCTTTCCTGGGCAATGGGAGAGTGTGTTAGCCACCTCTCAGAGTTCTGGGCCTGGCCACCTGCACTCAACCCCCTCTACATGAGGAACAGGGCTGCCAGCACACTTTTGCTTCCCTCTGCGTTCCTCCCCAGCCCATCTAGCTGCCCTGGCAGCCCTTGCCTTAGCACCCTCTCTGTTCCTTCTCTTGCATCCCTCACCCTGTGGGACCCCTACCCTTGCTCTCTTCTGTATTTTCCTTTAGAGAAATCACCCTTTCTCACCTCCTCCCTGGACCCCAGGTTGCCTGCTCAACTTCTCCCCTTGCCTCTCCTGAAACTCCCTTGCCCACAAAGCACCTATATCTCCCACAATGGTTTCAACTCAACAGGTGCCACAACCCTGTGGTCACTCCCATGTCTCCAGTTTCCATGCATGACCTCACCATGGCCTGGTGCCAGCTCTAAACCCTAGAGGTAGACTGCCATGGTGATTGCTCACCTCCCCAGGCCTGGCCAACCTCCTCCTTCATGGAGCTGGGCCTCTCCAGCTTACTAATGTAGCACGTGGCAGAATGCCATTCCTTTTCATGGGCATAAAATCCAGTGTATGGGCAGACCATGCTTTACTTATCCATCCATCTGCTGATGGGCATTTGGGTTACTTCCATTTTTTGGCTCCTGTGAACAGAGCTGCACAAGCCTTGTATGGACACAATTCCATTTCTTTCTAGTGTGACTTGGGAGGGGACTTGCTGGGTCACATGTTAGCTCCCTGTTTAACTATGTAGGGAACCACATCTCTGTGGGTCCAAGTGTTTTCCACAGCAGTGGCCTTACTTCACAGTCCCACCAGCCACGTGGCAGGGCTCTATTCTCCACATCCTGTCAGGCACTTGCTACTATCTGACTTTTTTATTTTGGCCATTCTGGTGGGTGGGACATGATGTCTCATTGGTTTGATTTGCATTTCCCTAATGGCTAATGATGTCAGGCATCTTTTCAGGTGCTTACTAGCCATTTGCATATCTTCCTTGGAGAAATGTCTGTTCAAACCTTTGTTGACATGTAAAGTTCTTTGTTTATATATTATGGGCACAAGTTCCTCATCACATATATGATTTGCAAATATCTCTTCTCATTTCATGGGTCGTCTTTTCACTTTCTGATGGTGTCCTTTGAAGCACAGTTTTAGATTTTGAAGTTCAATTTCTCTGTTTCATCTTTTGTTGTTCCTGCTTTAGGTGGCATACCTCTGAATTCTTTGAGTCTTAAATTTTGACTTTCTGGCCACATGGCTGTAGCCAGGAGGCAGGACATAGCCAGTCATTCTGGGAACTTTCCGAGTGTTGGGAATTTCTTGACTACAAGAAACCCAGTTCACTCAATAACCCCTAAAAGGTGTAATAGAGCCACAGGTGAGTGGAGGTGGTACTAACCTGGGGCCACTGGGCAGGGGACCCACCCCCAGGACACTTTGGAGTCTCACAGACAGATGACTGTGGACCTCCTCATTAGGAATAGACTTGATCATGGCAGCTCCAGGAAAGCCCCATTCACACTCAGAAGCTGGAGAAGAGTCAAGGGTGGCCCACCAGCTCTTGCTGGGGGGGTCCTGTGGAAGGGCCTATGTGCAGGGCAGGAAGATGGGGCAGAAGTAGCTCTCCTGGTCAATGTCCACGCCTGTGCCCGGGGGGGTGATGGCAGAAGGGGTTGCTGGACTGGTGTAGACACTTCCCAGTAAGGCTTGAAGGCAACTAACAGGGTGGGCCCAGCCCACCTGCTTTGTTTATTGCTCCTGCACCCTGGTCACTCTCTGTCTGGCGATGTTATCACCTCAGCCAGCGATCCCCATCTGCTCCTTGGAAAGGCCTTCAGGCCTCCAAGGGGTCTGTTCCTTGTTCCCATGGTCAAAGCTGCTCCATCTGACCAGTGCCCAGGTTCCTCCGGAGCCTCATGCTTACTTTTAGGAAAGAACACAGTCTTTGTTCCTCATCTGGGTGCCCTGATCAGGAGTGTCTATGAAAAGCCTACCCACATGCCCCAATGCTGGAAATCACAGATTCCTCCATATATTTCCTTCAGAGGAGGCCTTTATCTGGAGGGCAATGAGTGGAGCTCAGACTTCAGAGATCCCAGGAGGGCTCACCTGACCGGGACACCAGGCCTCTCCACTGAGCATAGGTGTGGCTGTGTCCCTGCTCATTGGGCACACAGTGCGTCCACCTGCTCAGTGAGACACCAGTCCCTGCTCCGCTCCGCTCCCTAGCTCTGACTGAGAGGAGCTCACAGTGGGCATCTTGGTGCCTCGAAGAGCACAAGGGGCCTCCAGACCTCCCTCTCAATTCAGGCCTCCAGACCTGACCACTTAGCGTCTTCTCACTGTGTGCCTCGCCAAAGCATAAAGAATTCGGCTCTGCCACGATGCAAACATCCCTCTGTTCAGCCCATGTGGGTCTATGAACTTCATTCATATAGGGTCTCAGGGTATCCCAAGTGTCCTGCCAACCTCCAGGGCAGCAACAACAGGCTGCCCTACATCTCTAGCTCCCTGTAGGCTGGGGAGGTGAGAGGAGCTTGGGGGTGGGGCCCTCACTGTGGGCTCTAGACTCTTGGATTTTAGGGAGCTCAGGAAGGAGGGGCTGGAATGCCAGCTTGGAAAATGACATGTGCACTTGTCCATTGAGCAGGGTCTCCCCTTGGAAGACATCGTCTAGCTGTCCTGCTTTCTGGCCCAGAACAGGGGTCTGCAGGACCCTGGGGGACCCGTAGGCCCCAGGCACTTTGGCTTTCTGAGGCTCCTGTCTCCATAAAAATATAAAAACTCTATCTTAGAGCTGTGACTCTCCTTGTCATCTTCCCAGTTCAGTGGCATCATGTTTGCAGTGGTGGGGCCGTGACGACATGACCCCTACAGGTGCTGTCCACTTTCCCAAAGTCTCTGGCCCAGCGCTGTTTGCAGGCCACCCTCCCCCCCTTTCATGACACTGACCAGCATGTCCTCACCGAGGCATGTCTGTGGGTCAGCCATCTATTCCCTGTGCCTGCATCTTCCAGGTCTCCGGGCAGCCCTTGGGAAGGCAGAGCAGGATAAAGTCTTTGCCTGTGCCCTGCATTCTCTCTTCTGCATCATGGAGCCTCCAGGATAGTTTCACCTGTTGATAAAAATCAGTTCTCAGTACTTTCAAAGAGAAGGGCTATGCTGCAGCCATATCTTCAGTCACTAATCAGCATCCTTGCGGGTTTTCAAAGCTTTCTCATTATCACATCAGTGCTCCCAAAAGCCCATAGGTGGGGGGTGGGCAAGATGGGGTACCTTGTCTCTAAGAGAAGGAGATGCTTCCTGGAGGCCAGAGAGCCCGGTCCTCCCCACCCCGACCCTCAGCCTAAAGGACATACCTGTGAGGTGAATTGACTGACTCCCACATCTGTGCCCACAGCTGCACTCTCTGAGCCACGTGTGCTGTGTCCCTGGTGCAGCCTCAGGTTGGGATGGTCCAGGACCTCTTAATCTAAACAGGGACATGACTGTGGTGACCCTGCCCCAGGGGCTTGAGTGCTTCTCCTGTGGCCTGGTACTCGCAGTAGGCAGAGTAAACGCTGGGCCAGGCAATTGGAGATGAATGCCCAGCGGGACACCTTTGCATTCATGAAGTCTTTGGAAATGAAGCACATCTGTGTTCTTTATTAAATTGGGACAAAATGTGTCAAATATGGGGGTATCACCTGAAAGGGGCCACTGGCCCACTGTGTGTCACTGGAACACATGGTGTCCAGAGCAGGGGCTCATCCTATTTCTGTGGTTGTTACTGTCACCATCTGCTCCCTTTTAAGGAGAAGCAGATGATGCTGTGCTTTGTGGTCTGCCCAGCTCAAAGCCCGCACTGTGGACCAGGGGTGTCCTATCTGAAACCGTGGCCACACACTGAAAACACTGTTTTGTCGGGCACAACCTGGGGCCCTTCGGATCCCAGGTGGTTATTCAAAGCCCTGTGTGTGGCCTTAGGAATGCAGCCCCCACCCACACAACAACCGTCTTCTGTTTATTGAGATGTAAGGTGCTTCCTGAGAAGTGTACACTTGATGGAGATGTGCGCGAGTCCACATCATGGACCAGCCCCAGATCAGGCCATCAGCCCCCTCTAACCTCAGCCCCTTGTCCCTCCAAGCTCAGCAACAGGAGAAATGGGCTGGGGTTAGCATGGCCCCCAGGGCTCCCATCTCTAAGTTAAATAAACCCAAAGGGAATGAAATGGATTTGAGACTATGGCCACCTCTATCTGGTTGCTTCTTGCTTGCACAGGATTGTTAGGAAATAGCCACAAATTTAGTCGTCTTCCCCAGTGCCCACTCAGCGCTCCTCCCACAAGTTGTTCCTGCAGGAACAGAAGGGCTGGGCTGGGATGCAGACAAGGACCCTATGCTGGTCCGGGTGTTAACAGCTGCTCTGATGACCATGGGGGAGGCAGGCCTGGCCAGGGAAGGGACAGGGGCCAGTGACTCAGCTCTGGTGAGAAAGCCCAATTGTCTAGTGGCCCTGAGCATGGGGTGGAGGTAGGGGAGTACTGCTGGGTGGCCCAGGGGCTCTAGAGGCATGGTCAGCCCTGCTCCTGAAGGTTTTGGGGGTCCTAGGTTCCTGGGGGCCATAGAGGATCTCTTGCCTCCTAAAGTGTACCTTTGGGGATCAGGAAGCTGGGGCAAGAATTCCAGCCTTCCCAAGTTTCACCTTAAATATTGTATCAATATGACATTAGGTAGGGAAATGCCTGCCAGCCCTGGGACAGCACCAGCCAGGGCAGGCTTCCCTGATGCTGCCAGGACGCCTGCCCTGAGGCCAATGTGCACCTGCTCCCTCCTCAGACCGGTGGGGGCAGGGCCTGGGCTATCAGGTGAGGGTGGGGGTGGGAGTCTGCCCTCACCTTCCCTGAGGTCTTCCCTCCCTTGGCTACCAGTGAGGCCCCTGGCTGGATTCCCAGAACTCTGAGTCATGGGCGTGTGAGGGTCCCACACATTCATGTTTCTCAGCCCCTTGGGTGCCCCTGTGAAGACCTGGTGCTAGCACCTTGTTTAGTTGTGTGACGCTGGGTGGGCCCCCCTACCTTTTCGTCCTCATAGTGGGTGTAATTATGACGGTCTTCAGCCAAAAGATGAACTGAGGATAAAGCAAGATAACCATCAGCAAGCAGGGCAAAAGAAGCCAGACGCTGCTTCTCTGGAGCTTATCTGGCCCCTGAGAGCGCCCGTCTTTCATGTCACTCACACCTGCGCGAGGGCGCTGGCTCAGGCTCTCCCTGGGGAGATGGGGGCACAGGGAGGTGGTCCAAGAGGGGACTGACACTGCTCAAGTCTCCAGCCAGGGATGTCCAAGCCTCTCAGCTCACGTCCCAGGAGAAGGTGGGGCCTCTTCTAACCCAGCCCCCATCAGGCAGGGCCCCTCCTGCTGTGCTCAGCTCTTTCAGGCCTCAGAAGCACCCTCCCCCTTTCAGGTCCCAGGCAGGGGCTGGGTCCCCCTTGGTATGCAGAGTGAATCCCTTGGAGCCCACCCTCCATGTGAGAGGCACACAGGCAGGTCACGGCCCTTCCTTCTGGAAAGAGTGGTAAGAACCTTCTGGAACGAAGGCCGCCTTCTCCATGAACTCCTGTAGCCTTACCAAAAGAAAAGTCCTCTGGCTCCGTTTTTCTTGTTTTTACCACAGACAGAGGAAAAGTTCATTATGGGAGCTCACTGGCCTGGGGACCAGTTTCTGGGAACCACTGATCAAGCGCCTCCCTAGAATTTGCAAATAAAGGAGAAAAGAGACTGAAATATGACCATAGGGCTGGCGCTGGTGGGGCCATTCCTCTGTGGCCAAAACAGCTTGACAGAGACGCCAGGGTGATTGTCCCTCCTTCCTGCTGACAGTGGGGAACCAAAATGACACTCAGGTCAAAGTCCACGTGAGCTGCCAGGCTCCCAGCTTTTCCCCTGGGGAAGGGGCTCTGTTGGTTCCAGGGGACTTGGAGCTTCTGAGGCCAGAATAGTCCTGGCAGTGGGGGGACCAGCCTGTCATGAAGCCCCCAGGAGTGAGGCCTTCTCAGCCCAGCTGCCCTTCAGAATCGACCTGGCACTTTGCCTTCCCAATGCCTGGGGTCCCCCTGACAGAACTGAGAGTCCCTTTTTTAAAAGGTCTCCTGACCCTGCAGGCAGCTTGAAGAACACCTCAGGCCTGCTGACAGCCCCTGGGTCACGGCCTGTGTGACGTGGGAGCCGCTTCAGGAATGAAGCTAGACTGAGTTTGATTTTGTTTGTAATGTTGATTGATGTGGGACGACTGGAGTGGTGACATAAGTTCAGTTCTGTTTCACAGAGCCCTGTTAGTGACCACACGGAGACTGGGCATCCAGGGCCTCTCAGAAACCCAGTGTCCTCAGCTCAGCCCTGGTCCTATTGAAGACAGATAACAGCTGGCCCTCGATGACTGTGCACAGCCCCTTGAGGTGTTTTGTTGATCATGGCATGAGCTAGCATCTGTCATAAGGACTCACATCTCGGGCTGACCCTGGGTGAAATTGTGAAGTAGGAGGAAGGGGCCTTTGGACTCAGTGACCACTTGTCTCTGGGCACACTTGTTCTGGGTGGGACATTTGAGACGAGAATGTGGTGTGGTAACTTAGTCATGCTAGGAGTTCCGCACTGAGAAACCTATGCTTGTCTCTGGGTCAGGGCCCCAGCCATGGGAAATTTTCCTACAGACAGCTTGTGTGTGTGTGTGTGTGTGTGTGTGCGCGCGCGCCCCATTGCAGCCCTGATTGCAAAAAGATGAAATAATTGGAAACACCCTAAACATCCACCAACAGCAACATGAGTGTAATGATTACATCTGCGTGACGGAGTACTACGCAGCCTTTAAAAATGGCAAGCTCTGAGCAGACTCAAGTGGGACAATGTCCAGGACTTATTGTTAAATGAAAAACAGAGACATTCTCAGAGCATATTTTTGCTATGATTCCACTTGTACAAAAACAGCCCTATCTGTAGACGCGTGGGAAATGTCTGCACAATGCACATTAAATTGCTAACAGAAGTGGCTTCTATTAGAAGGAGGATGGGAGACCTTTGTTTCAGTTCCGAACTTTCCTTTTTTACAATAAACACATGTTTTTTAATAGATGGGGAAAATTTTAAAAAATTACAAGTGTAAGGAAAGACAGATGGCAGAGTGCATCCCTCCAACCTGGAAGCACTCGTGCTGAGAAACGTACATGGACTTGATTCTGAGCAAGAATCCTTCTTCAGCCTTCACTCCAAGGACTGGTTAACTGATTAACTAGTCCTCAAACAATCTCCTCTGGTTCTAAGGTAACTGACTAACTCCTGCAGTTCTAGGCCGGCAGGCTCCACCAGGGAGGTCTGAGAAAAGTGGAAATTAGAGAGAGAGAACTTTAAGGATTAGGATGCTTCTGGTTTATGGAGCCCTGTTAGTGATCACTCAGAGACTGGGCATCTAGTTTTGCTTTCTTTAGAGACTTGTCCATGGGGACTGACTAGCTTTAATATCTTGGGTTGGTATTGTTTTATCATTTGTTTTGCTTTGAAGAAATAATAGTCCAAAGTCTGTGTTGAAAACTGATCAGTATGTCTCGATACAAGAGGGGTTGTATTAGAAAACAGGGAGCATGTCTGATCCAAGCAGTTGGGTTTCAGGCCAACTGTTCCTGTCTGGAGATTGGTACCAAAAGGAACTGGCTGCTTCTCTTAACTGTCAGGGGCTGGAACCCTGACCCCTACTGCTGCTTCCCGGCAATGAATGTGGAACGGGGAGAGGGGCTGGCTGGGGGCCGATCTGGAGCTGATCTTCTGCTTTCGAGGTGGTTTTATATATCAGCTGCATAAAGACAGCCGCTTTTCCAGGAAAGGCTTGCTGTGAAAGTGTTACGTCTTCTTTCCATAAGAAGAGGAGAAACAGAGCCTCTCTCTGCCTCTGAAGATAGGAATGGCTCAGACTCAAGACAAGTTAAAGGAGAGGAATATATATTATTCTTATGTTCTTTTACCCCAACCTTCCCTGAGGTGCATGACTGCTTAGAGACAGCAGGTAAATGGAGGGGTCACCACCGGAAGCCTGAGCCAGAGGACCAGGCCCCACACACCACATGGTCCCACTTTGCTTTGAGGGGACTTTATTTATGGGGGGGAGGTTCATGTTTCAGTTCCCCACAGCTCCCGCCAGCCTCCAGAGAAAAGGCAGCTTTCTTCTCTGCAAAGTTGGCAGGGTAAAGAAGTCGGCTTGCAAAAGACCAGCAACTAGACGTCATTTTTGTCTTCCTGGGGTGATTTCCCCTTTGGAGGAGCTGTGAATGGCTACTTTTGGCTTGGAGGACACAGGGGAGCCCAGGGCAGTCGGGGCCCCATCTGCCGAGCAGGTGCCTGGTGGGCTTCTCTTTTATGTTCCCATGTCCTCCAGCCTGCAGGAAGAGCTGCTGGATGCTTTACTGCAAACCTCCTCTCCAGACTGGAAATGAATCTTATTCAGCCATAGTGGAAGGAAGGTTCTTTTTATAATGTGTCCAGACACTTATTTCCGACCTCCCCAAGATGTCCCAGGAGGATGGCACTAACTGTGTTCACCCTCTTCTGCAGGACATGGTGCAGCCCGGTCAGCCCACTGTCACTGGGAGTGGAGGCTGAGCAAGGCACGTGGGCTGAACCCAGTAGTTGCAGGTGAAGGGGACATCTGGAAGGGGAAAAAAGGCCAGGAGGGACTGGCTGGCGAAGGTTTCCAGGAGCTGGGTCTGTTGAGGGGTTCCCTGCCCTCCCTGGTGGAGTAAAGGGGGAAGGGCAAGCGGTGGCATCATTTGGAAATTGCTGGTCAGCATCTCTGGATAAAGACCTGAAATCCATGAAAGACGGAGAAGGAAGAGAGGTGACACTTCATCTTGGTGACACAGAGTAAGATGGGCCTGGGTGGACAGAGAGGGGACCCCACAGTTTCAGAACATGGCGAACCCAAATTTAACAGGAAGAGAGTTGTGACCACCTGTGATGTGTGGTGGGCACGGGGAGGTCTGCATCTCCTCCTGACTGCAGGACCACAGGGTAGGACAGGCCCCAGGGTATTTGCATCTACTGCTGGAAGGAGTTTATGCTCTAACGTAGTTTCCACAAAATTTCCTATTTGCCCAAGAAGGCAGCCAGCTATCCTCAGTTATGAGAGAAGGAGGTATGTCCAGGGAGACTATTCACTGGGCTGTTTTGTCCAAAATACGGTTGAGCTGCTGAAGAAAAACCCTGCAGCACCCTTTCCTCCAGGCCATCCTGTAGGGCCTTCCTGGGGAGCTCCCCACTGGGTTTTCAACTAGAGGAACTGTGTCCCCTCCCTCCACATCAGCTGCTCCCCAGGACCGCGGTCCCTCCTCCCTGCCCCTCCCTGTGCCCAGTTCATCCCTTCCTCCCTTCCTCCCGTGATGTGACAGCCCCAGCACATCCCACCTCCATACCTGCCCAGGCCTCCAGAATCATTCACCTCTGTCCTGCACCTGCAGACCCCTGCCTCACGGGGACTCTCCCTGTGCCCCTGACTGCTGCATGGTTCCCAACCTTGTGGAAAAGGCTTGTCTCAGGGCCTAGCACTGGCTGTTTCCTCTATCTTTTTGCCCCTCCCTCCCCCCAGGTAACAGGGAATTTTTATCACCCCCCAAAAGAAACCCCATCACTCTCCCTCTCCCTCCTCCAGGCCTTGGAAACCACTGATGTACTTAGTCTGTGGATTTGCCTATTCTTGGTCATTTCTGGTAAATGGAATGCGGCATCTGGCCTCTTTCACTCAGCATGACGTTCTCCAGGTTCGTGCATGATGTCGCATGTGTCAGAACTTTTTCCGGCTGCATAGTATGCCGCTGCACGGAGGGGCCACATTGTGTTTGCTTGTTCATCAAATAATGGACACTTGGCCTGCTTGCATGTTTGAGGGCCGGTGTTCTGCCTCGCATTCCCTCTGCACTCAGTACTCTGAGAAGATTCTGAAAATCATGGGTTTTCCCCTCCTGCCGAAACTCATGCCCTTTCTCGCCCACACCTGTCACTGTAGCTCCTGCAGCTGACTCTCTCCTGCCAGCTTCTCCAGAAAGGGTATGTGAGTGGGTGAGACAGTTGGGGTCAGGTGGGGCCCAGAGAGGGGGAGATATAGAGACAGAGAGACAGAGAGAGGCAGGGGGAGACAGAGAGACAGACCTGAGAGGGGGACAGAGACGGAGAGACAGAGATAAACAGAGACACAAAGAGACAGGGACAGAGAGGGACAGCCAGGGAGAGTCAGCGTCTGCTGCCTCCAGGGCCGGCGTGTGGGATGAGCCCTCTTCCTGGCAGAACGCTCTTTCCCACACAGGCTCAGGTGAGGCTCTGGGGCACCTGGGCTGTGGCCCCAGCAGAGCAGGCAGTTACCTGTGGCCTTGGAAGCCCAGGTCGACTGCTGTCATCACATTTGAAAACCGGCGCTTGATCAAATGTTCCCTGAGAAAGTTTTCACTTTGTGTTTTTATTTCTCAATCACTTTAACCAGAGGGAAGAAACCGGAGTCAGGGCTCTCTGGTGGGGTGCCTGCCAGAACCCTCCCCCTCACCCCAGGGGCGCTGGACACACCCAGACACACCTGTGGTTTGCCAGGAATGTATGTGCAGTCACTAGGGAGCAAGACCAGCAAACACTGTGCACTTGTGTATCCTTTAAACTGAGGTAGCCCACATCCAGGAGTGCATGCAGCTCCTAACTGCAGGATTTGACTAATACACACACACACACATGCACACACATAGGGTGGGGCAAAAGTAGGTTTACAGTTGTGAGAATGTGAGTTTGTTCTTATATTATTATTTATTAATTATTGTATTCTTTTCCATATAAATAACTGTAAACCTACTTTTGCTCCACCCTGTGTATATAATATTCATCTCCCCAAATCAGGACAGACAGAGGTGCCCGCACCCCAGGAGGCCCCCCCGGTCAGTGCCTGCCTCAGACATCCCACCATCCCCATTTCTGTCTCCTGGGCCAGTGCCCACTCTTCCTCAGCTTCCAGAGCAGAGCTGCAGTGGCCGCTGGCCAGCCTCCTGCCACCCTCAAGACTCGGGCAGGCTGCCTCCTGTGATGGGACATTCTCCATCCTGTGGCTCATCGACCTGCGGGCATCTCCACTTGGTGCTGTGGTTGATGCAGCGTCCAGGTCATGTGTGCTGGCCTGTTGGCCTCTCACACACTTACTCTGGGTATCAACCTGGGGTGGATATGGATGGGCCCAGGGATCAGCATGCATCCAGCTTGGGTAGATATGCCCAGCAGATCACCCCATCCTCGACATCATGTCTTTGACCCTGTCCTCTCCTCAGCCCCTACCCTGTCCTTGGCCCCTGTTCTTGGCATCCCCCCTGCCCCCAGCCTCCTCACATCAGCTATACAGCATCTGCGGAGTTGGCTTATTGTGGTTTTAGTTTGTGTTTCCCTCATCATTAGCATTATTGACAAGCACCTTCCCACACCCTTAATGGTCACTTGGAAGTCCTCCCTTGGGATGGGCAGGTCAGGCCTCTGACTGCTTTTAAGTTGGCTGTCTCTCTCCTTGGTCCAGGCTCCGGACGTCTCCTGTCAGTTCTAACATCTCCCCAGACCGGGCTGGACTCCTCCCTCCAATGATGCTTTCAGATGAACAGATGTTCTTAATTTTAATAAAATCCCATTTAGCCCAATTTTCTTTTATGATTAGTGCTTTCTCTGTCCTGTTTGAGAAATCTGCCCCCCGGGTCATGAGCATATTTTCCTGTTTACTTTCAGAAGTTTTATGTTTTTCACATTCCCATTAAGGTCTATGATCCATTTTAAGTTTATTTTTGTTTTTGATGTGAAGTATGGGTCACGGCGCATTCCTCCCTCCCATGCAGATATTGAGTCCACCCGGTACCAGTTATTGCAAAGTCCTTTCTGCTCCACTTATTTGCAGTGGTGTCTTTGTCACAGCAACTCTGTTCTGTCTCACTGCCTTTGCCTTCCCTGCACCAATGCCACACTCTCCTGGAGCCAGTAGGAGAGGGCCAGCACCACTTCCTCTGTTCCACCCCGAGCAGGACCATGAGCAACGGTGCTGGGGTCCTCAAGAGGCTGCTCTGCCTGTCCACCTCACCCGGCGAGGGATGGCAGCTCCAGTGCCCCCTCCCCTGGCTGGGCACCGGCCTCCACAGAGGGCCCCTTATGAGCCATGGGGATGTCCACAGTGCGGGCAGAAAGAAGAATGCATTGTTTTCCAGGAGAGCATTTAACAAGACCCACCAGCCAAGACAGTATAAGAGAAATAAATAAGGGACAATTGGATCCTTTATTCTACAACATTCCCGGCTCCACTGTTTTTACAGACTACGCTCTGGCATGCTTTTCCTGCCCAGCTCCCCGTTTGCCTCACGCCTCTTCAGCTCTCACGGTGAGCAGCCTGGTATTTCCCTTTGACCATGGTGTTTATTAAATATCGATTGCAGTAATAAGAAACGATTTCTACCAAAGTCAAGAGGAAAAGAAAACATATCAAGTAAACCAGAACGTTTTTGACTTGCTCCTGTTTTAAAAGGCAGTGCCCACAAAAACAAAGCAGACATTTGATGTGCAGACCATGAAACTGTGACTTCTCAGTGAATGGCCTTCGGAGGGTGGGGGGAGTGGAAGGTGGTTTGAAAACTGCTTTTGTCATACTTGTCATAGGTGAGAGGTGTCTTGGCAGTTTTTGATAAATGCATGAAAAGTAAAAAAGGTCAAAAGAAAGTACCTGAAAGAAAATTGGGTCCCTGGGAGCAGCCACAGAGCAATAAGAGGAGCTGTCCACTGTACACCCCCGAAACGCCCCCATAAATGGGCCACACGCAGCGGGGCCTGGGCCATCTGGGTCACAGGTCTTGTTAGCTGAATCTGTTGTTGTCAGGAGGGTGAGGGGTGACCAGCAGCAGATCCAGGCCAACCTCTGGGTGGATCTCATGGACTAGAAATCATGATCTTGCTGAAATCATGTATCAATTAATACTTGTTTGCAGATTCCTTTATATTTTTTATGTGTTCTCATCAATAAAGATAGTATTGTTTCCTCCATTTTTTTTTCTTCCTGTTTCTTTTACGTGTTTTGTTGCACTGGGAGGAGCCTCTAGTAAAATGTTTAACTAAAGTGTAAAACTTGGTATACGCCGCCCTTCATGTGAAAGCTCTCAGCATCTCAGCATCCTGCAGGATGTTTGTAGAGACTTCACATAAAGGGGTGTACTTGCTTTTCTCTCATTTCTTACAGTTGTAATGAATGGGTGTTGAGTTTTTAGGCTTAGAGCTTTTTTCCTGCCTCCGTTGAGAGGATTGTTTTTCATTTACTTGGTTATGTGTGATATATATTGATTTATTTTTTAATGTTTTACCATTCTTGCATGTCTGCATTGTACCTCAGTTAGCTGTGCTACATTGATATTCTCTTGACTGTGATTTGATAATTTTTAGTGTCCATGTTTTTAACAGGACTATTCAAACTTTAAAATTTTTCTTGTATCAGTTTTGTCAAGTTGTGTTGTTCAGAATTTATCTAAATTGTCAAAATTATTGGCATGAATTGTTCTGCATACTTTTTTATTATTTAACATTGGTTTTTAGAGAGAGTGTGAGGGAGGAAGGTAGGGGGACAGAGAGAGAAAGAGAGAGACATCAATGTGAGAGAGATACATCCACTGGTTGCCTCCCACATGCACCCGCCCTGACTGGGACTGGGGACGGAACTTGCAACCCAGGTATGTGCCCTTGACCATGACCCTCTGGTGCGAGGGCTGACACCCTAACCACTGTGCACACCGGCCAGGGCTTGTTTGTTCACCTGTTGCTTTCAGTTTATCATGTATCTTGTTCTTATTGATTTCACTGTGGCCATAGACTATTCTCTTATGCTCTCAACCCCTAACAATTGGTTGAGGCTTTTTACTGGGACAAGATATCATCACTTTGAGTTTATGATCCTTATGCACTTGAAGAAAAAGTGAATACTGCAGTCATCTGTTAGATGCAGGGTTCTGTGCGTGTCAACCAGGTCAAATTTGTTCATCATACTTTTCAAATCTTCAGTATTTCTTTTTCTTTTCTTTTTTTCAAATCTTCAGTATTTCTACTGATTTGTGTCTCTTTGCCTGGTGTGCCTCTCCCATCCTTATGTGTTTGTGTACTTAGATTTACGTGTCATCTGAAGGAATGAAGTTGGTTTTGGTTTATTTTTGTAATCCAGCCTGACCATCTTTGCCTTTTAATTGGAGTGTTAACATAATCTAATGATGTGATGAAATACTGATCACACTGTTTTAGTGTAACCGATGGTACATTTGTGTCTATTTTTTACCACACGACAGTCTGCTTTGTCCTTTCTTCTCTGTTCCTTTTTCAACCTTCTCTGCCAGTTTCTGACTAATCAAATGTCTTTTTATTACCCTCATATTAGATTTTTATTATTCTTTTAATGATTTCCCACATGCACCCTTTTCTTTAAAAAAATTTTTATTAAATTTATTGGGGTGACATTGGTTAATAAAATTATATGGGTTTCAGGTGTACACTTCTATATACATCATCTGTATATTGTATTGTGTTCACCACCCCAAGTCCAGTCTCCTTCCATCACCATTTATTCCCCTTTCCCCTCCTCTACCTCCCCCACCCCCTTTCCCTCTGGTAATCCTTGTACTGGTGTCTGTGTCTATGAGTTTTTTTCTTTGCTTAACCCCTTCGCCTTTTTCACTCAGCCTGTCAACCTTCTGAGAGCTGTCAGTCTGTTCTCTGTATCTATGCATCTGTTTCTATTGTTTGTTTGTTTTGTTCATAGATCAACATATAAATGAGATCATACGGTGCTTGTCTTTCTCTAACAGGCCTATTTCACTTATCATAATACTCTCCAGGTCCATCCATGCTGTCGCAAAAGATATGATTTCCTTCTTTTTTATGGCCAAGTAGTATTCCATTGTGTAAATGTCCCACAGCTCTTTTATCCACTCACCTACTGATAAACACTTTGGCTGCTTCCAAATCTTGACTATTGTAAAAAATGCTGCAGTGATTTTAGGGGTGTATATATTCTTTCAAATCAGTGTTTTGGGTTTCTTTGGATATATTCCAGAAGTGGAATCACTGGGTCAGAAGGCAGTTCCAGTTTTAATTTTTTGAGGTAACTCCATACTTTTTTCCACAGTGGCTGCACCAATTTGCATTCCCACCAACAGTGCACAAGGGTTCCTTTTTCTCCACACCCTCGCCAACACTTGTTTTTTGTTGATTTATTGATGAAAGCCATTCTGATAGATGTGAGGTGATATCTCATTGTGGTTTTAATTTGCATTTCTTTGATGACTAGAGACTTTGAGCATCTTTTCACATGACTATTGTATTGGCCATGTGTATGTCTTTGGAGAAGGGTCTACTGAGGCCCTGTGCCCATTTTTTAATTGGATTGTTTGTTTTTTTGGTGTTGAGTTTTATAAGTTTTTAAAAAAATAAATTTTGGATATTAACCCCTTATCAGATGCATCATTGGCAAATATGTTCTCCCATTTAGGGGGTTGTCTTTTCATTTGTTGATGGTTTCCTTTGCCGTGCAAAGCTTTTTCGTTCGATGTAGCCCACATGGGTCCTTGATATTAGAGTTAACACTTTTGGCCTTCCTGGACAATGCAAGCTCATTACAGTCCTTTAGACCATTTACCTATCCCAGCCTTCATGCTATTATTCTGTACCCTAATTTTACATATATTTAAATTCTACAAGAAATTATTGTTACTGTTGCATTCAGTCAATAGTCACCTGGGTTTTGCTAGACATTGACCTTTTCTATTGTTTTCCACAAGTTTATCTATTTTCTCATTTGTTTGTTTGTTTTTTGTTTTTGTTTTTTTAAACAAGCAGCAACAAGATTTGGGGGCGGGGATAATTCCCCTTCTGCCTGAAATCTTTATTATTTATTTCAGTGGAAATCACTGCTGGTAAGCTCTCTCAGTTTTCATTCATTTGAATTTATCTTAACTTCCTGTTTATTTTCAAAAAGTATTTTAACTGGATATAGAAATCTAGCTGAGCTGTTATTCCCCTCTCGCCCAGGATTTAAAATACATTATTCAATTGTCTTCCAGCTTCCATCATTTTTGTTGAGAAGTCAGCTGTCTGTCGATCTGTTTGCTTTTACAATTTTCCTCTTTGATTTTATTTCTGACAGTTTGACTGTGATGTGCCCAGATGTGGTGTTTTTGGTACTCATTTTGCTTCATGTTTGCAGAGCTTCACAAATGCATACAGTTTGATTTCTTTCATTGCTTTTGGAAATTTCTTGACCAGCATTTCTTCAAATATTTCTTCTTCCTCATTTTCTCCCCTCTCCTTCTGGGGCCCCAATCCATGGATAGTATACCTTTTCACTGCATGTTTTATGCTCTTCTTTTCTATTTAAATCTTTCTAGCTTTTATTGCTTTGTTCTTAATATTCTCTATTGACCTGTCTTTCATTTTATGGACCTTTAATCTGCTGCTAACCCATTGCTAAATCCGCTTTTCAAGTACTTAATTTCAGTTAATGTAGTTTTTAGTTCTAGTATTTTCATATGACTTAAAAAAAAAAATTAGCTCTCTTGTGAGATTGTCAATTTTGTCATATTTCTGTATATATTAACAACAGTTAACTTAAAACCCAAAATTTAAAAAATAAAAAATAAAAATAAAACCCATACTTGGTAAGTTCAATATTTGATCACGTTTAATTCTTTTTAAAGTTTTATTTATTTGTCTTTATTGTTGAGAGTATTACAGGTATCCCATTTCCCCCCCAATTGACCCCCTCCACCTCGCTCCCACCCCCTCCCCAGGCCTTCACCCCATTATTGACTGTGTCCATGGGCTATGCATATATGCATATAACTTCTTTGGTTAATCTCTTCCCACCCTCCACCCCCATTCCCTCTTCCCTCTGAAATATGATCGTCTGTTGCATGTGTCAGTGTCTCTGGATCTATTTAGTTCATCAGATTGTTTTGTTCATTAGCTTCTTCTTAAAGAAAACCCTTCAACTTTTCCTGTAGTGCTGGTCTGGTGGTGATGAACTCCTTTAGCTTTTTCTTATCTGTGAAGCTCTTTGTCTGACCTTTAATTCTAAATGATTGCTTTGCTGGGTAGAGCACTCTTGGCTGTAATTCCATGTTTTTCATCACTTTGAATATTTCTTGCCACTCCCTTCTGTTGAGAAATCAGCTGACAGTCATACGGGTGCTCCCTTGTAGGTATCTAACAGCTTTTCTCTTGCTGCTTTTAAGAGTCTCTCTTTGTCTTTAACCTTTGGCATTTTAATTATGATGTATCTTACTGTGGGCCTCTTTGGGTTCCTCTTGTTTGGGACTCTCTGTGCTTCCTGGACTTGTAAGTCTATTTCTTTCCCCAGGTAGGGGAAGTTTTCTGTAATTATTTTTTCAAATAGGTTTTCAATTTCTTGCTCTCTTTCTTGTCCTTCTGGTACCCCAATAATACAAATATTGGGCCTCTTGAAGTTGTCCCAGAGGCTCCTTATACTATTTTCATATTTCTGGATTCTTTTTTCTTTTTGCTCTTCTAGTTGGGTGTTTTTGTTTCCTCATGTTCCAAATTGCTGATTTGATTCTCAGCATCCTCTACTCTACTCTTGATTCTCTGTAAATTATTCTTCATTTCAGTTCATGTAGCCTTCATTTCAAATTGGTACTTTATTATATTATTGATTTTCTCAGTTATTACCCTAATAATCTGCTTAAACATCCTTATAAACAAAATTCTGAACTCTGTATCTGTTAGTTTGCTTGGATCTATTTCATTTAGTTCCTCTTCTAGAGATTTCTTCTGTTCTTTGCTTTGTGACATGTTTCTTTGCCTCCGCATTTTGGCTGCTTCCAGGTGTTTGTTTCTATGTATTGGGTAGAGCTGCTATGTTTCCTGGAATTTGTAGAGTGGCTTTGTGTAGTAGGTGTCCTGTAGGGTTCAGTGGCTCAGCCTTCCCATTCACCTAAGCTGGGCCTTCTAGGTGCTCCCCTATGTGGGCTGTGTGCACTGTCCTGTTGTAATTGAGCCTTGCTTGCTGTTGGCATCACTGGGAGGAATTGACCCCCAGGCCAATCAGCTGTGAGGACCAGCTGCAACTACAACCAAAGAGCTGCTGTGCTGGGGACACCCCTATGGATCAGGATTTACTTCAGTGGGGCTTTGGTGTTCACCAAGTGAGCTCCTTGAGTGTGTCACTTGTGGATGTGGGAGGGTTGTAATCCAGCATGGTTGAGTCTGACCACCAGGTGTACTGTCTCCTTGGAGGTGCAAAGTCAGCCTGTGCCAGTGCCTTGCCCAGGGCCACCCAGCATGAGCTACACAGCAAACCGTAGTTGGCTGCTACTTGTGCTGGGCTTGGAGGTGTCCAGGAGAGGCCAAGCTATGAGCCAGTGCAGGCTGCCGCTAGTGCCAGGCCTAGGGCCACGTATCAAGCCATATGGGGCATGCTGCTACTTGTTTGAGAGATTTTAGGAAAATCCTAAGCCTGAGGCTCGAGAGGCCACTTGCATAGAAAAGCCCCTGGAAATAGCCTGGATGAGCTGCAGGTGGGGAGGGGCGGGGCCTCCGGGAATCACGGGGCGGGGCCAAAGGTGAGTCAGGTGCTGGCGACTCAAACATGGCGCCTGCCTGCTGACTCCTTGCGGGGAGGACTCATCAAAGGAGCCGTGGCCTCCGCCAGCTCTTCTGCCTGGGAGGAAGCCGCCCCTCCACCTCTCGCCTGGACTTCAGGCAGGTTAGTTCCCCCCGAGGGTCCCAGGTCCTTTCAGGCTGCTGCCCGGTGCTGGGCTCAGAGGGAGCGTCCGAGTGAGTCCGTGCCGGGCCCTTTAGAGGAGCTGCTGGGGCTCCCGCAGCCTCCGCGACCCTCAGGGACAGTCCCCGCTGGTTTCACAGCCCGGAGTTGTGGGGACGTCTCTTCCCTGCCCTGGAGCCCTGGGCTGGAGGCCTCCTATGGGGCTGGGACTCCTCACTCCTCCGGGAAACCTCCGCCGCCGAGATTCCCTCCCAGGTTTAAATGGTGGAACCAGGTGTGCGCCCGCTGCCTTGTCTACAGATTCAGCCCCGATCCGCCCGCGTTTCCGCCCCTCCTCCCGGTCTCGGTGCTGTTTCAGCTTCCTGGTTGTGGGGCTTCTGTTCAGCCAGATGTCAGGAGGCTCTGAGTGACGGTGGTTCTGTATTTTAGTTGTGATTTTAATGTGGTTGTGGGAGGCGGCGGGTGCAGCTGTTACCTACGCCGCCATCTTGTTTCTCTCTCCTCTATTTCTTTTGAATCACGTTTAATTCTTTTTTGTACTGTATTTTTTCTTTTGGTATTTGGCCATTTGGCTCTTGCTTTGGCTGGAAATTGTGAGCGTATTTGGGATGCCATGCGTCGAAGTAAAGGTTTTGGATGAGGTGTTTCCTTCCAGAGGCCATTTAACTCACTTCTAGGGGAAGGTGAACTCTGAGTCAAGACAACAAAACACTTGAGAAATTTAAAAATCACAAAAGAAAAAACTCCAAGTTTATAACATTTAAAGCAGGAGTATTAGGACAGACAAATTATTTAAAATAAGTAAGACAATTACATTTAAAAATTTGTAAAGGAAGAAATTAGCAATATGAAAAAGAAATAATATTTAGAAAAAAACAAAAAAGAGATATAGTAAGTATAAAATATACTAGTTGAAAGAACAGACTATATTGAAGACATAATAAAAATATTCTCAAAAGGTTTAAAAAATTTGCCAACAAAACCCACAATGAAAATATTTTTGGAGTAAACCTTAAAATAAAAAGAGTAACAAACCCAGGGATAGCTACAAGAGATATGAGAAGAAAAAAGAAAGATTAAAGCTATACCTTTACAAAGTTTGTTGTTGTCTAAAGAAAAAAAATAAGACCAAAGGAAAAAACCACACACACACACACAGGAACCAGCAGCAGCCTCCTGGCCTTTCCCTCACCTCAGTCTGACCTATCAGTAGAGGTTCTCAGCTCTGCCTTCAAACCCACCTGGAACCTAGTCACTCTCACTAGCTCCCCAAGAGCTGGCCACAGCCTCCTAGCTGGTCTCAGTCCTATGCCCTACATGGTAGGGATCACCAAAGGCATCCTTAAGACTAAAGGTCAGGCATAGTCACCCCGTAACCAAACCCCCATGCCTCCCCATCTCTCCAGTAGGAGCTGGAGTCCTCAAATTGCTGTAACCCCAGATCATCACCTGCCTCACCTCTGCCTCCTTCAGCACACAGGACTCAAGTAGCTCAGTTCTGCCCCCAAAGACATGGAGCTCTCAGCCCAAGATGTCCACAGGCCCAGTCTCTCTGTCCCCACAAAGGCTGCACTGTCATGCCCAACCCTGTCTCCTGGGCCTTGGCTTTCACTGGCCACTGGGCATGTGGACACACTCACAGCTTTCCACCCATCGCCAGATGGCTTTATCCCAAGCCCTAGGGCAAAGCAGCCCCACAGTGTGGGAGTTAAGTGCTCCCAGGGCAGAGGTGAGTGGAGAACATCCCTGCTCTGCTGCAGTCTATTGTTGGGACAATACAGACCACTTCTGCTTCCTGGCACCAGCTCCCACTATGATCATGTATCTCAGTCCCCATCCTGAGGTCTGCTTGGTGGGACACTCCCTTGGGTTCTACATAAAGTGGCAGCCCCAGCTTCCCTTCCCTGCACACATGGGCCTCTGCTGTCACATCTGTGTATTTGCAGTGCCCCAGGGAGATCAGGTCTCACTGCTGAACCCAGCGCCTGGAAGACCCCTCTGCCATAGCAGGTGCTCCAGGAATTTCTGGCAAAGGGAACAAAGAAAGAGAGAAGAGAGAGACGATTGAGTGAAGGAGCGCTGGGTGTTCTGCATAAGCACAGGAGGCATCTGCTGTGACAGAGAGTGCGATGGAAAGTGCAGCTCCCTCCATCCGTGGGGTTTGCCTTTATTATTGCACCCCATAGGGACCCAGGGTGAGGTGTGCTCTGCACATCCCCCTGGTGGGGCCTCAGCTGAAGAGACACATAAGCGGAGAGTCAGCGCGTTGTCACAGCCCTCAGCTGGGCCGCAGGGGCACGGTCAGGACTTGCCACTCCATCCTAGACATGTTCTTTCCAGCTCTGTTCCTCATATGGAAATAATATTGGGCCTCATAAAAGATCCAGGTTCTTGTTTCAAATTATGAAACAAACATTCTCCTCGGATAATACCATGTCAAGCCGCGAGTGAGGTTTTGAATTCCAACTTCAAGGGGAAGTTGAGATTAGCTCTAAACCAGAGCATGTAAGTTTGTAATAAACTGGAGGCCACTTTCTGCTGCCAATTAGAAGTAACTGTGGGATCCGTTCCTTTGAATTATTTGAGTCTATGCGCTTGTTAGGCCCTTTTCTCAAAGGCTTAAAGTCATGCACAAAAGTATAAATTCAAAAATAATTAACGCGATTTAATATCAATGAGTAAACTTCAAAGCCCTGCAAGACAGCAGAACCTCATCAAAGCAGAAAAAACAAGTATGTTTCCAGTTCAGATCTGAAACCCTCCCAGCAGCCCAGCATTTAATCTTGCGGGAAGGCTTGCGAAATCCTCTGGACCGAGGATGTGCGCCTGCTCCCTGCCCTCTCCTTGCGACAGTGAGACGTGGTCCTGTGTGCAGCCTGCGCTTCCCAGAGAAGAACTGAACTGTTTCTAATGCAGTCGAGAGAGAATGCTTCACCAAGTGAGCAGACAAAGCTAAACCCCAAGACATGTCCCAAAGGTTAGCAAAATGGTGTTTAAACTCTTGCTTTAACTGACCTTTACTTTTTAAAAAGCAACCAGCGTCTCTACTTTGGGCGTTTTCTAGTAAACTTCAGCTCAGGGCTTTGCTACTGACAAATGTGCCTCTCTTAAATGCCTTTGGAAACTGAAAACAAAATGAGTCTTAACTAAATGTTAGTGTTAAGAAAAGGAGCGTTAGTTCGTGAGCTCTGTGCTAAATGAATGAAGAGTTTTGAGTGTGCATCATTTAGAACTATTTAAGAATGAACAGCGGGTTCCATTATGAGACTGCACGCCTTGTTTTACAACTCACCACTGCTCTGGAAAGCACACAAAGATCACTTAAAGTGTGTGTATAAATGTGAGCACTGTGGCCTTTCTTCCAGTGACTCTGGTGGCCCAAAAGGGTCAAAGTCATCCAACTTCAAAGGCCCTCATGACGTCCTCCCAAGTCTTCCTCTGCCCAGAATTGACCCAAACACCCTCCCATGAGCCTCCAGAGAGGAGAATGATGCAGTCTTTCTTGGAAATCTGTTCTTATGTTTAAGCCCCTGTCAGGAAGTTATTCCTTGTCTGCGTCTCCATGACACCAGTACATTAAGTCAATTAGGGCTGAAATTGAGTCACTCACCCACATGTTTTGTCTAAATGGGGCTCAACAATGGGGGACTGAGTTGACAGGAGGTTTTGACATCACTGTAACCCAGACTTTGTGTCTCAACAAGCATTCCTTTGATACAATGTAGACCAGTGTTTCTTTTCCATGTTGATTACATTTTGCTCCTAGAAACCTCCTTGAGCCAACCCACAGAGTGACAGGCTTCTCTGTGTCTTTGAGGAAATGGACTCACTCATGGTCTCATCACCCCTGGCCTGGGTACAGAAACAAATGACATCACCTGCCCAGGTGAGTCAGGCCCAGCCCTCATCTGCCCCTCGACTCCTGAGGAAAGGAGTGTGAGCAGTGGGTCCCCCCACCGGGCCAGGTACACACTGTGCTAGCTGTGGCTGGGAGAGCTCGGCAAGGCTCCGAATCTCCCCTCCATTCCTCTTCCAGACTGATCATCCATCAGTTTATTAAGTGCCTACTGTGTGCCAGGCACTGGAGTGGACATGGGGACATCAAGAATGACCGTTCCTACTTTTAAAAGACCTGGAAGCTGAGAGGAAGGGGTTTCTTACAGCCCACCATCTTTGCTGGGTGTAGTGTGGATGTTGGGGTTTTTGTCATTCTCTGGAGCCCTTGTTCCAGCGAGGCCTGGGGCCAGAGCTGCCTGGAGCCCAGCTCACCACCAACTTGGTAGGATCCAGCACTCCTCTGGCCTTGATCTGAGTCATAAAAACAAGATTTAGATGCAAATCAGTTAGTGCCTCCCAACCCAAAAGGAATCTTGGCTTGAAAGAGCTGAAGCAGGGTCCTCTTCCCCAGCGCACACCTGGAGGGAGCCGCAGACTCCGAGGCTGGAGCCCTGGCTCTCTGGAGAAGGTGGCGTGTAACCAGATGCGCACAGCTGTGCAGCTGCACCAACACGTTGGGGGGCCCAAAGGGCTTAGGGATTCATGGCTGCCCATCTGGCTCTCTTCTGACAAAATAGAAAGCAAAGATTAAGTTGTGTGTGCACGTGAGGGAATGTGATCCTCACGACAGTGGGCTGTGCATCTGCTATTATTTCAGCCACTTGGCTTTTCCTTCATGATGACTCCAGTGAGGACCCGTGATATTTGACTAGAGGAAGATAACTAACTACGTGTAGATGTTTGAAGGCTAAGTTCTTGTGTGCATGTGTGTGAGTGTGTGTGTGAATGTGTGAGTGTGTGCATATGTGCATGTGTGTGAGTGTGGGTGCGTGTGTGTGTGCATGAGTGTGTGCATATGTGTGTGTGTGAGTGTGTATATGTGTGAGCGGGTGTGTGCACAATCTCCTAGTGAACTTCAGGCAGGTGTGGCTGTGGGGCCCTGGGGTGCAGGCAGTTTTCCATAGCTGGAGTCTAGATACCGCAGAGGCCTGTGATGCCCCTGGCTCTCCTGGACCTTCATGGGAGGAATTGCTCCTCTTACCCAGTCCTAGGTCCTGGGTCCTCTTCAGCCACATGAGCTTACCCTAGAGCTCCTGTTTAGCCCATGCAGCCGTGAAGCTTTAGCAAGAAGGCTGTCCTTAGTGTTGATGGCAGAAGGACATGCAGGAGAACCTGTGGAGATTCAGGAACATGACCCTGCTCAGGGCCCTGGATCCCCAGAGCTGTCACCATATCCTGGTCCCAAGGGAGGGAGTGCTCAAGGTGAGGGCAGCACCCCAACGTCTCCTCAGCAGTGACAGCTCCGGGGCTGGGTCCTCAGAAGGCCAAGCTTTAGGCCCTGAGTTACACTGGCCAAACCACCACAAACAAAGTAAAACCTGTTACAGCGGCCCAGCAAGAGGTACCACTGGCGTGGCTGTTTCTCACGCAGCCCGGGGCCTCTCACCATGCCACAGGCTGGGGACTGCCCGGGAGGGCGAATCGGCACTCACCAGTGCTAACCTACAAATAAAAAGCCTTTCAAAGTGAGAGGCAACACACATTTATTGAGATCAATAAGAATAGCAGAGGCCCAAATAGTGTTCAGATTAGGAGACAAAGGCAAGGGGTATTTATGAGAAAGGGAAGGGAAATAATTACAGCAGCAGAAGGCAGGCATTGCTATTGGTGCAGATAACATAGTATATCACAAACTCTAAACAATATTTTTAATCTTCAGTCCCTTAGTCATAATATCTGCTTTCTTGTTATCTTTCAAACAGATCTTTGGGATACAGTGTTGCTATAGGCCCAGTCCAAAGGTTTTTTTGCCCTGTTTTTAACATTCCAAGGTTTGAGGTGTAAGACATTCAATGTGGTTCCTCTGGGATAGCAGCTCTCACTCTATTTTAAAGTCGCTCCTTTTTATTATCATTTACACAGGCTTGCAGGAGGGGCCACAAAGCTGTTGTCTGTGTTAAGGGCACCTGAGCCCTAGTCCCTGCAGACCCATCAGTGTCACAAAGACTCTTCAGGCACAGTGGGATGGGCATGAGGGCTCACGTCATGTGTTTTGTTAGCTCTTGTCTTCATATCTAGAAATGGGAGTGGGGACTGATGAAACCGCACCTTACAATGTGCCTCATGGACTGGAGAAAAAGCAGAAACCGGCCCTCGACACACTGCTGGTGTTTCCCTGCTAGGTTGGGAGCCACATTCCTCCCCTCTTCCTTCTGGGTCCCACAGCCTATCTCGAGTTCCTGCAGGGGCCAGGCGACCTTCCTAAGGAAACAGTAAAGTCAGATGACCACAGCTGCAGTCCACAGCGGGCTTGAGCTGGGGGCCCGGCCCTGGTTTCTCCTGGCTCTTCCTCATGGTCCCTTTCACCATCCGTGCCACCTTCCCACCTGCTGGGATCTTCATCCCTTTCTGGGAGAGATCCTGAAACCCCAGGAGCCACCCCTCAGAACCTCAGGAAGGCCCAAAAAGGCGCTTGTGTTTTCCCAAAGCCTGCATTTTTTTAGGCTTGCGATTTTCTGTGTGGAGGCTGAGTACACAGGGTTAGTCAGATTTCACAGAGCAAGTGCACTGCTGGAGGCGCATTGTTTGGAAAACGGTTCTCTTTTCTCCTAGGACATAGAATTGTAACCTTCATATTGACATGTACCAAATAACCTCCCTAAATGCAGTTACTCATTCTAATAACAATTCATTGGGATAATTTTCTGATGTCAGAGTCCAGTCTTCTGTGCTGGGCAGTTTTATCTTATTTGACCTCTTTTGCTTACCACAGGACTGGGCAGGACCTGTTGGGTGGGAGAGGTGGGAGCTGGCACCCTGTCTTTTTCCGGCCACAGGGAAAGCATTCCCTGTGTTTCCATGTTTTCCATAGTGTTGTCTTAGGGCTGCAGATGCCTGTCACCAAGTGAAGCCATCCCTTTCCCTCTGAGTTGGCCTCAGATTTTTTCCATGAGTGGTGTTGACTTGCAATAAATGCTTCCCTAGAAACATCAATTGAGATGATTTTTGCCTTTTCTCCTTTATTCTATTAATATATTAAATTACCAACCTTGAATTTCTTGAAAAATGCAACTTTGTTATTATGAATTATCCTTTTTACATAAAAAAATGAAATATGCCATCTGCTTTGGTTTGCTAATATTCTGTGTGGGACTCTTGCATTCATGTGTGTGAGGGTGATTTGTACTTGTTTTTTTCTTGTAGTTTCTCTGGTTGTTGGATACTGAGGTCATGCTGCTCGTGGAATTATTTGGGAAATATTTCCTCTCTCTATCCTATAGATTAATTTATGTAAGTTTGGTATTAATTCTTTCTTAAATGTTTGGAAGGATTTACTACTAAAGCCACTTAGGCCTCGGGGTTTATGTATGGGAAGATTTTAAATTGTAGAGCCCATTTCTTCAAAAAGTTAGATTTCTCCTCTTTTTTAGTGTCAGTTTTGGAAATTTGTGTTTATCTAGGAATTCATCCATGTTCTCTATATTTTAAAACATAATGGCGGAAAGTATTTCAAAATAATCCCATTGTATTTAAGTATCCATAGACCATGTGGTGGCCTCTCTCTTTTTATTTTGATGTTCAAAATCTGTGCCCTTTTTCCTTTCCTCTCCACTTGGTCTTGGTATTCTTGGTCTTCCAAAGACTCATCTTTTAAAAAACAATACTTTATTGTGTGGCTTTTAAGCTTCTGGTTCCTCCTGTTTCATTGGGCAAATTTCCTTGGGCGCTCGCTATAGGCCCACATTCTGAGGCATGTGGCCAGGGGCTGTTTTAGCCCCTCTCACCACAGAAGGTTGCTAGGCCCACAGCAACCTTCTCGGGTGACAGGGAAGACCAGCTGTGCTGGGTGCTGGGCCCCTTTCCTCTCATTGACGCTGAGCATGTGTGGGGATCAGACACCACTCAGGCCGCCTCCTCCTTCTCCCAGCTTCTGCAAGCACTCACTGGCCATGCAAAGGGTCCAGCACAGGCCAGACTCCAGAAGGAGAACAGCAAGGACAGCAGGGCCCAGAGGTCAGAGGTCAGCAATGGAATACTAAGGAAAGCAGAACCCACCCTGGTGGGGACCAGGCCCACACTGGCTGTTGCATGTCCATGTCCAGCAGAGGCATGAGGACAGAACTTTTAGTCTGTCCCCATACCTGGCCCAGCACCTGTGAGTGGGCATGGGGGCCCTTGAATGAGAGAGGAACCCCAGAGGGTGTCACAGGACTTCTCCCTTGGGCTCTGCCATCCAGGATGGTCCTCAAGGCTCTAGGTGACTGGCTGTAGGTGGGAGGAGGGGTGGGTTTAGCCAGAGCAGTCTGGAGGGTCAGCCCTCATGCTCTCTTGCCTGTTTGTGCCACTATATGCTTCTGGATTCAGCCCACCACCCTGTGTCTGTCCCTTTGACACCAAATGGAAACTGTGGACAAGAGGACCACAATCCTACAGAGCCCCATGGGCCAGAGGAGGGCGGCACCGGGGCAACTGGTCTTGGAGCCACCTGGCTCTAGTGCCAAACACAGGACAGCCCCATCCCAGGCCATCCTTCAGCTGCCAGAGGTCAGCAATGGAAGACCATGGATCTGGGATGTGTTCTCCAGGATTCACATGAAAGGGGGGAATCCACATAACAGATGTGCATCTCCAGCTGCTGTCGTCTGCACTGGCCCTGGCAGTTCATGGTTTTCTCCAAGTGTGGTGTGTGCAGGCCATGATCGTGGGCAGGTGAGGATTTGGAGAACAGATGGCATTTGCATTATTTAGCTTTGAGCCTGGGGTCTGCCTGGGCATATGGCAAACCTCTCAGTCTCCCTGCACATAATGCCCTATCCCACAGTTTGCTGACTCAGAAGCTGCAGGCTCATGCCTTCATTATACCTGGCTTTCCCAGGCCCAGTGGGTTGTTCCCAGGTGTGGACAGGGCAGGAATGCACCAGGGACTCCTGAGAGGACAGGTTGCTCCAGTCACTTAAACCATTTGTGTCATTTGTGGATGAGTCAGCTCAGGCCAGCATTAAAAAACACCACACATGTTGCAGGTAGGGGCTTAACCAACAGCCCTTTATTCCTCACAATTCCAGAGGCTGGAAGGTCTAAGACACCACACGAGGCTCTAAGGCAGCTGTAAGCTGGCCACTGAGGCAGACACAGGGCCACCTCCCTGCCCCCACTGTCCCGGCTCCAGCTCGTGGCTCAAGGGCCCCCTTTCAGGGTTTTCACCCAGGGATTTTATTCCCTTTGTGTGCTGTTCTCAGTCATTACAAATCTATGAAAATGGACTTCTTCTTTGCCTCCATTCCCATTCTTTGGAAATGTCTTCTCTCTAACCTTCACCCACTGCTCAGGTTTCTGATGAGCAGATCCAGTCACACGGAGCAATGGTGCTGCCCTGCTTGAGGGGAAGGCCCTGTTGCCCCAACTCTCATTCCATTGAAAGTGCATGCCCGGGGCAGTGGGGATCAAAGGGGCCCAGGATGGCCCTGAGCTATGCACCCCAAAACACACCACTCACCCCAAAAGGAGAGGACCAGAAGGATTGGAGCAGGGCTTGGGGCTGGGAGGAGGAAGGTGCAGGTCAGAGCGGCCAGAAGGACAGTGGGGACAGAGTGAGGACAGCTGGGCCAAGGGCAGTGCTCTGCAGACAAGGCTGTGGAATGTTCCTGAAGACACTGCACAGAGAAGGGCTGTACTCCATGGGGAGGACTGTCTGAGACCCGTAACAACCCAGAGAAACCCAGCTGGGAGGACACTGCCTTCCCCGGCCACCTCCCAGGAGCTGCCTGATCACTGTGCATGGAAATCTGTCCATGTGCACAGGAGGACACACACCATACATGCAGACACATGCACGTGCACGCACACATATCACTCACACACCACACACACTCAGGCATTACATAAATGTACACACACGTGCACACTTGCATCACAGACAGACACGCATACTCCTCACACACAGATCACACATTCAGGCACTCATACATACACATGCACACACAGAGACACACATCACACATCCAGACAGACACACACCACACTTACATAAATGCACACATGGACACATATCATACACAGACACACACACTGTATACACCATAAATACACACTCACAGGCAGACACACAGTACACACACCATGCATACACACTCACAATCACCTTTTCCTGCCTCTGACACTCATGACTTTCTCACAGGCCTTGACACCTTTTCCTTTGTTTCTGTTTAATTTTCTTCATTCCTATTATTTCCAGTTCCTTTTTCTCTGACTGCTTTCCATGGTGTCTATTATTCTAAGATTCTTTTAAACTTAGCCCCCATTTCAAAAATTGCCTTTCCTTTGTTTTTCACAGTATTTCCTGACTTCTTGAGTTGTTTCATGTATGCCTGTCATCTGGCTATATCACTGCTAGCTTTTCCATTTATGACTCTTGTCTCAAAGCTTAAATATTGCCTTAATTCTTTAATTCATTTTGAAATATTAGGGTACAATTTTCATCTGCTTTTCAGTCATATCTTTCTGTTTTCTGGTGGAGTATTATTTATTTTTTATTGTAATAAATTTTATGAGATAGGTCGCCATCTGGGTGTGCACGTGTGTGGTGTGTGTGTCTCAGTCAGTACCAAGATATATCCTAACAAACTACCGAACTCTAAAGATGAGGGGAAAGTCCTTTGGACATTCAAACAAAGAGTCCAAATTTGTTTACAAAGGAAAGAACATAAGATTGGCATTAAATGTCTCAATAGCAACTCTTCGCTAGAAAACAATGAAGCAACGTTTTAAAAATACTCCGGGGAGGAAAACGTGAGCCAAGAAGGCTGACTCCAGCCAAGCAGCTCTGTAAAAATAAAGGCAGGAGAAGTCATAAATTTGCAAGCACTCGGGGAGTATCGTCCCCATGAGCCCTTCCTGAAGAATTTACTAAAGAACCAACTTCCAACAACCACAAAGTGTCTGGAGAAGCTTCAGCAGCAGCTCAGAGCACGGGCCTGGGGTGTATGTGCTTGTAGAGCTAAGACAAGGGATCCAGACAGGGATGCCCAGAGAGGATGCACATGTTCCATGTTAAAATATAGAAACAGTGCAGCTAACATGAATGAAATAAAATTGTCCTAATGGGTGCAGGACCTGGGAGAGGAGGCAGAGATGCCTTAGCTGTGGGGCCTGCTCTCAGGGGCTCACCTCCTCAGACCCACTCTGCAAGGCTTCTACGTTTAGTTGCATTGTGGACCCTGATCTCTAACTGCACCTGGGTGGCATCAGCACTCCGCAGGTGAACATGTGTGCTGTGTGCTATCCATCCTGTGAGTCAGGGTTGCCTCAATGCCAGCTTCTTACCTAAGATTATGCCATGTTTAACTTTTAGTGAACTAGTACCATGAGCCTTTCCAGGAAGGACCACAAAACCTTAGCAAGACCTCTCATGCTTCCTTCCCCTGAAACCCTTTATCAGTACATCAGAGGTGTTGGGATTTATTGCCCAGATGGTCCTCTATCTGGACCAGCACCACCCAACAGCATGAGCTGCATGCACATATGCAAATGCAGATTTTCTAGTAGTCACATTAAAACCCCCCAAACAGATGATATTAATTTTAATACATTTTTAAATATTAATAAATATTTAACCCCAAATATTATTATTTCAGCATGTAACCCACATTTAAAGTTGTTTTGCATTCTTTCTCAGTATTGTGTTTTCCCAATTCTGGTCTCGCACTTACCACACAGCTCTCTGGTGGGGGCCAGTTTGCGGTCAGTGGCCGCCAAGCCGTGCACTCAGCCTAGACTTCTCCCTTCACCTTCAGATGCCGCCAAGCCCACCAGAGTGTCTTAGTCAGCTTTGAAGCTAAGCTTGGTTTATACAGCCTGGGGGTGGGGATGGGGAGCCAGCGTGAGCGTGTCCCATGGGGCCCCAGGTTGGGAGATGTGTAAGGTCCAAGGCAGGGGTACATGTCAGGATGGGTAAGGATCCCAGGAGACCTCCTTGCCCTCCACTCTCTGCTTCCCACAAATAGACTGTGAGCCCCGCATGGGTGGCTGGTGCCCAGCTCTGAGGCCAGCACCCAGGGATGTGCATATCCCCTCTGCTGAGGCTCCAGCAGGCACTGTCCTGGGCCCTGGGCCGTGGGCCCTGCCCCTGCCCCTCTAGACCATCCTCACACCCAGGGCCACAGACCACCCTCCCAGAGGGCCCTCACTTACCTGCCTAGGATGCTTTTCCTCTGGCCTGGGGCCTGTGTTTGCTGAAAAGAAGGACTGATGGCCAGTGAGGCCTCTCAGCTCCCCTGAACATCTCCCTGGGGATGGAGCCTCAGACACCCAGGCCTTTGTTCCTTAGCTAGCAGTGCCCTCCCACCTTGGCCTGTAGTTGGAGGGGAGGCAATGGGGGGGGGGGAGCGGGAGGTAGAGGGGATGGCCTCGAGGATAGAGTAGGCACTGAGAGTAGGGCAAAACCTCTGGACTCAACCCCTGGGTAGCAGTGGAACTGGCCCTGGCTTCTCCAAGCTGCAGTATGGTCACTTGGGGGCCATTATTGGTGCTGTCATAGTCCCCTGCAGACTCAGACACTGGCTGGAGTGCTCCACAGCCCTGTGCTCTCACCTGGGATTTGACCCTGGTTTTAAACCCCTTATTCTGAGGAGCATGTGTTTTTCATATATATCTTTATGCCTGAAAAAAGCTCTCCCAGCCACTTCCTGGTTGTGTTACCCCAGAAAAGTCACTCAACCTCCCTGGGCCTCCATTGTCACCAATAAAACAAAGTGTTTGAACAAGATAGGCCCGTGGTCCATCACTATACCAATATTCTGTGGTTCCTATTGGGTTTGGATGGAACCCTTCACCTCTGCCCCTTGGGACTCACCTACTATGTTTGGGAAGTGTGTGCGCACTGCGGCCACCTTAGGATCATAAATTGAGTTTCTGGATAGGACCTGGGCCCCCTCCCCTGACAAGGCAGAGGGCACAATGAAGATCATGTTCAAGGTCACGGAACTCAGCCCAGGACTTCAGGGCCAGCTTCATGCTGACCTAACTGCGTGACCACAAGCATACCAGTTAGCATTCCAGGCCCCATGCCCACATCTGTAAAATGGGTATAATACAGGCCCAGGGTATAGGGACATGGAGACAGTGAGAGCTCAGAGCAGGCACTGGCCCAGAGTCAGTGCTCAAGAAATGGTTGCCTACTTTACAAAAAGTCAGCTGCCCAGGGATGTTACATGAGCTCCAGAGCTCAGAGCTGGTCAATTCAAGGCCCAAACTCATGCTGTACCCCCACCCAGCCTCAGCCCATGTCACACTCCTCCATCTTCCCTGCTGCTCTCAGGGCTGCTGATGAGGGTGGCAGTCATCCACACCTGGCTTCCCCTGGCAGTGCCCACACTGGCCTGCAGAGCTGAGGTTGCCAGAGAATTGAGGCTGTGGGTGTCCTTGAATCTGATTGGGGTACAAACACCACATGGGCTGGTCACTTGCCCTCAGTCTCCCAAAAGGTAGAGCGCTGGATTGACAGGAAGCTGTGGAGATAGCCAGCAGACCCACCATAAGGGCCTCCCAAAGGCCGACCTCCCCAGTGGACTCAGAGGAGCCCTGTGGACCCTACACTTCAAGCTGACACAGAAAACCCAAATCAGAAGACCTGAGTCTTCTGCAGACTGAAGGCCATTCCATCTGAAAGGCCCTCCCGTGGAGTGCCATTCGAGTAAGAGGTTTTAAAACCATATAATTGGTCCCTGGCCAGGTAGCTCAGTTAGTTAGAGCATCATCCTGATTTGCCAAGGTCGCTGGTCAATCCCGGTCAAGGCACATACAAGAGTCAACCAGTGAATGCATAAATAAGTGAACAAATCGATGTGCGTGTATGTGTCTCTCTCTCTCAAATCAATAAAAAACGTTTGGAAAACCATATAATTGGATGCAGGAGTCCATTTTCATTAAAACAATTTCCACGACGTAGCAGAGAATCCTTGCAGCTCTGGGATTACAAAAGCCGCATGGGAACAAAAGTGACATGCATCACATTGGGTGCACATAGCAAGGAGGAGGGCACTCAGACACATGTTCCCAACCTGTTCTGCATGCACCCATGTTTACCATCCAAAACAGCGCATCTCAGAACAAGAACTGGCCCTCATTAGGCCAGGCAGCATCTGCTAGCTGTGGTTATTTCCTGCCCAGAGCTGCCTGGGGGGAGAACTAGGGGAGTGGCCCCCTTTTCCACACCCCCCACCCTGAGAAGCCACCCTTTGTTGAACTACAAAGGGAAAATAAATGAGGCCATACTTGATTTAAAACTGAGTCTGTTGTGTCTCGAGCTGGATTGATCTCCAGCCAGCCAGATGTGGCCAGACTCCGCCCTGAAAGCTCCAGCGTGGCTGGGTGTGTTTCTGGCAGGGAAATGAGGGTTTGGGGCCACATTGTTTCAATGAACAATTTGTTCCCTGCTTCAGTCTCAGAGACTAACACTTTCACAGGTGGCCTGGGGGTGAGCAGTTGGTGGCAGGTTCCTCATCCAGCATTTTTCATTTTGCAGTTTGGGCAGGAGAGGGGGAGACATCAGAGAGTGAGGCTGGGGATGTCCACTCCCTGCTTCCTGGCAGCATAGGCTCCACAGCTCACGCATTCGCAGAACAAAAGGAACCATGTGCTCGGCTGACAGACAGCAGGACAGATGGTGCCATTTTCTTCCACAAGGGATGGACCTAGAGCCGAGGCGGCTGCTGCTCCTGCCCACATTGCACAGACCCAGGTGAGGTGCCCTTTGCCAGGCCTATCGCATCTGAGGGCCACATCCCCAGGTGAGCTCCAGCCTCAACTGCCAGCTGTCCTGGCCCCACCTCGGACCACTTTCTGGACTCTAATTTCTGAAGGGAGTCTTGGTGGTGATGCATAAAATCAATGATGTTATGACCTCACTGCCAACATCACGCTGTGTGCAGTTGAAGGGACGGTAGGTGCCTCCCACTTTCGGAGACTGATGAGGGAACAAAGATCCTCTTTGCAGTCACACCCTGTGGTCTGAGTGATGCCTGACATAGCTGTCAGAGGTGTGGAGAAAGGTCTGCATTAGAACCTGTGGGTTCCCCCTCTCAGCTTCAACACAGCCAGAGAGTGTGGACCCTGTCCAAGAGAGCATTTCCTGATCCTCTGAGCTCATAGTGCAGCCTGGCATGTGACCTTTTGTCTCTGTTTCTTTGGGGTCAGACATTTATGCAAAACCATACAAGACCAGAGTCTCTAGGTTCACAGGCACAGGGAGGGCCTTGTAATACACTCACACAGTCCATTCTCGACAAAAGCTGCACAAGAAAAATATGTCAGTCAAGACCACTGACTCTTCCATCCAATGCCCCTCCCGCCCAGATGAAGATCAGGGCATCACCCCAGAGCCAGAGGGGACTTGGGGACTTGGGGCATGGGCAGTAGATGGAAAAAACATGGTCATTTTAGGCTGCAGGCATCTGTCAGAAGTTCTTGTTTTCATTACAGATCCCAGAAATGTGGTAAAGAGACGAATGTCACATCTCTGTATGGCTACCACTGGTTAAACTTGAGATATCTGGGCAATAGAAAAAATGAGGATAATCAATTATAAAATATTGAATTTTCAAAAATCCACAATGTTCTAGAGATACCTGAGGGAGAAGGAGAAAAAAAAACAGAGAAAGAGAGAAAGAAGAGAAATTAGATAGCAAAAATAACTATTTGAAATACTCCCCGTGTCCATGGGTTATGCATATACGCATGTAAGTAAAAACAAAACAAAAACATATGTCTAGATAACTCATGGGTTGAAGAAGAAATCACACAGAAGCGGGAACTCTTTGGAGCAAGAGCTGTCAGGTCCCACAGGACTGGTGCTGAGGGAAATGCATTAAATGCTTATATTGGGAAAGAGGAAGAGGGGTCATTATGAGCTAAGCATCTAACTCAAGAAGTTACGAGAATCACCCAGCACAAGGCAGGATGGACAATAAAAGAGGGCAGATTTATTTATTTATTTATTTAGTTAGTTAGTTATTTTGTTAATCCTCACTGAGGATATTTCCCCCCCATTGATTTTTAGAGAGTGGAAGGGAGGGAGAGGGAGAGGGGAGAGAGAGAGAGAGAGAAAGAGAGAGAGAGAGAGAGAGAGAGAAACAGCAATAGATTGTTCGCTTCCTGCACGTGCCCCAACCAGGGCCAGGGATGGAACCTGCAACCCAGGTACTTGCCCTTGACCGGGAATCGAACCCTCGACCCTTTGGTACTCCGGCCGATGCTCTAACCACTGAGCCATGCTGTCCAGGGCAAAAGGAGCAGATTTGACCGACCGTCGCCACACTCTTTTGTGTCCACCCCAGCTGAGGCCAGTGCATTCTGTACACAGAGACGTCCTCTGTGTCCTTCCCCCACCTGTTCTCCTCTCCCAGGGCCCTTTCCTGCTGAGCTGCCTGACCACAGAGCTAGGGTCCCTGGGCCAGGGTCTGGGAAGGGGAAGGAAGAGGCCTGGCCCAGCCTGGAACGTGGGGCCACCATGCCCACCAGACACCTTCCTCATGGCTCTAGACAGGACAGCTGTGCCAGGACTGCAAGGAGCATGGAAGTGGGCCTTCAACCTGACTTTGACCAGCATTGTGATGAGAGGGAAAATGTAAGTCAAACAACACACAGATGTCCCATCTGATTCTGCCTTAGGTCACTGCCAGGGAGCATCTCAATGTGCTCTGCTCCTGGAAGCTTCCACCTCTGAGTGTTGGCTGGAGCCTCTCCCTTGGTCCTAGCCTGGCAGTGAGAGGTGGCCCTGCTCCCCTGGGGCAGCTGTGGGATTTGGGCTCTGCTCCCTGAGTGACAGATCAACATTGCTGCAGGCCTCTGCCCAGATGTGCCCACTTGGCTGCTGTTGCTGGTACAGATTCTTGGCTCCCTTTTTTGGGCCCAGAGCACCCTCTGACTTCCCCTCTCAGGGAGCACCCCAGGCCCTGGCCCCAGTCCCAGGTTGAGAAGACCCAGCCTGGCTGAGTCTATGGCTCTTGGGGACCTGCTGGCTCAGCTCCCTGAACTCCCACGGAGCTCAGTATAGCTTTTCTACAGCAATGCCCTGGCTGCGGGGCTCAGTGTTAGGGAACATGGGGTCTGGGATCTTTGCAGCTGAGCCATAGACACTCTCCAGCTGGCCTCAGATGGACCAAGTCACAAGGTAACTGGCCCAGCAACCTCAACTCATCTTCTCTTTTCAATGTGTCAAGATCTCTAGGCTCCTGAGCTCACAGGTGAGCCTCTCCTGGAGCTGGCCCCTGACCGCTCCCCCCCAGAATGAGCCCCAGCCCAGACCTCTCCCAGCCTGCCCTCCCGTTATTGTGTTTCTCCCACCACAAACAAGACTGGAATTTACCCTTCTCGAGAGGCAGCTTGCAGTAGAGGCCTAGGGGTGTCATGGACATGCCACCGGAGAGGGTCACGCAGATGCCACAGAACTAGCCCAGGGCCCAGGCTGCACCTGCCTCTTTCACCAGAGGAGCTTCGTCTCATCTCATTCACAGACTGGGCTTCCAGGCAAGACTTCTTCTGAAGGAAGTTTTGATGGATTTAAAAAGTATGAAAACCACTGGTAGAGGGGGAAGTGCTGAGTTCTTTACCAGACAAAATCTGGTTTCCGATCCCAGGCCTCACTTGTGACTAATCCACATTGAACAACTAACATTCCACATAACCCCAGGCTCTTGTCTGAGGTGTAGAGACTCCTCTGGGGGCTGTCACGAGTTTCTGTGAGGAACCGGGGAGACCAGCCACATGTGTGCAACTTCACTGCATGTGTTGCCCTCTCGAGCGGCTGTGCCCTGGGCACACGCGGCACTTGATGCTCGCTTTGGTGAGTTCCAGCCGGCGTCCAGGCACCAGACAGGTGGGAGTAAAGGGCTGCTTGAGAGCCAGCTGCTGTGTCGGCCACACAACCCAGGTGCTCCGTCTACACTCCAGGAACCCAGATTCAGAGGGGTTAAACATGATAAGGAGGAGAAAAGAACTTCCTTTTCAGAGATGAATCCAGATGGTCCAGAGACCCTGCTTAGCAAAGCGCCGTTGACTCATCCCACGGCTGCCCGGCTCAGGAATCCAGTCTCTTTCTGGCTCTTTCTGGCCGGCAACCTCAGATGGGTTATTTCATCTCAAAAGCCACATCTTCCTGTGCTGTAATATGTTTAATATGTTATCCATTTTCCCACCCCCACATCTCTCACACCCACCAGACTAAGGTTTGCCTGAGATGGGAGAAGGGAGGGAAGGAAGCTAGAGGAGACATGGAAGGAGCTGGACTTGGCTGGGATCTGGCCCTTGTCCCACTTGGAACCTAATTCAAGGGCAACACGTGGGTTCAGGGACTTGAGAGGAGGCTGGCCCATCATTGCCTCCCCAGTGAAGTCTGGGACACCAGGTTTTCCTCCCAGTCCCCACCCTGCACCTGTGCTGCAGGAAGCAGGGGTGGGCCAGCCACAAACATCTGACATGGCCCCTCAGAGCAGCCAGTGACTGTGCCCCAGGAGGCGAGATCGCACAAAGCTTGGCATCGGCCCTGTCCCCATCCCACTGCCATGGTGTGACTAGGAGCCCAAACCGAGGCGTATAGCCTGGATGGAAGCAAGATGCCACCTGAACAGCCCAGCCCAAGCCAGACGTGGTGGGATAGTGAGAACATGAAGTTAAAAAGCACCTAATAAACATCCTCAGAGAAATTGTGAGCAGCAAGTTAGCAGGCCAGGCACCTGCCAAAACAGCAAAGTGCCAGTGACTTTAAGAGTGCCTCCTCAAAGGATGGCAAGGATGGGAGGATGCTCAGAGACATCATGGGGAAGCCACAGCCCCGAGGCAGAAGCAACTTTGCTGTGGGGACATCTGCCACCTGCATCTGAGCACCAGCCTTGTGGCCTCATAAAGAAATGTGAAGACGGACTTGACAGAACCCAGATGAGACGTCACAGCAAGGACAGGGAGGGGAGCAGACAGCTCAAAATGTGTGAATATCCTACACAGATGGTGGCTCTGAAAAGAAGGGCCACCAGGACTCGGGGTCCTGGGTGGAACGCAGCAGCAGCACCGGCAGCGGGAGGGAGCGCAGCTTCCCAGGTGCTGTGAGCTGCCAGGAGGCCCAGGGGCTCGGGCTCGGAAGCTCGGCACACCCAGAGCAGCCGTGGCAACAGCAAGGGGTGTAACTTCCAAGTCAACAGAATGACGAGGGAATGTCACCAAATCACTCCGGAAACGAGGAAGGGGGTATACCATGGAAGGAGCAGCTATGAAGGGAATGGGTACGAAACGTCAGGAATGAGACACACAGTAGCTGAAGTTCGGAACTCGGGGGTAAAGGCATCCGGAGCCCCAGCAGCCGGTGAGGGACCAGGAGAAAGGGGGCACTAAGGACAGAAGGGGCACCGGCATCCGAGGGGTCCCAGAAGAGAGAAACAAATTGTGAAAATGGAAACACATAAAAAGATTTATGGAAAGAGAAACCAGACTGTGGTTGACAGGGTATGTTGAGTGCCAGAGGGCGCAGGGAGTAAAACACTCCCAGCTATAACCATTGTCCTTAAAATTAAGAGCATAAAACCAAGGAGAAAAGTCCAAATGCTCAAGGGGAGGGACCCTGCAAACAGCAAGATTGGCATCAGTCGTGCCTATCAACCGAGGACAGTGGAGCCAGGTGCCAAGTACATGGGCACCTCCGATTTGACAAGAACCACAGTGTAGGGAAGACACAAGGGTGAGTTGGCTTGGGGAGTTCAGGACACACAGACCCTGTCTGAAAAGTGTGAGGTTGATATGAGGCGACACAGGAGAGGGGCACTGATGGTGACCAGCTCAGGTTGTCGACGGGAAACAGCCCAATTGTGACCCCGACAAGTCCAGAGCAACAGAAGAATCAAGACGGACACACAACTTTCAAATCAGCCAGAAAACCTTGTCTCAATGGGTGAAGGAAAAAAAAAAAAAAAGCCACAGAGGCAAAGAGTGGGCAGTCAAGCAGATGAAAACCTGTAATTTGAGGGGATGGATGACGAGCCTCCGGAGTTCAGACACTTCCACTCTAAGAGGAGACAAAAAGGGGTGCCCACCTGCCACCCTGCTCAGAACTCCCATCGACTCAAGACAAGAAAAAAAACAAGGTTGGCCGAGAATCACTTTCTAAGGGTTGAATTTCTTAGTGTTGTTTTGTGTTTGAACACCTGCAGCCTCCTGTAGGATAGCGTCTGGCATCGGCCCACAGACCTGGCGTTCTGTGCAGGGTGTGCTGCATGGCCCCAGAGCCACCGCTGCTAGTCACGTGACCCTGGTAAGGCTGCTCCAACTCTGTCACTCACCAGCATAATGCAGATCATAACAGGGAAACCTCAGATAGGGTTTATGCGGGGAACAAATGGGGCCCACTTAAGAATAACGTGGTACACGAGGCAGGCGGCTGCCCTCACGCCCACCATGCTTGTCCTTGGAGTACTTCAAGAAGCACTTTCTGAAACACCCACCAGTAACCTGTGAGGCTGTCATCCCATCATTTGGATGAGGTGCCCCGACTGAGCCAACGGAACGGACTCGCCCAGCTACCGCAGGTCAGACGAGGCCAGGCCTGCTCAGAGCGCTGGGGCCGTCAGGGTGTGAGCACGTCCCCAGAACCCTGGCCTGTCACTGGGGTTTCAGCCTTTGTGCTTGGCAGCACCCCACTTCCTAAGGGGCTTGATGACTGAAGGGTTTATGCTGTGCAAACAAGGTGTCAACTCCAATTCTTTACAAAAATGAGATGAAGGGTCTGCTTGGTAGATACATACAATTTAAGATCAGAGCCTTTGATCATTTTAACCTGACAGCTCATTCACTGGCTGGAAGTTTAGTTCCCAGTAATTATACTTAACTTCTTATGCTGAGTAAACACTGAGCCATTCATTTTGCAACAGGGAAAACGGAAAAGTACACAAAGGCCTAACTTCAGGTTGATTTCAGAAAAAAATGAGGGCCTGACCCGTTGTCCACACAGCACTGATCCCTGCTGAAAGTGCTGTCTTTGTAATCGAGACATGGTTTTGCCATCTGTCTGTCCAGCCTAAGAAATGACCCTACTTCCCTTTCATTCCCAAAATTAAGCTGAATAAAAACTAGCTGGAATATTTGCTAATTGTTCTTCAAAGGGAAATAAAAGAGGTCATGTGTTGCAGCAGAAAACATAACAACCCTATGATAGGCTGGTGGGTGGACCAGGGATTGGCTTTCTCTGCTGGATCCTGTGTGGCTCCCGCTGTCTTGACACCAAGGTGCCGAAGATTTTGGGTCTCACACCAGCAGCTAGAGGTGCCCAGAGCACCCAGGAAGGGGTTAATAGTTGATGATATTGTACCCTCTTATTATCACCATTAGTTCTCTGATTTACTCCAGGAAGTTAATAGCAAGGCTGCAGTTCATCTCCCGAGCCAGTCTGAAGCAGCTGGTGTTATGGGCAGGGGGAGGTCTGGAAGAAGGGATGAGAGCCTCTGGCCACGTGGCCACTGTGTCCTCTGGGCAGGCCACTCTGTTCCTTTGAAAAGGAAAGTAGTGTGTGACTGAATGGTGGGCCACAGGGTGGCCGCCACCCTCCCTCTGAGCATTGGTGCAGAACACAACATGCCAGTGCTTGGGTGCTGAGACCCAAGTACAGAGATGCGACTTGAAGGAAAGCTGAGCCAGTTTCGCCAAGTTCATGCAAAGGGAAGTAAATTGAGCCAGAAATAGCTGATTAGGGCAGGACAGTGGCGTCCTCACTCAGTACTACCTGCCTTCCCCTGGGGTGAGGACCCGCCGGCCACCCATCTCAGAAAGGAGGCCCCCACAGGATGGGCCAGGCCCCAGCAGAGACCCGCCTGTGGGGCAGAGAGCTTGGGCCTGACATTTATCTCGGAAAATGGCTGCTTCATGCTCCTTGATATCAAAACCCCTTCCTCGGATTGGGACACCTCAGAGCAGCAGGCCAGAAACAGTTTGCTGCCCTCACTGAGTCACCCAGAGGGTGCTCCCCATCCCCCTTTTTGATGTTCCATGAAGGCTCCTCCTGTCAGGGTCACTGATGGGGCAGTTACTCAATTCGGTGCCTCCCAGGTGCTCAGAGGCATGAGAAAAGGACTCTTCCCTGAAGTGACTAAAAGGAAATTTTAAAAAAAAATTTGTTTTTTTAAGAACCAACAGTCAGATTTAGCCCCTTGGTCGGGTTTGGCTACTGGAACCCAATGCCACTCAGATATCAGCCCTTTATCCTCAACTGGAGAAGTGTGGCCGAGCTACCTGAGACTTAAAGTGGGGGTAGGCGAGATGGGGTGGCAGGCTGGGTGTGGTGGAGTCAGCAGTGACTAGGCCCTGAGTCCAGGGAAGACAGAGCTGCCAGCTGGGGCCAGGAGGAACATGGAGACTGCCTGGGGAGCTGGCCCGTAGGGAAAACATAAGACGCCAGCATCAGAAGCAAGACAGCAGCCCCTGCTCTGGAAGAGGGAGAAGCTGCTGCATGCTGGGTTGTTGACACCTGCAAGCCCACAGCTACCTTGCAAGGTGTGTCGGCGGTTTCTAAGCGCTTTCCGCCTGCCCACAGTCCTGCACAAGACTGACGGGGAGTGATCATCTCATCACTGTGTATCCAGACAAAACCAGAGAGAGCATGGTGGCCATGGGCCAACACATCTGTTCAGATGCTAGGAAGCTCACACCAGGCCACATGTGGCATGTGTGAGATTGTGTGTGTGCAATCACATGCATTTGATTGTGTGTGTGTGTAGTTGTGTGCATATAGTTGTGTGTGGTTGTCTGTGTGTCCTGAGCCTGCCCAGGGACATGGAGCCCAAGTCCTGCCATCTGTCCGTCCTGTTGGAGTCTCTCTGGCACAGTCACTCCTGTCTTCACAAGGGAAGCTAAACTAAATGCACGGGGTGTGGGTACTCAGTTTCCTAAGAATTGGGTAACTTGGACTTAAGTTCTCTTGACTGACACAAAGACCGTGAAATGAAGAGTGCTGTCCAGACAGCCCTCACTGGGCAGAGCCTGTTCAGCAGCCACATCACCCCACACACCCCTTCCCACATGAGCAGGGCCCCAATCGTACAGTCTGGAGCTTCTCACGCAGATGCACCCCCACCCGAAGCGACAGTTGACACCAGTCAATGTGGTAAATGAGGGAAGAAGAGTCCTCACTGGCTCCCGGCACAGCTGCAGGCTTAGCAAGCGTGTGCTTGGCGTCACAGAGCCAGAGAGAATCATGTTTGTATTTTCTGCTAAGTCTGAAGATGTGCTCTGGGCTTAGCCAACTCACTGTCTTGTCAGGGCAGGGAGGCCCCAGCCTCCTCTAAGCCAGGCACGCAGCTGTGTGATTCTGAAAACTTGCATGAAGTCAGAGCAAATGGTCCCTCCACAGGAACTTTCCACGGAGCCACCTGGGGTCACAGAGCCTGGGATGAGTGAGGGGCGCTGGCTGGTGAGTGGCGGCCAGTTCCAGTGGATATGTGGGATGGGCGTGTCAGTCAAAGGTGGCCTGTCCCCAGCGTGTCAGTAGACAGGGCCTTCTGTTTCTCCAAAATACCAGCCACCCGAAGGTCCCAAGACCCACTGGAGATGGATAGGATCGTTTTTGTTAAAATTTGGGGCCTAGTTAGGAAAATAGTGAAACAATGGGAAAAAAAATAACTAATGATGAATCGGTTCTGTGTCCAGGATATTTTATGTTTTCAAAAAAATGTCATTGGCAATCTGCATGAGGACTATGAGAGACTGTTTAAAAGTTGTGAATGCCTGAAACTTATAAGCCTAGGTGTCCCTGCCTGAGCTTAATGCTGTTCTTAACAAAGACTTAAGCTAGTTGATAAGTTACCAAAGCTTCCACTTGGGGGGTGGAAACTGGTTGAGGAGGGAAAGTCTTTTATTGGAGCGTATACATACGCAGATAATTTTGGCTTAGAGGTACCAGTTCTTAAAAGTGACAAGAAGTCCTCTTCTTTTCCAGTTATGAAGTTATAAATATTTGCTTGCCATTCCAGGCCACTGGCTTGGTATCTGGGGAGGGCAAGAGGGTGGCATACGAGGTGTGAGAGTAAAGAGAAGGGCCCATGTTCTTAGGGTGGAAAACCCTTGGAGCCTCTCTGTGTTTAGAACTTTGAACTCAGAAGCTACTGGTAGCAGGGTCCAGTCACTGACAGCAAGTTCATTAAGTCTCTTCAAGAGTTGAAATATTTCAAAAGCTCTGGCCTTGGGAGAAGCTTAACCTTTTGTACATGGGCAGTAGTTCACTTTAAAACACAAAACAAAAAAAAAATACTTTTTTTAAGCCTAGGAATTATTTAATACCCAAACTGCTATCTTGAATCATGAGATCCATCAGATTTGACATCATCTAGACCTACATCTAGAGCCTCGCTGTAACATCTTTTTAGGAGTGTGCTAGGTTTCTGTGAAAACCTTGTTTAAGTGTAAGCTTCATACCATACTGTCAGTTTTTGTCATAATAAAACTACATAGATTTATTAAATAAATAAAAAAGTTTCCTAGTACAAGTGATAACTTAGGTGAGAGGGAAAGAAAGGTTTTTAGCCACTAATGATATTTATCAGATAAGGAAAGTATGTATCCAGTGTCAATGATAACTTGGGTGATAAAGACAGTTTCCAGTGATAAATGATAACACAAGTGATAGAAAAAGGTTTCTAGTCATAAATGATAACTCAAGTGATAAAGGAGGTTTCTATTAATAAGTTATTGAGTCAGATGATACAGAATAAAGGGTTCCAGTCATAAATGAAAAGTCAGGAGACAGAGAAGGAGGTTTTGTGTCATAAACAATAAGTGAAGTAATAGAGAAGGAAGGATTCTAGACATAAATGATAACTCACATGATAGAAAAAGAGGTTTTAGTCATAAATGATAACTCAGGCAATATATACAGAGGGTTCTTGGTCATAAAGAATAAATCAAATGAGAGAAAAGAAAGATTTCTAGTCATAAATGATACATTGGGTATGAGAGAGAGAAAGTTCCTGATATACATAATTCAGGTAATAGAGGAAGATTTCCAGTCATCAATGATAACTAGGGTGATACAGAAAAAAGTTTTCCATTTATAAGTAATCACTCAGTTGACAGAGACTCAGTCATAAAAGATAAATGAGATGATAGAAAAAGAGTGTTTCCAGTTATAAATTATAATCGAAGTGATAGAGAAAGAATGTTTCAAGTTATAAATAATAATTCATGGGATAGAGAGCAAGGTTTCAAGTCATAAAAGGTAAGGGAAGTGATTTGGGACACGTTTCTTTGTCTCCTCATTTTGGCTGCCTCCTTCTGTTTGTTTCTATGTATTAGGTAGAGCTGCTACGTCTCCCGGGCTTGGTAGAGTGGCCTTTTGTAGTAGGTGTCCTGTAGGGTCCTGCGGCACAGCCTCCCTGATCACCCAAGCTGGGCACTCCAAGTGCACACTCTTTGTGGGCTGTGTACATCCTCTTGTTGCAGTTGAGCCTTGATTGCTGTTGGCACCTCAATGGGAGGGATTTACCCCCAGGCCCAGCAGCTGTGAGGACTGGCTGTGACCACCATGGATCAGCTGTGCAGGAGCTGACCCCACGGAGCAGGACTTAATTCAGCAGGGTTCTGGTGCCGAGTCTGCCCCTTGGGTGTGTCCCTGTGGAGGGGATTGGGTGGTGCTTCGACGTGGCCACTGGGCATGAGCTACAAAGCAATCTGCAGATGGCTACTTGTGCTGAGCTTGGAGGTGCCCAAGAGAGGCCAAGCTGTGAACCAAGGCCGGCTGCCACTAGTGCTGGGTCTGGGGTCACTTAGCAAGAGGTACAGGGCACACCGAGGCCAAATGCTGCTTGTTTGAGAGATTTTAGGAAAGTTCAAAGCATAAACCAAGACAGGCCATTTGTATGGAAAAGCCACTGGGAACGGCCTGGATGAGCCTGCAAGTTGGGTGGGGCCTGGTCTCAGGGTATCACCAGGGATGGGCAAACAGCGATAGCCAGGTTGATGGAGACTCAGATACGGTGCCCACCTGCTACAGCACTTCTGTCTGGGAGAAAGCTGTCCCACCAGCTGCCCCACCAGCTGCCCACCCCCCCAGGCTACTTGGTTCCTGCTTCCAGTTCCAGGTTCCTCCCTGCATGTTTCTCAGAACCAGTGAGTCTGAGTAAGTCCATGCTCAGGCCCTTAAGGGGAACAGCTGGGACCCCTCACTCCTCAGGGGGGACATCTGCATCCAAGATATTCCTCTCAAGTTTTACCTGGCACACTGTGGGAGCATCTCGTTCCTTGTCTCCACTCTTACTACCAGTCTTGATGTGGCTTCTTCTTTATATCTTTAGTTGCAGGACTTCTGTTCAGCTAGATTCCAGGTAGTTCTGAAAGATGGTTGTTCTATAGTTTAGTTGTAATTATGATGTTGTTGTGGGAGGGTTCAAAAAATGGTTCGATCATAAAAATAACAGGCGATAAAAATAAAGGTATCCAAGCATAAGTGATAAGTCAAGTGGTGAAGAAAGAGGGAGCCAGTCGTCAATTATAACTCAGGTTATAGAGAAAGAAGATTTTTCAGTCATAATGATAAATTGAAAGATAAAAATTTTCAGTCATAAGTGATAAATAAGGTGACAGAAAAAAAATTTCTAGTCATAAAAGATAACCAAAGGGCAAAACATTTTTTTCTAGTTATAAAGATAACTATGATGATAGAGGTTCCATCATAAATGATAACTCAGTTAATAGAAAAATAAAAAATTCGGTTACAAATGGCAACCAAAGTCATAGAAAAAAATTTGTCCCTTCTTTATGATAACTCAGATAATAGAGGAACATTTCTAGTTATAAATGCTATTTAAGATGATAGAGCACAAAATGTCTGCAGTCATAAATGGTAGCTCAGATGATTTGAAAGAGGTTTTCTATCATAAATAATTCAGGTTATAGAGGAAGAAGATTTCTTTGTAATAAATGACAACTCAGGTGATAAAGAAAGAATGTTTCCAGTCATAAATGATAACTCCAGTGAGAGGGGAAGAATGTTACCTGTTACATATGATAAACAAGGTGATAGAGAAACATTTCTAGTCATAAATGACAATTCAGTTGATAGAGAACAAAATGTTTTGTCATAAATGATAAGTCTGATTAGAGGGAGAATGTTTCTAGTCATAAATAATATCTCAGGTTATAGAGGGAAAAGGTTTTTAGTCATAAATGTTAACTCAAGTGATAGAGAACAAAATGTTTTGTCATATACGATAGCTCAGGTGACACAGGAAGAATGTTTCCAGTCACAGATAATAACATAGGTGATAGAGAAGGAACCATTCAGGTATAAATTATTATTCAGAGGATAGAGAACAAAATGTTTCCATCATAAATGATAATTCAGGTGATAGATGAAGAAAGTTTCCAGTCATAAGTAATAAGTGAGGCGATACGGAAACATTTTCAGTAATTAATGACATATCAGTTGATAGAGTACCAAGTATTTTTAGTCATAAATGAAAACTCAGTTTATAGAGGAGGAAGGTTCTAGTCATAAATAACTCAGGTGATAGAGAACAAAATGTTTAGATCCTAAATGATAACTCAGGTTTTAGAGGTAGGTTTTCAGACATAAATGATAGATTAGAGGGAAAATGTTTTCAGCAATAAGTAATCACTCAGGATATAGAAGAAGAAAGTTTTCAGCCATAAATGTTAAGTTGAATGATTGATAAAAAAGGTGTTCAGTCATATATGATAACTTGGGTGATAAAGAAACATTTTCAGTCAGAAATGATAGTTTAGGTGATAGAGAAAAAAAGTTTTCAGTCAGAAATATTCAGATGATTGAAAAAGGAGGTTTTCAGTCATAAATGATAACTCAGGTTATAGAAAACAAAATGTTTTCAGTTATAAACGGTAATTCAAGTTACACAGGAAGGTTTTTAATCATAAATGATAACTCTGGTTAGAGAAAGAAAGGTTCCAGTCATAAATAAAAACTCGGGTGGATAGAGAAACCAAAAACATACACAATGCAATATGCAGATGATGTATTATAGAAGTGTACAGCTGAAACCTATATAATTTTATTAGTCAATGTCACTCCAATACATTTATTTTAAAAATTAAAAAAATCCACTCCTAACTGATAACTTAGGTGATAGAGAACAAAATATTTCAGTCATACATGATAACTCCGGTTATAGAGAAAGAATGTTTCCAGTCATAAATGAAAACTCAGGTGATAGAGAAACAAACATTCCATTCTCCTGAGAGAAAACAAAATGTTTTCGGTCATAAATGATAACTCAGGCTATAGAGCAATAAGGTTTTCAGCCATAAATGGTACCTCAGATGACAGAGATACATTTCCAGTTCCAAATGATAATTTGGGTGATAAATATTTTCAGTTACAAATGAGTCAATGATGGAGAAACAATTCCAGTCACAAATGATAACACAGGTGATAGTGAAACATTTCTATGTGTGAATTATTATTCAGATGATAGAGGTCAAAATGGGTTTTTTAAAACTTTTTTTAATCCTTACCTGAGGATATGCTTTTTAAAATTGATAGTTAGAGAGGAAGGGAGAGAGAAAGAGAAGCATCGGTGTGAGAGAGAAACATCGATCAGTTGCCTCCAGTGCGTGCCCCGACTGGGGAATCGAACCTGCAACCTAGGTAGGTGCCCTGACTGGGAACTGAACCTCCCACCTTTTGGTGTAGGGGACGATGCCCCAACCAATTGAACTCCCGGGCCAGGGAGAGGGCCCGAAGTCTTCAGTCATTAATGGTAGCTCAGGTTATAGCAGAAGAAGGTTTTCAGTAATAAATGGTAAGTCAGGTTATAGAGTAAAAAGATTTCCAGTCATAAATGTTAACTCTGGAGAAAGAGAGCATAATGTTTTCTTTCATAAATGACAACTCAGGTCATAGAGAAACAGCTCCAGTCATAAATGTTATTTAAGATGACAGAGAACAAAATGTTTTCAGTCATGCTAACTCAGATCGTTGGAAAAGAAAGTTTTCAGTTGTGATAGCTCAAGTTACAGAGAATGTTTTTTCATCATAAATGACAACTCAGGTGATATAGGAAAAATGTTTATAGTCATAAATAAGGTTATAAGGCAAGGATGTTACCTGTCATAAGTGATAAATAAGTTGATAGAAAACCATTTTCATTCATAGATGCCAACTCAGTTGATAGAGAACACAATGTTTTAAGTCATAAATTAGAGGGAGAATGAGATTAAGTCATGAGATTAGAGGGAGGATGTTTCCCATCATAAATAATAATTCAGGTAGTAGAGGAAAAAGATTTCCAGTCACAAACGTTATCTCAGGTAACAGAGAACAAAATGTTTTCAGTCATCGTGATAGAGGAAGAATGTCTCAAGTCATAAATGATAATTTAGGTGATGCGAAATGTTTTCAATAATACGATAACTAAAGGTTTGGAGGAAGAAGGTTTTCAGTCATAAATATAATTCAGGTTATAGAGGAAGACTGTTTTCAGTCATAAATGGTAACTCAGGTAGTTGAGAAACCAAAATTGCAATCATAAATAAAATTTTAGGTAATAGAACAAATTATTATCAATCATAAGTAGTAGTGTGGGTAATACAGGAGGAAGATTTTCAGTCATAAGTGACAACTCAGGTTTTAGGGGAAGAATTTTTCAGTCATAAAAGATAACTCTCGTGATAAAGCAAGAATGCATTCAGTCATCAATGATAACTCAGGTAAAGTAAAATATTTCCAATCATAAGTGATAATTCGGGTGATAGAATACAAAATATTTCCAGTCATTTTTTTACTCAGGCTATAGGGAACAACTGTTATGAGTCATAACTCATAACTCAGGTGATAGAGAAACAACACTCCCAGTCATAAATTATAATTCAGGTGATTATAAACAAAATGCTCCCAGTCATGTAATATCTCAAATTTTGGAGGAAGAAGGTTTCTAGTCATAAATAACTCAGGTCTCAGAGAACATAATGGTTTCAGTCATAAATGATAACTCAGGTTATAGAAGAAGTAGGTTTCCTGTAACAAATATCTCAGGAGAACAAAATGTCTTCAATCATAAATAATAAGTCAGGTAATAGAGAAACATTTCCAGTCATAAATAAATAATTCAGATGATAGAGAACGAAATGTTTTCAGTCGCAAATATAACTCACATAATTGAGGAAGAGGGTTTCCAGCTTTAAATGATAACTCAGGTGACAGAGAAACACTTGCAGTTATAAATGGTAACTCAGCTGATGAGAAAGTTTTCCAGCAGCGCAGTCACGGTGACAGGAGTCGCGGCAAGTGCACCCAAGGAGAGCCGTTGCTTCCTTTCCTGGGCTTTGAGGTGGTGTCCAGACGAAGGCCTCCCTGGCCTTGTACGGCGGGAGTGTGTAACCGTCACGCTCAGTCCTGGGGATTGTTTCCCGCACGGTGCCATTGCCACAGCAGGTGAGCAGCTCTGACGCAGAGCGCAGGTGTGTGATAGCTAACCTCAGCAGCGTCAGTTCTTGCTCATGGCACAGGGGTGGCGGGGTGGGGGCTGCTTTCATCCACTTGGTCAGGCCGACCGGGGAGGCTGCGTAGCTTTCCACATGTGGCCGAGGCCATCCGTCCTTGGAGCTCTGTGTATCCCACCCCTTATTCCCATAGCCATACCTACTCAAGGGAAGCTGTGAGTGTGCTGAACGATCAGGGGTGCGATTTGGGAGCACCGTCTCTGCTATGATCTCTCCAGCCCACCCCAGCATGCACTTCTACTTGCTTCTATGCCACCTCATCTTTCCCAGAGTTAGGGCCATCAAGATAGCCCCCAGCGGTACCAACCCAGAGTAATTCTCCCAAAGTTAGGCACTGGCTTTTCCACACTTCCCCTCAAAAAGCATAAGCCTGTGCCAACTCTCTTTGGTCCCAAGGCCTGTGTGGAAGGCGCCCAGGGCCTCCTCTGTGGGCTGGGCCAACAGGAGCTGAGGCTGCTAGAACCTTTGTACAGCTGGAGCTCCCAGGAACTAAATGCAGCATTTCCCCTGCCCCATGTGTCATTAGGATTGACACACTTGGCAGTTGGGGTGATCCCAACAGTGGGTCCTTGCCTAGGGATGAGAGACATCCTAGTGGGGAAGGCCAAATGGAAAACTCAGAAAACCAATCCTACATGGGGAGCGGAGTGCAGGGTACACCCATCCTCAATGACCTGGCCCTGCAGAAACTAAGGACCTTGGCATTACCATAGACTCCCTCAGGCTTGGCTGAGTGGTGGTTCCACCCACGTGCCCCTGCACCTCTGTACCAGGTGTGGCCTTGTGGTTACAGTGTCCCATGGGGCTCAGGTCCATGGCTCATGCCCACTAATTTGGAGAACTCAGAAAGGACCAGATGTGGTCACATACACATGGATTCTTGGATGGTGCTCTCTCCCCTGCCTTGAGTTATAACCGTATGGACTTCCTGGGGACAGTGCTCTGGTCTGCATCACCAATGAGGAATGAGTGGCCCGCCACAGGAACACCCCTTCACAAACCTGCCTCTCATGGGTAGGGCAGCGCCCCCCCATCCTTGCCCTGGGCCAGCTGGAACATCTAGCCTTGCAAGGCAATGTGCATCTCAGGGATTTTGACTGCATCCCAGACAGTGCCCATGACAGCCTGCCCAGGGCCAGGAGTCTGGGTTTGGTGTCCTCTGCCTCAGATTCCAGGTATGATGCCCCCCTCATACCTTGGCCCTTCCATCCCAAGCAGGGGCATCCTCTGGAAGGACAGGTGGATGTAGGGATGGCCCATGTTCCTTCTCTTTACACAGGTCTAGTGAGCTAGGTGCTGAGGAGGCATGTTCCCATGCTCTGCCCCACCCCCTCCCCTACACACACACACACACACACACACACACACACACACACACACACACACACACAGATGTCCATATATACACACTCACTGGGACAGATGCACGTGTGCACACATACAAGTATATGAACACACATAGCTTGTAGGTGGATAGAGGGGCCCACGGGGCCTGAACAGGGACACATGGCCTCGATGGCCACCTCTGCTGGCCACTCTTTCTACCCTGGGGCCTTGGTGAGCCCCAAACTTCCTCCATCCCATCCCATGGAGTGGTGTCGCCCTCTAGTGGCCCATGGGAGGATGTATCAGCCACACCCACAGAACCTCTAGAACCCACTTTCTGGGAAATGGGCCTAGGTCTGGTAGATGGACTCCTCCCACACACATCTCTCATCCTCAGCCAGCACCTCTTCCTGAGCTCTCCTCCCCCTGGCTGTCTCCCTTACTATGTCTGTCTCTTCATCCACAGTGCCTCAGGCTCTCCTTCTCCTCCCCCAACCCCTTCCTTCCACCTGGGTACCTGGACATTGGGCATTTCAGCAGCAAACCTGTGAAATGAAGTTGTTTCATAGTCTCTGCCTACTCCAGCCCCAATACTAGGGCATGAAGCGTCTCACCTTCTGTTACGGTGCCCACACCCTACCTTAACCCCCTTATAGGGTCTTTAGGAAATCAGAGCCAGGCTCTGGTTCCAAGGCAGAAGTCACTGGATCTGGCTAAAGCCAAGGATGGCAGATGGCACAGACACAAAACCTGTGTGTGCCACGACCTTGGGGGTCCCTCCACCATGCAGCCTGAGAGAAACCCTCCCCATAGTTGTGTGTGTAGTTCCCAGAAACGGGCACAGCCTCTTCTGCCTTTATCCTTAAAGCAAAAAACAGGCTAAAAGTTAAGGAATCATGTAAACAATTTTTAAATAATATTCAAAGAGGTTGGGAGTGATAAGAGAAACAAAATGAGAAAATTCTGGAAAAAAATGTTTTAATACTTAAAAAGCTATATAACAAGAGGTAACATGTTCTTTAAAAAATGTGTACAAAACACTAATAAAATTTATTTTAGCATGAGATAAAAGCAAACATAATATTCTGTGGAATATACCAATTATTAGCCAATTTGTTTCACATCTGTTAATGTGAATTTTCATTTGAACTGTGATAACATTATTGAACAGAACGGCAGGGAGAAATACTGCTGCACTGCCTGCGCTGGTTATGAGGGGCGTTTGACACATGTTTTGAATGAACATCGAGGACTGCATCTTTCCACAAAGAGGACAATATCTGACTATTGTGAAGAACACTTTACCTAGAATTTTTTTCTTGATTTCTGTAACACGTGAATAGGTTTTTCCTTATGCATTAAATAGTCTTTGAAATGTCTGCACTAAATAAAACAAGCTCACTTCAGATGGCAAGTGCCACCTTTGATCTTGAGTAATATGTACATTTTTAATGCTATGACCACATTCTTAATTACGGCCATGTAGTTTCTCTTTTGTTTTCCTGATCAATCACAAGAGGAAAGCTTCTTTCTCTCTTCAAACTGCTTGTCCACCGCCAGAGACAGGGCCTGGAGGAAGCCCTCGATGGTGACAGTGGGAGCCTGAAAGGATATGAAAGAATTGTGGGGTGACCCTTGCCCTTGGGAGCCACTGGCAGCACTCACCCCATCCAAGACGCAGACATCAGAGAGGGCAACTCCAGGCCACTGTTCTGTCTGAGCTGAGCCCAGACCTGAGGGGCATGAGCACCTGAGGAGGCTTGCATGTGAGCTTGATGTGTGTGAGCAGATAGCATGGCCACCTCCTCCCAAAGGGTTTGACAGGGCCCCACCACTAAGGTATCAAGGCTAGCACCTCCTACAGCCCCAGGAGCCTGTCCCTTTAGAAATGGAGGTAAAATAAGGCAGATATCCCAATGGTATTACTTGCGACTCCTAGCATGGCCACACTCTGCTGGACAGAGTGGGTGGCAGTGAGAGGAATACCCAGAGGAAGAAGACAGCTGTGGAAGAATTACCTGAATATACAGCGCATGAGCCAGAAAAGGGAGTTTTCTTAAGACGCGGCCGCTGAGGCCCTGGCTCTTCCTGTGAATGTAAACCAAGTTCAGGGATGTCAATTCCACATGAACAGTCATGTGTTTCAGGACTGGTTTCGCCACCCCTACCCCTGAATATCCCTTCTCCAACCCCTTGAGTGGGGCTGGTCTCCCTTAGTCCTGAGCTACTGCTCCAGGTGGGACAGGGTTCTTGCTGCCCTGATGTGCCACCTATAAGCACTGCTGTGCTCAGGGGCTGCAATGCCTGCCCAGTGGCATGGATTATCTGATGTCTTTATTAACTTTTGCACAAGTTTCTGAACTGCTCCCCTCTGTCCCATCTCAACTGGTTTAAATCTCTTCAACAGATAATTCAAAAATATAATCTTTAAAAATTACTGTTCCTGTCCTGGCCAGAGTAGCTCAGTTGGTTGGAGCGCCATCCCGTGCACTGAAAGGTCATGGGTTCAAGTCCTAGTCAGGGCACATACCCAGGTTGTAGGTTCAATCCCCAATTGGGGCACGTATGTGAGGCAACCAATCTATGTATCTCTCTCACATCAATGTTTCTCTCTCTGCCTCCTCCTTCCTCCCACTCTTAAAGTTTTTTAAAAAAAATTATATAAAGATAATAATAATACTGTTCTTTATGCTATCATTCATTCAAAACCTTTCACATGTCTCACCACCTCAGAATAAAGTCCAAACTCTTTGGTCAGAACTCGGAAGTTCTCCCAACTTGGCCCTCTGCAGTGCAACCCTACCTGAGGTCCCTGCACACATAGTGCCTGTGGCCTTGAAGATTTCTCTCTAGTTTATCTGAATTCTAACTGTCCTTTGAGGCTCTGCTCCGTTTTCCCACCTTCCCTTGATCCCCAAAGCCATCTGAAAACTTGAAAGCACTGGACCTCCATCCTCTGGTCCAGGAACCTGGGGCCTAGGGGGCTCTCAAAGCTTCCCCTGCCTCTGTATGACTCAGGATTCAACTCCCTGTCCTCTGACCCCCAAACGACTACCCTAGATGGCTACAATCAATTATAACTCCCTATTCCTACAGCAAATGGACTTTTCTTGGTTACAAAAATGAGGTCCATCCACACCTTGAAATTTCACTCAAAAGGAGGCTCAACTTTGACACGTTGTTTTCAATGAAGCCAATCATCTCCAGCTCGCGGAGGGTCAGCAGCTGCTGGCGAGGGTATATGATCTGACACTGGGATGATAGAGGGCAGAGTGCATATGGTCAGCAATAGTACAGCGCTGAGACAACAAACATAAACCACATCACATCTTATAAAAATGCAAATAGGGTCATTTAACAAGCACAGACAACCAGGAAACAGACTGGTTTCCCCTCTCAGGGGTGCCCGTGTGCACGCACATGCGCACACTCCACCCCTTCCCAACACACATCTCCCTGATTCTTCAAACAAAGGCAAGAATACAAACAAAACGTGTCTCAGAAACCAGCATCGACCCAGCCTCTTCTATGCCTTTGGCCAAAATGTATCCTCACCACGTGACAACATGGGAGTCCAGTCTGGTATTCAGTTTCAAGGGTGTGACACCACCCATAGATGGCAGAGCTGGGCTCTGGGGCCAGGACTTCACCTGCCTTTCAAAAAAGGGTCTGTGCTTGTTGTTTTTAAGATAAGACTCTCATTTGGTGCAATGACACAGACCCAGGATCTGAGTCCAAGTTCACCTTGTAGACTTTGTCACAAGATCTGCATGTTGGACGCACTTTGCCAAGTAGCCACACTGAACTGTTGAACTGCGACAGTGCCCACTACTGAATGAATTTTAACATGAACTGTTTCAATTTGGGAATCAGGAGAGAGGAGAAAGAAGAAATGGCTTCCTTCACACATTTTGGACGTTTGGTGAGGGTCATGGATAAAATTAAGAAATAGAGTTTGTGTTTGATATATTCTGACCCCGCCTAAGTGACTGACTACCTCAGGCTCCCTGCAGCCTCCCAAGCTGCCCCTGCCCCCCCTCCATTGACAGGCGCTGTCCTGCAGACTCGTGCAAGAATGGCAGACCTCCGGCTCTTAACAAAGAGGACCACAGTCACGTCAGTCTTCAGGACCAGCCAGCTCTCCACTACAGCACTGGAATACCTTAACTCCTATAATCTGTACAAGAAACTACATCTGCCCACATGCTCAGCTCCCAGAAAAAGTCTGTGCACTTGGCTAAATCTTAGAACACGCCCTGGATTCGCAGCACAGTGTATGACCACACTGAAGGCACTCAGTGATCTCCAGCAGGATCTGCCATCACACTGGCTGCTTGGCAGCAGTACTACATTACATCATTTCTGACGGCTACTTGGGGTCTCAAGTTAAAGCTCCATGGAGCCCCTCTCCCACACCACAGAAAAGTAGGATGGAAAGTGCCAAGCTGAGACCAGTGCTGAGACTGGCTCTCCTGTCCCTGTCACAGAGGCTGTGTCATCCTTTTTGAGGATGTTGGAGTCCCACATCAGTGGTGCCAGGAGGTGGCTGCAGGGTGAGGGGGAGGTGTTGATTCCATCCCATCAGCAATTACAATGATGCCATTACTATGATCACCATGTAAATGCCCATTTGTTGACTGGCTTGGTAACTGCCCATGTTCCCCGAGTGCCCAGAGCTCCTGGCAGCAGGCACAGGTCAGGCCTGTTAGACTGAATTATGAGAGACTGTGAACATTACTGCGCTTACTGCTGCTGTGCTCATTGCTATCACTAGAACATGGGACCAAATGGACATGAACACTATAGCTGATGATAGGTTGTGAGTGTCTGTCTGGCCAGGATGACTTCTCTGTGAACTATGACCTCCAGTTAAATAATCTCCCTCTCAACTATGACCTCCAGTCAGATGAATTCCCTATGAACAACCTACAGTCAGATGACCTCATTGCGAAGGACCTTCCAGTCAGGATGACCTGCAGTCAGGATGACCTCCCTGTGAATAATGACCTCCCTGTGAATAATGACCTTCCTGTGAATAATGACCTCTAGTCGGATGACCTCCCTGTGAACAACCTCCAGTCAGACGACCTCACTGAGAAGGACCTTCCAGTCCGGATGACCTCCCTAGGATCCAGGACCTCTACTTTTCTTCTTTCAGGGGAGGAAAAGAAGGCCCAGAGAATAGGTCACTTGCAAAGGCCATTAGAACCAGAACTTGCCAGCAATACTGACCACAGCCCACACCTCTCCCACTCACTCATCACCTGCAGGTAGATCAAACATCCATGATGATCATTTTGTGCAGAAAGAGCAAAAATATTGAGTCAGTGGCCATAATTTTGATTACTACCGCAACCTACCAGATACAACTAAAAATTTCAATCTAAGAAAATGGTTAATGCCATGTCAAAATACCTTATTCCATACTGGAATCAACTATTTTAAGCTATGTCAGGGAATTAAGAAAATGTAAGAAATCTACTGGTTAGCAGAGAGGAAAAATAAATCAAAGTACCTTCATCAGTTCTTCCAAACAGGAGAGGTAGATTTTGAAGATGGCTGCTGCAGAGGGTGGCCCAATATACTGCCTAATGTCAGCCCTGTCCACGAAGGCCACGTCAATCCTCTCCGTAATGTTGGAAGTGGTCAGTATTACCACATTGGAGTGCCTGGAGGCAGAGAAGTGAGGACCAATCACCCTGTGGCTGTAACTCGATTATACCCTACCCTACACAGGGATTATCAGGAGATGCCCTTGAAATTTCTGGGCATTTAGCTGCTGTTCAGCTAGCTACACAGCTAGCTGTCCCAATACCAACTTGCATTGCCTCCTGAGGTCCTGCAGCTCTGAGGTCCTGGCCACAACACAGCGTGCCAGGCCAACTCTTCAGGGGCCTTTTCTCTGGTCGATTCTCTGCTTCTGGAAATCTCTCCTAGACACCTGCTGGCTATTCCCTTACTATTTTCAACTGCAGTAAAGGTCTAATCTCTGTAGAGCATCCCCGACCACCCCATCTCCTGAACTATGGCCCCCTTGCACCAATACCCCTGCCTGCCTGGCTAGGCATAGCCACACAACTGCTCATTACCACACAGCTCTCATGGATACACCATGAAGCTGAATTATTTATCCCTTTTACCAGCTGCTTTCCCCTCTAGCTTCCAAATTCCAAGAGAGCCACCATCGCCACTCTGCTTACCAACCTAGGCTGGCACAGGGTGCCCTGGGGAGCATGCTTCCCAGCCTGGTGGACTTGGGCACAGGGGATGTGGCAGTGCTGCCCTCAAGGGCCTGTGGTCAGCATACAGGTGGTCCACAGGCAGCTGTGTGGCCAGGAAGCACCTAGGAAGATCAGTTTCACCTAGACTCTGGCAACAGGTATACAGCCCTCCGCAGAGTGAACAGGACAAGCCAAATGAGGGCAGGGATGGGAGCACAGGGGTCCTAGGAACCTGGCAGAAAGAACTGGTATAGAGGCTGGGTGAGCAGGCTGCTCAGTGTAGTACCCAAGTGGGGATGCAGAAGGAGCAAGTAGCTGGAAACATGTCTCAGGGTGGGCTGTTATGAAGGGTATGATCCACACAAAAGCAGGTGTGCAATGATTACCCAGAGAGGGACCTAAACTAGGATGTAAAGATGTGAGGCAAGGGAGGTGAGAAACAGAGGCACATGTGTCTCTGCTCCTTCCTGAGCCTACGTACCCTGATGATAGAAGTGTCAGGGTGACCCCATGTCATGGCCTGAGTGGTGGGTGCATAGCATGGCTGTCAGTGTCATGGGAGCATGGGCATTTGGGGTTTCAGGGACAAATGAGCAGCTTGGGAGCGTGTCTGATGTTTGGTCATGGTGGATACATAGATATATGGTGAGGATTTGCTCATCAGAACTATGAGTGATGCTAGAGGACAGAAGGCTATGAACAGGCTATGCAGGGACCCCATGAAGAGAGGGTGGGGAAACACCAGCAGCAGAAACTGAGGTATCAGGAGAGTGAAGTCAAGGGAGTCAAATGCTGTGGAAATTTCCAGGAAGAGAAAACTGAACACTGAGGTGAACGAGGGGTAGTAGCACGGGTAGAAATTAGACTGAGGGGCAAGTCGGGGAGGGACAAAAGTAGCAACGAGGGGCTACACCTTCCACAGGTTTGCCTATAGAAGGGCGAGAAGCAAGAGGGTTCTTTCTGCAGCTGACCCCAACAGACAACTACATGTCCAAGAAGCTAGAGATATCCTCTATTGTAAAACAATGGTAAAGGCTGGGATAAGCACAATTTAGTTCACTGTCATTCCACATTCAATAAGCTAGCTTCTGAGTGATGGAGCCCTGGCACCCTGGAAGCAGAGAGACACTGGAGAACAAACATGAGGACTCTGGTTGACAGAGGGAGCACTGAAGTCCTGCAAAGAATAAGTGGAGGTTCTGGTTTGGACATTACCTCCTTGTGAGTCAGGTTAGGAGTTGTTTTCTAAAGCTAGAACAGCTTTGGGAACATTGAGCACAGGCCCTGGACCTGTAAGACTAGACTATGAGGACATGAAATCTGGCCCTAAGAAGGGCAAGCAAAGGATGCTTCCTCTGCCCAGTGCCAGCCCCTTCAACCACGACACACCTAGTTGTACTGGAGCTGATGCATGAGTGCAGCAGTTTACTCTTCATTTTATGCTTCTCTGTAGGGTATGAGTCTTCACCATGCCCAAGTTGTTTTACATTTTTAATACTCTAATAAAGTGCTTAATTTCTGAAAAATGCATTTAGTATATGCTGCCTCAAGAGTGGAAAAAGAACAAATACTCAATGCCAGAGGCATTTTTAGTTACGAGAGCTGGAATAGGGTCTAGAAGTGTGTGATACTCATACATCTTCTTTTCTTTTTAAAATATATTTGATTTTGAGAGAGAGAAAGGGAAAGAAACATCGATTTGCTATTCTACTCAGTTATGCATTCATTGGTTGATTCTTATCTGAGCCCTGACCAGGGATTGATTTGCAACCTTGGCGTATCAGGACAATGCTCTAACCAACTGAGCTACTTGGCCAGGCCCTCATACATCTTCTCTGTGACTTCTCACATAAGGTCACTGTGTGCCAGAGACTTTACAGCCATGCACCGCACAACTATGTTTTGGTCAGCAACGAACGGCACATACAATGGTGGTCTCATAAGATTATAATGGGTTAGAAGCAAAAGGTTTATTTGCAATGTTAAAAGAAAAAGCTGGACCTGACTACAATGTTGAATTTACTGCTAGCTGGCTGGTTTAAATAGATGAGAAGGCTCAACAAGCTGTCATTCCACTGTGCAGCTGCCCGTGGCTGGGGCCCCAGAGTTGGCAGACAGGGGAGCCCGGGAGCCCACCCACCCCTGCGCGCACACACACACACACACTCACTTCCTTTCTGATTCTCCTTTTTATTATCTCTTGTCTCAGGCTTTATCTCTCTGGGTCTCTTTCACTCTCTGCTCCCCCTTTGTCTCCCCTTTTCCTTCTCTCCTCCTGACATCTACTCTCCCTCCAGTGCTTCCCTCCACAGCCCTTCCCCTGCTCCCACAACATGCATGTACGCATACACTTTCTTTTATACCGTATTTTTACTGGGCCTTTTCTACATTTAGGTTATGTTCAAACATACAAATATTTACCATGTGTTACAGCTGCCTACAGTGCTAGGTACAGTAGCATGCTGCACAGGTTTGTAGGTGAGGAGCAACAGACTGTGCCACACAGCCTAGGCATGCAGTGGGCTATGCCATCTGGGATTATGTAAGTGCCTCTATGATGGTCCCACAACAACAAAATTACCTAACAATGCATTTTTCAGAATGTACCCCCATCGTTAAGTGGCACATAACTGTATTACCTTTTAATTTGATCGATTTGGGTCAAAACAGCATTGACCACACGGATGGCATCTGAAGGCTCGGTGCCTGCTCTGCAGGCATTGCGGGAAGCTGTGAGGCTCTCCACCTGTGGGGACAGAGCAATGGATAAAAAATTATAGTACCTGGCCCCACAGGGCAGTCACAGAACAAGTCAACTGAGCAAGAGAAGGAACAAATGAATGGGTGTCAGGAGTCCGGGTGTGCCAGGAGCTTAACATGTGGGATGCCAAGGACAGGACTGCGTGAGACAGCGACTGCCTGATGGAAGCTGGGCTGAGCAAGGGGCTGGTTGCACCCCAGCAGCAGTAAGAAGGCATTCAGACTTGAATTTCCTCCACCACAGGTCTGCCTACCTCATCAATCAGCACGAACACCAGAGCGTCTTTGTCATCAATTAGATCCTGGATCTTCTGGAACATCTTAGTTACTAGCTTGCCACTCTGGAACCAAAATACTCTTAGTGTTGACCTGTACTCATCACGCTGCCTGGTATACACATGTCCCCACCAGGTATCACTCTCACCCCAGGTGCCCCCGCAAGCCTACCATCTCCTGACAGCCCTCAGAGAACTCCCTAAATCAGAGAAGCCAGATCTGCAGGGGTGGAGGTCAACCCAAATGCCCTCTCTCCCTGCTTCATGTGACAGGACACTAAGACTTGAGCCCACACTGACTCCTGTCACGGCCACACGGCTCACCTGTCTGCCTTCCTCTTACCTCCCCTTTCCCGGCTGTCCCCATGACTGGGAATGAGATGAATCATAGGTGCAAACATGCAAACCAGCTGGGTGCACCCCTTACAGACACTCCCTGTCCCCACTCCCATCCACCAGAAGGGTCTACTGACAGGGTTCCCTGGGGCAGAGCAGTTCAGAAGTGAGGGATACCTGCAATGTCACCCTGTCCAAGCCCCTGAGTTCACAGATGGCGGAAAAAGGCTCAGAGCCCTGAGTGCACGCTCAGCTGAGCAGTGCAGTCCAGGTTAGAACTCCAATGCCCTCCCTTCTCAGACAATGTTGAATGTCCAGTCCCACCCAATCAAAGGTCTGGATGTACCCAGCCTTTCAGGCCTCAGACTATTTCCAAGTTACTGCTTAACTCTGAAAGTTTCCTCTGACCACCACAAAGTCAGCAGACAGAAAGTCTGCTTAATATACAGGCCACCTTTTCAACTACATGGTTGATAATCCAGAGAATTAGAATTAATATTAATACTTACTTCTGAAAACCACTTAGAAAAGAGGCTGTGGCTGTTTATTTCAATTAATTGACCATACCGGTACCTAGGATGATAAAAAAAAGAGTCAAGACAATTACTTTACAAATTAGTCCTCTGGTGCCACCCCAGTGGCAGCACTTTTGCTCATTAAATACATCTCTCAGCTGCCCAGCGTGGTGAGCATTACTAACTTAAGTCATTATAATTACTGACAAAGAATCAAGGTACCTAAGCAATCTGCATAATAAATAAGTATGAAAATTCTAAAAGAATGCAACCAACAGTTCTGGTTGAAGCAAATCAAGTTTTTCGAACTGAATATCTTCATTAGAATTAAAACAAAAGTAAAATCCCTCTCATTTTTAATCTACCTGTAATTTATATTTATGTTTAAAAAGTACTACTGGTATTAATATGGCAAACAAATGTAAACAAGCTCAGAAGTTTTGGCTGAAGCTGAATATTTTTTTCTCCTTCCACCAAACCTTAAAGACTGTGACAATTTGTTTTCCAGCACACAGTCTAGCACCCTGGATGCTCAAATGGCAAAAAGTGAACCTTAACACACTAAGTGAATGACATCCAGCACTAATACTCCAGGCACTCAAGAGGCAGCTGAGAGGTCTGAATGCACTTAGTTCTGACTAGAATCACACAGGAAACCAGACTGAGGAAGGACAGAAGCTGACTTCTAGGTCCTCTCCAGTTTCTTTCATGTTGAAAGTCCACAGAAGGAAAAAAATTACTTTCAAAAAGTATCACTGCCTTTCCATTTAAAAAAGAGAAAAAGGCCATTTAGCAATTCCGTTCACAAAAGAGGGGAGAAGGAAGACAAACAATGTAACAAAATAAAGACTGGGTTGAATATTAACCAAAGTTATATATTATTTTCAGATCACTGTATAAATAGTCATACATCACTTGCTTAATGATGGGGGTACATTCTGAGAAATGCATGATCAGGGGATTTTGCCATTGTGAGAGCATCACAGAAGCACTTACACAGACCTGGGCACACAGCCCACTGCACACCTAGACTCTATGGTACAGCCTGGTGCTCTGGCTACCAACCTGTACAGCCTGTTACCGCACAAAACAACAGAAGGTTAAATCAAGCACAAGGCAAAAGGACGCAATCGAGACTCGGGTAAACAAGAGTATGAGCCAGCAACACACGGCACACAGTTTTACAGCAAACATTTTTCACAGTAGAAAGTACACTGTAAAATAATAAAAAGTATGCATAGTAAATACATAAACTAGTAACAGTTGTTTATTATCATTATCAAGTATTATGTACTGTACGTAACTGTATGCACTATACTTTTATACAACCGGCAGCTCAGTGGGTTTGTTTACACCAGCATGAGCACAAACATGTGAGTAATGCATTGTGCCCTGACAGTTATGATGGCTACAATGTCACTAGGCAATAGAAAATTTTCAGCTCCATTATAATCTTATGGGATCGCCATCATATGTGCGGTCCATTGTTAACTAAAACGTAGTTATGTGATGCATGACTGTACTAGAAAAACTTCTATTTCTTGTAATAACATTTTCACTCTCTGATGTTTTAGGAAACTGCCCTTAGTTATCTTTAAAACATAGGTGCATTTCAACATGTCAAGACAAAGGCCAAGTTCCTAAGCATAAAATAAAGGGTTGAAATAAAGCATTTTCCCTATGTAAAGATACTTACAAGATATTTTGAAAAGAAAGTAGACATTTAAAAGTAAATCTCTTAGGATTTCATTTTCTAAAGCCAAATGGGAGTAACAGGTACCAGATTTACCCTCTGCCTTCACCAATTAGAAAACTGGACAGAATAAATGAAACATCTATGAAGGGCACTGGACAACAAGGCAACAGAGGACTGTGACCTGACAGAAGGAAAATAAAGTAAGTGCTACAATCACCCAGCTCTCATCCTGGAGCACCTGGAGAGGACACAGGAAGAGCACCACCATTGTGCTGAATTAAGGAGACAGAGGCCAGAGTTCAAAGAGCCTGAGGCAGCAAATAGCTGCAGAGCAAGACCCAGCCAGGAGGAAGATTTTCAGGAATAAAGCACCAGAAATCACCCTGGGGTCCCTCTAAATCTTTAGAACTTGGATATCTATGAGCAGGAAAATCCATGAGGCTCTACAGATTTGTGAGCTAAATGGTTCCCGGTGCTCACACAGACTGGGTGTATTCAAGTTCTCAAAAGCCAAAGCGGAGAATACTTGTTACTCATTCAAGGTGTTCAACTGAGGCCACAGGAAGAGCCTGCTTGAGAATTAAAACTAGACTACATCTAGACCCCTCTCTAAAAAAGCTTAAAAACAAACCTCAAAAGGATCACAATAAATCATGAGTAACTGAAATGCCTACCAGAACAAGACCCAACAGTCTTTAGAGAACCCAGACACTTCAAATCATAATGTCTGATTCAAACAAATTACCTGACATGCCAAGAGCATAAAATGTGACCTGTAACCAGAAGAAAAACCAGTCAATAGAAAGACTCAGAAATAAGAATGATTATGGATTTAGTAAACAAGAACATTGAAACAGCTATTGTATACTTGCTCAAGGATTTCAACAGAACATAGTAAGTGAAAAGTACGAAAGGAACCAAATGGAACCTCAGAGAAAAAAATTCACTGTGAGATATGAAAATTTCACTGAATAGAGTTAAAAGTAAATTAGATTCTGCAGAAATTGTCCAAAGTGAAACACAGACAGAAAAATTTTTAAACCTGAAAAAACAAAAAAGAATATCAGTGATCTGTGGGACAATATCACACAGTCTAACATGCAAATTAACGGACTCCCAGAAAAGGGGTGGGATGGGGGAGTGGGGAAGAAACTTAGTTGAGAAAATGATGGCCAACTACTTTCCAAATGTGATGAAACCATAAACCCAAAAACAGACAGAACTCAAGGAGAAACAGACAAATTCACCATTACAGGCTTGGCCATTCCTTTGCAGTAAGTGACAGAACAGCAGACCAAACAATCAGCAGGGGCATCAAGTACCCTAAGCTGACATCCATGAAATATTCCACCCAACAAGAACAGAAACATGTTCTTTGAAGTACACATGGAACAGTCAGCAGGACAGACCATGTATTGGTCATTAAGCAAGTCTCCATAAATTTAAAAAGACTGAAATCATAACTCTATGTTGAATACAGAAAGTTAATTTATAAAGAAAGAGAGGGACCTGCTATTCATGTAAATTATTAAAAAATAAAGACAGAATAAAATAAAATAAAGACAGCTTCTGCGATTATAAAGGAAATGCAGGTAATCCCATTCCTGCTACTCTCCTCTCAAATCACCAGTTACCTGCTTGAAAGTCGAATGGTCAATTTCTGGGCCAGGGCTCTACACAGGGATGTTTTTCCAGTTCCCGGAGGACCTGTAACAAAATTTAAGCAAATGAGTGTATAAGCCAGTGCTGTAACAAATTTCTCAAAACAATAGCAGTTGCATTTTCCACAGAATACAAAATTAGAAGCAGAGTCTCCAATATTACGAATGCTATTACAAGCACTGCTTGTTAACTCACAAAGAAGTCTGCTAGCAGAGCAAGTGCCATAAAATATTACCAACACACTTTAAAAGTCTTTCTTCCAAATCTGAATTTAACTTGTGCTTCCTTAGCTTCCACTGCCCCTGACACAAACCCTGCTTTTGGGCCCAGGGACTTGATCAGCTCTCTGCGCATGCACTGCATTTCCTGTTCTATGTCTTTGCTGACATCCTCCTTGCCCCATGTCCTCTATGAAATTCACCTATTAACGCACCTTTCGAAGGTAAAACCCACCTTTCTTGCTAATCATCAGGACTCTTAAGCACCAAAGTTTGCTGTATCTGCAGCCCATAGCAGCACCGTCTTTCACTATGGCTATTTCTACATGGGCCTGCACCCCATACTAAACCAGAGGGTGAAGGCGAGGATCCTTGATTGTACAGCTTCTTGGTCTGTGTGTCACCTAGCATGCCTTGCAGAAGTCCTGAGGTGACCAATGTAGAACAACAAATGCATCTAATAGAAAATGCTGACAGGTTCAACTGATTTTCTGTAAGCATTTTCAATAATAAAAAAGAAAATGAAAAAATAATTGAAATACCTATTGATTGCCTACCCTGATCCTGGTATCAGTATAATATGCTGAGGTATCTGCTATTTAAAAGACATAACTTTTTAAAAGGGGTATTCAAGCATACAATCTTAACTGGTATAAAGAGGCTGGCTTCTCTGAACTCCCTCCTCACTATAATTTGTGTATCCTAGCTTTCTTTCCATCCAGTGTTAAGAAAAATAGCTATTATCTTTCTCTGAGAAGCAGACAGAATTTCTGTAAAGATGGTTTTGCAGTTTACTACTCACAAAGCAAAGCTCTAAGAATGCTAAAAAGAAATTCGAGGCAATTTCTTTTCCAAGGAGTATATGATCAGTTGGGGAAATAAGAGTTGGTTGAAAAGTTTAATAATAATATAAAAGGTCACAAGGCAGTAACTGGGTGGCTGCCAAACCAAGGGTCAAGCAACAAATGCCCAGAGTAATGTGAGCTGCATAGGCTTCACAGAGAAGAAGCATTCTAGGACAACTCTGGCTCCACCAGAATAAAACTGCTGTAACTCCTCGCAGAAGGACAAAGGTACAAGTAAAGTCTGACATCACGCAGTCTATCTTGTCAAACGCAATCCCGCATGCTTTACCGTGAAGCAGCACCACACGGTTCCAGGTGATGAGATTGCTGTCAACATTCCTGTCTGAAAACAGTAACGCTGTCATCACATAATCGAGGAGCTGAGTGAAGAAAGGAAAAATGCAGATAAAGGAGCTAACAGGCAAGGATTCCCATTATATGTGCTCCTACATGAACAGCAGGGAGAGGAGCAAGGCAGCCCTCTAGAGACTGCCACAATCAAACACTTCTTGAATACATCACAAGCTTTCACTTTAAAAGATAACTTAGAAGAGGACAACTGCCGGCTATTACTGGCTATTACTATTACAAGCATAAAGGACAAACACAAAGACACTTTTATTTAGAACGCCAACATCACACAAAATAACTAAGGGACTTGTCAAGCAGGAGTAAGCTCCTTCCTCTGGGCTGACACAGCAGTAGGCAAGCACACGGCACACTCACTAAAATATACAACAGCCAGAATTTCCTTCTCTCACTGTGGCTGCCAAGAGCAGCCTGGGGGAATGGGATACAGGCTTTTGGTGTCCCTCACAGTGTGCAGAAGGACCCTTCCCCTTGAAGGGGGTTCAGATGTGCTGGTAATTGCTCTGTCTGCTCTGTGGCACTGTCCCCTCAGCCCCCACAGGTTCCTAAGAGTGAAAACCAACCGAAGCTGTCTTCACATTCAGCACCCTCCCTCTTCCCCATCAGGGGATGCTCCCGAGACTGACTCCACTTGGGAGCAATCTCAGAGGACGGACATCCAGGACACTGGCTGTGGGCAGGCAGTGGCTCCCAAAAGCCCTTTTGAGTTAAAAGAGCTGAGGTGTTGGAGAGCAACACAATAATGATTCTATTTCAAATAACGGGGCCTTTTGCAGGGGAAAAGTGCAACTTACGTGAGATTTGACTTCCACATCATACACCAGGCTGTCCCACAGCCCATGGAATTCAGCTGTGACAAAGTAAAACAAATATTTAACTTTAGGAAAACAAGCATTACACCTACCAGGTAGATCTGCCCTGAGCCATGATGCTGTCTCCTGCCCCACACATGGTATGCTAAGATTCTGATTACAGGGAAGTTGTATTTTTAAAAATTTTCTTAATATGTAAAACAAATGCCGATTATGTAGGACTACTGATAATTAACTGAGTAAGAGTTACTTCTTGTTATGTCATTATGCACAGTCATCTTTTGTGGACCTAAGCTTTACACAGCACAGTGAATCCAACATTTGGGCAAGGCAAATCAGCGGGTCTAGCCTAGCCATTAACACATCAGGTATAAAACCTGATGACTGAGTTAACCCCAGGATTCTGCCTACAAGAACACATTGGGAAGTCCATGAACAAGCATCGAGACAGGAAGAGAAAGGAGTGGTCCAGCAGGACTGACCAACTGGGCAGGAAAGAAGAGTTTGGTCACATTCTTGATGAACACTGCCTGTGAGGGACCAGTCCAAAGGAATTCTCTACTTCCCTCTTTTGTGATATACTTTCCATTTCTTAAGATATAAAATATCCTAAAATCCTACAAAACAAGTGAACAAAAATCTCTTTGGTTAACTGACTTGGCAAGCCTAGGGTGTGTGCCTTCCTCTGACCTTGTGGACTCAGCATGCTCCACCTACTGTTACTATCACATTGTACCTGCGGGCAGAACCCAATGATTTGCTGCAATTATATTTTCTGTCTCTTCTTCCAAATTTTCACTCGTGGGGCCATCTTCATTCAGGTGGAAGATGTGAAGTGCAATAGTGCACACACTCAAATCGATGGGCTGTGATGAGAAGGAAAATAAAATAAACCTACACAAATGGAAAAATCGCTCGCTTTTGAATTCTAATGTCCAATTTTAATCTTAAAGTCCAAAAATAAAGATTGAAGGTGCAGTATGTTAAAAAATAGTTCTTAAATTACATGAAAAGGCTATTAACTTATTTTAGACTTAGAATTAGCTCTTTTAAACATGTTTATCCTTCCTTTCCCTTTTGGGGTATAACATCTATTTGAAAAAACAAGTTTTTTGTTCTTATAATTATAAAAGTAGCACATGCTTGTTGAAAAACTGCACTTATAAAATGAAGAATGTCTAAGTCCCCTACATCCAACCTCATAGATGTTAGTGTATAACACATCCACACATATCTGACCCCAAATTGATTCTATCCCAGCTTTCTAACCATGCCTTTCTAGAACTTAGAGGTATTGCACATCAGTAGATAGAAATCTCATTCTTTTTCATGGTTATATCATAACTGGTATGAATGTGTCAGATATTTAACCACTCTCTGATGGATAGTTAAAATATTTCAAGTTGTTAGTGTTTATTAGCAATGATATTTGTTCATATATCTCTACAAAATTACATAATTATCTATTAAGATAAATTCCTTGAGGTGAATCTGCAGTCGAAGATGAGAACATTAAAATCTTTAGTGATTAGCACCTATGTCCTCCAGTTAGGCTATGCTAACTGTCCCTCCACAACAGTGTTGGAAAGCTCTCCAGTTCCCCTTAGGCTGACCAAAATCGAGTACAATGGCATTAGATCTCAGTGTGGATAAATCTCCAACAATGTCACAAATGATAGCCCTAATATAAGAATGAAGAGGTTGCCCAGCCGGTGTGGCTCAGCGGTTGAGCATCAACCTATGATCCAGTAGACTGAGGTTCAATTCCTGGTCCGAGCACATGCCTGGGTTGTGGGCCCGATCACCACTGGGGGGTGTGCAGGACTTTCGACTGATCAGTGACTCTCTCATCATTGATGTTTCTAGCTCTCTCTCTCCCTCTTCCTTCCTCTCTCTGAAATCAATAAAAAAAAGGAATGAAGAGGTCCACCACATAAGCGTTATTTTAGTGCCGTACTAATTCTTCCAAATTTATTCTTTATAAGACAGAAACTGTGGAGGTATCAGTGACTCATCCTCCTGAGGTTTGTTTGAGTAAAAACAAACTTTGGCTTGTTTTTACACTGGTGATAGAACTGCCCCAACACATTTACACTGTTATACAAAGCTCCTTTTAGCTCCCGCACACGAACTCTACAAGATGGTGGGTAAGGCAGTTCATATGCTGGACTAGATGAAGAGATTCAAGAAGGCAAGCCCATTTCCTCATCTCTCTTGACCCCAGACATCCTATGGTCCCAACACGTGCTGAGCACTCCATAAATTTTGTTGACTGAATAAGAGAGTAGGCACACAGGCTTCATCGGTGTAGTCCACTACTCTATGGTGCTTCATTCTAATTCCTGGTTTCCAATCTCTCCCCAACTGTACTGATAGCATGCTGGCACTGGGCGACATCTGCTCCCAGCACCTGGCTCCTGCCAGAGCCAGTACCTGTTTGATCATCAAACCAACAGGTAAGCAGAGCAAACCAGTTTCTGACACACACTATCAAAGCAGCAAGCAGACATTCATGGCACCAACTTTCTATTCAGCTAAGGGTTGACTGTTTCTTGGCACAGGGAAATTAGTAACTTACCTGTGGGTCTTTAACCTGTAATTCTGTGTCAACAATAGACACAGATTGCACATTTCTGGTCAGAAAAGGTTCATCAAACTCAGTCCACGTGTAATCACCAAACACAATATTATGTCTGTTAAGTAGCTTTCTAACACTCAGCTTTATATCTTCTTTTTTTGCCGTGCTGGACAGACAAACAAAACACAAAGATCAGTTCTAAGTTAAAAAACCCAAGATTTTAACAACATTAAAAAAAAAGAAATCAGAACATGCACAAGAAAGTGCAGTAATTAGGAGTACAGGAGGGCGTGGGCCTGTCCCTTGCCTGCTCACTGCGTGACCCGGGGAGCAGCCAGAGGACTTGGTGCCTCAGCTCTCCATCAGATAAAGGGGCAGCAGCAAGTTTTTGCTACACAGTATTTCAGTCAATACATTTAAAGTGTTTAGGACAATGCCTAGCACATAGTGAGCACTCAATAAATGTTGGCTATTACTATTATTAGTGAAAGAAGAAAACCCCACAGCTGTGGGGCCGGGTCAAGAGTTTTCATTTTAACAAGTGCCCAAGGCCTGGCATTCACACTGAGAAAACGTAACACTTCCGGCTTGGCATTCAAGGCTCCACTCAGCCCACCTTGCCACCTGACGGCCAGGCTGACTGGTTCTGAGTCCACACCAAGGTGTGCGATCACTATGATGTGCCTCCTTACACGAAAGGGCCTGAGAAATGCTAGCTCCAATGACAACATCTACATTTCCCTTAGAACTGAGAGCTCTGAGTATCTGGCCGGTCCCAACTTCCAGCTTTCCCGGGAGGCGCCCGGCTGGGCTCTGCGTGGGTCCCGTTCAGGGTCAGGCCAGATGGGTCAGGTCCGTGTCCGGCGCAGTGGGATCCAGTCGGGGTCTGGACCAAGTGTTATCTGTAGGGGCCACGCCGGGGCCGAATCCGCTCAGGCGGGCCCTGGTCCTATCGGGTCCGGTCGGACCGGCTCACCTGCCGCTTCGCTGATGCACCTCCACATGGACGGTCGGCGTCTCGGCCACACAAGGCAGCGCCTGCTTCAGGTCGCCCACGGCCTGGTCCATAGCACCGCCGCCGCTGCCAGGAGCAGCAGGTACCAGGCCCGAGCGTGGCCGCCGCCTGACGCCGGGCGCCACCACCACCTCCACGTCCACCTCAGCCACAGCTGCCAAAAAGCCTGCTGGCCCTGCCCGCACTTTGAATCTGCCGCGCTCCGAGTGCCGTCCCCTAACCCGGAAGCACTCTGGCCGGGCGAGCGGGGGGGGGTACTTCCGGCCGCTGGGTCGACTTCCGGCTGGGTCCCTGGACCTCCCCCGGGTGAGGGGAGCACCAAGCCGGGGCTGCAGGGGCGGTGGCCACGCTTGGGCCGCGCTCGCTGCTGCCCTCGGCCCGCGCCTCGCCCCTGCCACCGCCATGGGCAAGAAGCACAAGAAGCACAAGACTGAGTGGCGCTCGTCGTACGAGGGTGAGGCGGCGGGCGCGCTTTGTGACGCCGGGCCGGGTGGGCGTTCGCGCGGGCGGGCGGGCGAGCGACGGTCCCGGGGACGCGCTAAGGATCCCGGGCTCGCGTGCTTTCGCGGTGGGCGGGGACTGGGCTCGAGGGGCAGGGGGCTCGAGCTCTGAGTCTGGTTCATCTCCCAAGCCCTGGAGAAGAGCTAAGCATCTGAGTTGACTTGTGTCCGGGTTTCCAGGAGAAGCTCTTACTGGTCTGTCCTTCCGCCTTTCCCTGCCAGTGCCTGGTCCTGCAACAGTTCGTTCCGTGCCAGCGGACAAGGGGGTGAACAGAGGCCAGGGGGTATTGAGGATGCGGGATCGGGCTGCGGGGTCGCAGGTCCTGGTCTTGTTGCTTACCCCTGTCACTGGCTTCCTGAGGATAATGCAGTATGAGGGGGAAGGATATGAAGAGGAAAGGCAAGCAACACCCAGCCACTCTCAGCTTTGCCCCATGGTGTTTCCCTCATGCTTTTAGCATTCCCCTGCTCTGCCTTAGCAGGGCCAGTCCTCCTCTTATGTGGGCGTCGGCAGTAACACCCACACATTGGGCCAGCCATGCAATCTACCTGTGAGGTGTTTTCTCTAAGCATATACAGTGAGGGGCCGCCCTCTCTGTCTCTGCAGATTACACAGACAAACCCTTGGAGAAGCCTCTGAAGCTGGTTCTCAAGGTTGGAGGAAGTGAAGTGACTGAACTCTCTGGATCTGGCCACGACTCCAGTTACTACGATGATAGATCAGACCATGAGCGAGAGAGACACAAAGAAAAGAAGAAGAAAAAGAAGAAAAAGTCAGAGAAGGAGAAATATCTGGATGATGAAGAAAGAAGGAAGCGAAAGGTAAAGGAAGGTGGTGGCCAGCATGTGCTGGCCCCAAAACCCCTGGAGGGAAGGCATACAGAATGAGTGCTGCAGGGCTAGGAAAGGAGGGGGTATTTTGTTTGTAGGAAGACAGACCATAAAAGTAGTTTCTTCAGTTCTGGCTCTTTGAGCATTGCTTCTCCTCTGACTTTTGGGGAAGGTCTTTGCAAGAGCGGGAGTCTAGAGTGAGAAGAGTCTCTGGAAAGAGGGTGTTTCTCTCTTAGCTTTGTGTTTCTCCTTAGAATCAGGAGGTTTGCTTAAAGCTGTTTGCATTGCTCTCACTGCCTTGAATTTGCCTCCCAGGAAGAGAAGAAGCGGAAACGGGAAAAGGAACACTGTGACACAGAGGGAGAGGCTGATGACTTTGATCCTGGGAAGAAGGTAGAGGTGGAGCCACCCCCCGATCGGCCAATTCGAGCATGCCGGACACAGCCAGGCAAGTGATGGCATTTTCAAAAACTTCCTTGGAGTGTTGGAGCTTGTCACTAACGCAGTGGTTGGTACCATGTCCTGCAGCTTTTGGGGAGAAGCACAGAAGGAAGGGACAGTGTTTTCTCTTTCAAGGTCTCACATGAAATATAGCTGGATCTGAGGTTCTTGCCATCATCTTTGAACTTCTAGAGCAGGGTTTGACCAACTGTTGCTCCTGGCCTTTTTCTTTAAGCACGTGAGCTAAGGAGCTCATTATAGATGGGAGGCAGCTAGTGTTTCAATCAGTTATTCAGGACTTCAGAAACACTGGGAGCTGTGCTGGCTCCACCAAAGGAGAGCTTCTAGAACCCTCTGATCTGTGTGTGGTCACTTCCCTCAGAGGCTTCCAGATGGTCAGGTTGTTTGCCCTTTAGGGGTTTCTTTTCTTGCTGGGGGAGGTAGGAGGTATTGTATTGCAGTCGTGGTGGGGTGCTGTTTTCTGGCAGCACCCTCCCCTGTGCGAGTCATTGCCATGGTGAACAAGTAGGACTCGGGGCTGCTGAATGTGTTGAGAAGATCAAGTGCAAACAACATTTCATTAAATGAATGTGTTAGTACAAAGTTAGTACAGTCACTGGTAATTGTTGGCTTAATCTGACTTAACTCTTTGAGGTCATATACTGGTGCTTCCCCCTCAGTATGCCTGAAGAGCTAATGATCACATGATACTTTCTTAGTGATTCTGAAGAGCATTACTATTGGGTACCTGCCGGTCTTCACTTCTGTTGTGCCTTGGTTCCTCAATGGAGAATGGCATTTAGAAATCAAAGTCTGGGTGTACTAGGTGTAGCCCTCAGTGAACAGAGCTAGGAAAGGCCATTATATACATACAACTTCTAGAGGGAAGCTAGACTGACATCTGTGTTTACATTCACCAATAACTATGTTTTCACATGTGTGCCCGGAGATGTAGCTTGTAATAACTCCTGTGCAGTGTGTGTTCCTATCCCTATTTCACGCATGAAGAACAGACATATCCAGAAGTGTAGGACTCAAGTGAAATGATGGTGAATCCAGGATCAGCTTCTATATCCAAAGCCTTTGTTCTCCCTTTCATACCTTGTCTGTAATATACTAGGCCCATTTGATGATAGGGGCTGGAAATAGATTGATTGCTGATAGCTACATGTTCTTGTTTTAAGGGATATTGGCACTCAGGTTTAGGGACTGATGTGTGAGTGTCCTTTCCACCCAGCTGAGCTTTGTAGGGGGCCAAGGCTGGGTCTGGTTTATCTTTGTATCCAGTTCTTATTTGAACCTTCTTATTAAAATGCTGTGGAACTCAAACAAATAAGTACATACTGTGAAATTGGAGCTCTCCAGTGAAATGATATCAGAATCTTTTTGTTCAATTTATTTTTTTACTTTTTAAATCATCAGCTGAAAATGAGAGCACGCCTATTCAACAACTACTAGAGCATTTCCTCCGCCAGCTCCAGAGGTAAAGAGTGTTTCTAAAGAGCTTGGGGACATTTGGGTGTCCTTTTCTCTGAGGCATTCTTGCCCCCACCACCATCATGTGTGAAGTAGATACTTGGCTTTTACTGGTAATACCTTGTCTGACTGGGTGGCAAGCATGTGGGCAAGCACCATTGGAGAGCAGAGTGGGGAGGGCTCTGTCACTGTGGGGGATTGTCAAAGACGCTGTGATGTAAATGTCATGGCTATAGCCAGGATGCTGGTTTTGGAATTTTTAGTGTATCCAAAAATACCTACCACAGTTTTAGAGAGCATAACTTTTATTTCTTATTTTTAAGAAAGAAACTTTGGTCAATTATATTAATATTTTTGTTGTGAAGGATTTTGTATCATTCAGAAATTTAGGTTTTAGGGGTTTCCAGTTCAAATAAAGATGTTTTTGTTTTCAGAAAAGATCCTCATGGATTTTTTGCTTTTCCTGTCACGGATGCAATTGCTCCTGGATATTCAATGATAATAAAACATCCAATGGATTTTGGCACAATGAAAGACAAAATCATGGCTAATGAATATAAGTCAGTCACGGAATTTAAGGTAAATTAATTTCAGTTCCTAAAATGATTGTTTGGAAGCTCTGCATTAATTTATGCTCTGTAAATGCTTCATTCATCTTAGGTCATTTCCAGTTGCAAGCTTTCACAGGTGTTTCTGTATTTGGGTTGATGTTTCACAAACATCAAGGAAATGGGTTGGTTGTAATTTTCTCTGTATTTTGGTCTAGAACAGTGATTTTCAACTTTTTCATCTCAGGGCACATAAACTAATTACTAAAATCCTGTAGCACACCAAAAAATATATTTTTGGCTGATCTGACCAAAAAAATAGGTATAATTTAAATTTATTCACACCAGACAGCTATTATTGTTTTGGCTGTTGTAATTTTTTTTATTTGACAGTCTATGGGCAAAGAGGTCAGTGGCCCTGCCTGGTGTGGCGTGGTTAAAACTGCTACAGGAAGTCATGTCAGGAGACAACAGAACCATTGACCACACACGATGCAGTGTGATCATGTGCTAATCATTTCCTGAACGTTATGAGCTATGGCTCTTAGATTTAAATGTGTACAATATTGTCATAGGTGTATGTCTGTGAAATCACTACAGTGTTTTTTCCAACATATGGCCTATTTGCTAAAATTTGTTTAAAATGACAGTGAATTAATAACAAAAAATAACCTATTAACTTAATTATAAGCAAATCTTGGTTAAGAGCATTTTAAGATTAATAGAATATTCATATTCACAAGTGACACATGGATTGGAATTTTGTTCGTTAAATCTGAAGTCTGTTAAATCAAGGTCCTCAAAATTGAGGGTTTACTGTATTATGCTCAAAAAAGTACAGACTTTGTTTCATGCAAGTAAAGATCAGTGAACAATTATGAAAATTTCTCTGAAAGGGTTTTAAAGTTAATTTTTTAATTAAAGAAATTTAATTGTTTTTTACCTAATTTCCAGCTCTTCATTTTTGCCTCTAAACTCTTTGCTGTTGTCTGGATGGTATTTCAAACTTGATGAATTTTTCTTTTCTTTTTTCAGGCAGATTTCAAACTGATGTGTGATAATGCAATGACATACAACAGACCTGATACTGTGTACTACAAGTTAGCTAAGAAGATTCTTCACGCAGGCTTTAAGATGATGAGCAAAGTAAGAAAGCCACTAACATCGAGGAGCCACAGAAACGAGAGTTCTCCTCCTCTACGTTGTTTATGCCTAAACAGAAACTCACTCACAGTGAATGACATGCTTCCATCTTTCCGTCACTGGCCACGGCATGGACCCCTCTGCTTTAGGGTAGACACCGCAGGCTGCCCTCTCCATGTCCCTCTCCTCCAGGCACTCCTCTTTCTGTTCCTGCTCCTGCCCTAGCTGTAACATCTCCTTTAGGGTGGGTGGACAGTTCCAATCTGTTGATCTCAACTCTAGGTGTCTGTCTCACTGGTTTGCCAGCAGCCTTTGGGTTTGTTTTGTATGGTTGCCTCAGTGAATCCAGCCAGGAGATCCTTATCATCCTGAATGGTTTGCCAGGTCTGTCCTGTGAGCCATGTTGCATGTGTCGTGTGTCTAGGACCAGTGCCTTGTGCCCGATGAGCCTGTAGGTGAGGTGCAGCCCTGTGCCCTCTGGCCTGTTCCCTTCTGTCAGCTCTGAGCACTTGCCAGCTAATTGCACCCTTTGGTGCTGACCCCATGAGCACCTCCCACTGCACTGCATGGAAGGTTAGCTGATAGGCCAGGTGAGGCTGTGGCCATCCCCATCCCATCCCATCATCATGGCGCCTTGGCTGTGAGGGAGAGGTAAAGTCGTGCTGCTCTGTCCTTTCTGATTCTAGGAGCGGCTGTTAGCTTTGAAGCGCAGCATGTCGTTTATGCAGGACATGGATTTTTCTCAGCAGGCAGCTCTTCTGGGCAATGAAGACACAGCTGTTGAGGAACCTGTTCCTGAAGTTGTACCCGTACAAGTAGAAACTGCCAAGAAATCGAAAAGGCCGAGTAGAGAAGTCATCAGGTAAAGAGAAGTGCCCTTGTCTATGGAGTCGGACACCTACCTTGGGAAGGCGGGTGCTTCCCGCAGAGAGCAGGTTAGGGACACAGGCCTGTGTTTGTGCTGGTATCTCCAGAGTAGCTTAGGGATAGGCTGCTTGTGCAGCCTGGTGGGAGGAACACAGCTCCTCAGAAGCTTCAATATATGTTCAGAGGGACATGATCATCTTTCCCTGTCCACCTTGAGAGTGAAGTGACCATAATGTGTGGGTAATGAATGTCACCATTATCACTGGACAGTGTCAGAAGACCATGGACCCCGCAGTCAGTTCTGTGAGGAATGGTGATTTGCTGTGTGACTCATGCTCTCCACATATAGACGCACCACCATTCTACAGCAAGCACAGTAACTTGTCCTGGAGGAGAGTCAGTGTTACACTGATGGACACAAGAGGCAAAAGGGCTGAGACAGCCCCCACTTGCATGTACACTGCTCTGTCCCAGGTGTGACACGATGAGCTCATCTGTCCCGCCTTGCAGTATGTCTACTGGTCACTGCTATTCCCACATGTATCCTGTTTGTAAATATTTGTTGGCTCGTTACTTCCAAGAAGCCTCCTTACATTCAGGACACATGCTGGGGATCTGGGCTTGCCTGTCCCAGGCTGATGGAGCAAAATTGTGTCATGTTGGGTAGGCAACACACATGACAATGTGCATTTCTCACCACGCTCCCTCAGCTCCCTGCTCCTGTAGCTGTAAACGCTGGACCAGGGGAAGGGCCTTGTAGGTTCAGGATCCCCAGGCAGGGCTTGCTCCCATGGCTCCTTGGAGGGGTCCCACCCACCTGCTTCTGGAACCTTCTACAGAGACTGTCTCCCTCGGGTGCTGCACCTAGCACCTCTCAGTTTTTTAAATCAAGAACTCCTCCACATGGAACCTGAGGCTGGCTTGTTAAAGTCTTGGGGCATCCCTTGGGCCTTGCAGTGGAGGCTGCTCTTCAGCCCACAAGCAGCCTCGTACTCCCAGCCCCAGCTCGCCACCAGCACCTCAACCCTCCACAGAATTTTTGCCACTTTTCCTAGTGGTGCCTTGAATAATGCTTGAACTAGTGAGGCTCCTGTCATGTGGTATTTCTTCTATTTTTCTTAAAGTAACTGAAATGTAACTGAGACGTGAGAAATATGGAAAATTTACTTATTGTTCTTCTTAATGGGAGGGTCTTGTTTTATGTGGTTAGAACTAAAAGGAAAGGGAGCAAAAGTGCACTTTGTGTCACTCCTACTGGTCCTTTATGTGACTTGGGGGGCGCTAGGAACTGACCACAGTGGGAAGGAGTGAAATGGTGTGCGCTCTGCCTCCTGGTGACTCGTGTGGTGTTCCTGCCTTGTAGCTGCATGTTTGAGCCAGAAGGAAATGCTTGCAGCTTGACTGACAGCACAGCAGAAGAGCATGTGCTGGCCTTGGTGGAGCACGCTGCGGATGAGGCTCGAGACAGAATCAACCGACTCCTTCCAGGTGGCAAGGTAGTGCTCCCTGGTGGGTGTGGGTGTTTTCTGCCAGGACGATGGCACAGCTGTCAGAATCAAGAGTTAACATCAGGATGTACATGTGTCTAGTCCAAGCTTCATTGCTGTCATGGGGTGCCTTTGTCACTGGAGGATCCAGCTCAGGAGCACATGCTATAGTCAGGGTCAGCTCCTTGTCCTCTGTGGCCATTGTAGCCACTGGTCCTATCTCATGGGGGTGAAGGGGTCCTCCAGGGACAGAAGCGTGGGTCAGGAGTATGTTAACCTCCATCACTCGACAGAGGCTGAGCCAACCAGGCTTCCCTGCTGTAGTTAATTCTTTTCCCTGGGTACTCATGTCTTTGTGTGCCCTGCAGTCACTCATGGGTCTGACCCAGGTATGGCTGGTCCTCAGGAGGAGGTCTCAACCATCCTGTGAGCATCTCCTCTACTCTGACACAAGAAGACGTTCTAAGCCAGCATGTCCAGTAGAAATAATGCAAGTCACATTTGCTTTAAACTTCCTAGTAGTTGTGTTAACAAGGACGCAGGTGACATTATGATATATTTTACTTTACCTGATATACCCAAGATCTTATTTCAATGTGTAGTCTGAACTAGAACCTCACATTTTCATACTAAGTCTGTGAAATGCAGATCGTAAAGAATTCAGAAGTGATAACTTTTTCAATATGTCGGGTTATATAAATTCTGTTAAAATTAATTTTGCCTGCTTCTTTTTGGTTATTAATGTGCCTGTTAGAAAGTTTGAGGTTCCCTGTGTGGCTTATGTTGTCGTTCTGTTGCACCTGCTGATCTGCACCTGTTGCGCTTTAGCCTTGGAATCGGCTGTTTCTCCAAGGATCCCTGGTTCCTTAGTGGAGAATGGTGTTCAGAAACCCAGACCTGGATGCTGTGTATATGTGGTTCTCAGTGGATAGAACTAGGAAAGGCTGTTACACACAGCATCTAGAAGGAACCTAGACCGACCTCTGTGTTTATATTCACCAAAAACCATGTTTTCCTACTGCACCTCTAATGCCACCCAGTATCACTGGGCCTGCTCTCCCTTTTTCCCTTTCGGTTTTGTAATTCCACAGTGAAAAACCTGGCTTTCGTTACCCTTAATACACTTATTTGATTAAGAGTAACCAATCCCACATCCCCTTATGCCCTACTCACCCTGCTTGAGCCCTGGTTCCCCTTTCGGGCTTGCTGCTCCCTCTCAGACATTCGGTCCCAGTTTGGGCTCCAGCATCTGGACAGGTGGGCACCCTTCTCCGCCTCTTCACCATGCACACTGACACAGAGGTGCCTTCTTTTACTCTCTTCATGGCCTGCAGAGGAGGAGTTGGTCTTATCTGGTGGTTGGTTTTAAGTGGAAAGTTCCCATGTGTTTTAGAGATGGAGCCTCTGGGCTAATTGTTGTCTTGTTCTGACTTGTTTCGTAGAGGCTTCTGACCTACTATAAAATGTTACTAGGTAAAGTTTTGTTTCAAAAGCTCCTTTTTAGAAGGTGTCATGAAGAGCTTTTCTAAGTTCTTTCATTGCATTTGTGTGCACTTTACTTGCAAGTGGGTCTTAAACTCCAGGGAAGGATATGAGAGGGGCCTCTGGTCTTTGTTCATGAAGAAACAAGTGACCTCTGTGGCCTTTCAGGGTTGTCCAAGCTAGGCCATGCTCCTAGGCCTTTGTTTTGTTGGAGCTTCAGTAGAAGTCTCATGTGTAGAAGCTAAGGGCACACTCCTGGGGGGAGTGTGCACTCAGGCCTGCTTCCTTGCAGATGGGCTATCTGAAGAAGAGCGGAGATGGGAGCCTGCTCTACAGCGTGGTCAACACAGCTGAGCCAGACGCCGACGGTGGGTGGCCCCTCTCAGGGCTCAGTTTTCTTTTTAGCCTTCATGCTATTCTACTGACCTCTATTCCTATTCAGTGATTTTAAAACCTTTTAACCTGATTGTAATGTCTATTTTCCCTGGAGTAAAGTGCAGATAAGAAGCACTGTTTGGTTTCTCATGCCTGCACAGCTCCCCTCACCATGACACCTATGTGGTAAATGGACTGAGGGTGGTTGTCCAGGGGGGGCGGGGGTGCTGGTCAGACCTAAATGACCGAGATCCCTAGGACAGCCAGCAGGGCTAGAGTTGCACTCCCGCAAAGCTGCAGGCTTGGGGCTGGACTTCCCGATACTGTCATGAGGGATTTACCTCACAAGTTCACTGAGAGCTCCTTTGTCAGAAACTAGTGCCCAACTCTGCCCTACCCTCAAAGCTTGAAAGAGGTAACTGTCAGCTCAAACACGGGTTTTGGAAGAAAAACCCCTGTTGATAAGTACATCAAGGAAGATCTTGAAGGAGACATAAATACTGGTTTCATCCAATCTCTGTGATCATTTTTGTGGTCTTTGAGAAGTCTTTCTGTACTTTTCCATCTTGAAAGAGATTTCAAAGGCTTGTCCTATGAAGAAAAGCAAAACTCACTCCAGTGAGTTTTGAATATGCATATGTGCACACACACAGAGAAAATGAAACACTTTTCTTGGCCTTGCTCACATAGATGCCCGGCAGCCCCCATGGACCTGACATGCCTGGTGGCATTATTGCACCCAGCTCTTGACATGCAGGTTTATTTAGTGTTCTCTGATGTGTACAGAGTATAAACTCTGATCAGTTTCTTTGCTCTTTAGCCAGAGTGAATCATACTCTTCTTCATAAGAGAATAGATGAGTTGATCAGCAGTTAGCTTAGAGAGCATGAGGTAGGGGTTCTGATTGGGGATTTGAAGAATCCTGGGCAGGTCACATGAATAGTATGTGAATGACAACTTCAATATAGAAAATGTGCAGTTGGAGAGTGTACAAAGGTGGGGGCTCCACTGTTGCTATTAGAATCATTCAGCATTTCTTAGAGGTGGTGAGTGGTTAGTTTGAAAATGTTATGTTGCTAGTGTCGTGGTCAGAGAGCTGAAGTTTTTCATTATGTTGACTTCGGAGTAATCATAAAGTGAAATTGGAGTGCAGTTAAGGTTTGAGAATGGCAGTTGGCTTTTGTAAATTTGATTTTAGATGGTCTTTATAGAGAGCCCTCAGGCCCTCTCTCCCACACATACCTACTCTGATTTAAAGAGAGTGCTTGAGGTGCTGTGTGGGGCTGGGGGTTCCCAGAACCCCCAGCTCACAGCCCTGGTCTTCTTGCAGAGGAGGAGACCCACCCAGTGGACCTGAGCTCCCTCTCCAGCAAGCTGCTTCCTGGCTTCAGCTTCACCACACTGGGCTTCAAAGACGAGAGACGGAGCAAAGGTAAGTGGGGAGGAGCGCACAGGTCAGTGAGTCACTGTAAAGGAGTGAGTCCCCAATTCCTCCTCCAAGATCTTCCTATTTTTAGAACTGTGTTTAGATTCTGATTTTGAGACTAGTAATAAAATTAAGACCATTTGAAGTGATGGGAATAAAAATGACATTGGGCAAGTTCCTCCTTTGTCATCTGCTCTTTACTGATGGATGGGTCTCAGCCCTGCACTTAGTGCAGTTCCCTAGATGGGCTGCTGCCGTGATAGCTAGGACTCTTGGGGCCAGGTGGTAGTGAACTAGTGGTGGAAATTTAATTTCCTCCCACAAACTATCACATTTTATCCATTTGGACAGGGTGGTGATGCTGCCTGCATCCGAGAGAGATCTGTGAGTGACTGTCTCCAGAGAGCATGAGGGAGGGTGTGGGTGCACTGGCTGCATTTGTATTGGTGGTTGGCTATCTGGTTTGTTTTAGAGTGTCTGTTAGTATGTGTAGCTGTTTTCTTCCCAGGGGACCCTTTGATTATCACACTGGTGTGCTACTGGCATCTAGCAGGGAGAGGCCCAGGCTGCTGCTTCATACCCTTTCGTGCCCCGGACACAGCCGTCTTGGCCCCTCACATTATTTGTGCAGAGGTGCCAGCATGTACCTCCCTCAGGACAGTGACCCTCTGATTCCCCTTACAACCCCTCAGCATGAGCTGGCCTCTGTAGATGCGGTTGCCAGTGATGTCTGGGATGCGACATGACCGGCACCAAGAAGCCCTTCTGCTTGTCGCACTCACCTCCTTACAGAATACTGAACCATTCTCTGCAGCCATTTGCCACAGAGTTAAAAACAGGGTGATGAAGTGATTCTCCTAGTTATGCCCCCAAAGTTTTTACTAGTTCAGCTGTACTCACTAGTTCAGCAAGAATTTCATAGAGGAGAAAGGATGCCACTGGGGGTGATATGTTGTGCAAGACTGTGGGTGAGCAACACAAGGAGAAAGCTGGAGTGCATCTTGTACTGGATGCAGTTTGAGTGTAAATCTGACGCTTCTTATGCTTTTACTTTTTCTTTCACTCTCAGTCACATTTCTCTCAAGTGCCAGTACTGCACTTTCAATGCATAATAATTCTGTATTTGGAGACTTGAAATCAGACGAAACAGAGCTTCTGTATTCTGCCTACGGAGATGAGACGGGTGTGCAGTGTGCACTGAGGTAAGCTGTGCCTGGAGACATGGGCCTGTTTCTTGCTTGCTCTGTGGTGGGAGCCATTTTCCCACTGAGTAGTTCAGAACTCATTTGCGGCCAAGTGGGGGAGACATCCACTGGCAGCAGGTTCAAATAGCAGAAATTTCCAAGTTATTTTCAGTGAAGTTTGGGTAACTCAGTCACAATTTTAAGAAGGTGGTGATCCAGGCTGTAGCTCAAAAAAGCATTTGTGTGTATGTGTATAACCACCTGTGTGTTTAGTAAGAGTTTGTTTCACAATTGTATTGAGATGTGGTTCTTGGTGGCTCCATTAGTCAGCTTGGGCTGTGTAACAAGCCCACCAGACAGAGCAGTAAACAGCTGACATTTATTGTCTCCTAGTTCTGTAGGCTGCAAGTCTAAGATGCAGGTGTCAGCAGAGCAGCTTTCTCCTGAGGCCTCTTTGTGTATTTTTCATTTTTTGTGGCAAAAGAGAAGTTGGTTACTCATGAATTTTAGTAATTTTCTCTAGGGAAAGTAACTTAATTTTGCTATATCCTCTAAGAAGTGGAATCTTTCCATACTAGATCTTTGTTTTATTCTAAAAAGAAACAGAATATCTGAAAAATAAAAAAAGTCAGCAGCTAATACAGTAAATGAATACCTAGCCCAGATTTTTGTGATACAAAAGAAAAAGTAGAAGACTGAGGAGGAATTTCTTACCGGAGAGAATGGTGTCATAAGTTGGTGACCCTCCCCTTTACCCTGCTTACTCTGGCAGCATGCTCACAGCCCTTCAGGGACACCAGTCATCTTTTGGTCAGGTAGCACTGTGTGTGGCTGGACCAGACTTGCTTTCCCTAAGTGTGTGCTCCTTAAGCACGTACAGATTGTGTGCTGTACAGTGAAAAGTCACAGCGGAAGAGCAACACTTGAAGGCAGGCAGACAGGGCCTGGCCTTGGATATCAGGGCCCCTTCCTACTGGACTCCCCACACCACCTTCCCCAGACACTTTGCCCTGTGGCACTTCCAGTCCATACTGTGAGTGTTCTGGCCAGTCCCTTTTCTCAACTGTCATTTGGTGGTTTATCATAAAATGTTCCTGGTAGACACTTGGGTAGTGTCACTTCCAGAACAGCAGCCCTCCTCGCTCTGTGTGAAGGTCTTTGAAGTCTGGACAGCCCTTTTGAGCCTTTTCCATGCTAGGACCATGGGTTATCCATTTGCTGCCTTCTTTTAAACTTCTTGGTAGTTTTATTTTGGTTTTTAAAGCATTCACATGGCCCAAAAATCAAAGTGAAACTAAAAGGTGTCCATGGAGAGCCTGGCTTCTACAACTGCTCCCTCCCCTCTTAAGTAAGTAGCCATTTACACTGTGCATCTCTTCTCAATCTACTTGTATCTTAAAATCCAAAACAAATAGCTATGAATGTGCTTCTTTACAGAGTTAGTATAAGTCATCTTATGTATGTGTATACACTGTTCTTCACCTTTCTTTTTTTTAAATTAATTTTTTCTTAAGATCTTTTTAACTTTTTTGGGTCATGGTCCACTTTGAGGATCCAGTGAAGTTTGAACCTCCACATCTGGGAGGTTCGCAGCTCTCAGAAAGAACCTCTCATGGAGCAGTGGTTGAGGTGTACTGATGTGACAGGCTTCTCTGCTCAGGACTGCTGGCAATAGAGTCTGGAAGATGAGAGCACATAGTGTTTGTGTCAACATATTCTCTCCTGACCCTTTTCAGCCTGCAGGAGTTTGTGAAGGATGCTGGGAGCTACAGCAAGAGAATGGTGGACGACCTTCTGGACCAGATCACAGGTGGAGACCACTCACGGATGCTCTTCCAGCTGAGGCAGGTGGGCTGCACTGTGGCGAAATTCCTGTAAGAGCCCATCCAAACAACTGGCTTCTCAGGGAAGAATGGGCTGTTTTTAGATTATCTCTAGTAGTTCTTCCTTCACTCATTTTTCATTTTTACTTTTAACCACCAACTGTCTTTAAAAGAGGCTTTTAAAAGCCTTCTCTATTTACCACATATTCACTCTTCATAACTTTGTGTATGTCCAGATTTCTTTCATCTGCTGTCATTTTCCTTTGTCCTGAAGAATTCTTTTATAGTATGGGTTTGCTGCAGTGAATTTGGTCAGCTTTTCTTTGAGAAAAGTCTTTATTTTACCTTAAATTTTTAAAAAAATATGTTTTTGTTGATTTCAGAGAGAGGGAGGGAGAGGGGGAGAGAGAGAGAGAGAAACATCAATGATGAGAGAGAGTCATTGATTGGCTACCTCCTGCACACCTCCTACTGGGGATTGAGCTCCAAACCAGAGCATGTGCCCCAACCCAGAATCAAACCTTAACTTCCTGGATCATAGGTTGATGCTCAACCACTGAGCCATGCCGGCCAGGCTTACCTTCATTTTTGAAATTTATTTTTCTTGGGTATGAACTTAATAGGTTGATGTTGTTTTCCTCTTTACTTTAAAAGATATCTGACTTGCAGTGTTCCTGTGTCTGCAGTCATTTTTATCTTTGTTTTCCATTTGTAATGTGTGTTTTTTAAGTCAAGATCAAGCCTTGACAAACAGGCCCATGAGCTAAGAATGTTTTTTTACACTTTTTTAAGATTATTAAAAAAAAGAAGACAACTATGCTACAGACCCTACATGGCCTTCAAAGCCTCAAATACAGGGGTAGGCAGAAGTAGGCTAACAGTTGTGAGTACATGAGAGATTATTCTTGTATTTATTTACTGTAGCATTTGTATTTCCATACAAACAACTATAAACCTCCTTTTGCCCCTGTATTTGCTGTCTGGCCCTTCAGAGGAAAAGTTTGCTGACTTCTGCTCTAGATGCTTTTAATTTTTAATCTTTATAACTGATTTTCAGCAACTTATTATAGTTTTCAACAAATTTAGAAGAATTTTCAGCTATTATTTCTTCAAATATTGTTTGCACCCTTCTTTCATCTTTTCCGAGACACTGACCGTTGTGTTAAGATAGCTTAACATATTCCACACATTACTAAAGCTCTCCTTTTTTTTTTAAAGACTTTTTTTCCTCTTTCAGTTTGAAGAGTTTCTATTGTCATGGCTTTGAGTTTAGTAATCTTTTCTTATGCCATGCCTAAATCTGTTAATCCCAAACAGTAAACTTTTCATTTAAGATACTGTTTTCTATCTCTAGAATTCCATTTAGTTCTATTTTTTTTTTTTTTTGCATCATCCTTTCTCACATTGTGTTTTTGTTTTCCTTTAAATCTTTGAACGTGTTCATAATCTTTATTATAGCTTCTTTTAAAGTCCTTACCCACTAATCCTGTCATTTCTATCATTCTGGATCTATCTCTGTTGGCAAATTTTCCTTTGGTTTATAGGCCATGATTTGCTGCTTTGTTATCTGGTTGGATGCTGGGCTTACACTGCTGTGTGTTTAGACTGTGCTAATACAGCAGCTATTAGCCACAGGTGGCTATGGGGAAATTTAGAGGTAGCTAGTCTGGATTTAGAAATGTCCAAAGTGTGAGCTACAAACTAGAATTTTAAAGACTAGTACAAAAAAAGAAATGTAAAAACATTTTAATGATTATTTTGTTTGATTTACATGTTAGAATAAAAACATATTCTATAGATTAAGTAAACTGTTAAGACTAATCGCACTAGCGTTAAGGTTAATTTTAATATGGCTACTAGAAAATTTAAAATTAGTTGTAAGCTTACATTATATTTCTGTTGGACACGATTGGTCTGGTTTTTATTTTCTTCCTTTAAAAAATGTTTATGTTGATTTTGGCAGAGTTGGTACTTCTGAATGACCTGATCCTCTTGGGGCTTGTTTTTAAGCTTTGTTAGGATCGGTCTAGGCAACCTTTCTTTTAGGGCTATTTTGGTTTAAATACTAAGGAGTGGCCTTTTTGAGGTCTCTTCTGGTGGCCCTAGTTTCTGTGAGGTGTCTGCTTTGGCTGGGTAGAGTTCAGACATGTCTCACTCTATGTGCATAGCTCTGTTGCATTTCATCTGTATGTGCACAGGTTAGTGTCATCCTGGCCCAGCATCCCTCCCAGATTTCTGGAGCTTCTACTCTGAGCAGTGCGCTCCTCTCTAGACTCTGTCTTGCTAGCCTGTGATCTGTGTGGCAGCCAGGATCTGGGGGCTGTTCTTTGTTTGCACTGTGGTCTGAAAGTTTCCTCGTGGCACTGTCTCTGGACACAGCATCTGGAACGTGCATCTGCAGCATGTGTCTGTACATCGTGTGGTGGTTATAGTAGGAGGCCCTAAAATGTGCTGGCACCTCAGTTTCCTTTTTAGGTTCCAGTTTCATCACTCTCTGATAGGGAATTTGTGTTGCAGAGTTGTATCATTTCAGATGGGCCACAGCATTAAATAATACTAAAATGTACGGTAAAGGAAGCTGATACGAAGAAACAGACATTAAAATATGTGAATACTTATTTTTCTGCTTAGAAGTTTGTGAAAATCTTAACACAACAAATCTCAGAAACATTATTTTGAACAAAAGCCCCAATACAATCGTGTACAAACTGAATGGCTATTTTGGGGATATATATGCAGGAGTAGAGTATTTTTAAGGTAGTGCCCCTGCCAGATTATAGAACAGTGGCTCAGTGCAGCATTCAGGCTGTAGTCACACAGTAGTAGTCAAGTATAAGCCTTCTTCCAGGCACTGTACATGCCGAGGAGAAGGGTGCATGGCCCCATAGCTCTGCCCATCCAAGGGCAGTGACACCATCAGGTACCTTGCTACTGTCAGGATTTGAGCTGGACTTGTGCAGCTCTTCTAGGTTAAACCATTAGGCCTGGTATTTTCCTGAGCTGCCCTGGAGATCCAGGGTCCAACATCTGACTTTTTTCTTTTGTTTTACGCCATCCAAGGCTGCAGAAACAAGATTGGGTGTCCTCTCACCCCTTCATCTCTGTTTTGCCCCCAGTGCTCTCATGGGCACTTGGCCCCCAGGAATCGTGGCTGGTGCTGTGTGAATCAGGCCCTCCGTGGTAGAGTTAGCTTTCTCACACTTCCAGCTGCATGGAAGTATTGAGGCCCTGCTCTGATTCACAATATAGTGGGAACGTAATGAGCACAGCCCAAGAGTTGTGAATAAGACACCACATGTGTCCGTGGTGTGGAAGAATTGTCCTATATAAGATCATTTGGAAAAACTGGTTTCCTGCCTGTTTTGCTTTGCAGAGGAGAAATGTCCCGATGAAGCCCCCAGATGAAGTAAAGGTGAGTTCCTTGGACATGTAAGTAAAAACATAATTTTTAGCGCTCCAGCAGGGCGGTTGTATTCTGCCTTTGAAACAGGATGAATGAGAAGAACTTCATGAACTGTCTTATTTAGAAACTGAGTAAGTTTTTGATGACTAAGATTAAGTGGTAGTTCCCCCCCCCCCCCATTTTTAATGGCTTGGGGTAAGGGATGTAAAACCACAGTATATTCCTCCAAATCCAGACTCAGTCATTCACAGGTGCCAGGCAGGTGGGCCTGCTCCAAGGCCTGCAGGGCATACAGCAAGCACTGTTTCTGCAATGGGTTCTTCCAGTCCTGAAAGGTGGGTACACCAACTGGCAAGTGCTGTGTGCCATCAGCTGGGTGCACTGCATGCTTGTGAGATGAGTTTGGCACATCTAGGTCATTGGGGCCTTACCAGTGCCTAATATAGATGGTCTCTATTTGAGGAAACTGTTCCCTGTGATCTGGCTAAGTCCCCCCCCCCCCTTTTTCCCTGTTTCTTGGGAATAACTTGGAGCACACATGTTGGAGCAGAGACGCCAGGACACTGGGCAGGGTGTTGGGGCCTGGGCCATAGTTATTACCCGGGCTTGGTGGTTGGAGGGCTTGCCTGGGGCAGGAGGATCAGGTGTCTGGCAGGTGGGGCTTGTTGAGTAACAGACCAGAGAAGGTAACATGGTGTCTCTTCAGATGGTGTGCTTCCCAGTGTGGATGGGTACATAAGGCAACCAGGGTTCTGCTCAGGCTCTCTGTCTGGTTATGCAGACACCCTCTGGGGAAGAGTGTAAGCCCCACACTCATCTCTGAAAACCTGGGATGCACTGCAAGCTGCCTTGAGCTGGGATCCTGGCACACATTCTTACCCTGCTGCCAGGGCCTCCACAGGGACAGCCCCAGGGCAGGTGTGCAGCTTTCTGAAGGGGCCTCCTGTTACCTGTGCTGTCCCTTGTGCTGAGCACCCGCTTCACACCCCTCTTCGACCCTGTGGTGGCTGTGCTCGTCCCTGCAGTTGGTCCATTCTGTGCTTTCCTATCTGTCTATGATGTGCAGCCTGATGTTGACATGGGATGAGGCACCCACCTCTATTCACTTCATTCCCTCATCCTCTGCCCTTCATGGCATCTGTGGCAATGTGCTTCTGTCACCACTCAGGGCTCCCAGACATTTCTGCAAATATAGTGCTCACTTTTGCTTTAGGATTAACTTTTTAACATCCTCAAAGGCATAAACTTTATTGGTAGCATTTTCAGTGGTTTCTGAGAATGTAGATCTCCACACGTAGCTAGCAGAAGTGGCCAAGTTTCCCACAGGTGGGCCTGTAAAGGTCTAGCCTTGGGAAGGCTCTTTGGTATGCGCGCATGATTAGGGTGTGGGGTGGGGTGTTGCTCTGCCTGGTCTCTAGGGAAATGAGTGGTGCTAAATGCCCTTCTGCTAGTGGAGTAGGTATGAGCAACCCAGTTTTTTTCAGGATGCCTTGGGTTCCAACTTGCCTCATGCTTTAGGATCATCAGGTAAACCTGTAACATCCTTCAAAGACACGCTGTGGGATGACCCCCTGAGTATGAGGAGTGAGGGCTTTGGTGTTGGGCACTGAGCAGGATAACTAAAAACTCTAATCCTCAGTCTCTGGTTAAGAGGCAGGGTGGTAATGGTGGGGTTGTTGTAGGAATTTATGGTGACACTCAAACCTTGGTGCTTGGCCCATCATCGGGCTCTGTAAAACATGAGTTCAGCCTGATGTACTGATGGCCTAAATTGTTACAGTAATAGTTCCTCTTGGAAGAGACTGCTTGTCAAAGCACACACAGAAGTAGGTTTTGTAAAAGCCGAGGGGAGGAAGCAAATTCACAGATCACCATGGCAGAGGGTTTCACACTGAGGCCAAGGCTGCCCAGTGGGCATGGGGGTCATAGGCCTGGTACCCCCTTGCTCAGCAGCAAAATCCTCAGCTTCTTTCAGTCACTGGGTTCCTGTTAGTCACTGGATGGAGGTGGACACCCTCCCTACCGTTCAGGTTAGCAGAGGTCCTGTCTGAGCCCCGGGAGAGTGCTGAGGGTGGAGTGAGGGCGCACAGAAGGCATACACCCCAGCCAGGGCCATAGACTCAGCATCTGTCCTGTGGAGCTTTTGTTTCTTAACTACTTGGTGAAGAAATGATGTCACTCCGGACTGTCAGTTGGGGAGGACACTGTCATTTGACACTAAATTGTCTAGTAGTGACTTAGGACTCAGCACTCATGTAAAGTATGTGATTTGGCAGGATTTCGAGGGCCTTAAAATACTGGAGATGGCCCTTCAAATATTTACTTAAAATATAGCTATGTTAATCCTAAAATTCTAATAGCCTGAGAGTAGTAGCAAATCAGAAGGAAGAAAATTTGCGTGTATGGTAGGATAGAGTATTTCAAGGAAGGTGGGCTGGCCATTTCTGTAATGATGTAGAAAGAGTGGGGAATTGACACAGCAGAAAACTTCCAGAGAGAAGTTGTGCCTCATGAGAGTCAGGACAGCAGGGGTAGCTACAGTCTGTACCCTCGGGAGTCTCAACGGTTCCCTCCACACCCGTAAGTCCCCAGAGAGCCAGCAGCCTTTGTATATCGGTCTAGTATTCTTGGCCTAGATAGTAGCTCGCTCATGAGCTCATACCCATTGGTCCCTGGACAGTAGCATGGGCTGGACACAGCTTACTTTTGCCCACTCCTTGGAATTGGACATGGCAGAGCAGGCCTGTACTGCCAGTGGATGTTCACTGCCCACTTAGTAGTCTTTCCCTCTTTTGTTTCCCATTTTCTGCAGGCTGGAGACTCCATAGGAGATGGTGGCTCTGTTTTGGATTTCATGTCAATGAAGTCGTATTCTGACGTCTCTCTGGACATCTCCATGCTCAGCTCTCTGGGTAGGTTGTGCTGGGCACATGCCTTCCATGTAACACTGCAGTAGGATCATCAGGCTCAGCTGAAAGGAAGTGACCCCTAGTAGTGCGTTTCCACTTAGCCTGAGGGGTGGTCCCTGGGGGCACAGGGCTGGTATACTGCAGCCTGTCCTTGTTCCCCAGAGGATGGCATAGCCTAGTGAGTGGCCATAGGTGAGATGACTCCTGATGAGGCTTGCCTGGATCTCCTTCCTGGCTTCAGGCTCCATCTTTAGAATCACTGGGTCCTTCCATTCTTTTGGTGTATCGGCGTGCTCAAGTGTGCCCACCAGGATGTTCCCTCGTGGGCTGCTGACCCTCCCCCCACCCCATGTGAAATGCCCTCTAACACAGCATTCAATCTTTTGAAGTCTACTCTGCTATCCCAGCTGCCTGTTGATTAGTAGTGGTCATGGTACATCTTCATCCCTCTGCTTACTTTGGACACACATGTGCTTTTCACCTGAGAGCAACTCCCCCCACCCCCTGGCACATGTAGCAACATCTGGAGACATCATTGCTTGTCACAGTTGGGAGAGTGGTGCTTCTGGCATCACATGTAGAGGCCAGAGATGCTGAACCTTTTGAAACGCACAGAATAGTACCCCCACAAAGAGTGACCTGGCCCCAGTGTCTATAATACCTTATGTTAAAATGGATTTCATCAAACAATTTTAAGAGCATAAAGTAAAGTCTTGCTTTGTCATCCACCCTGACAGTCTCTGTCTTTTGGTTGGAGTGTGTTTTGCCCAATTACAAGAACTATTGGATTCACATCTGCCATTTTGCTGGGGGGTTTTTTTCTTTCTGTTTTCCCAATATTCAGGGGTCCCCAAGACCACCCACAGGTTTGGTGATTGCCTATGACTTAGCATATAGTTGTCCTCATGGTTGTGGTTTATTACAGCGAAAAGACACTGACCAGACTCCCCAAAGGAATGAGGCACATGGGGTGCATCTGGAGACCAGGCACGGCTCCCAGAGCCCCATCCTCATGTTCTGCAGGATATACCTAACCCCCAACAGTGATTGTGACAGTGTAGCACCTTTGCTTGGCACAGCCCCAAATTCTGGGCTTCCAGAAGGAAAGCAGGTGTTCAGCATCAATCATACCACTGCACAGATAGGTCAGATGCAGGGAACCCTTCCTGTCATTTGGGTGGTGGGAGGAGTTCTGAAATCCTTGTTCAGTAAAGCTGGCGGTCTAGAGCTGCTATGATAATGCTTTTCTACACGCCAGCTATTCTTTTTTTCTCTGGCTGCATCTTAAGATTTTCTCCTTATTACTGGTTTTCAGTAGTTTGATTGTAATGTGCCATGTTTGTTTTTCTTTAAGTTTATTCTTCCTGGGTTATGTTCAACTGCTTGATCCGAGGGGTTAGATGTTTTATCAAACATGGGAAGTTTGGCTCTACCCAGACTGCCCATTTGTTGTTGAGTCAATGTTTTGGGCTGTCCTGCGCTACATCCTCAAGGGTACTGGTCATCTCTTCTGCTGTGCTGACCTGCCATTGTCCTTCCTGGGGTTTCCCTTCCCAGCTAGCTCTATTCCACTTTTCAATGTTGTCGTCCCTTTCTCGCCTCACGGTTATGGTTTCTCTGCCTTTAACACATGGAGCAGGTACCCAGTTGTCGTTTTAACGCCCTCTCTGCTTATTCCTGCATCTCTTCACAATGTTCCTTCCGGGTGGGGATGTGTTTTCTTGCTCCGTTGCCTGCCTGGTGATTTCTTGGAGGCCAGACTCTGCAGATATGCTGTTGGGTGCTAGATTTGTTACATGCCTTTGAACTGTGGTGACCTTGCTTCAGTAGGCTGTTGGGCAACTTGGAGCTGTCAGACCCTGTCCGGGTTTTGCTTTGAGGCATTATTAGGGCAGGCACAGAGCCACAGTGTAGAGTGAATGTAGTCCCACCCATAGGCTGCATTCCTCCATGTGTGTGGGACACAGATTGTCACACACGTGTGAACTGTTGAACTACCTGGTGGGGTGGAGGGCAGTGCTTGGCCAAGACCTGTGAGCTCTCCAGGCAAGCCTGTCTTCTCCAGCTCTTAGCCCACTCACTGCCTGGCCCTGCAGTTCCCCGCCCTGGCTGTAGCCTTTGTCTAGTCCTGGTGTCTGCAGGCCTCAGTTGCACACATCGTCTTGTTTTCTAGTTGTTTATGACAGGAATGCAAGGCCTCTGACCATAAAATGACTCAGATTGACATGGTTACTGGTTCCTTGTTAGGCATGTTGCCCCTCCCATCATTCTCCACCCTCTTCCCCTCGCTCCGACTATATCGCCCTATCCTCTGAACTTGTGCTCATCTGGCTTCACTTATGAGGGGTTGTTTTCTTGAGTGTGCATAGTGACGAGAGAGAGATCACAGTTACAGACCAGAAGTGCTGGCACGCAGTGCTCGACAGGTGGGCCAGCGGATCTGGGCTGATGTTGTCATGCTGTGTTTGCACAGGGAAAGTGAAGAAGGAGCTGGACCATGATGACAGCCATCTGAACTTGGATGAGACAACAAAACTCTTACAGGACCTGCATGAGGCACAGGCAGAGCGCGGGGGCTCCCGGCCGTCATCCAACCTCAGCTCCCTGTCTAACACCTCCGACAGGGATCAGCACCACCTGGGTAAGGCAGCCCCTGGCCTGACCTCTGCCCCAAATCTTCCAACATCAGTCTGGGAAGAGAGCAGGAGCACTGTCAGAAAGGCTAGAGATCTAGGAGGTTGCAGCTTGAGCAGGCAGTGCAGACCAGTCCGTTGGAGCTTGGAGAACAGGCCTCCCAGTGTGACTGCACTGAGATGAAGTGTTTAAGTGAAGTTCAGTTAGTGTTAGGAATTTGTGGCCTTGGCCGTAGGATGCTGGCAGTCCATGTATCAGGAGGAGTCCTAGGTGGTGGCAGAATTAGACAGAGGCTGTAGACCCTTACAGGCATACAGAGTTAGATGTTGGGAATGTTTCTTTCTTTTGTTCCTGCTTTTAGTCCTAAAACAGTGTGTTGACAAGTTTGTTCCTCCAGGATCCTTATTTGGGGAGAGCACATGACCTTCCATGGCCCGGAGGCTCCTGTGTTTTTTTTTTCTCTTGTTTTTTTTTTTGGTTAATTTTCACCTGAGGATATTTTTTACCATTGATTTTTAAGAGAGAGTGGAAGGGAGGGAGGAAGAGGGAGAGAGAGAATTATCTATTGGTTGCCTGCCACAGGAGCCCTGACCAGGGCCAGGGGTCGAACCTGCAACCCAGGTGTGTGCCCTTGACCAGGAATCAAACCCACCCTTGGGTGTGTGGGCCAATGCTCTAACCACTGAGCAATACTGGCCAGGGCAGGGCTCCTGCATTTAATGAGTGTCATAGCCGGTCCAGGAGGGGAACTAAACATTTGCCTCGAGGCTCCTTAAATGTGTCTGTGCTACTGTTTTAGTTCCCAGATACGAATATTGAATTATTTTTTCAGAGACTAATTGGTGGGGGAGGTAATCAGCTACAGAGTTTTGGCAAAAAGCTGTCCAAATAAGGACCAGTATTTTTGGTCCCATTAACCTTGTGATAAACAGCACACAAAGTAGGTTCCAGGTGGCCCTAGGTCAGCTCCAGGTCTGAGGACTCCATCATCCTTGTGGACTCCCAAGGTGACACTGGAGCCTGCTCAAGGGGCTAGTGTTTGTCTGAGGGACCCCTGGCCAAGGACCCTTTGTTCTTACAGAAGCAGTAGTCCTGTCTGGAGGGTCAGGGCCAGCCTCCTGCTACCAGGTCTTTACAACCATGTCTGTGAACAGGGGCCTTCTGCCTCCTCCCAGGAGTGATAGGGATGGCCTGTACCCTGGGAGATACGATGGGGTGACCTATAACCTGGGAGTGGTATGGGTGGTGGCCCATACCCCAGGAGTGATGAGAGGGGTGGCCTGTACCTCAGGAGCCATTGCTCTGGCTGAGTCCTGGGCTTTGCTACTAACAGGGAGACACAAGATTTTGACCAGGTGCCTGCTAGGCCTGGACTGTGTGTATAGATTTATTGAAATGTCTTGTCTTTCCCGTGATTGCAGGAAGCCCTTCTCGCCTCAGTGTTGGTGAGCAGCCAGAGGTGTCCCATGACCCATACGAATTTCTTCAGTCTCCAGAACCTGCAGCCTCTACAAAGAGCTAGCCTTGTGGATTGTCTACAGGGTTTTTTTTGTTTGTTTTTTTGTTTGTTTGTTTTTGTTTTTATTTGCATGTACAGAGTACAATGTTTTTGTTGTGAGACAAAGACTATCATGTCCCCTTTGGTATGCAGGTGGGAAGGAGCCTGGGGAGGTGGTGAATTGTCTCTGATATCATGTCGGCCGCATGTTGATGCAGTATTTCTGTAGATAGTCCTATGAATCTGAATAATGGAAATCCTATATAAAGGGTGTGTGACCGGATCATATAAAGCTGGTGTGGTCTGTCTTGAGCTTCATGGCATCAGTAAAGCCCTTCTCTGTGGCTGGTGTGGATGCACCTGTTCTGCCCCACATCCTCCACAAGTGGCCCTTGGGAAGCAGACATGGTAGAGTCTGTTCCTGTTCTGTTGGAGATCCTGTATATTCTTTCCCACCAGTCCCCCACATCCCCACATTTCTGAGGTAAATCATGGTAGGGGCCACACAGGAGCATGTGGGGAGCTGGTTGCACACCCTCCTGGCCCTGGACAGGCAGAGAGTTGAGGCAACTTCCCCTGTTCGCTTTTTAATTCACATGCCTGAGAGGAGTACATTCCGCTGGAAGACATAGAGGTCAACTGCCCTGCCAGTTACGATGAAGTATTATGTCCTTAAAATGTTTTTTATACTGAATATGTTTGCTGGATGCCTGTTTATATTGGCAAAATATAAATACAGATCTTTTTTAAAATATATTTTTGTATTGATTTTTAGAGAGGAAGGGAAAGGGAGAGAGAGAAACATCAATGTTGGAGAGAAACATTGATCGGCTGCTTCCTGTACTCCCCCCATTAGGGATCGAGCCTGCAACCCAGGCATGTGCCCTGACCGGGAATTGAACCATGATCTCCTGGTTCATGGGTCGATGCTCAAGCATTGAGCCATGCTGGCCAGGAAGATAATGTCTGGTCTTCCTGCCATCTTCTCAGCATCTAGCTTGGCTCTCGGCCCCTGCAGTGATGTTTGGGGTCACACTCATCTCTGCGCAACTTCCTGCTCTGTTCCTTATTGTGAAAATATGAAGTTGGAGAATTGGTTACCTCCTAGGGTAGGATAAGTCCTAGGGGAGAATGTGTGCCTGGATGAGAAGGGCTGGCTGAAGCCCTGTCTGGAGTAGGTACGGGTTCCCTGCAGACATTTGGTGAAAGGGGAGCAAAACCTGTCATAGGTGAACCATCAGGAAGCAGCTGTGGCTTATGGGAGCAGAAAAGAAATTTTTTTTTAAATTCTCACCTGAGGATATGTTTTTATTGATTTTGTAGAGAGAGAGAGAGAAACATCCATGTAAGAGAGAAGCATCAATCTGTTGCCTCCCATGTGCTCCTCGACTAAGGATCGAACCCACAACCTAGGTATGTGCCCTGACTGGGAATTGAACCCACAACCTTCTGGTGTATGGAATGTCACTCCAGCCAACTGAACCACCTGGCTAGTGCAGAAAAGGAATTTCTTAATGGGCATAAGCTAAGGAGCATGATCCCACAGTCAGACTACAAAGCTGTCCCAGCCCTGCAGCTGGCCCTCTGCTAGCCTGAGTGCCACTGCTTCCCCACTGCCCCTGCTTCCCCCAGTCCCTCATCTCTGCATTGGCATCCCAACTTCAGGAAGGCTGGGAGAGGCAGAATCTGAATTTCCAGCCTCAGGATGAGGGATGGACTCTGCCTCCACTGGGACTCAGGTTGGATTCTTTGTAGATGGGATGGAGCTCAGATTTTGGACTCGGTCCCACAGGCCTCATGGGTGAGGGTATTGGAGTCACTTTCCTGGAGCCTTTACCTCTCTGGCCTAACTTCTCCATGTCTGCCAGTGTGACATTGGTATAGTTCATGACGGCACCACCCAGAAGCCTAGATCTCCCAGAAAGGTGTGGTCTCCACCTCTAGGGGTGTAGTGTGGGGAGTTTCTGCCTCCTGAGCCTGAGCCTGTGGTGCAGCCTGGCACAGCCCAGGGCACACTGTGGAGGGCGCCCCCAAGGAAGGCTTTTTTGCTCAGAAAGCTGCACGCCTGCAGGGAATGAAGAAGCGCCAGGACTGGAGGAACCTCTGATCCATGGTCTTCATGTTTTGTTAAGTCTTTATTTTGGTAAAATTCACATGAGGTAATTAACCATTACCCATTGTCGATACGCAATTCAATAGCCTTTGCATCTTCACAGTGTTGTGCCACCACCATCTCCATCAAGTCCAGAATATTTCTATTATTCCAAAGGGAAGCCCTGTGCCCAGGTATGTCTGCATACGCAAGTGCTCAGGTGAGCTCACATGTGTGAGCACCCATGCCTGGCCTGGCCTGTGCCCACCTCTGCTCCCTTGTGTAGCTGCTCCTCAGCGCCCCCAACCACACCAACCTCCCTCACCTGCAGCGGAGACCCTTGCAGTGAGGTGGCCATTTTTCAGGATCTTAGACATGTGCACAGCAGAACCGCACACAGGTTCACAGCATTATAATGGAAAGTCATGGATGATCTGAATTTCAAACATGTTGATCACACATGATGGGTGCTATGCATCCATAAAATCAGTGCATCTGTGTTGAGGGAAGGGACCAAAATGTGCTGCAGTTAGAGGATAAGAGTGGGCTGTGACGTGGGTCCCACAGAACATTCATCATGTTTAAGTCCCTGTATGTGTGTCTGCACAGAAGGTCTGTCAAAATCAATCCTTTTGAAAGTGTGGGTGCCTTAGACTCACCACCCTCCCTGAGGGGTGCCATGCCCGGGTTTTTAGTTACCAGTGATCGTAGCTCTGATCTTTCCCGCAATTTGTGGCCTCCGTGTACTGTTGGCTGGATTCTCAGGCATCTGAGACCCAGTCTAGCAGCCAGATTGTCTGCCCTGGGTCTCCGGTAGTGCATTGGCCTGGCACCTGGTGGGACCCCAGCAACAAGGGCCTGGCCTGGGCAGCACCATGGACAGCGGTGCCCCGCAGTGGTTGCTGTCTAGTCAGCTGTGAGTGTCTTTGGGCTGTCACTTGGACGTGCTTTCTAGGCAGAGGTCAGTGCAGCAGAGCTGTGTTGGTGACAGGTTCGGCCTGCCCGCAGGTGGTACTGGTGCCCAGGGGCCCTGGGAGACAGCCACTCAACCCACAGTGGCCTGGTGACAAAACCTCCGGAGCCTGCCTTCTCTGGGGCCTCTGAGGCTGGCGATCCCAGGAGATCCTCTCAGGCCCTGTCTCCTGCTCACCCGTGGTCAGCCCAGGTTTCCAGGATAAGTGTTCCTGTCATCCACAAGATGCTTTGCTCCTTTTCTGTTCCTTAGGATGACACTGCTACAGTGTGAGAAAATGGAAAACCAGGTGACTGGGGTCAGAGTGGGGGCGGGTGAGGCCAGGTAGCTGGGCAGAGTGGACTGACCACAACCAGAGGTCAGCTTTGGCACTAGCCCTGTGGACCCAGCTCCCACAGCAGTGTGTGTAGTGTGTGTGCATGTGTGTTTGGTGTATGTGTATGGCGTATGGTTTATATGGTATGGGTGTGTGGGGGGGTTGTGGTTATGTAGGTGTAGTGTGTATGTGTGTGTGATGCATGTGTGTGGGGGGGTGTGGTTTATGTGGCATATGGGTGTGGGGGGTGTGGTGGGGTGTAGTGTCCATGTGTTCACATGCAGCATCAGTATCAAAGCCATGTGTCAGGCCAGGTGGGAAGAAGAGCCTTTTCCCTCCCTCTTCACTGTTGGGGCCTGACCAGTTTGACTGCATGGCTGTGGTGAGAAGTGGGCTCTCTGAGGAGGGATGAGCCTGCTGGCATCTGTTGCTGGTTGGGTGTGGGAACCTAGCCTCGCTGCTGCCTTCTTCTGGCAGTGGGGGCATTCGCCTTACACTGTGCTGCTATTCCAGCCCTGGGGTCCTCACCAGCACACTCCTCTTAAGAACCATGGAGGAATGAGTGTGTGCCATTGGCAGACAAGACAGCACTATGGTTTCATTTCTCTAAGTGTAGGGCAGGCAAGGTAGAGCTGAATCTCCAGTAGGAAGTGGTATTTCCCAGAAGGCCTGGCCCCAAGCAGATGTTCCTCGGAGTTGGATGAAAGGGTAGCTGGAGGTGATGACTGACTTCCTCGGGGTGGGGGGTCATGGCTGTCCCCAGATGGGGCACTTTGTCCACACAGGGAGGCAGTGGGGGTGCTCACAGGGAGCCCACTTTAATTGTGCCCATTTCACCCCAGAAGGAAACAGGAAGTGCAACATTTGTTGACAGCCAGATGTTTGGTCCCAGTTTTTTTTAACTTATCTGGGTCTCCCAAGAGAGACACATTTTCCCTTTTGCACATATTTCAAACTGGGTGAAATATGTGCTCATTCATGGAGATGAGCACAAACCCTGCTGAGGGGAGGAATGGGATGAGGGCGTGCAGCACCTTAGGGGGGTGGCAGTCCAGCCCCTCTGTTTCTGAAGAATCCATTTAGATCCCATAGCCCGGCGCAGCGCCTGGGAAAGCACCTGGGAAAGCGGCGGACTTCAGCTGCTGCCTGCAGATCATCTGTGTCCTAGGAAACGAGTGAGTGTATGCCTCACGCTCATCGTTTTGGCATATGTCATCTTGCTGACACTCTGCCTTCCGACCAAGCGTGCCTGCTAACAGTTGCACAGACTCATAGGTCTGTCATCAGGCGTTGTTTCAACTTGATTTTGTAGATTTGATTCAGACATAATTCTGGATTCATTTGCTCATAACTGTGAGTAATTTTCAGATTCAATGGCGTGAACCTTTTCGGCGTCCTATCCTGAGTCACACATTTCAAGATTTTTCACTTTGCTCTCACACTTTAGTGATAGTTTGGTTGCATCTATTTTGGGTTCAAAAGACTATCAGAACTTGAAGAATTGCTCTGTTTTAAATTCTACAAAATCTGAAGCCACAACTTTTAGGTATCCATCTATTGTAGGTAATCTCATTTCTTTTTTCACTATTCCTGTCTGGCTCTTGGAGTATACTTTGAGTCTAAAGTCCTAAATCTCCTTGAAGTTCAGGCACACTTTCTTTACTTTTTTCCTTTGTTTCTTCTCTTATACCCTCCCCATTACCTCTTCCAGAAACCCCAACATATAATATTGTGTCTCCAGTTTCTGTTCTCCATGTCACTTATATTTTCTCTCATAATTTTCACTTCTTCACCTCTCCCAAGATCTGCCATAATTTCTTGATTTCACTTTCTGGATTAGGGGACTTTGATTTTTGGCCATGTTTTTCTGTTAGTTGGCTCTTATATCTGCATGTTTTTATTTGTGAATCATGTTTTTATACTAATATTACCTTTCTGTGTTCTCCCCTACTCCCCAAGGACCTTGATCTTGTTTCATAAATGTGATGTTCTCTCAGGTCTCCCCAAGATTCTCATGTAACCCAAATAAGCTCAGGGCCACCGTGGCACCATGTCCACCTGGTATCACACCCAGAGAACCAGAGCAGATGACCAAAAGCAGTGGACACCAGCCAAAATCTGCTCTTGCAACATCAGCCCATTTGCAGGCCAGACCGGTGAGTGTTGGCACCCCTTAGCAGCACCATGGACTGTGTACGAGTTTCCCCTGGCTGCTGCTATAACGAGTACCACAGACTGGGTGGCTTGAACAAAGAAATCCATTATCTCTCCATTCTCAGAGCAAGGTATGGGCAGGGCCGTGTGCCCTCTAAAGACTCAGGGGAGGACCCATTGCAGGCCTCTCTCCCAGCTCTGGTGGCCTTAAGTGTCCGTTGGCTTATAGATGGCCGTGGCCTCTGTGTCCTTACATGGTCATTCTCTGTGTATGTCTACATACTAATCTCTCCTTATAGGACACCAGTCGTATAGATTAGGACCCACCCTAATGACCTCATCTTAACTTGATCATTCGCAAATACCCTATTTCCAAATAAGATCACACTTAGAGGTTCTGAGGGTTAGGACGTCAACATCTTTTGGGGGACGCAGTTCAGCCCCCAACTGTTGATTTTGCTTATGTACTGGGTTATAGTCAATTATCTGTATTTCCTTTTGGCCCAGAACTCAGCCCTGTTTTGGCCTCTTGTTCTTTGTCCAGTGGTCACCCTGAGGTTGTATCTGCTTTATGGTGCAGCAAGGAGTCCAGGCTTACCTGCACTCCCTATTCACACCTGCCCTGGCCTTCCCTACCCCTGGGTAGCTTGTAGCCCAGGCTGTGCTGCCCTTCCCACTTGTCCTAAGTGGTGGATGCAGGATGGCACCACCCACCCCGCCAGTGACATCCCTCAGGCCCCAGAAGCTGCACTTGGGCTCTATACCCTGGCCACTGGGGGGGTGCCAGCATCATTTGGTGCCTGCAGGGACCGCAGTCCATGGCCCTAGAATAGGCAGGGTGGGGTTCCCAGTGGGAACAAGGAAGGAACAGCAAAGGTGGACTTCTGTACAGGGCAGAGGTCAACGTCCAGTATTGGCTGACCCTCTGAGTCGGTGCTTCCCTTGGCTGGTTGATCCCTATGGTCCATTGTGCAGAAAGCTCTGGAATCTGATGGAACTTTATTTAATCTGGGCATCCTGTGCTGTGGCCAGAGGCTAAATGGACTTGGGCATGTGGTGGAGAAGCTCCTAGTGAGGACAGTGAAGCTGGCATCTTCAGCATGCCTGGCTCTGACTCCAGAGCCAGCCCGGGAGGGGGGGTAGGACGTGACTGTGGCAGTGGGAACCCTGCTGTGGGGCCTGCTCTCCGCCTCTTCCTGCTGCAAACAGGACAAGAGGTTAACAGTGTGACGAGGGCGTGTCCTGGGCTGGCGCCCTCTGTGCTGTTTGTTTACCAAACAGAGATTGTTGCTAGGGGACCTTCCAGCCAGTTCTCAGAACAGCTCCTGCAAGCCCTCAGGGCTGGTCAGGCGGCTCCTGATTTGTAATGAAAGTGTGATCATGAACCCCCTTCTTTTTTCTCTTTACTATAAACTTGAACCTGAGATAAAATTGCCTCTGAAAGTGAAAGCAGGGAATCTGAGAGTTTGGTACCTATCCTGTGACCTTCCCATTCCAGGGGCTCAGCCCACCCTCAGTGAAGGTGAATGAGTGTGACCGGCCAGGTCATCTTGGGCAAAATGTGACCAACTTTCGCTCCTCAATCAGTCCTGTAGGTGATCTGTGTGCTGAGGGACCAATCAGACCTGGTCAAGCGCTGAGTGCTGGCGGAGGTGTTTGGTCATATGCTCAGGTGGATTCCCTTCCACATGCTGTGCAAGGTGTGTACTTGTTTGTTCTGGGTTTGGGCAACTTCATGTCGAAGGGGACTTTGGGCAGCTTTGCCCACTGAGTCTAGACAGGACACTACCCTAGAATCTCAGGGTCCTTTCCACCTGGAAGCCTCACCTCTTTGTTTCCAAGGGACATGCAAGAGGTGACCTGTCTGCAGCTTTGCAGGTTTGGGACAGCTTGGGAAATTGGCCACAGGCAGCTCTGCAGGGCTGGACAGGCAGACCCAGGTCAGAGGCCCTAGCACCTCCACTTTGAGGCCCAGGATACTAGTGCAGGTGATGCTGTCCCCACACTTCATGGCAGTGGTCTTGTGTGTGAGCCAAGTGTAGACATGGGGGCAAAGGCTTGGGCCACACACCTCAGCCTCAGCCTTACCTGCTGCCCAGAAGGAGGCCCCATCCAGTCACCTGCCCGACTGACTACCACCCCTCCCCACCAGCACCCCACCCACTAGTTTCTGACAAAGGCCATTATACTCTTGCTCTGCAGAGGAAGGGGCTGCACCTGGGCCACTGTGCTACTTCCTGCTGTGTTTCATTGTCCTCAGCTGGCTGTCCCCCTCCTGTGTCCTGCCACTCAGGCCATACTCCTGTTACCCCAGTAACCACACAAATAGTGCTGCAGGCTCCTCAGGCTTCAGGGACCAGGTGCAGGGGGACCAGCGTGCCAGGACCTTGTTAGTATTACCAGCTGTGACAGTGAGGCCCAGCCACTGGCCACCTGCCCTGCTGCCCCACACCCTGTACAGGAGCCTGGCCTGTCTACTCAATAGCAGAGTAAAGGAGGCTCAAGCTTTACTCCCAGCCCTGCAGGATTCAGTGGCCATGGGAAGTCCCCCACATGGCACCGGAGGGGCCTTGTCAGTTCTTTCCCCAGCATGCATCCCCCAGGGAATGGCTGGTTCTCAGCCATCTCCCCAACCCCTCTTCCCAGCTCCTCCTGGATCTGCACCCACCCACCCCTGACCCAGGTACCAGCTTGCCTCTCTGACTCTCCTGGTGCCTTCCTCTCGTCCTCCCTCCCTGAGTTGTCTCAGGGCATTCCCAGCTAGGTGGGCCCCAGGGACCTAGGTCTGTACTCGCTGCCTGGAGGTGGGAGGACACAGGAGGAATGTGCAGCTTTGTCCAGAACCAGCATCCACTCAGGCTTGTTGCACACTATGGACATTTGTGACCAGACCCTCACCAAGACAGGTCCACTCATAGAAACCCAAGCCCCAGAGCCCCCAGGCAGCTCCACCCTGAGATCAACCTTGCAGGCCAAGTGGCAGGCTGGGAAGAACCTGAGAAGGAGGTTCCACAGGATGGAGCCCTAATCCCACCTCCCTGTTCAGAGCCTGTCCTGCTTGTTGGCCCTCCTGCAAAATCTCCCGAATCTTTTGCCTAAGACAGTGAGTCAGGTGACGCCCTCCCAGGCACACAGACCCTGTGGTCAGGCAATGTTTCCTACCATACCCAGGCTGCCCTCTGTCCTGGAGACAGGCCTGCAAACCCTGAACCCTTCCTTTCCTCCTGGCTCAGAGCTTGTTCCTAGGAAGCAGGGCAGGGCTAATGGGGAGGCCACACCAGTACTTCCACCCCCTTCTGTTTGGTTTCTATGGGGATGGTGTGTTGGTCCCCAGGGGAGAGGAGGTGGAGAGGTGGGATGTGAGGGCTTGATTTTACCTCTGAGCCCTGCAGGGAGTGAGAGCTGGAGAAAGCTGAGCCATCCTGTGGGGGAGAGAGAGCCTGCCCACTCATCCCAAAGCTCATTGGCTGGGCATTTGAATCCTCCCTCTCTCCCTCCCTCCTTTGTTTCTTGATGATACGATTTCTTCCTAGTGTTACCCATGCTTTCAGAAGGTCTCTGCTGCCCAAAGACCCTCCCACCCCCAACCTTCAGCGTGGGGCTTGGTTCCCACCTGTGCACACAGGCCTCCACTTAGTGAAACTGGTGGGAGCCACACCCTTAGGTGAACAACTGTTTGCCCATTGTGAGGCCATGGGTCCAATTTTAAAGCCTCCCTCCAGCAGGCCCTTTGTCCTTCCTGGAGGGAGGAATGGAAGGCGAGAGAGGCTGCCCTCGGTTCCTGCCACTAGCTGGCTTACAGCTCCTGGCCAACCACCAAGGCCTGGACACCTCGTCCCGTGCTGACCAGGCCTAGGGCTAAGTTACTCCTTGACACTGCCCTACCCCTGCAACAGGTGACTGGAGGAATTTCCTTTTTTCATCTCCTCCTGCACTTGGTGTCTGTTTCTATTGATTTGGCTGAAATGATTGTTAGACACAATCACGGTCAACCACTGCCTCCTTTCAATGAATCCAAACACCGTCATGTCGAGTACCATGCTCTCTGTGTGAGGTCGCCGTGTGAGCACTGGGGCATGGGGCCAGGCGACACCGATGGCCTGACACCCACTCGGTGGACAGCCAAATTTAATTCTCCAACCACTCGTGAGGGCCACTGCAGTGCTGTTTCCTCATAGAAGTAGGGGCTGTTTTCAGGCAGCTATGACCCTCAGACACACAGCACTGCCCCCCTCTGCCCCATGCTGATCTAGGTGTAGGAGAGCAATATCTTTCTTAGGGTTTCTCAGATGAGTTCCCTGCCCCCACCAGATCACAGGGCTGATCAGGACCCCAGGATCTTTAGTGGTCCTGGGGACATTAGTGGGTGGCCTGGGACGGAAGCCCAGTGGCTAAGGGCAGGGTCCTAGCCCAGCCTCCAGGTCTCAAACCCTGGCACCATCTGGCTCTGACCATCACTGTAAATGACTCAACAACTGCAACAGGAGCAGGAATTACTGGTGAGGGATCTGGAAGAAGGGAGGGAGAAGGAAGGAGGGGGACCCAGGAGTGGGTCTGTGGGCTGGGAGCCTCGTGATTAGAGCCGGGGGCCATGAGCATGAGGGGCTGTGTCTCATCCCCCAGCACAACAGTGCTTAGTGTTCTGAAGTGGGTTTGGATGGATCTGTACCTGGACGTGCCTTGTCAAGCCCATCTTTACAAAGTAAATTGCTGAGATCCTCATTAGGATGGTTGAGGAGCAGCCCCTGTCCACAGGACACAAACCAGGCTGACGAGTCTTTGGCCTGCTTGGCCTGGGTCCCTCTGCCTTCCATCTGCCAGGCACCGAGCACAGAGGATGTGGGCTGGGGTCTATGCCAGGAGCAAGCATCCAGCCATGACCAGAGTCCTTTCCTCTGTGAGATTAGGGTGCAGGGCCTGTGGGGTTTACCAGGGCTGTCAGGCAGTTCTGCTGGACCTAGAGAGCTATGTGTCTCCAGAAGAAACACAAGTGGTCTCCCCCCAATCCCTGCTGGACTTGGAAATGAAGGCCTTTGCCGTCATGTCGTGTGGCCTCCCAGCTGCGGAGAGAGGACTCCATTGCTTACCTACCTTAGATAGCAAACTTGCACAGTGTTCCCTGCCGCCAAGCACAGGACACCACATGAAAAATGCAGCACTTGTTTCTGCATGAGAAGAAGTTTTATGCTTTGAGCAGAAGGGAATCCAAAAGTCTCATAATTAGAAAAATCCAAGAAGAATTGCGTGCCTGGAAGGGGCCTGGGAGCCCTCTTCCTGCCTTCTCCCCTACAGAAGAGGAGCCCGGGAACCCTACCCACAACCACTGGCAGGGTCGGCGGGACAGACCAGGAGCCTGGCACACGGCCAGGAGAGGTCTGCTTACCTCGGTAGGAGCACAGTTGGGAAGGGGCCCTATGTACACAAAGGCTGGGGAAGGGGTCAGAGTGGGAGCCAGGACCATTGCTGGCCCTGAGTGGTGGGAATAGGCCACCACCAGCATTTGTCCCCAATTGCCTTTTGTCCTTTCAAATGTAGGACAGTGAGAGCAGCAGCATTTAGAATGTAATTTGGCCCAAATTGTATATAACAGGCCCACAGTTGGGAAAAGAAGATGAGGAATAGCGCCAGGTTGAAAGCTGGAGAGAGGGGTGGGCAAAACAATCCAGGAATCCAGGGAGGAGACCATTCTTTGTGGACGTTTCAGGGAGAGCACCATGATGAGCTTGACTGTTTGGTGGGACCCCCACCTTGTCCTACGGGCCCACCTCTTGCACCAGGTGAGAGGGTGGTTCTGTGGGGACAGCAGGACAAAGATGACCCTGAGGCAAGCCCACCTCCTGCAGTGGGCTCTTCCCTGCACCTCCGGGGCTCCTGGAGACTAGAGCCAGATGTGGGGGCCACACCTTGTGTCCTCTACAGCTGTGGGGTTATGTGCCCAGGCTCTGGAGTACCCACAGTCACACAGGACAGAGTCAGCCTGCGCTGGGTAACGGAAGAGACACCTCAGAGGGACAATGGGGCCTCAGGGCCACATCTTACCCAGGGCCGAGTTCCACATCCACCCGACCCTCTGAGAACACTCACACTTTAACCCTCCACCTAAAGATTTGTGTAAAGAAACTTCAAGAAGTTCTATGAAAGAAAAATGGGATCATTGAAATTCCAGGTGAACAAAAGACATTGTTTAACATTGAAAATGCAAAGGAATAGTTTTTAAAAAACTATTATAATCACACAAAGACTAAAGGGAGATGTTTTAGTGAAAACATATTCTGAGAATTGCCATCTAGAATTTATTTTTTGGATGGACGGGTCATTCTCCATGTCTTTTGAGCATAGACACGAGGCAGGAGTGGTTTCGGTCTAATCGTTTGTGGCCCAGATGTGTGCATGGGCCTCAGAAGAATGTGCCATCTGCAAGTACAGAGTGGTCAAGCTCCCCCGGGCCTGCCTGTGGGCACTGAGTCCAGCCGTGGTGGACTGTGTGCCTTCTGGGCAACCTCCATGGTGCACTCCTGACTCTGTGTCCCTCCCAGGGCCCTTGATGGTAGTAGGGGCACCAAGGAGCCCCACCACCTGATTCTGTTCAAGGTCATTACCTGACTCCAGGCTGAGCTCAGAAGGCTTATTTTTCACGATTCCAGAACTTGAGGGGGTGGGGGGCCAAGGGAGTTGTGGCTTGGAGAGACCTGTGGCCTGCATAAGTGGGAGCAGGGAAAAGCAGGTGGGCCTGTGGGCTGTAGGCTGGGGATGTGATGGAATCCTGCACTGACAGTCTAGGTGGGCCTAGGTGGCTTGGGGAGGTAACACCCCATCTCTGAGACTCAGTTTCCCTATTTGTGAACTGGGGGGGCGGCTCCCCTCCTTGCAACGTCTTGGGATTAAGTGAGATCATGTTTGCTTGTTGTGAGGCAATATAAACTAGGTGTGATCAGTGGTGGTCATGAACCAGTGATGTCACCTTGAGTGCTGAAAGAAACGACCAAAAGACAGAGTGGGAGGAAGGGGCTTCACGATGCAACTGGAGCAGAACCCAGAGTGTGCAGGGTTGCCCACACCACAGGGATGCTTAGGCACTTGTCCTCAGGTGGTCCACCTGGGGGGACATGCAGGCGCTGGTCACCATGCTGTCAGGGCTGCAGCTGCCCACTCTGAGCCACTGAGCCATGTCTGCTTCTGTTATAGGCGATTCTTCTTTTTAAAAAATTTATTGGTTTTAAGAGAGAGAGATTTGTTGTTCCAACTACTTATGCATTCATTGGTTGATTCTTGTATGTGCCTTGCCCTGGGATTGAACCCACAAATGGGGAATCACAGGAGGAGACCCCCTGAGAGGGGAGAAGCATACTGAGTTCAGGACTGAACATGTCTATTTTAGGGTTTTTGGACATCAAAGAATAGGTTTCCAGGAAAAAGTTGGGATATTAGTTAGAGTAAAATTACCCTAAAATGCAGCCACTTAAAACCACACGTTTATTACCTCATAGTGTGTGTGGGTCAGGAGTCCATGGCTCAGCTGGCTCCTCAGACCCTGGATCTTTCCTGAGGTTTCAGCGAAGGTGCTGGCAGGGCCTGTGGTCTCATCTGACTGGGAGGACCCCCTTCAGGCTCATCAGCAGGCTGTTGGCAGGGTCAGTCCTCATGAGTCTTTGGCCAGTGCCTTCCTTCCATTTCTTGTCACGTGGATGTTCCCACACGATGGAGTGTCTCATAAAAGGGCAGCTGAGCAAATGAGAGGGCGAGAGACAGGGCAGTAGGCTGGAAGCCAGCCTCTGTAACCAGTCGTGGAGGTGGCATCCCATCACCTTTTCTGCTAGTCACTGGGACCAGCCTGTACTCCTGAGGATGGAGTCCACAAGGCACGGGCGCCCTGCAGTGGCCACTGCCAGGGACACGTGGGAAGCTACTGGCAGTTGGATGCTCCATTTTGAAGCTTGAGACAGGAGCATCCTGATGAATTCTTAGAACATGAGTGGGAGTGAAACTGGTGAGGGTGAGACCTCCTGGGAAGATGGGTAGACATGGAGCATGCCCACTACAGAGGGGTGAAGAAAAGCCACACTCATGGGAAATGGGACAGAAAGCCTCCTGGATGACATTAAGGAAAGCAGGATTCCACAGACTGCTTGAGCTAATGTTGGAGCAAACACGGATGAATGTCCATTTAATGCACACTGCACTCTGGCCTCCAAGTTCCTCGCCTGTGAGGTTTAAAGTTCTGTGCTGTGTCTCCTCTATTGTTATGTCAGATTTAAATGTCTTACATGAAACTTACTCAGAATGAGTGTGAGCTCTGGGAGACATACAGGGCATGCTTTACAAGCTGATTTTGATGGGACTTGTGCAAACCCATGCAAAAGAATGGATATTTCCACTAGAATATACACAAGTGCAAGTTTATATCCTCTGTGACCCAGGTTTTGAGGGAATGTGGAAGAATGCAGTAAGAGTCAGGTGGAGTTCATCAGGAAAGACAAGTCAGGCCCAACTACAACAAAAACAAAAGCACTCACTGACACTGCCCAGGGAAGGGGATGGGGTTTCGCTCAGTGGAGCTCCCCCAACCTGGGCTAGCAGCCTGATGTCACTGGGGGACTGGGGGACGGGGGAGTGGCCCACCCCTCCTCCTGCTCCTCAAGCTGCAAATAAGCTTCTGTGGGTGGCCCTTTTCACTTTCCAGAAATAATTATAAACCATCTGTTCTCATGTTTGTTAGTTTCTAGGGGAAGAGAAATGAAAAGTTTGGCCCCTCCATGGAAGCACACGGCTGAAACAGGCATAGAACCCATCATCATTGATATTGCTTTTCTACTGACAAACATGTCTCAGATTTTCTTTCAATAACCTGGGGTGCTCTTGCCACATGCTGGAGCCAATATCTCAACTTAATAAAAAGGGTGCGGGGCAGGGCACTTGCCATAGGCCCATATTTACATTATGGGCTGTGAGGCGGGCAGAGCAGCGGCCCCTCTAGGGATAGGGGCCCGCGTGCCTCAGGTGAGTATGAGGAGTTGCTGCTCCTTAAGGCCAGTGGGCTCTGCAGTGGCTGTCCTGCAGCTCCCCAGCATCCTGGGTTAGGGCCCACCCCCAACACCTTGGGTTGGAGCCCTGGGTGCTGGGTCATGTCTGCACAGTAGATGGTTGGTAACTGCCCTTTTCCTTCCTTCTCCTTCTAGTACATTTGATGATGTGATATGGGGCTACAAACAACAGGTCAAAAGCCTCATCAAGGAACAAAAATCTGACCTTTCAAATACAAGGATGGCCGCAGTTACCGATGTCCCTGTGCTTCATCATTCCTGTTTATTCGGAGCTGGGACAAGGCCCTAGGTCACCTGGTAGCTAGGACCACTTAGCCATAGTCCTTTGCTTCTGTGTAGGACACAACATCAATGTATAAAACTTAATCATATGACTATATACAGCAAAGAATCTGAAAATAATGTGATCTATTTGCAATAGCATAAAAAACAATAAATTTAACAAATCTGCGCAATGAAAGCTATAAACCATGGCTGATGTAGAGGAATTAGAAGTCTCATATGTTGCTAATGGGATATAAAATAGGAATGCAAGATGATGCCACATTGACAAGCAGTCACAGTTGGATTCTTCTGAGGCCTCTCTCCTTGGCCATCTCCTCCACGTGCTCACATGGTCCTCCCTTGGTGTGCACTTTTGTCCTAATCTCTTCATTGTATAGACAGCAGTCATATTGGATTAGGGCCCACCCTAACGACTTAATTTAACATTACCTTTTTAAAGACCCTCTCTTCACATACAGTCGCATTCTAAGTTAGCAGGGGTTAGGACTTCAACACATGGAATTGAAGGGGGCGCAATTCAGATTGTAACACAAGGATTGGGAGGAAGGGTGCCTCCTACCAGAGATCCATCCTTTCCCTGGACCCAGGAGCATCCTGAGGCACCATTACTCACAATCGACTAATAATGGACTTGAATTTTGTTTAAGAATAAGCTCAATATCAACAACTTTTTTTTTTTTTTTTCATTTTATAAATTATCATTTATGCCCTCACAGGAAATAGAGTTTACCTGCACTTGGGTAAGTGTATAAGCTTATCGGAGTTGTTTTATCTTTCTGAAAAAGAGCTATATACTTGTCTTAACTAAAACTGCTTAGAAAAATGATTCATATATAATGAGATATTTTAAACTATTGTGATGACATAATAGAAAATAAAGTTGTTTCAGCTAACATTATTGACACCGATAGCCATTCATGTAGCACATTGCAATTACCTTGCAATTATAAAAATTATAATTATAATTTGAAAAATTATAAAAATTCTCCTCTATATTCTTTACAACTAATATCTGAACTAATGCACAAATGTAGGTAATGCTCATTTCTCTTCCATCTTTCTGCAACATTCTGTGTCTGGGTGCCCTTTCAGTAGTTTATAATAGTGTTTGGTTAAGCAGGGCTTGTCCTTTACTCATTCCCGAGTCAAGTAGATGCTGAGGAAACATGTTCACGGCGGCCACTCTGCCCCGAGCAGGGCACACAGGCCAACCTGGGGTGCACGTGACTTTTCACCGTTAAGTTGCCCATTATAGAGATCGCGGTCCAGGTTCAAGCACACATTTTAAAGAGTATACTCTGTCCTCATGACAAAACTGTGCACAGCCATGAAAAGTCGTCTTCTCATATGGAGTAACAAGAAATGTCCTCACAACATGAATGTAAGTTATATACTGTTTGTCCCCACAGTATCTACCTGATCGTACAATGAGCGCATGTTGCCTTTGCAATTAGAAGGCTAGTCCTGTAAGACATTTTCCTGTGTTTTAAGTGTGTGGCTGTGGCATTCTTACCCTCTAACCTCAACGGCTTTTCATCCAGCGCCCCTGTGACAGCTTAGGGGCTAAGTTCTTAGAGGTCAGGGCCTTTGTCTGCACCATGCCAATGGAAAAGAGCCCACTCACTGAGTGCCTGTGTAGTGGGAGGGTGTTAGTCACGGGCATGTTTTATTGTAAAACATTGGACTTTAGAAAGTGTCTGTCTCTGGTGGTAGTTATCAGACAAAATTATTGGGAGTTTTTCTTCTGGCCTGTTTATCTGTTATGGGATATTAACTTGAATGGATAGAAACGACTGTACCAATCAAATGAAAATATGAACAGGGAGTGGGATCAGTCACACATGTGAATCTGCTACTTGTCTAATTTTAAAGGAGTTTCACTCAGCTAAAATTCAGCACGTGGCTTCTTCTAATTGTCTGTTGGTACATGGAAGCATCTCTTTGTTCCATCCCACCGACAAGCATGCAGAATCCTTTCTACGTGAGGAGTGAGCCTGTTTATTGTACAGTAAACTCTCAAGCACTCAGCCTCCCAGGAGCCGCCTGTCCCTGAGATTGTGCAGGTAGGAGGGGAACCACAATAACCAGACACTCGTGTGGCACTTTGCAGCCTTCAGCAGCCTCTGTGAGCTCACCACCCACAGCCAGGGCCTTCTTTGTTGATACGTGTGTGTTTTCTGCCCCATCCTAGCAGAGTGAACCCAAGGAGTTCCAGGGGCTGTCTGAATACTCGAATATGAGCTCCATCACTCCCATCAGCCCAGAGAGCTCCCCAACAATAAAGACAAAGGTAAGCCAGGCCTGTCGGTTACTGAGCCTCTGTTGCAAGGGTGAGGGCCAAGTAGGGTCTAAGGCCGCCCAGGAACTGAGGTTTAGGACAATATTCTGGGTGGCTTGTTTGACTGGTTGTTAACATCTATAGTGTTCCCGGGGATGCTACTGAAATGGCAACAAGGTGAGTGTGGAATAGAAGAAAAAGTGAGGGACAAAAAATATTCTTAACTGTGGGAGGTGTGAGTATATGAGATGGAAGCAGATAGAGCACAAAACTGTTGTTGCTAAAACCGAAGCATCACATGCTTGCTTTGGTGAAGGGTACTGATGTCTGCCACCAGTTTCGAAATGCACCACACATAAAGTAATGTGATAAAAGATATAGGGCAAATGTTAGTAAAGATGGAATCCTGGTGGTGGGTGTTTTGTGGGTGTTCTCTGTAGAATCTTTTCAACTTTTCTGTATGTTTGCAATTTTTCATAATAAAATGCTGGGGGATAACTGTGCATGTAGAAAACAGGGAATAAAGATGGTGTTTGTGTATAACGGGTGGTCAACAAATAGAGAATGTCAGTGTGCGAGTGAGACGCATGCAGGGGTCAAAGGCAAACTGAGTGAGGAAGCCTGCATGAGAAGTGCTGTGAGGCCCAGACAGGATGCTTGGGCAGGACGGGGTGCTACAAGCTGAGGTGCACAAGGCAGACCCACCTGTGGCCCGTGGCTCAAGAACAGAGTTGCTAGTGGCTGAGTGTAGAGACCTGCAGTGTGGAAGCCAGACTGCTCTAGAGGGAGTGAGACTGCCCTCGGGATCCAAGGGGCAGGTCCTCACAGCCCTGGGTGCTCCCTTCCAGAGTGATTCAGGCAGCCCCAGGGAGCCTGCTGGGCTTGATTCCCCATCCCTTCAGGCAGTGGGGCCCAGCTTCTCTTTTGTGGCAGCAGAGATTCAGAAGGACACACCCGAAGTCTAGTCTTTGTCCTTGGTTCCACTTAGGAGAGCCCTGACCAAGGAAGGTCAGACACTGGCCCTTAACCACACATACTCATTCGCATCCCCACCCCATGACCTCTCAGCACAGGCTCAGTGCAGAGCCCTTGTGAGATGCTGCTGCTCTAACAGCCCCCGGGTGCCCCTCAAACTCACTTCTTTGAGGGTGGCTCCAAAGCCTGCAGCTCTTAGCAGTGTGATTAGAAACTAATTGGCACCATAAAGTGCACTTGGACTTCGGCATTAGGCAGACCTGAGTCTGTCCAGTATGGAGATATTTCTGGTGCTATATAACCTTGAGTAAGTTTCTTAAATCTCTTTGAGTTCATATTTCTTCATGAGGAAATAAGGGAGTATTAATATCTGCTTCCCAGAGTAGGATGCGTGAGAAGATTGAGTGAGGAACCATGGACACTGCCACCCAGTGTCTGGCTCAGTGGTGCTCAGTGAATGGTAGCTGTCTCCTCCCCCTCACACACACTTGCTTTGGACCTTGGAGCAGAGTTGCAATAATCATAACCCCCATTTGGGTACATGGATTCAGCGATTCAGCATTGATCTATGCACAACTTGCTTTTTAAATTTACTCAATGTTTGATTGATTGATTGATTGATTGATTGATTGATTGATTGATTGACTGTTTTTTTAGAGAGAGGAGAGAGAGACTGATTTGTTGTTCTGCTTATCTATGCTTTCATTGGTTGCTTCTTGTATGTGCCCTGACCAGGGATGGAACCCGCAACCTTGACACATGGGAATGACGCTCTAACCAACTGCGCCAAGGCTAGTTATTTATTTTTGAGAACAGAAGAAGGACCTTCTCTCAGAAACAGGCCAGGGTCCTGACATGGTCTATATCTGCTGATGTGGCCTCCATTCCAAATTCTTGCACCCCATCCCCTTCTTCATTCTTGTGTTTTCCTTTGAATTTAGTGTTTCAGGTTATAGGTATTTCTAAAAAGTACACACAACACACTGATTACTTTTCTTTTCCAGAAAGGACACTGTATATGCTTGAATCTTTGGGGAATCACCTTTTTCACTTGATACTAAATTGCCAAGGCTGTCCATATTGTGTCACTGCAGTCCCTTTGGTTTTGCTTCTGTGGCTATTTTTTCCCACATAGCATTTACCCTCCACCTTCACCCCTGCTGTGGATGGGCCACGGGATGGTTCTCAGGGTTTTGCTACCAAGCTGGTGCTGCCATCCCCAACCTTGACACGTCTCCTGTTATAAGTGTGTGGGGGCTATTCCCAGGAGTGGAATTGCTGGGTACATGATTGTTGAGCTCTCCAAGACAAAGTCATCCTGTTTCAGAAATGCTTGGCTACCACAAAACCCCCATACTCGTTAGGCAGAGCACTAGTGGGACATGCAGAAAAGCCCACATCCTTCCCCCAATGCAGTCATGACGGCAAACACACACACAATGAATGTTCTGAAACTTGGAAGGTGAGGGGATTGCCCACGTCCCCAAGCTTATCAGGGAGAGAGGCAGGTATGTCTATCCCTAGAGCATACTTGTTGCTACATTTCATTCTCTCTGGCAGTATAACAAATACTGCATCACATGTTGCCTAATATTTCTCTTTCTATAGGTTGAAAACAATCTCCTGCCCGTGGAAGGAGACAGGGCTGAAAATGAAGGCTTAGCTTCAGGTAAGATATTTTGTTTCACAGTTTGAGTGGGCTCTGTGGGTAAACCTAGGTGTTCCCCCTGGGAGCCAGCCCCCACCTCCCAGCAAGGTGTCCCAAGAACCCGGCCTTGGTCTCTACTGCATATAGGGCTGGGCTCTGTTCCTGGCTGCATCTCCTCTGTGGGCCATCACAGTGACTTTCCTTTGCTGTGCAGAAGCCGAGCTGCTGGCATTGGCTGAGTGCCCCACCAGGAGCCCTTCTTCGAGATTCTGATCCTGGCTGCAGAGTCAGCCATAGAAAACCTGCTGCTCCTGAACTTGCTGCATGGCAGCAGCCAGAATGTCCCATCTCAGGAGCTCCCAGGCTGCCCTCCCAGAGGCCAGGAGGCCCAGTGTGCCGTCCCCCACCATCATCATTGTGAAGGAGCTGGATGAGGGGCAGGCCCCCAGGATGAGTGCCTCCTCCAGCCTAACCAACTTCTAGAAGCTAAACAGGAGGTGACTGTGCTGGGCCAAGTGGCTCAGCCAAGTGGGCCTCCCCACCCTTCAGGGATGGACAGGGACCAACCTGTCCCTGGTCCCCAGGTGGAGCTCAGTTGCTCCTCTAATGAGTCCATTGAGGTTGAAGCAGACACTCTTCCAGAGTCACCCCTCACCATGATGCCTGATGACCTGGAGCTTGCAGAGGGGACTGGGCCAAGAAGGTGTTTAAAATAAAATGTGTGGACATCTCCCAGATCCTTTCCCTCCCAACCCCCTAGACATCAGTGCCCAGAAGGGGCACCCAAGACCCACACTCAGATCCCCTCTGCCTGCACAGGCCTCCACTCTTTCTAAGAGAGTCAAGAAAAGAGGAAACTAGACTTCTTCCTCTTTTTTGGCTACATGTGATTTTTTTTGAACTCTGCATTTTCTCGGTTTGGAAACCATATTTTAAAAGACATTCACCTGGGGGGGAGGGGCAAGTGAAGGGTGGAGGGGATCAATGGGGGAAAAAGGCGGCATCTGTAATGCTTTCAACAATAAAGATAAATTTTTTAAAAAGACATTCAGTGTTTTCTTAGCATGTCTGTGTTATTCAAGGAAGAAAGTAAATCCAAAATGAACTTGGTACAATGTTTTTACTCTGTTGATTAGTAATGTTGGTAAGTTTATGAGTTTAAGTAGCTTTTAAGGAAATTCTTCAGCATTCTTTAGAAAGTTTTATAGGAAATAATAAAAATTAATTTTAATGGCAATAAACATAATCAGTCTTGGTAATTTTAAATCTTTGGCTCTTGGGCGGTTGTCTCAGTGGAGGGCTGGCAGGGAGCCTGGGTGGAAAACCCTTCTGCTGCCACCTCCTGAGACACCTGGTGTTGGGCTGTCCTTCATGCTCCCAACTGCATGACACAAAACCTGCTCAGGAAGCCAGGGAGGGCAGCGAGGGACTTGGAGACATCTCCTGGTGACCTGCCATGGTTGCTGGGCCAAGATGGCCACTTCTGGGAGAGCCAGGAAGAGCATCTGTACTGGGGTGACAGTCCACCAGAACCTCAGAAGGTGACTGCATTTGGAGGAAGGGTCTCTGCAGATATAATTAGGGGCCTTGGTGAGAGATCATCCTAGATTACCCAGAAGGCCCTGAATCCAATGAGAGTGTTGTATAATAAGAGGCCCAGGGAAGAAGACAAACGGGAGTGGGAGCACACGAAGATGGAGGAAGAGGTGGAGGGATGCAGCCAGAGCCACAAGCCCAGGCACATCTGCAGCACCAGGAGCTGGAGAAGGCAGGAAGGTCCCCCCCTAGAGCCTCTGGAGGGAAGGTGGCCTGCTGACACATTCACTTGGGACTTTTGGCCCCGAAACTGAGAGGATTTCTGTTGTTTAAGTTGCCAGTGTGTGGTCCTTTGTTCCCTGGGCCTCAGGAAATAAGCAGTGCCCTTCCTATACATGCAGATAATTCCAGCGTACAGGCAAAGTCTCTACGTGGCCACTGTGTGGACATACACTGCCCCTCCAACTGTGAGTGGGGTTTTATTTTTTTAATTTTAATTTTATTATTTTTAAAAAATACATTTTTATTGATTTCAGAGAGAGGAAGGGAGAGGGAGAGAGAGAAACATCAATGATGAGAGTCATTGATCAGCTGCCTCCTGAACGCCCCCTACTGGGGATCTAGCCCGCAACCCTGGCATGTGCCCTGACTGGGAATCAAACTGTGACCTCCTGGTTCATAGGTTGACATTCAACCACTGAACCACACCAGCTGGGCATGAGTGGGGTTTTAATAACTGGAGGGTAGATGGAGGTTGTCCAGGTCTCAGTGGACCAAGAGGGGTGCAGCGTCCAGCAGGAAGGGCACTCTGACTCCTGAACCTGGATAAAATGCAATTGCATCATGAAGTGGGACTTTCCCAGCTTGGCAAGACCCTATGCCACTATTTTATGTGAATTTTTAAATGTGGACTGAACTGACTCCCTGTTAAGAAACAGCACACCTGTGAACTCAAAACTTCATCCCCAGATGACCAGGAAGGGCACTGACAGCAACTCCATCTCCAGTGACTGACAATCCAGAAGCAAAGTGTCAGGCCTGAACATAGGGGTGGCACCTCCACAGCTGAGCCTCTACCCTTGTCCTTGGGGCAGGGTGCTGACTACTCGCTCAGGGCCCTGCGAGGCCCGCTCCTTCTCCCCATGCCTGGCCTCTGCTTCCCAATGGTTATGTTCCTTGAACACTTTTGTTTCTGAAGCCTGGTGCTCACCTCCCACTGCCGTTTTACCATTGGCAAAATCACCATATTTATTGTGTTGGTTTTGAAAGACAGAATTAAACAATCACCTGGCTAATACGATTACTTCATTTGCATTGTTAATAACTTCCAGGTAACAGCAGTGCTTAGGGCTGTGTGGACACAGAGAAGCCACAACCCAATTTCAACCTAAATAGAACAGAACCATGAGTCAGGAGAGAGGAGCCTCCGGAGGACACTCAGGTTTTCCCTGTTTTTCCAACTCTAAGTTTTTGGACTTGCCTGGTCTCTTCGGTATGGAACTTTTCAAAGGAATGAGAATTAGAAGCCCATCTTTGGGCCAGTTTTAAGTAGAAGTAGAAACCAGAGGGTTTGACAGGAAGGCATTGGGACCCAGGACCACCGTGAGGGTGAGGGCTGTGCAGCAGCAGCCTGTGGCTCCCTGAGCATCAGGAAACCATGTTTTCTCACTCGTCTGGTGGATAAACACATCACCCCTTCTCGGGTTCAGCACCCCAACTTCCTCTGTTGCCTTTGCCAGGCTCCCTGACCTGCTGGAATCTGAGGTGAACCTGAAAGCTGTGCTCCCACATGCGGACTCCTGCCTCAGGCACTTGTGATTCAGGTGAGGTGCTGACAGCAGGACACACCTGGAGGGATGGGTGTGTGTGTGGGGGGGGGGGGGTCTCCAGCGAGGAGGTTGAAGACAGCCTGGGGTGGGGTTCCTTGGCTAGCTCCAAAGGAACCATAGCAGTGAAGCTGAAAGTGACCTCAAGGCCACCCTCCCCACTGGAGGCCGAATCCCTCAATAGCCTGAGGAGACCTCTTACACTGGAGGGGTCCTGGGGTGAGAGGGACGCCTGCACCCCAAGTCCCAGCACTCAGGCCAGTACCTCTCTGTCATCCTGGCCCGAGAACCTTCTGCTGAAGGCTGACACCGCCCCTCCCCTCCGCAGAATTGGCCGGGTGGGGAATGGGCAGCAGGTGTCTCCAAGAAAAGAGAAATTGGAAGAGGAATTCGGGATGGCACTTTCCACACAGGTAACCAGGGGAGGCCAACGTGGTCCGTAGGAAGAAGGCAGGCCTCAAGCTGGAGTGGAGGGCTGGGGGGGAGCGCAGCCACTGCCTGCGCCAGGCGAAGGCGGCCCAGCCGCGCATGGCGCTGGTGCTGAGCGCGGGCGGGCGTGCTTCCGTGCCTCGGTGCTCCACCCAGGTGCTCGCCGCACCCCCACCCTGGTACCCCAGCAACTCTCGGGACGCAGCCCCACTCCCCTGACCTGCGCACCTTCGTGCGGTCCGAGTCCCCCGCCACCCCGGGGCCTCTCGGCCCGAGCGCCTCGGAGGAGAGGCCGGCGCTCCCAGCCACCCCACCCTGGAAGGCCAGTCTGCGCACCCATTCATTCTCCCTCCGCCGCCACCCTCGTCCGCCCGCGTCCTGGCTGGGGGTGGCGCGGAGACCAGACCCGCGGTCCGGGGGGCCCCCGGAGGGCCAGCTGCGGCGGTCCGGGCACTGCCCGCGAGGTTCCCACGGCCTTGCGCAAAGAGCGGGTGGCCGCGGGGCCTGCGCGGAGACGGCCTTGTAAGGCAGAGGCGGCGCTCGGACCGGCCTCCGTGCGCCCTGCGCGCTCCCCGGGCGGGGAAGGACCGGGGGCGGGGCCTGCAATGAGCGCCCGGGTGGGCTGGGTTGGGGGCCGGGGCGGGGCCGGGGGCGAGCGCCGGCCAGTGTGGGCGGAGCCGGGGGCAGGTTTGTGTGGGGGCCTGGGGCTCTCCGGGACGTGGGGCACTCGGGGGTGGGGGCCGTGGAGCAGGGCGAGGCGGGGCTGGGGAGGGGGGGGCGCGAGCCGACCAGTGGGGGCGGGGCCGGGGCGGGGCCGGGGCGGGGCCGGGGCGGCGGCGGCGCGAGAGCACCGCCAGGCACCCGGTTGCGCGCGGCCGAGTCGCGGAGGCGCCGCCGCAGCAGTCCCTGAGCCTGCGAGGTAAGCGGCCGCGGGGCTCGGCCCCGGGGCACCGGGCAGACCGACACCTTTCGGGGACGCAGGGCCTCTGGCCGGCCTGCTCCGCTCGCCACCTGCGCCCTCGCCCCGGGGCTGCCAGGCGGTCGGCGCCGCGTCGGACGCGGGTCTGGGGACGCGGGGGACGCGGGGGACGCGGGGGACGCGGGCGGGTGTGTCTGGAGGTGCAAAGGCAGGTTTATCATTGGGCCCGAGCGAGGCGCTTTGCTCCTTCGCATCGATGCCTCTTGCAGTCGCTTCTCTCCTGCGCCGCAGGGCAGTATCCCCCCCCCCCCGCCCCCGCCCTTCACGTCCAGCTGCAGAAGCGCTGTTTACCGACGCCGGGGCCGGGGTGCCGCTCCCTGCGCGACGGCGGGAAATTAGGACTAAATGGGTTTGAAAGGAAGCCGCCGTCCTACTGCACGGAACGGCCGTTCGTATCCAGGGGCCCAGGATGAGCCTGATCCTGGGGCACAGACTGCGCTGCTCCTCTCAGGGTCCCAGCCCCCCTCGGTCTGGCACAAACGTCACCATTTCTCGGGCAAAGTGTCAGGCCTACAGTCTGCAAATCGAAGCTTCCCGAACGGTTTTCTGTTTTCTTATCGATGGGAGTACAGAGCTCGCAGTCGAGATAGGAGGTTGGCTGCCGGTGCATTTCCCACGCACCTCTGGGGCCAGTGCCCGCCTTAGAGGGAGGGTCCTGAGAAACCCTTTATTTTGCGGTTTCAGTTTTGTACAGAAGCCTTGCGACGCTGTGGGGGGGAAAAAATGCATTCGCGCTTCCCCGTTGGGACTGCTATTTTGATAGGGGTTGTGTGTTCTCCGAGGATCTGACACCTTTTGGGACGAGCCCGCTGCGCTGTCATCCACCTGCGCATTTCATTGGCTGATTCCCCTGACATTTATTGGATACTCGTGGAGTCCCGGGGGGACGCCGATAAAAGGACCCAGCTCCCAGGGCCGCCTCCCCGCTCTCCCCGAGGCCAACCTCTCAGGGAGGACAAGCCGGGGAGGGGCAGGGGAGGGGAAGGGGAGGGGGGCTCCCCCGAGCCCAGCCCAGCCCCTGGCCTCTAGGACGCGATCAGTAAACACTGACCTGAACTCTGAGCGCGCTGGGATCACATCCGGGGATGAAGTGATGGGGCTGGGAGAGGGAGAGCTTGGAACTGGCAGGAAATGGGGTGTGTGAAGGGGGCAGTGAGACAAACCGCAAGGCTTCCTGATGGCCTTAAACTGAAATTCCAAGGTCCTGTCTCTGGTACCAGCCCCTCCTCCCATCACTAGGTCGGAATCGCAGGGCTCCGAGATGGGTGCTGATGGGGAGGGGTGGTGCTGGTGAACTTTCTGGGAGCTCAGAGCATCTGCAAATGTATGCAGGAGGGTTATGTATGCATGGTTTTCTCCGGAAAGGTTCCTTGGCTTTCATGATTTCCAAAGGGATCGGACTCAGAAAGGTACCATTACTTAAGGGCTACAATAAAAAATTTCTCCCCATCGCTACAGAATGATGAGGTGATGGAGATTAGAGGAAGCTGTGCTGATTGTATTATCTCCCCTGTGTTGTTTGGCTGATCATCCTGCATCCTTTCAAGTTGCAACAAATAACTGTTTCAACTATGTACAAGGTTATAAATGCTAATGGTGGAAAATGTGCACATTTCATAAATAAGTTAAAACCACTCATCACTGATGGAGATTTAAGAGAAATCTTTGAGCAGCCAAACTGTCCTCAGGGACGTAACTACTTGGCTTTCTTCCCCGAGGGGCAGCAGAGCTGCTCCCTGTAGAAGAGGCTGAGAAGTACTAGAAATACTGAGGGGAACACTTTGTAAAGTGTATTGATTGTCTAACCACTATGCTGTACATGTAAACCAATGTAAAACAATATTGAAAGTAAATTGAAAGATTGTTTTTTTTTAAAGAAAGGCTTCCTGGGGAGAGGCTGTGCTGACTTGGAGCCAGGCCTATATATAGCTGGTGATGTTGTTGGAGAGGCTGGAGGAGCATGCACAAGAGATGCCATCTGGGGATCTTGAGGCAAGGGGCCCTGCAGCACCTTGAAATATCAGGTCCTCCTCCGGCTATTAGATCTGGGCCCTGAGCTCCTGCCCAGAAACCAGTCTGGACCCAGGGTGGTTTGGGCATGGTGCCAAGACCACCTGAGCCTACAAATCCAGGACCAGGCAGGAGAATGGACACCCTCCCAGATCCTGCTTCTTAAGCAACAGGTGTTTGCTGGGAAGGAAGGAGGGGGGCTGCCAGATAGGTCCACTGTTCAGCCCCCCCTGGGGAGACCAGCTTCCTCTTTGGGTGGGGAGGTAGCCACAGTGTCCCAACCCACTCCATCCCTAACCATGGCATCCCAGCTCTGCAGAGCTTCCTGGGCAGCTTTCTGGGCAGCTTTCAAGTGCCAGTTCCTGGCAGGGGCTTTAATTGGACCTTTTGGGGTCATGGAGGAGGGTACAGGGTCTGTGATCCATTGGCAGCCCCCAAGAACTGCATATGGGAGAAGGGCAGCTCCCCACAGGAACGCAGCATACTGTCTCCAAATCTCAGTTCCTGATATGGGAATTAAGACTTGTTTTCGCTTCCATATTTTCCGTTTAACGGTACAACAGCATGTAAAGGCAGTTCAGTTGTGACTGTGATTGACTCTCTAAACGTCCAAATGCAGGACCTTCTTTGGTGAACAAATGCAAAGAGTCGTTCACAATGATAAGAAAATGATGGCTTTCTGACATTTGCACCACACTAAAATGACTTCTGCAACCCCCCATAGGCTCAGAGATCTGAACTGCTTAGCAGGAAGTATGAGCTCATCCTCAAAACACCATGTTTATGCCGACTTTTTCTTTTTAAATTCGATTTGTGAAAGGGAAGGATGGGTCCTTACGTTTTTTTCTGCCTAAAATTTAAAACCACCTGGAGCCCCTTTTTGCTCTTCTGCCTTCTTCTGCAGCAGTGTCTCCACATGTCCCCAGAATGTTTCCAGCGGTCCCAAGTCTAATTTTTTGGCACGATAAGTGGGGCACCCCGAGTGGCTCCGCGTGATCCCCCCCGCCCTGGGCCACTTTTCCGTGAGATCTCATCCTGTCACCCTGTTGCACCCTTTTGTTCAACAGGTGTCTGAGCACCTGCCAGGTGCCAGGTGAGCCAGTGTGGCCTCCGCCCTGGGGAGCTCTCACTCAAGCTGGAATGTCACAAAACAGCCAGAGTCCTCTAGGTGACCTCATTTAGGCCTCACACTCCCCACTGTCTCATCTCTTCTTGGCGAGGGATGAGCCAGGTGGGCAGGTGGAGCTTCGCGGTGGGGGTGTGCAGGCGGGCCTCACACCCAGTAGTCTGGCCCCAGAGTCAGTGCCCCGCACATCTGACTCGAGTGAGCTCCCAGGAGCCTGCAGCCCTGGGTCATGCGCTACCCCTAAGGAAATGTGCTTCACACACCATGGTTTTTACCACTGTCCATTTGACGACCCTCAGCTCCTCCCTGTCCCCCAACCTGCTCCAGTTTTCTAATGCTGTTCCACAGCCCACCCCAAACCAGGAGTTAAGACAGTGACAGCCTTCTGTTTGCTCATGAATCTGCCACCCAGCAGGGCTTGGCATGGATGGAGGTCTCCGTTTCCTTGGCCTTGGCTGGGCCCCTCTGCTCAGTCACATGTCTGGGTTGATGGTTGGCTGCCACAGTGGGATCTCTTCTGTGTCTTGTGGAGTTTTTCCCAAATGCCAGCTTCAGGCTCTCTTTAAGCCACCTTTGCTTTCTGCCTTGCCTGTTAGTGGAGGGCTCCCTGTTACAGGTCCCTAGAGAAAACCAGGTGAAAGGAGTCTCACCCTTTATGCTGTGACTTCAGAAGTCAGCAGCTTCCCTCCCCCTCCATCCTGTGGTGGAGGCAATTTCCGAGGGGCCCTGGTTCCAGGGGAGGAGGCACCTGGAGGGAGAGGCATCAGGGCAGCAGTCACCAAGAGCACAGTCTCCCCTTCCTTGATGCTTCTGAGAAGCTCTTGTGGGGTGTGGGTGCCACTGGTCTCCCACACCCATGCCTTCAGCCTTTGATAGTCACTGGCGGCCTGCTCATGCCTGCACTCCATGGAAAGTCTTTGAATCCTGTCCTTCTTCTCTTGCCCCCGTGGTCAGGCATCCACCTGGTCCCTTCCTGGCCCTGCTCTTCCCCTGGCCCTGTCTCCTTGGCCAAATGCTCTGATTTCCTGGCAGCAGGGCCCACCTCTGGGGAGAGATGGCCTCATCGGTCACCCTCCCACTACACCCTGGTCCTGCTGTTGCTTGCCAGGGCACCACGCTTGCTATCCTCCTGGTTCAGACACTTCTCCCTGTCATCTGCGTGTGCCTGGGGGCTGAGCCGGCACCCTGGCTGTCAGGTCCTCCCCACTGGGGCCTTCTCTACCCTGGCTCTTTTCTCTTTGAGTATCTTTGCTTCCTGCCTGAATTGTGACTCCTGCCTTCTAACTAGGAACCCTCTCACAGGTGACTATCCGTCCTCTCTGCAAACCTGGTATCGCTTCTCCACAGCCTGCCCCACATGTCTGTTCCCTTGTCCTTGGGCACCTCTGCCACGTCCACTCCACTTCTGTCTATGGCCTTGGTGCTGCACGTGCCGGATGCCTCACCTGCCTCTGTGCCCGCGTGAGGGGCAGGCTGTGGACAGAGTGGTGCTGCAGGATGAAAGAACTCATCTGAGCCCAGCCTTCCCTAGGATGCTGGCACCCAGATGTCCCCAGGCTGGATGTGGGGCTGCTCTCTTCTCCTTTTTCTGGGGGAGGGCTTGTGCCTCTGCTACAGTTTTACCACTTACCACTGTGGTTGTGTTTAACCTTTATATCTAGGGAGCCATAGAGAACATTCTGCAGCGCTGGCTTATTTCAGTCAGTGCTGTGTGAGCAACTCACCCATGTGGTCTTGAGTGGCCAGCGTGCACGTGTGCCATGCCGGGGGCCACCACCATCCTTTACCCACTGTGTGGCTGGTGGGCGTGGAGGGCACTTCCATTTTGGGGCCGCTGTGAATGAAGCTGCCCCAGCCTCCCTGTAACAGTCTCTGGAGCACATGTGCAAGCGTTTCTGTTGGTGAATGCGGACTGGAGAGTAGGCCCTCGGTTATCCAGATGTCCCCCTGCAGTCCACATCGCCAAGGCAGCTGGCACCGTGTGCCCTGCAGTTCCCTGTCGCTCCTCATTCCGCAGCACTTGGCATCACCGCCCTTTTCAGTTGTCAGCCGTTCCGGAGGGTGCGGTGGTATCAGCCTTGGATTATTTTGCACTTTCCGGATTATTTACATCGCTGTGGTGCTGGGCATCAGATGCGCTCTCACTGAATGGCGGGCCAAGTCCTTGCCGTTGTCCTGGAACTGGCTGTCTCTCTCCTGTTGGTGAGCAGCGCTCCTCACAGACTCTGAGACGAGCCTGTGTTCATAAGGAGTAGCAGATGCCCCCTTCCTTGCGACTTGCCTTTTCATTTCCTCCATAATATTTTTTGCTGAACAGAAGTTCTTAATTTTAACCTGGTGCCATTTGATAACTGTTTCCTCTGGGGGTAGTGATGCTTGTGTCCTGTGTAATGAATCTTCCGCAGCCCCGAGGACATCAGATGCTCTTCTTGCGGCCTCGTTACCCTGCTTCCATCTGCCATGGACCTGAGCTGATGGGTCAGGACCCAGTGTTCTCCCCCCCCCCATGTGTCTATTCAATCAACTGATCTCCACTGACTGAAAACATTCTCCCCGCACCCCCTTATTTTTTTCCCCTTGCAGAGCCACCTTTGTCATACTGAATGTGTCAGTGTATGCTTGGGTCTAGTGGGCCTTTATTCCATCCCACTGAATTTCTTTCCTTGTGCTAGGACCACTATTGTTAAGTATGATGATTTTTGTAGGATTTTTGTTTGTTTGTTTGTTTTTTTGGTAGATACCCTTTATCAAATTAAGAAATTTCCTTTTTTTCTACTTTGCTAAGAATTTTTATGATGACTAGATGCTGAACTCCATTGAATGCTTTTCCTGGACTTATTATGATCATATGATTTGTATCCTCCATTCTGTTAGTGTGATAAATTATATTGATTGATGTTACTGTTCAACTAACCTTGCATTCCTGGCACAACCCTGAACTGATGATAAGGTATTGATTCTTTTTATCTATTACTGGAATCAGTTTGTTAATATTTTGTTTATGGTTTTTGCATCTACAAGTGAGATTGGCATAAATTATTCTTTTGTTTAAATCCTCACCTGAAGATATATTTATTGATTTTTTTTAGAGAGAAAGGAAAGGAGGGAGGGAAGGAGACAGAGAGAGAGAGAAAGAGAGAGAGAGAGAGAGAAAGACATTGATGTGAGAAACATGAATCGGTCCTGGGATTGGGGGATCGAACCCGCAAGCTTTTCGGTGTATGGGATGACACTCCAACCCACTGACCCACCTGTCCGGGGCCATAAATTATTCTTTACTCGTAACAGTCTTATCAGATTTTGGTACCGGGATTATTTTAGCCTTATGAAATGATTGGCTGGGGCGGCTCATCTTTTACTCTTCTCTGGAAGAATTTAAGTAAGATTGACATTATTTCTTCTTTCAGTATAAGGTAGAATCTGCTGGTGAAGACATCCATGACTGGGGGTTTTTTGTGAGATAAGTTTAAAATAAGGATTCAAGTCCTTAATAGTTATAACAATAATTCTTATAATAATTATAACAATATCTATTTCTTTTTGTTATGTTTTAACAAGGTGGCTTTTGTTTTGTTTTGAGAAATCTGTGTTTTTAAGAATTTAAGTGATCAAATTATTGGTCTAAAGTTGTTTGTAATACTCTCGTTGTATTTTAATCCTTTAAAACCTGTAGAAAGTTCTACATGGATGTCCCCAATTTCCATTCCTGACATTGTATGTTTTGACCTCTTTTTTTTCTTATTCATCAATATCCCAAGTATTTATCAATATAGTTAGTGTTTTAAGGCACAACCTTTTGATATTGTTGTCCTATGTATTGTAGATTTATTTTCTAATTTATTAATATTTATGTGTATCTTCATTATTTCCATTGTTTTTGTCCTAATATGCATGTGTGTACACACACACACACACACATTTCCACCACATTGAGGTGTTTTCTCTTGGTTTTTCCATTTCCAATTTATGAGTTTTTATTTTTATTTATTTATTTATTTTAAATATATCTTTATTGATTTCAGAGAGAGGAAAGGAGAGGGAGAGACAGATAGAAACATCAATGATGAGAGAGCGAGCCTGCAACCCAGGCCTGTGTCCTGACCGGGAATCGAACCCTGATCGCCTGGATCCTAGGTCAATGCTCAACCGCTGAGCCATGCCTGGCCGGGCGAGTTTTTTTTTTTTTAATACTGTGTTGAGTCAACTGTACCGTTAAACCTACCCTCTGAGTTCTGAAGTTTAGTTATTGTATTTTTTAGTGCTAAGATTTCTAAGGTGTTCTCTCTCAAAGTTGCTATCTACACTTTAGAGTTCCCGGTTCTTTGCTGGAATTTACACGCTTGTCCTCTTTCTCCCTTGCCCGCAGCACATGCTGCCCTTTTTTCTTTGCACATGGCACACATAGTCACTTCAGACTCAGTGCCCGATCAAGTGCCAATAATCGGAACCTCTAGGTTGTTTCTATTGTCTGTTGTTCTGCAGGTTCTTGGCACTTTCCCTCCTCGTGTGCCTGGCTATTTTTTACTATGTACTAGATATTGTAATCAAAATATGTTCATAGGGATATTTTATGGTCTCTATGACAGCCTCTTTCTCGAGAGAGTTTTTATATGTGTCCTGCTGGCATTTTGGGCATTGGGAATCCAGAGTCACCTGAATCCAGGTTGCGGGTTGAGAAGCTGAGCTGACTTGGTCTCCTGCCAGCTCCTCTCACTCCCAGCGCCCCTCCAGGAACAGCTGTGAGGCAGGGTGCTCAGCCCGCGAGCTCCCCACTCTTCCCCCTGCCCCAGCCAGTGCGCCCAGAATCGGCTGAGTGCATGCTGGCCTGTCCAGGGTTCCCTCTTTCCTGGGGCCTGGCTGCTTACTTTTCTCTCCCCTGTTAGCACGTGGGTGTACTGAGGAAGCTGGGTTTTCTAGTTGTCCACTCTTCCTCGTGGCCCTGTGAGTGGGTGGGCCTGGCCTCCATCACAGGAAGTAGGAGCACAAAATCTGCATTTTCACAGCCCCTGCTGGTTCTGATGCCTGGCCTGGCTGAAAACCCCTCACCGAGACCCTCCTGCATTCTCGGGCTGAGCAGTGCCTGGCCAGGTGGAGGATGCTGTTTGCAGGGAACACGCCCACTCACACTTCTCTTTAACGCTTGCTGCACTTCACGCCCGCGCCAGGCTCCTCCAGTGTCTCACCCACAAGGTGGGCCCTCCTTAGTCCTCCATTTTTTTCTTCCTGACTCCAGCACTCTGTTGGCCTCTTCCCATATTGGCTGCTTTTGGGGCAGGAGAGCTTTGAGGCCTGAAGGTGTGACACACTGTGCTTTCACTGTGAACCAGGCAGACCTGGTCAGTGGCCCTTTCCTGCAGGTCCTCTGTACTTTCTGGTCTCATTCCTGTTGTCACCGCTCTGGCCAGAGCAAATCCCAGTTCTTTCTGACCTGCCCTCAGTTGCCATCTGTGCTGGTTTGGCCTGGAACATCTCCAAAGCAGGAGAAGCACCAGGGATCCACTCTGGCCTCCAGCTCATCCAGCAGGAAAGGGGGCCCCATCTAGAAGGGGCCACGTAGCATGTGCACCTGCAGTTTATCCTTGCCCTGAATTAAAGTTACCTGTTAAGGTCTCCCATGCTTCACCCAGTATTTTTCCTCACCTTGAATGTGCACCCATCTTTTTTCCTGGCCAAATACCTTCAACCTGAGGCCAGAATGGGTATTTTAGAGGACAGGTGTCATTTGACAGTCCCCTACTTAGAGCCCATCCTGGCTTAGGGTGACCTCCGGGGGCCTCTGGAGTCCACTGCACTGGGACCCTCTACTGGGTCTTGCCCCTGGGTTCTCTGTACCACCACCAGATGGCATTGCCTCCTGTGAGCCATTCACACTCTCTTCTCTGTGAGGGACGCTCCCCCTTCTGGTCTCACCTGTATGAGGGTTTTGGTGCTGCTCTAATGAAGGACCACAAGCTGGTGGCTTCACACACAGAAACTTATCCTCTCCCAGTTCTGGGGCCCGAAGTCTGAGATCGAGGTGTCCCAGGGGCTCGCTCCCTCCAGAGTCTCTAAGATATGATCTTTCCTGCATATTCCATCTCCTGGTGCTCCAGTCCTGTCCTCTGTCATTATGTGGCCTCCCCTCTGTGTCCTTGTCCCTCTTCTTCTGTCTCGTAAGGACACTCTCATTGGGTTCATGGCCACCCAGATGACCCAGGCTGAGCTCATCTCAACACCTTTGGCTTGATCACATCTGCAAAGAACCTTTTTCGAAACAAGATCCCATTCACAGGCTCTGGGGTGAGGACAGAACACACCTAATTCGGGGCCATTATTCATCCCACTACACTTGCCCTCTGCATAGGGAGCCCTCCTGATCCCCCAGGTTGACTGCAGGATGAGATACCCCCTTACCCCCCGCTGGTTCCTTATTGGACAGGGGCTTGTGCTGATTGACTAAGGAAGGGATCAGTGACTGGAAGTTTCTACCAGTTTCCTCATCTAACCCGCAGGGGGATTCTGGCAAGAGGGTGAGGGTCAGGCCCCTGCATGGTGGATGCCTGTCTGTTGGCATGAAGTACCTCCCAGTTCTCCATTCCATCTGCGCTACATGGTAGCTGTGTCATCTGGGTCTTCTTTCTGTCCCACTTCATGGCATGGACTCCTGCTGGGTGCTCTGTTGGCAGAATGTCCCGTGACAGGGATGGGATTTAATATGTGCAGCCCTGGGCAGGCATCTTGGAACCTGGTATACCCTTGCTGGTCTGGGGGCCACTGTGAGGACCACGTGGATCCCCAAGTGCGCAGAGAGCAGCAAGCTCCTCGCTTTTCTGTTCCTGTTGGTGCTAAGGGATCTTCCTTCCAGCCTCTGCTGTCCTGAGCCCTGAGAGGCCTCTCTCAGGAGTGGGCTACATTGCCCTGCAGGGCTCTCTCTTACCCTAAGAGACCCTCATTTTTTTAGCTCCCTGTGCACACATGCTCCTCTCGGCCACTGCTGGCCAGCAGTGTTCTTGGATTTCATAGGAAACATGTTGATGGAAAATAGGGTGGCTCTGGGGGTCGGGGGCTGGGGCAAAGTTCAGCTCCTGGGAGGCGGGTCCTGAAACTGCCAACTCCATGTCGACCAGAGAAGTTCCTGCTGTGGACACTTCTTCTGAGGGGTAGGAGAGGAGAACTCCTCCTCCCTCAGTTTTCCTTCCCGGAAGCCTCCTGGCCTACGGGCCATCTCTTGGAGAGCTTACAGCCGGTCCTAGGGCTGCCCCCATTCCACCCAGCCCTGTCCTGTGCAGGCCCTTTGGGGGCCCAGGGTGAGGACAGCAATGGCAGGATGTGCCACGCCCTAGGGTGGCCGGGTAGTCTGGGGAATGGTGCCTACTCTGCTCTTTCTTCTCTTGTGTCCAGGAGACATCACCTTTGACCTATGAACGGGGAACATCAAGGGTATGATTTAGTTCTCAGGCTTCTCAGACCCCTTGGACCTTCTGGGCCAGCGGCCTGAGGCTACGTGACAGGACATGAGCAGCATCCCACTCACACTGCCCTAGTCCAGCCAGCTCAGCCCGTCGGGGCTGCTAACGCTGGGACTGTGAAGGCCAGGGTGCTGGGGGTGGCGGGGCTGCTTTCCACACTGAGCTGGGGCTCCAGACACCATTCCCGTGCATGTGGCGGGGGCCTATGGGCTCAGAAAAGGCTGCTTTGTCCAGCTCTGGGAGGCTCCCGCTGCCTGGGACGGCCCTCAGATGAGACGAGTGGTTCTTCACATCGAGTGTCCAGGACAGCCATGGGGTGGGTGGCCATGTTATGACTGAAAATGTGAACAATTGCCAAAGGGCCATGTTGTACTCAAATGGACTCAAATAAAGAGCTGAAGATGGTGGGGGTAGTGCTGGGCTGGCCCAGGTGTGGCACCAACCCTCCTAGGCCTCGACGCTGGGGGACTGAGCCTCCGGTGGGCTCTGGGCCCTGGTGGACTGGAAGAGAGAAGGGGGAGGTGAGCTAAATGGACACCATTTGCCTCCCAGCTTCAGTCCCCTGTGGCCTTTCGAATTTACTGTTCCACCCTGACCTTGCCTTTGCTGAGGGTCTCACATACACACCCAAATACCCCGGCAACCGTCATGATGGGAGGCGGAGGTGAGGACATATGTGAGCCTGGCAGATTGCCTCAGTGAGCAGAAGGCTGTCCCTGGACCAGCTGACCACGCCTAAGCCTCCCTTGCTGCCTCTGGGGCAGTTGTACTTGGGATTAATCTGGGGGCTCTTGCCATTATCCCCCCAACTCCCCTTCCTCTGGATCAGTGTCCTTGGACCAGGCCCTAATGGAGCCCATGGAGCATTTCCAAGAGGGTCTTCCTGGGTCCTTGGTGCCTGGGCTTCCAGGGCCCACCTGCCATGGAGGCCTCTGAGGGGAGGAGGCACAGGTTCTCTCCTTACTTTTCTTTCTCTCCTTCTGCACACTTTGTTTGGAGCTCCCTTGTTGCCTTTGAGAGTTCAGCGGCATCTGGCAAGGCGCTTCCTGCACCCAAAGCCTCCCTGCAGGTGCTCTTAGCTCAGCTCCCATCACCAGAGCTGCTCCCTGGCTGCCTGTCAACCCTGCCGGTGCTGGGCACTCCATCGAGGTCTGGCAGGAGTCACTTTATCAGACCCTCGGGAATACTTGTATTTCCAGGGCCTGTGAGGCTTCTCACACAGACCCTGGGCTTTGGGGTCATCAGCGGGCCCAGCTATGGTCCAAGGGCTCTGGTTCCTAGTCCTGGTGGTGGGCGGTACCTCTGACATCAAGTGAGTGTAAAGATTCAGAGGATTTGTGTGTGGCACCACACCCATCCCTCAGAAGCCCTTGGGGTGGAGGACGAGTGACGCCCAGGCAGGAGCTTAGGGCGCTTGGGCGGCTTCCTTCTGATGCCCACTCTTCTGGGAGCCCTTTCCCACCTGCAGGGCCTGTGGAGGCATTTGTCACCAGCCCAGGAGACACACCCCATTCCCAAAGAGCCCAGTGGGTGGGGCCCATGCAACCATTTCCCAATCCAGCTTGCAACATGTGCATCCCAGGAAACTCCAGCCCACCTGAGGGGGTTGGCGCTGTACCTTTAGAGGAAGAGCTTAATGTCAAGAACCCAAGCCGAGGTCCTGCATTTAGATAGTGGAGCCACTGCCAGGAGCAGCCTCAGCCAAGGCCTGGCAGCCTCTCCTGGAGCTCAGCAGGTACGTTTCCCCATCCAGGCCCATAGGCATCTGAATCACAAGAGTCCTGTTCTCTTTAAAAGGGGAATTCTCCAGTGGGATTTCTGCATAACCTTAGTTACACCAGAAGGTTCTCGAGTTAAGATTGTGTGACGTCTCACCAGAGCTAGACACCCCACCTGGTTATTTGGCAAAGAACATTTCTCTTGTGTTCATGGTGGAATCCAGGCAGCCCTAGTTGCAGAACATTTTCTGCTGAGTGGGTTCTTACCACTAGTGCACAGGTGTCTTCGTTCCACCATGTGCTGAGAGCCTGGGTCGCTTCAGCACGGGGGAGGGGGCAGGGTTTTGTCCCTCTCAAAGGTGAGAACTGAGTTTCCAGCAGTTTGGCTGAGTTAGGCAAGATGGAGCCTGAGGCCCCAGTGGCTGCCACTGTGGACAGCCCCCTGAGCAGACCTGTGGGCCACAGGGCCTCTCTCTGTAGGCTCTCCCATGAGAGTCTGAGAGCAGGGCCCAGAACAGGCCACGGGCAGAGGACACTGCTCCTGGGTAGGAGAGGCTGGTCAGACCCAGCATGTCCCAGAGGTGGTCCCAGGGAGGCTGTCTGAGGCAGAGGTTCCCTGGGCAAAGGGGCCATCAGGAGGGTCTCGTGCAGTCCCCAGGGAGGGCAATGGGAGTATGAGGTGGGGTGGATGGTCCTGTGTGAGCTCTGGGAACCCTGCAGCAGGTCCCAGTTCCCAGCCCCATGCAGCCTGCTGGTCTGCACCCTGCCCCACACTGAACACCATCTCTGGCTGCCCACTCAGTGTTGGTGCAACTTGTCCAGGCCCTCACTCGAGCAAGGCTCAGCCATTTTGGTGCACCCAGTGCCCACTTGGGGAGGACAGTGTGTTGGTCAGCTTGGTAATGCCACAGACAGTGGCGCTGGAGGATGCAGGGTAGGGGGGAGGAAGCTACAGGTTGTGAAGGGCCTTGGGAGTTAGAAGGCACCTGGTTACAAGAAGCAACATGGTCAGCCCCACTGGCCAGGTCAGACTGCAGGAAGTGCCAGCAGGTGGGGGTGCAGATTGGGGACAGGACAAGGGAGCTGGCAAGCCATCAGGAATGAGTTGCTGAGCATGTCCTTGAGGGAGCCAGAGAGTGGAGGCGATTCACACCTGAGAAAACAGGCACATACCCGTCTTTGCATTCAGGACACAACCATGTCCTGTCCAGGAAGGGGAACCAGGAGAGCATAGAGCTATTGTCACTGCCACCTTTAAAACCACACCTGCCCCTGATCACAGGCACCTGGCCTTGCACACAGACACACCTGTCCCAGCATACAGACTCACAGACACACCTGCTCCTGCTCCTGCTCACAGACACAACTGGCCCTGCACATAGGTACCCCTGTCCCTGCTCTAAGACACACCTGGTTCTGCTCACAGACACCTGGCCCTGGTCACAAACACTGGCCCTACACACAGATACACCTGGTCTTACTTATAGATACCTGGTCCTGCTCACAGACAGGCCCTACTGCAGGCATGTCACTAAAACAAATTTTCATTCCTCCTGATTGGGGTGCTGTGTGCTAATGTCATGTGGCAACTGTGACTGTCACCTGTTGGGGTCTGTCCTGTGTCACCTTTTCTATAGGTTTTGCCTCAGGCTGTCAAATGTTAAGCAGGTTTCGAGGAAGAGTCATTCTGAAGTGGAGCCCAGTTCATTCTGTCATGGCCTATCTTTGGAGCATCTGTAGCCTGTGAGGGAGACCATGTGATATCTGAGAGACAGTCCACCCCAGTGGTGGGACAGTCCCTGGAACCTGGCGGACACTCAAGGGGCAAGTGTCCCCAGGTTTGGATGGGTCACCTGGCCAGTGGCTTTTGTTTGACTATCTCTAGGGTAGCTGCCCTCTGGGCACGAAGTGCCTGCCCCTGTATCTCCTGCTGCTCTGTCTGTAATTCCACCTTTTGACTACCCTGCCCTCTCTAAACCCTCTTTTAAAAATGCAAATCTGGTAACATAGTCCGTCGCCACACCCAGTGTGAGTATCAGTTCCCTCCTGACCCCTCTAGGACAGCGCCTGCCCTGCCTCAAGCATGACCTGGTGGAGGCTAATGGCGCACACAGAGCTGGACCTCACCTGCCTCTCACCTGCTCCTCCCCTGCCCCTCCCCCATCCTGTTAGACACCATCAGAGCCCAGGGCTGCTGAGGGACTTGCTGGTGGGGTCCCTGCCAAGAAGGGTCCTGTGGTGGCTGCTTGGTCATAAGCCCAGGGATGGAGAGGGACACAGTTCTCATCCTCTTGCCCAGGGACCCCTGAGGTCAGCAGGAAAGGGGTTCCAAGGGAGCCCAGCTCTTGTCTGGGAAAGCAGATCCCACCTCCCCATCTGCCTCCCTGCCCCTCTGTGCATTCCTCCTCCCCCGCCCCTCAAGCACATACACATCCCCAGAGTCCAGGCTCTTTCCAGGGAAGCAGATGAGAGGGTCAGGAGAGAGACTGGGTTTTCACGTGGAGCCAGGGGTCCTGGACCATGAAATAAATCAGAACTTGACTCAGTGGGGCTTTCCTGAGCTGCTTAAAATCCTTACATTGAGGGAGCAGGAACAGAGCCTCCTGGGCATCCAGACTGCCATGTCTGTGGCCAGTCGGAGTGATGCCTGATCATACCTGCTCAGTCTCCACTCCCACCGTACACTGACCTGTCCCCTATAAGGGGAATCTTGGCCAGGGAGGGGTCAGCTTTCCTGGTGATGCAGGGCACACACCTGGGGGTGCAGAGTACACAACTAGGTGCAGGTACACACCTGGAAATAGTACACACCTGAGAATACAGGCCACACCTCAGAGAATGCTGCATTCGGTGGGTTGGCATTTGGACTTCCTGGCAGCCTCTTCTAAGTAACTTTATTTTTCATCATGGTGGAAAGTGGTTAGCTCAGGTGGGAATGGGCATGGAAGGCCACCCTGGGTGCAGACTCACCGCATGCTCAGGAACCATGGGGGCAGGAAAGCAGAGGGAAACCATAGCCTCCATGGGGGCAGAGGAGTCAGGCAGGTCAGTTGCTGGAGGCTGGCACTTGGAGGGAGACCCCCAGTGCAGGCTGTCGTCAATGTACAGAAGGGCCTCTCTGGACACCTCTGTATTCCAGTAGAACTCTGCTGGGGTCCTCGACTTCTTTTTAAATTAAATTTATTATTATTACATCATTCTTGAACTAGCACATGGATTTATTGGAGCAGTTCAAACAACAGAAGCACGTGACCCCTCCCCTCAGCCCCAGCAGCCCCCCGTCTTCCTAGCAGCACCAATATTTATCTCTCTCGTCCCAGCTGTCTGTTTTCCCAGAGTGGGGTACATGATTCCTGCCATTCCATGTCCTGCTTCTCCACAGAGCAAACAATGCTCTTGGAGATCTTCCCCCACTGCACATAGGGTCTAACTCCTTCTGTTATTTTTGTTAAGATAATTTTAAAAATATTTTATTATGATCATGCATGTTCATAGTAAAGCAAAGTGGAAACCCAGAACGGAGAGCTGTGCTCTGGGTCTTGTGGGCATCTTACCTCTGCAGCTTTGAGGTCACAGACTTAACGGGGGGGGGGGGGAGCAGTGGGGGTGGGAGGTGCCCTGCTCCACCCACTGCCCACCTCGGTCATTACTCCAGGGCCCTTCTGTCTACTCTCACTTTGAATCGACTCTGAGAACAGACTCCAAGCTGATTCCTAAGTGAAAACCCATCAACACACTCAGAAACAGCTCTGAAACAGTGTTGGCAGTAGGGGCACGCCGCCCAGGGCCACAGCTAGAGAGGAAGTCAAAGGCTGAAGCTGCGCACTGCCTGGTGGAGAAAGGTCCTGGGCCAGCCGCCCTGCGGGTTGAAACTGGAGAGCTCTCCTGGTGACGCAGGGCCTCAGGATGCTGTCTGCCTGCTCCCCCCAAGCTCTCCCCCCAGGTGCCCCTCCCAGTGCTGCCTGCCTACTCCAGGCCTCCTGTACCCTCTCCAGGGTTAGCCCTGGATTCCTGCCATGCTGTCTGCTATCAACAGCCTGCTTGACAAGTGTGGCAGGGTCACTGAGCTCACCTGTCTGCAGCCATCCTCGGCCCCTCACCCCTGGGGGCCGTGGTGTGGGTGTGCAAGTCCCTGGTTGGAAGGGTTTTTCTTCAGAACATTTAAAGCACGGTCCCTTTTCTACTGGTGCCCAGGGCGGCAGATGGAGACCCAAGGCCAGCCTGACTGCATCCTGTCTGGCCTTCCCTCTTCTGTCTGCTTGCCACCACGAGGGGTTTTCAGTCTGGGAGGAACCTCAACTGTCTGGTGGATTCAGGGCGGCCTTGGTAGCAGACGCTTCATGCGTAGGAGCCACATGCCGGAGCCTTCGTGCGGCTCCAGTCTCCACGCCACTTCCAATTCGTCTAGTCACACTCGCTGCCACCGTCTCACCCGCCTTATTCTCCTCAGTGCACCTCTTATTACCTGATGTCATACCATTTGTCTGTTTGTTTACTTGTTTATTGCCTGAATCCAGCTGGAAAGTAAAGCTTATGACAACAGAACTTTCTCACATCTTGTTCAGCCCTCACTTTTTAATTGACTATGGAGGCTGATCTCCCAGCTTGTTAAAACCGCATGCCCAGCGCGAGTTTGTGGGCTGAGGGATGTGCTGTGCCTGAGCAGCTTGTTGTGGGGCCCTTGGAGAGATCCCACTCCCTGTCCCGCACCTGAACCCTGTGGGAAGCCGGACATGCGGCCCCAACTCTCATTTGTGCCCAGAGCCAGCTGTGCTCCATCATCAGGTGTACGGGGTTCTCTCAGCATCGGGTGTACTTTCTGCGCCATCACAGAGGAGGGGGGACAGGGCGGGGCCACGGCCCATGCGGCCCCTGAGGACTTCAGTCCAATGGTGAAGGGCACTTGACTTCTCCCTACTGGGACTTGGTAGGATCTTGAGTTCAGCAGGCCCCCCCAGGACCCCCCACAAGGCCCGATCACCCATCTTCTTCCATTCTAACGGGTATTGAGGATGTGAATTTGGAGGCGATTTTTAGTGAATGGTGGAGTTGTGAGCCAGCTTGCTATTCGTGGTACCAGGTTTTGTGTTGTGCGCCAGTGGGTCCTGAGTTCTGTCCTTTCATTGAGCCCCCGGCAGTGTCCATTGTCAGTGAGGCAGAGACAGAGATGAGCCACTCCTGAGGGACCCATGGGGGTTTTACTCTGGGCCTGGGCATCTCAGGGTCTTGCCCTGGCCACCAGCCATGATGCAGTAGGGGCTGCATGGCTGCAGCAATGGGGAGGCATCGGTGTTCTGTGCTCCTGAAACCTGCTAGAGGCAGCACGGGCTCCTATCTTCTGAGCCCCCCAGGGACCCAGCCCAGCTTTGGGGATCAGGTGCCTCACAGAGGCAGAGATTCATCCTGCTGTGGCCACCTGGACAGGGGTTCTGCCCCCTCATGCCCAGAGCTTGGCTCCTGGACAGAGGCCCTGCAGAAACAGAATAACCCCTTTCTTTTCTCCTTCCTCCACCAGAAACATGGCCGACAGCAAGGCCAAGCCCAATAAAGCCGCCAACAAGACGCCCCCCAAGTCCCCAGGAGACCCTGCAAAGGACAAGGCTGCTAAGAGGCTGTCACTGGAGTCAGAAGGTGCCAACGAGGGGGCGGCCGCCTTGGCCCCGGAGCTCACTGCTCTGGAGGAGGCCTTCCGGCGGTTCGCGGTGCACGGGGACACCAGGGCCACCGGGAAGGAGATGCATGGCAAGAACTGGTCGAAACTGTGCAAGGACTGCCAGGTGATCGACGGGAAGAACGTGACTGTCACCGACGTGGACATCGTGTTCAGCAAAATCAAGTAAGTGAGCCGGGGCTCTCACATGGCAGAGCCAGCTTCCCAGAGGCCTGTGCTCAGCCAGGCCGCACGTCCAGGGTCCGCTGCTGGGCTTTGTGTCTTAACGGGCTGTGAGGAAGTGTGATGCTTCAAGATCCTTCCCTTCCCAGAATCACATGCCCAGGAATTGGAACCAGAACAAGCTGCCTTGGGGCAGGCTGGGAGCCAGGGAGGGGGACACTACTCTGCCCTCGGGAGCTTGGAGGAGTCTCGGTGGCAGAGCTCCAGGCCCACTGTGGGGTGAGTCCGAGAGGTGCCACTGTGAAGCCTGCCCCTATGGTGTGACCTGCATCTCACCTGCCCTGCCTGCTGCCCCTCCATGGGGTTCCCCTGTGCTTTGGGAATGATCACACATGACAAAGAGTGTAGGTAACAGAGCAGTTAGCACCCGAGTCTTCACCTGTGACTCAGCGGCTGTGAGCATTATGCTCGTGTGCTTCCTCTGTGTGCAAATACACCTGTGTGCATGCAAGTGTATGTTCCTGTGCACCTGTGAAGACACGGGTGCTGCACGTGTGTGAATGCGCATGTGCACATGTGCTCCTGCACCTACCCAGGAAAAGTTACACACACACCCTTCCCATTCCCCTGGTGTCTCTGGAGTGTGAAAATATTCTCCTGCCCTCCTCAACCCGTGACCACACGTGAGAAAATTTACAGCGTCCCCAAGGCCACCAGATGTCCAGCCCTCTCTATCCAGGTCATACTTGTTGCTGGAAAATGGCTTTATTTCAGCTTATTTTTGGCCTGTGTCCATCGTGGTTGGTGTAATCCTTTAGCTGTATGTTGCTGTGACCTTGCCGCCTTTCATCTCATGTGCCCCGGCTCCCTCCCTGTTAATGGCCTGCCTGGCTCCTCTCCACCCATCCTCTTCTGAGCAGGAGGCAGCGAACAGTTTTTCTTTGTGCCTCCAGAGCCTGTGACTTCATGTCACCACTTCGCTTGTGGAAACGTTTGGTGTATCTTCATGACGGTGAGGTCTCCCAACTCCTCAGCCTGCCTGCCATCCTAACGGCCGCCGGAGGCAGCCTAACAGCCAGCTCTCCCGGGGTTGGCTCATTGCCACTGAGTGGGCGGTTGCACGGGGTGGCCTGGCTGGGGTAGGGTGGAGGTGGCCTCACAAGTGGCCCCTGAGGGCCAACCGTCGGGATCTAGTCATGGGGCACAAGAGATAGGCACTTGCCAAGTAGAGGGGACTCGACTCACCTGAAGAGGTGGAACCATTTCAGATTTACTGCAGTTGGGCCAGAGCCCCAAGGACACAATAGCACAGGATATGGGACCCTGGTGGACCCTCCATTTCCTGTGAGCCTGGGCCTTGGGAAGGGGCCTTGGGGAGTCAGAGGAGAATGTGGGCCAGGACTTGAAGAAAGGGGTGAGTGCAGGTAAGGAAAAGCAGGAGGTGGGGTGCAGGTGAGGAGGAGCTGGGAACAGGGACTGAGATGAGGCCCAGCATGGGCCTTCTGTTCAGCTTTCTGGGCAGGTTCTCCAGCCTTTAGCACTGGCCTTTGTAAACCCATTGTGTCCAGGAGAGAAAGCGGGACAGACCCAGGAGTAAAGGAACCCAAGAGCTGTGTCTATTGGGGATGTTGCAGAAGGGCTGGGATGGAGGTGAGCTAAGTGGCGTGTCCAGGGGCAGGTCACCCCACCAGGGGGTGCCATAGGTTCCCATACCCTCTGCACTGGCCCAGACACACAAAGTGTTGGGGCAGATGGGGGCAATTTTCTTTCCCACGATCTTAATTCCTTCTTTAGTAAGTTGCCTTTAAACTATTGCATGCAGACATGTCCACACATGTCCACACAGGAGCTCACAGCCCATACACATATACACAGGCATGCCTGTACACATGTATGCACATGTGCCCACGAGCTCACAGTGCGCATGCACAATACATGCATGTGTGCATGGGTAGAACTCAGGCTGCCTATACCCTTGCAGAGGGGGAGGTGGCAAGCGTGGCGGTGGCTCATTTAGAGGACAAGTGCCCTGGATAAGACTGGAGACCCTGTGTGCAGGAGGCATGTACGCCCTACCACCCACATGGCGGGTGCTGGCTTCACAGGAGTGAGTGGGCACCAGGAAGGACTCCATTTGCTCCCTGTACCTGTCCTGGGAGGCAGGGTATCAGCTGCTTGGACCCTTAGGGGCTGAGGTATGGCCTTCAGCTCCTGGGCATGGAGGGCTCCCTATTGCAGAGCCCAGGGCTGTTCGAGGTCCCCTGGTATCTCTGCCTCATCTCACTGTTGGGGGACATGGAATGGGAGAATGGGTGCTGTGGCCCCAGCCAGTGAGGGGTTGTGGTCTTTACACAGTAAAGACCAGCCTGTGGTGGCTGCAGGGCCCCTAGAAGGGAACAGGCACCCCCCCCCCCCCGGTGGCTTGCTGGATACCATGGGGTTACAGTAGGTGGGATTCATGCCCTTGTCCCTGGGATGGGAGAGGTGGACAGTGCCCTGGGTAGGGCCACAGGATCCTGCGGGATGGGTGTGGAACCTCAAAGTTGCTGACTTGGTGGAGAAGAGTAGCTCTTTCTGTTTGGGGGCGGTTGCCAGGGCTCTAGGCGGTGACGCCAGCCAGGGTATCTGCAGCCTTTGTTTAGGTCCTGTCGCCATGGCAGTGCCTGTTTGTTTTGATGTTACTATGTGTTAAATTTTAAACAAATTTCTTGCAGCTCTATACCAGGTCTAGATTGAAGACTATTGTTACCTAGACAAAGACTCCGGCATCCTCCACGCCCCAAAGGACAGATGATGGTCAGTCTGAAATATTAATTAATCAGGACCTCATATGCACAAATAGGACTGTCACCCTGACAGTCCAATTTCGGGGGCTGTGGACAGCAACATCCCTTTCTATCCTGCCTGCGTGTGTCTGCATGTGTGGGGTCAAGCACTGGGGTTCCCACCCTGCAAGTGGAGAGGACAGACCAAGGGGGCAGAGGAGGGCAGGGATCTCTGCTGCAGCCTCTCCTGACCCCACCCCCCCACCCACACACCTGTCTGGTAGCTGCTGTGTGCTTGCAGAGAAAACCTGTTTCCTGTGACACTGGTGCAGGGAGACAGCTCAGCCCATGTGTTTGTGTTTGGCATCTGGGTCCCAGGTTAGGAGGAAGCAGGTGGGCGGGGCTCCCTGTCACTGAAGACTTGGAAAGTTGCTCCATTCTTGCCACACATGCTACAGTCAAAGCCAGGACACATGGGAATTATCAGAAGCAGGGGCTCCTGAGGCATGGATGTGTGTGTGCCACAGAAGCTCAGCATAGAAGCACAGGCCTGGAGCCCAGTGCTGTCCAGTGGTGTCCAGCATCTGGAGCAGGCTGACCCCGTAGTAGGAGCCCCAGCAAAGTGCATCTGTGGGGTGGGGGTGTCACAGGGGGCTGACATGGCCATGCTCCTGGAGGGAAGGGCTCCAGCCCCTCCCTTCAGGCTGGTGGTAAGTTTGGGGCATTTGAGTTGTGCACTCAGTCCCCTGCTGTGCTCTCAGCTTCGCCTCGGGGTCTCTTAGTCAAGGTGGCTGTGGTGGGGAGAGCTTCTCTGTGGGGCCCCCTTGTGACCACTGGTGGAAGTGCAGGGTGTCCCGTGGCTTCCACCCAGAGCCTTTCAGACCCTGCCCCTCCCAGGGTAAGTCTAGCCCCAGGAGCCCATCTGCATGTCCAAGCCACCTCAGGCTTGCACCAGGCAAACTCGAAGTTAGAGTTGGGAAGATCGTTAAGGGTATTTTTTCCCCTACTTAAGGGCAGTAACTGAATGTGGTGGTGGTTAGGGGTGGGGGGAGGATCACAGCTGTCCCTTCAGGCAGGTTGGTCCATCTGCAACCAGATCTACAATCTGAGTGGCTGTCAGCATGTCTCATCCACCGCAGCTGGGTCCACACTCCCAGCTCTGCACCTGCTGGGCCCAGGCAGGCAGGGCTGGTGAGCGGAGGGGTGGCTCTGGGCAGGGATGAGGGTGAGTGTCTGCCAGGAGAACCTGACCAGAGCACAGCAAGAGATCCTCCAGGCAGGGCTCCCCCAGAGGCGTGTCCCCACCAGACACAGCTCTTCCAGGAGCCCCCACATCCCACTGGCCCAGGGGACGGTGGGAATGTCATGGAGGCTCCTGGCTCTCTGACCCTCATCAGTGCCTTAGGTCTGTCCCTCAACATCCCCACTTTCTGCCCACAGTGGCATCCTGGCCAGCCAGGCTGCTCTCCGACCGGTCACCAGGTCCCAGTTACAGCTGGTCAAGGGAGTCTGGCAGAGCCAGCACTTTCTCTGACACCCCTCACCCCTTCACCCCCAGTGGACCCAGTAGGCTGGACACTGCCTCTCAGAGAGGGGCCCCTGGGAGTGTGCAGTTCACTCTGATTCACGAAGGTGCTGGCAAGGAGGGGACTGGGAGATCATGGTGATCCATCCTGAGATGCATTGGCAGAAGCCTGGGAGCCTTTGTGGTGTTGGCCTGGGAGACACACAGGTCTGAGCCTGTCCTTGGAGGGCTGGACTGGCCCCTAGTGTCCCTGGGTGACCTTCAGGAGCAGCCAGCCCAGCCCCTTCCCTGCCTGCCCTTAGTTGGGCCTGGAGGCCCAGGGGATGCAGGGGCCTTGTGTCTGGCTTTCCAGCAGAACAACAGCCTTCTGAGCAGAGCGCTGGTGGGGAGAGGAGGGGCTCGGTGTGGGGACACCACTGTTGTGTGCACTCTTGATAACAGGCTCGCTCTATGTGTGGAGAGCAGCGTAATGTGATCGTGTCTCTGGGAAGAGACTGGCATTGTCACTCTAGAACTCCCTGGGGACTCTCTCAGCAGCAGGGCACCAGGTTCCCTGGGGAGGGCTCTGAGACCCACCCATTGGTCACAGTGGGGACACCTGGCCCAGCCAGGTAGAGCGGGCAAGTCAGGGCCCTGGGCCTGTGCACCCACCCCAATCTGAATGTGCCCTTTGACGGGAGTCCCTATGGGCCATCCCCCCACCCCGGGCCTTAGTGACTCACACTGGTGGCGCCTGGTGCCGCAGTGCCCAGAGGGCTGTGTGCTCTAGTGGTTGGTCACTGGGCCAGCCATCAGGCCTGGTGTCCACATGCCAGCCCAGGCTGGCCATGAATAGGAGACAGGAGTGCCTGTGACAGCCCAGGACAAACAGGCCTCCTCTGGGCCCCAGAGGTTACCCACCCAGCAGGGTGGAGAGTAAGAAAAGAGACTGTGTTTACACCATTCCAGGCACGCCAAGCCGAGGGCAGCTTCCTGGAATGGCCCTCAGTGCCCGTGGACCTCAACACACTTGTGGGTGTTGAGTCTGAGAGCACTGAGGGGCAGAACCCACCACCAAACACGAGGCTAATGAAACCCTAATCCAGCACGTTACCCAGCCCCTGCCCTGTGATCCTCATTCACACAAGCACCCTCAGGATGGATGGATGGCTCTGAATGTGCCCAGAGGGCCCGCTCCCCATCCCTCCTTCCCAATGGCCTCCCTGAGGGGTGAGGTTGGGCGCCTCAGTCAGCATCCCTGGTCTTCAGACACACGTGTAACATGGGAGGGAATCCGTGCGCTTCCTAGGGATGTGCCAAGGCATGTTTGTCTATCCACCGCTGAAGGACTTGGGCCATTTCTGGGTCTTGGTGATGGTAGAACTGTGAGTAGAGCTGCGATAACGTGTGAGCTCAAGTTTTCATTTCTCTTGAGTGCGAACCCAGGAGTGGGGTCTCGAGGTCGTGTCATAGGTGACCTTTACGGAACTGCCAAACAGCTTTCCGTAGAGGACGCCACACTGTGTCCCCACGGGCTGCGTCTGAGCCCCAGCAGCCCTGCAGCTTCCCAGCACTGGGGATGTCGTCATGTTCATCTAGTCACCTGGGCCATCCTGTGGATGGGCGGCGTCTCCCTGGGAACGGACACGTGCAGTCTCTCTCCATGTGCTCGTTTGCCAACCTCAGATCTTTGGTCATGTGTCTGGTTCAAATATTATGCCCAATTTCTCACATTGGAGTTTTTCTTCTTCTCCTTGAGTTTTAAGAGTTCTTCATATAGTATTTTCAATACAGTCCTTTATCAGACATGTTTTACAAGTATTTTCTCCCAGTCTGTGGCTTGTCTCCTCATTACAGTGTCTTTTGAAGAAAATGGTTTTAAAAAGTTTGGTGAAGTCCAAGTCATCCTTCTTTTTAATGGACTGTTTTCCGTGTAATTCCTAAGACAACTTTATCTAACTTAAGGTCTTAAGTATTCTCTTAGATGTTCTTCCAGAAGTTTTATAGTTTTAGGTTTCATAATAAACTTAGGACTGATTCACTTTGAATTAACTTCTGTATATGGTGCAAGGCCCAGATTGAAGCTCATTACTTTACCTGTGGCTGTCCAGCTGTTGGAAAGATGATCCTTGCTGCGTGGCATAGCCTTGGCTCTTTTGTGGGAAACATTTTTGCCATTTTGAATCGGGGAAGATCCAGTCAAAATGGCAAAAATGTTTTTTTAGTTAACATTATAAAAGGTGAAAAGCCAGTTTAGAGTGTTTTGAAATTGCATGACTGGCCTCCCCGGGGGCACTCTGCTGCCACAGGAGGCATGCGGATGAAGCGCTGCAGGCGGCCCCGCGGCCCCGTGCTGCTCATCTGGACCAGCCCTGGTCAGGCCCATGCAGCCCTTGGGCAGGGGCAGCGGGCGTCCCACGGGGTGGGCCTGACGTGTAGGCTCTGGGCCCACGTTATCGGGTGTCCTGGGAGGTGCACCCCTCTTGTCCCTATGTGGTAACCGTGACACACAGACTGCCTGTGGTGGCCCCTGGCAGGACCATCTTTGGTTCAGATTTGACGGGCTGCTCATCCTAACTTTTCTTTGAAAGTCCTTCCCTGAGTGGAGGCCACACACATGCCCCATTTAGAGCCAGACAACGGCTTTGTTTTAATGTCCAGTTGTTCATAAAGGATGTGCTTCCTTTAAGCTTTTTTCCAAGACAATTTATATTTGCTGCTGTTGCCAATGGTGACTGACTGTTTGGTGTAAACACTGCAAGGGGAGGGGCATGTTCTGTGTTTTAATGTTAGACTTGCTTTCTGGTGTGGGAGAGAGGCGGGGTGGGGGTCCCCGGGGCAAGGCTGTGGTCAGCAGGTCCCTGGGCAGGGCTGGGTCCCCCAATGTCAGTGGGTCCCCAGGCAGGATTAGGGTTCCTCAATGTCACTGGGTCCCTAGGTCCCAGCCCAGTGAGGCAAGTGGCCAGTGCCCCTGAGTCCTCTCTTCCTGCAGGGGGAAGTCCTGCCGGACCATCACGTTTGAGCAGTTCAAGGAGGCATTGGAGGAGCTCTCCAAGAAAAGATTCAAGGACAAGAGCAGCGAGGAGGCTGTGCGAGAGGTGCATAGGCTTATAGAGGGCAAGGCCCCCATCATCTCAGGAGTGACGGTGAGCACGGCAGGTGGGCGGGTCCCTTGGGAAGCAGGGTCCATGAGGTCTAGGGGACAGATGGCAGTGACCTAAAGATGGGGTGGAAGCCTTAATCCCCCGGGAGTGGGCTGACCCAGGCCATCTCCCTGGGCCCAGAGCCCAGAATGGATTCCAGGAGCCTTTATTGTCCCTTGTGCACAGGCTCAGCCCCTTTGTTGGAATCTCCCACCTCTGGTTCCCCTTGACACACCCATTCTTTCTCCTGTGGTTCGACTGCAGTTAACCCATCTCCCTGCTCTCCTACAGAAAGCCATCTCCTCGCCCACTGTGTCGCGGCTCACGGACACGACCAAGTTCACAGGCTCCCACAAGGAGCGCTTTGACCCGTCCGGCAGGGGCAAGGGCAAGGCCGGCCGCGTGGACCTGGTGGACGAGTCGGGCTACGTGCCAGGCTACAAGCACGCAGGCACCTACGACCAGAAGGTGCAGGGGGGCAAGTAGCCAATCCCGGGGACAGGGCCTTCCTCTGTTGCTGGCCCCACATCACCTCACTCTTCTTTACATTCCTGGGCTCACTGGGGCAGAACTCAGATGCTGGGGCAGAGTGGCTGTGGTGACTCCCAGGCCTCCCTCCTGCCAGGGGCCCCAGCATGCTCCTCTCCTACCCCAGGTGTAGCCCCTGAACTCACTGACCTTTCTCTAATGCACCTGCCTTGTCCCATGTTGGGAAGTCAACAAATGGTCCTTTCCAAAGTGTTTCCTGGATCCAGACCACAGAGGCCACCTGGTTTGCAGGCAAAAGCGGTTGTTTTACAGGAGCGCGTGGGACAGACCCTGTCAGAGGCGGTGCTGACTTCCTGACCAGCAGACCCTCCCAGGAGCCACGAGGGCAACATGCACTAATGCACTAACCAGCAGCACCAGTGAGATGAAGTGAACCTCAAACAGGACACAGCAATGTCTGCAAGGGCTCTCTTCAGGTGTGCGAGACATGGGTGCACGCTTGCACACACATACACGCTCATGCACTCATACTCGTGCACTCACGACACATGCTTACACATGCTCATGCACACACACATCCACTGACACACAGATGCTTACACACATGCCTACGGACCAGGTCTGTGCCAAGGGCGCTCATGTCAGCGGAGGCTGATGTGCGACAGGTGAGCCAGTGAGAGAATGCTCCTCAGTAGACCAAAGGAACGTGATTTGAAGTGTGAAGTTAGAAGCTTTTAAATGGAAACCAAGGACAGGCCATTTCACTTTGCTTTTTAAAGAAAATTAGAAAGAAGAAGAAACAGTGACTGTGTGTTGATTGTCAGAACGGATCAGGGAAGATTCAGAGTATCCTGTTTCTGTGACTCTCTCTTTGCTGTCCCCGCGTCTCCAGGTCACAAGACTGTGGGCCCCGAGGCTCCCCTGCAGGCAGGCGTGTGGCGGGGCATCTTCTGCCCATCCCTGCTCTGAAATCAGGGCTTCGAGGCTACGGTCGATGTGGCTACTCCCTTTGCTCACAGTACAGCACAAATCTCTGCGGTTCTAGCCTCTACAGTTAATTCTCGCCTCTCTGGACTCTCCCAACCCCAGAGTACAGGAAACCACACAACCACTGCATATGCTGGGGTTGGAGGGGAGGGGGGCACTCTCACAGAGGCCACAAGGCAACACTTTTGCATAAATACAGCCAGAGTCTGGTGTGTGACCTGCTGGATCATATGGTCTTGGAGCTGATCCTGGGAAAAGTCCACGGCAGTCTCAGGAAAATGCTTCCTGGAGCCCAGCTGCCACATCCACTATCTGCTCTGCCCCCTCCCTGACACATAGCCTGACCTAGCATGGGCGGCCGAAACATGGACCAACACTGCCATGGCACAGGAGCTGGTCGCCTCTTGGGCTGGGGAAGGCCCCCACCCACCAGCTCAGGGCCAGCGCTCCCAGTGGATATGGCTCCTCTGAAGTGACTGTTTCTCCAACAGGCCCCTCAAACACCGGCCTCCCCTTGCAACCCAGGGTGGCCTCGACTCACGGATGTAGGTGGCCTCTGTAGGCAGCTTCATTCTGAGGTTATGGGAGTTCAGCGTGTGGCATTAAAACCCAGGAGGTGATGGAGCTCAGGCTTTTAGGGCTAATCTCACTATTGTCTTGAAAGTTTCTAACTTGGGGATCCTAAGCTGCCTAGCTGGGCTACTCCACAGTGGGGAAACTGAGGATCAAAGGCAGCCAGGATGTGAGGCTCCCACCCTGTGCCTCCCTCTCCTCCCCCAGGCTGGATCTTTGAGTAAAACGCAAAGGCAAGAGTAACCTGTGGAAAACGCGTCTGAAGACATGCAAAGTGTTTCTTGACAATAAGCTGATCACAAACCACAGCCCTAGTGTTCCAGTGCCGGCAGGGTTTTCTTCAGTGGCAGAGACAGGGCTCCTCCGCAGGCCTGGAGACCCCACGTGGAGAAGCATCCACCACCAGAGGCTGTGGTCTCCTGGTCTGAGGCCGCTTTTCTCCTGCCCGCGAGCAGCCCAGACTCCATCATCACAGACACTGGAATCCAGCAGGACCTCGGCCACTACAGGGTGCCTGCTGGCGAGGGCTCCCCATGCCACAACCCATAGAGAGACAGATGTCACCTGGGCCTGCTATGGATGCAGGCCTTTCTCAGCCCTTCCTTGCCTGCTGGACCCTGGAGAGAGGTGCCAGCACCAGGATGTGATCTCCTGTCACAGAGTGTTGTCTTCAGGCAAGAATGGCCTCCACCCGAAGGTTCTAACCCCAGTTGAGGGCCAGCCTTCCAGGAGCACACTGGGAAAGTGGGGTCTGAGCGAAAGGAACATGAATGCCTGTCCTCGGGGACGCTGCCGCAGCACCCGCAGTTAGCAGCTTTCTCCCACGGCGCCTGCCTCAGAACTGGAGCCCCCCCCACCTACCCTCAAAGCAGCCCCGGCCTGCGGAGCAGCACTACCACCCACCTCAGGCTGGTGGAGGTGAGCTACTTGATAAACTATTGGTCACTTCTGAGGGAAATTTCAAAATGCTCTGCTGACCCTGAGAGCAGCAGCTTTTGGGGTTTTATGAATGAAATCAAGTGCACACAGCTGCTCCCCCTGGGCGGCCCTCCCCAGCCCAGCCCAGCCCAGCTCACGGGAGAACCCATACCCTGGGCCTGATTCCCTACCCCCCAGGGCCGGGAGCAGGTCTATGGCACTGCGGTCCTGCTGGCCACACAGGCACTGTGGCCTCCCTGCGTCCCCTGCCCGTCCCCAGGCTTCGTCAGGCACATCGTTCTCTAGTCAAAGTATAGCTTTGAAAACCCACCCTCCCCTCTGTCAGAGGAGGAGAAACAAGGGGTAGGTTTGAGACTAAGTATTCGCCATGCTGTCCCTTTATAGTCACCTGGTGAGTGCACCATTGCGTCTGTGTGCAGCCTCCAGACTCACATTAGCTTGGACCCAACTTCACTGCACAAAACAGACACACCCGTGCATGTCCCTCCATCAGGTTCTGAATATTGTGAACACATAGGCAGTGTGTGTCTGTGCTGCACGTTTTTCTGCAATGCCAGTCAGCTTCTACTAACCAGTTCAATACAAGTTCAATGTCTATCTGTGAACAAAAGAAACTGCACAGCAGGCACCCCAGGAGACAGGGCGGGTTCCGGGGAGGACACCCGGGGGACAGGACGGGTTCCAGGGAGGACACCAAGGAGACAGGGCGGGTTCGGGGAGGACACCTGGGAGACAGGACGGGTTCCAGGGAGGACACCCGGGAGACAGGATGTGATCTGAGGGAGGACACCCGGGAGACAGGGCGGGTTCCGGGGAGGACACCCGGGAGACAGGATGTGATCTGAGGGAGGACACCCGGGAGACAGGGCGGGTTCCGGGGAGGACACCCGGGAGACAGGACGTGATCTGAGGGAGGACACCCGGGGGACAGGACAGGTTCCAGGGGAGGACACCCGGGGGACAGGACGGGTTCTGGGGAGGACACCCGGGGGGCCGGAGGGGTTCTGGGGAGGACACCCAGGAGACAGGGAGGGTCCTGGGGAAGGACAATGATGACAGTGTCTGAACATCAGGAAAGAACAGTAGAAGGAATGCATTTGAGAACACTGATCATACCAGAAGACTTATTTATTTCTATTTAACACAACTAGGCCATGGTCAGGAACAGAGTTAGCTTTACCAAAATCGAAGTTCAAATTTCATAATTTTAAAATATTATAGTAAGATATATATTTATACTGGGATATTTTTAAACCTTTAATATTCTCTGGCTTGAGTTTTGAGACAGATGAAAATTATAGCAGACGCTGATCTGCCAGGAAAAGGTCCGCGGAGGCGTTCCACTGGCACCCACTCGCTGCCAGCCTGTACTACTCGCTCCATGTCCCGTGGGCTGAGAGCTCCGGGCAGGCCACAGTGGCTGTTGGATCCGCTCAATGGACAAAGAGACTGTGGCAGCAGGCAGAGGCTCACCAACCCAACACCTTGGGCCAGTACAATCGCCTGTTTCTGTGAATAAAGTTTTAACGGCACAGGCCATGCCCGTGTGCTTATGTACTGTCTGTGGCTGCTTTTGCAGTGACATTGGCATTTGGGGAGTTGACGCCCTGACCCATGAAACCTAAAATATTCGCCATCTGGCCTTTGCTGGGGGAGCCCTAGAGGATCCACTGGGGCTCATGTGCTCCTAGGTATTTATACACAAGCTGGGTACCTCCCTGTCCTGCAGCACACAACACATAGGGGCACCCTGTTGTCACCTGTTCAATACAGTACAGGTTGACAATTTAGCTGTACTGTGAAATTATTAATAGGTTAGAATGTCCTTAAAACACTGACCCTGAACAGTTTCCTTCCACTGATTTACCACTGAACACTTCAGGAAATCTGGTGGTTCAGGGGCCTGGTTTTTGTCTGTGGGCATGTGGAGAGCATGGCCCAGGTGGTGGTGTGCCTGGCAGTGGTCACTGTGCTTGGAGATGCTCTAGTTAACTCTCTTCCTTTAGACTTTTGAAAAACCAAACCAAGCCAAACAAAGGAAACCTGCACAACTTAAAAGAAACTTGAAAGGGATCATATACTACTAGTTTGTACTAAGTTTTTTCAGGAAAGGGAAATAAAATTTATATATACATGCAATATATTTTTACACCATCTTATTAATGTTAGGGAGTACTGAGTGTATCACTTTACCAGAGTGATAGGTACAGTAACGTCAATGTCATGGGTGTTCTGACTCAGAAAGTCTAAGCTGGACTCAACAGGAACATCCGTGGGGTCGGGGGGCCCTGCTCTCCTCCCTCCCTCGGAGTGTGAGGCTCGGAGTCACCTGTCGGGTCACTGTCAAAGCCTGGCCTGCAAACCTTTAGTGAAACAGCTCATGTCTGTCTGCACATTACTCCTTATGTGTTCGCTGTTGTTAACATTGTGTGTCAAAAGTGATAAATAAAGTGTTAAATGGTGGATCTCTTGTCCTCAAAGTGTACTGTCTGGACCGGCAGTCACATGGGCACCAACATCTAACATGGAACAGGACCTGGGAGGGGCCAGGGGAGGGAGTACAGAGCCATAGCTCCCAGGGCAGAGAGCCTCCTGTCCCCTCACCCAAGAGAGAGTCTTTCACCTCCTCACTTAGGCAGCTACTGAACTGACCCCATGAGAAGCAGGTGGACTGACCACCTGCTATGTCTGAGGTCTAGTCGAGTTCTTGTGCAGCCCTGGGGGGTCCAGATCCAGCGGGACAGGACACAAACTACATTACAGCACAGCAACCCCAACAAGAACACCGTCATCAAATAACTGCAACCTGAAATCCCAGCCAGAGAACAGTTTTCAAAAATAAAGATAAAATAAAGGCATTTTTAGACTATAACAGGGGACGTTCCACCAGTAGACATGAATAGAAATTCTAAATGCAGAAGGACAGTGATCACAAATAGAAAGAGTGAGATTTGAGAAAGGAAAGAGAAGAAAATAAATAACTACAAATACATAGTGACTAAGTATGACTTTCTGTGGGATTAACTATTTCATTAAAATGAATGAAAAGCATCATCACACGTGAGCCAGAAGGGGTGCATGGGGGTTACATGCTCATGGTTGCTATATGATATCAGAGGCGGATGGAAGGGCTGATTAAATAAATATGAATGTGTAAGAATACACCAGGAACAGAGTGCATGGCTTCCAAACTAGTAGAGGTGAAATGCAAAATGATAAAAAATCCAAAAACAGCAATAGTGGGGAGGGAAAAAAAATGACAGGAGACACTGAACAGCATAGAATGACATGGCAGATTTAAATGAAAATGTATCAATTCTGTTAGAGGATAAAGCAAGAGAAACACAGAACGGGAAAATTGATAAAATAGTATTTTTAAGCCAAATGTATCATTAATTTCAGCATGACTAAAAAGGAAAGGAACAGCAGAAATTAAAAAGGAAGAGAAGGAAATGAAGACCAAGGCTGGTCCTTTGACAGGACTGGTCAGCTCAACAAACTTCTGGGAGATTAATGAAGAGATGAGACAGATGATGGAGGGGAGTGGGAGTTGGGCCCAGGAAGCTGATGCTGAGCAGTTAGCATGTTACTGGAAGGATGTAGGAGCAGGGAGCCCTCCAGACCATGATGCAGACTCGACAAAGTCTTGTGAACCAAGACAGCCAGTTTGAGGCAATCCCCGTGGCAGGAGGGTCAGGTCCTGGTGCCCCACCTGCTCAGTCACTGGCTAGGGCCCACAGATGAAAGCTGGGGCAGAGCCTGAGGCCACAAGCAGCTGGTGGTCATCTCTTACATTCATGGCAAGGACTTACTTGAAAGGACACAACTACCCCTACATCTCTGCCACAGGGACACAACTTCAAATGCTGAAACTATTAAAATGATATTAAAAGATTGGGTGTTATGCGAAAAATTTTGAAACAATCGAACAAATTCCTAGAGATGTGTAACTTATGAAAACTAACAGAAGAAGAAATGGAAAGCCTGCATAGTCCTATGATTTAAGGAAAATAACTACCAACTGTAGTGGAAAGCCTCCCAAATCTCAGCAGCTGGACACAACAAGTTATTTCTCATTCACAAGAAGTCCAACTGGGGTCAAGCAGAGGTCTCTTCAACAGAAGAGAAACGGGCTTCCTGATCTTGTGATGTAGCTAGCAAGGTCACTGAGGGATGGGAAGCTATTGGAGTGGCCTACCACACAAACAATTATATCATGCTTACTATGTGTCAGATACTGTCCTAGAACTTACCATTTAACCATCACAACAACCTATAACAAAGGCACTAGTATTACCCCATTTCACAAATGAGGAAATTGAGGAACACAAAATTTAAATAATTACCCAGAGTTAGGCATTAAATGGTGTACTAGACTATAAAATACAAAACAAAATATTAACAAACAAAATACAATAATATATCTGTAAAGGAAAACCCATCATTACTAAATTTTCCTTTACAATGTATCTGTAAGGGAAAACCCATCATTACTAAAATACAACAATATATCTATAAAGGAAACCCATCATTTATCCCAGAAATTTAAGGTACTTTTTACATTAGCAAACTATTGTGATTAACCATGTTAATAATAAAGAAGAAAAATCATATGGTCATGTCAATAGTTGCAGAAAAGTATCTGATAAAATTCATTCATTCATGATGAAAAATTCTTAGCAAATCAACAATAGGAAGGAACCTCTTTAAGCTGATAAAGGCCATCTACCAAAAAACCTACCACAAATTTAGTGGAGAAATGGTGAAAGCTCTCCTTTTATTTATTATCTAAAACAAAAGAGCCCACTCTAATACCATGTCTAATCGATATTGTACTAGAATTACTAGCCAGCATGGAAAAGCAAAAACCAAAGGAAAATAAAAAGAAAAAAAATAAAGTGAAAACCCAGAGTAAAGGAATAGAAAAGAAAACAAAATAATCCATTACTCACAGGAAACACGACTATGTGCCTAGGAAAGCTAAAATAACTGCAGGTAAATTATTAAAATTAGTTAAGAGTTTCACAAGTTTGCTGGTATAAAACATACAAAACTCAACTGGATTTCCATATAACAGCAACAACTAATTAGAAAAAGAAATCAAATAAATTTTAAAAGTATCTTTTAGAAATGTCATCACAAAATAAGAAAAACCTAGGAATAAATATAACAAAATATGCATAAAACCTATGGAGAAAGTGACAAAAACTACAATGATGAACATTAGAGGAGACCTAACAAGTGAACAGAGATATCCTATCCACTGTTTGTAAGACTCAATATTACCTATATGTCAGTTCTTCTCAAACCAACCAATGTAATCTCAAACAAAATTTCAACCAGCTAATTCTAAAACTTAAGAAATGCAAAGGGTCAAAAGTTACCCAAACATCCTGCACTTGAGACAGAAGGTCTTTCCATGCAAAGCGTGGACGTGCACAGAGATGGACAGGGAGGCCCATGGGAAGAACAGAGCTCACACACACCACTTATGCCCAAGGAATCTTGTCAGTGACGATGCTGGGTAGTTGGACTTACATATAAAAACAAAATTGGGTCTTTAACCCTTATTACATGCACAAAAATCAGTTCCAGGTAGAATATACATCTAATAGACAAAACTATAAAGTCTTTTGGAAGATAATACACCAGAATATCTTCATGATTACAAACAGAGAGAGATTTCTAAAAATTAGGATCTAAAATTATTAAAGCATAATAAAAAGACAATAGATTAGACCATATTAAAGTTTAAAAGTTTTCTTCATCAAGACACCATTAAAAAGTAAAAAGACAAGAAAAAGCTATTAGCAAATGTAAACCACAAAGAACTACTATCCAGAATTATAAATAATTCCTGCAAATGAATAGTAAACAGACTATACAATAGATAAATAAGGAAAACACTTGAACAGTCACTTTACAAAAGGAAGTCCGGATGGCCAATAAACATGTGAAGAGATGCTCAACTCCCTTGATAATTGGGGAGAAGCAAATTAGAACCACAGAAGATATATTACACACCTTCTAGAATGAAGATATTAAAAACTTTGGAAATATATGCTGAAAACATAGACCAATGGAAATTCTCATATACCACTACTAAGAGTGTTAGTTGGTTTAACACTTTGGAAACACTTTGAAATTATCTATATATAGTAGTGCTATTAAGAATATGGTTAAGGAGTTAAATGAAATATGAACATAATGGGAAATAAAACCTTAATAAAAAAGAACCAAACATAATTTTAGAACTAAAAAAATATTATTTCTGAAATTAAAAATTCACTATACAAGCTTAACAGCAGAGAAGGCAGAATGTCATGTCAGTACACATTGCAACAGGGCAACAGAACTGATCCAAACTAAAGCACTGAGAGAACTAGAATGAAAGAAAGACCAAGTTTAGGGACCTGTGGAGACAATATCAAGTGGGCAAACTAAGTGTGGCTAGAGCCCAGGAGAAAAGGGAGAGGGAAACAGACATTGGGTCAAATAAGAAATCTGAAGAAACGGCGGCCAAAACTTCCAAATTTGATTAAAAAATATAAACTCACAGGTCTAAGAAGTTCAATAAAATCTTAACAAGACTTCATAAGTAGCAGCACAGTGACTATTCTCCATAAGCTTAAAATGCATTAATACTAAAATCTTCTAAAGTTTTAAAAATGATCTGATGACAGAAATTCCACTCCCACACTTTTGGGATGACACATTTCCCAGCTAAGCTACAAAAACTGGTGCTGTTGGACATAAGCATGATCAGATAGGAGACTGGAAAGACACCTGAAGCCCAGGGACCCCCCTCTAAGGGGAAGACCAATGCCCCTCTGACTTCCCACGGAGTCCTGATGTGCACAGCTACACACAGCATCTTTTCTGAGGCCTGTTCTTCTTCCTCAACCAATTAAATATATTATTCTAAAAAATCATTTTGTTTTATCAAAGAAAGCAAGTATTACATAAGATATAAAGTTTCAAACTAAAAAACCTAATTTTATGCCTTGTTATGACATAATTTTCAGAAATACACTGTAAGCAAAAGAGAGCCAGAGCTTGGGTAGATGCTTTTAGAGTAGGATGGTAATATCACAGAACATTTTTTGTTTCCCACACTATAAATGTTACTTTGATTAAGTCCTGGAACTTACTTGTTTCTGCTCACCAACCATGGTGCATAGCTTGTTTTATAAAAGAATTCAATAATAAAATCAACTATAATTTATGAAGACCCACTTTTCAGAACAATGTATTCATTTATTAAATAAGAACTGCTTGTTACACAATAAGTTATTTTCTTTAAACATCATACATAGTTCTCTTTTACATTAGGCAGAAAAATACTGCATTTTCTTTATAAGATATTTGATGAAAAATTAATAATCTGTTTGTCTTAAGTGTCAATGTGTTTTGTCTCAAAACATGTGAAGGGCCTGGATTAATCCTGTCTTTTTAAAATGTTTTAGAAAACTGAATTGTGGGCCCTAAATACATTTCAGAGCTCACAAGATAACTGCAAACAGAAGAAACAACTCTCATCAAGTACGCCAGGTAAAAATACACACATGCACACCACACTGCTTGGAAGGTCAGGTTTAGGAGCAGCCACCGAGGCGGGCGCTGCTAAGCGGGAACAAGGCCATGGTTTTCTTGAGCTCCTTGTAGCTCCAGTGCAGCTGCTCCACCTCAGCCCTGTGCTGAGCCCTCACCTGGCCCAGCTCCTGCAGGAGGTGCTCGTTGGTGCTGACCAGGGAACTGGAGAGAACACAGGGCAGCCATGTCCTGGCTGTGCTGCTGTCCTCTCCAGCAGCATCCTCCCTCAGATGGCCAAGCCTGCCTGTTGACCCCACACGCCCCAGCCGTGCCCAGGCTCGCAAACCTGTCTGCTCCTGCTCCCTCCTGGCGACTGCCCATCTGCCTCTTGCTTCCAGACCTGGTGGGGCCAGGTCTGACTCAACCCCTCAGCCCTCATGCTGCCCGGCAAGCACTGCCCAGCACCCGTGGAATGGACCCATGACTCAAAGTGAATAGATGGTCCCTCAGTGCTCCGGCCATGCATGGCCAGCAAAACAATGTTCTAATTCTAGAAATGACCCAAATACCAAAGTATTTCTAATTTCCAGTCAAATATAAAGGACCCTCTTAAAAATCCTGACATTGTAATAGTATAATTGAAAAGCTCTGATTTTTTAATATTATTAACCATTTTTAATTAGAGGGGATTTCAGAAAGAAAGTGGTGTTGTATTTTACCAAATTATCCAACTCACTCAGTCAGCAATGACTCAAGCACATTTGTGGCATCACAAGAAATGGGTGAAAGCAGGGCCATTTTCTCCACAAAGGTCCCCCCACTGACAAACTCCCTGTACACGTGGCAGCCTTGTTTGCCTGGACCACTGAAAACAGCCACTGACCAGACAGAGGCTCAGAGTAGACACGTCCTTATGGACCTCACTCTCTCACTCTACTGCACTTAGAGGCTCTGCCCCCCTGCCTTGTCAACATTAATGCCAAGGTGCCAATACCTTGTGACCTGCCACAGATGGGGCTGTTGGACTCCAGGGAGTGATCTTGCCTTGCCTGCCACTTCCCTGCACCATGACTGTGTCTCATTTCCCTTCCTTCTGCTCCTCCATCTAGTCTAGCTCAGTCCCGCCTCTCCGGGAACACAGACCCACATCACCACTCATCACCACTCAGATGCCCCTCACCTCTCAGGTCACATACCTCACAGAATACTGCAGCAGAAAGGGACTTGCTTTTCATTAAGAAACGGAAGCTCATGGAAGTGCCAAGTCAGCACAGTGACACACATGGGCCCAGAACACTGGACACCAGCATCTGCTGCTCCTGCACCCTCCCCATGCCTCACCCCACCTCGCCCCCATCCCCTCATCTATACCCCCACCCCCGCAGGCACCTGTGGCTCTCCTGCAGCATCTGTGTGAGCTCCTGGACCTTGTCATAGTGTTCCAGATGCTGCTTCAATTCCACGATCTCACCGGAGAGCCTCTTCACGTTTGTTTGAAGCCCTGAAAAAGAAAATTAAGTAGCATTATTGAGTGAAATTCACTTATATATTTGGAAAACTAAAAACAATTCAAGAGTTTAAACTGGACCTGGGACAGAAGAAAAAGAATATAGCTTAAAAAAGGTCAATTTTTGTAAGCAACTCAAAGATAAGGGTGAACACATCCAGCTGTTTCTACCCCAGGGCCCAGCCCTGGCTCCCTCCTTGGGTTGAAGCTGTGGGAATCTGCCCTGCAGATATCCCTGAGGAACCACACCCCTGTGTGGAGGGCAGAGTGATGACAGAGGTGGGCCTGGTACCAGGTGAATGATCCCTCAATTGGGCCTGCCTGCTGGCAGGGGAGGGCTTCAGGGTGTCTCTTCCACAGAGCAACAAACTCTGCCGAGGGGAGGCTTTGAGGAGAAGCTTTGAGGAGAAGCAACTGGAAGCCCACTGTGGCCACAGGTCTCTGGTCCCATGTCCATCAGTAGCAGAGCCTGTGTCTGCATTCCATCTATATGACTGTTGCATCTCTCTGGGTTTCCTTAAGGGGTGAGGGTCGGGGAAATATACCATTCATTGGCTCTTAAATCCAAAACCAGGATACAAATAACTCCACATGTAGACACACCACTGCAAAAGCAAACAACGCCAGAGACAACGAGAAAGCCACAGGCAAAGGGATGCAGACATTGACAGTGGGTCCTTCTCACAAGGACTGTCCCAGAGATGGAGGGGCATCTTCTTGCACTCAGACAAGAAAACCCTACTCAGAGTCTGTGTCCACCCAAACCTCCCTAGAGGGCATGCTGAGCTTCTGGGAAGGGGGCAGTGGCGCATGGGTCAGTTCTCCCAGAACCCCACATTAGTCAACACCAAGAATAACTAGATGATGAGACCGGAGCCCCACAGACATTATAGCTCCTGGTGATGAGGTAGCCTCAAGACCCCAAACGCAAGGCAGCCATAGCCCTGCATGGTATCCACATCTGTGCAGGTGCAGCACTCAGCAGTGGGGCAGCTGACAGACCTGAGGACGGAGCACCCCCAAGTGTCCTGTTTTCATGGGAAATCCTGGCAGGCCAACTAGGGAACCAGGGCTGGCAGGAGGAAGGTTCAGCCTCCTCTAATGAGATGAACTTGGGGTAGGGGTGTCCTGCGTGGTCTGAAGGTTGGAGCAACCCATGAGCCCTTGGGGCTGATCCACCTGGTCCTTTCCAGAACAGGGCCATTCTGCAGAGAAACAGCTGGTGAGGGGTTCAGATTGAATTAGACAGGACACCAGAAAGAAGAGGGGAGGGAACAGGGCAAAGGAGGCCACCATATTTATCTGTGAGGTTAGAGAAGCTGTCTGACCTGCTCCTTCTAGAAATTCAGAACAAACCTCACGAGACAATGAACAACAGAGATGTACTGAAGTCAAATCCCATACAAGTTACTGCACAAGCACAAGAGCAGCCATTCAGACAGCAAAAGCCACTCCCAACAGATCAAAACCACAACCAACTGCTTCAGAATGAACTGAAGTCAGAATCGAGCAGTGTCAGAAAGGAGGCGGTTGAACTCAAGCAAGAATGCAGAATGGAGGCTGAACCAAAAGGAACCCAAGAGCAGTGAAATGGAAGGCAAAAAGAGGAAAGGTTTTAAATAAAAATTTAGCCCTGGCCAGTGTGGCTCAGTTGGTTGGGTGCATTAGAAGAGCGTGGGCTCGATTCCCCAGTGGGGGGCGTGCAGGAGGCAGCCAATCAGTGTGCTCTCGCATTGGTTTCTCTTCCTCTCCCTTTCCTTCTCTTCCTCTCCCTTCCTCTCTCTCTAAAAACTAATAAATGATTCTGTAAAAAATTTTTTTAAAAAGAGAAGATTGTAAACAACTTTTACCACTCAATAAACTAGACCAATAAACAATGGGCAAGGACAGATGAGGGGGACTCCATGCCTGCATTCACGTGACAAAGGCCACAGTAAGTACTTGGGACAGAGGCCACGGGCCTTGAAATATTTACTATCTGGAACTTTAAGTAAAAGCCTTTGGATCCCTGAGAGGTGAGAATGGGAAAAGATGCTCAATCTGTCCTTCCTCTGAAATAAAAAGCTTCAAGAGACCCCATTTCACCCCAAGTTAGCATGAAAAGCAGACACCACTAACACCTCCTCATTCTAAAGCAGACACCACTAACACCTCCTCATTCTACCATGAAAAGCAGACACCACTAACACCTCCTCATTCTATTTCAGTATCTGAATCTGAAATACAGAGAGTGTACTTTTGTAAAATGGCAAAATAGAATCAAAGAAAGAGAAGAGAGGGAAATGAAAATGATCTGGGTCTGGAAGGTAGTGATCAAGGAGAAGGACCACTGTGCCCGCTGGGGACAGACAAAGCTGAGCAGTAAGTGCTATTGCCCTGCACACGTCAGGGGCAGACAGGCTACCACCACAGTCCACGGCGCCACAGCCACGGGATGATCCCTGAGCACCTAAGGAGTCAAAGGAATGGAGCAGTAAGGACCTGACGGAGCCCACAGCGGAGGCACCTCTCCTTCAGGCACAGCCCTCCTTCCATACACACCCGAGCGTGCCGTGGGCAAGCGTGAGCATCACTCGTGAGCCAAGACAACTCACAGAATAACCAGGGGTGTGGGCTCCAACACCCATTTTCCAGTATTTGCTGGTTCTGAACTCTGTGAATAATTTAAAATGAAATCTCATGAGTGTTTGAACACATACATTTACCAAGTAGTGGTGCTAAACAGACTGTCAACTCACCAGTGATCTGCACATTTAAGGCAGCTGAAGCATCTGCATTTTTTACTTCTTTTTTCATGCTGGACAAAAGAGACTTTAAGCTACTATTCTCCTCCAAAGATTTGTCTAAATGTTGCCTCAAGTCATCCTAAGGACACAGAACAATACACTTAAAAAAGACAAGTCAAATTCAGCAAAATGCATATAGAAAATTATATAAAGCCCTTCGAAATAACCAGTTTCCTTTTACATATCAGAACTGCTGAATCACAATGTGAAAAGCTGTATAATCATGAGTTGATTAACGACAGAGATATGTTCTGAAAAATGCATTGTCAGGTGATTCTGTCATTTTGTGAATGCCACAGAGGCACGTACACAAACCTAGATGGTACAGCCCCCTATACACCTAGGTTATGTGGTACTGCCTGTTGCTCCTTGGCTACAAACCTGTACGGCATGTTACTGCACCAGGTAATGCAGGCAACTGTAACACATGGGAAGTATCTGTGTGTCTAAACATACCTAAACACAAAAAAGACCCAGTGAAAATACAGTATAAAAGATAAAATGTGGTATGTGTGTATGTAGGTCACTTTCCACGAACAGAGCCCACAGGACTGGAAGTGGCTCTGGTGAGTCAGCGAGTGAGTGATATGAAGGCCTGGGATGTTACTGTACACGACTGTAGACTTTATAAAACACTATACTTAGGCTACACTAACTTATAAAAAATATTTTTCCTTCAATAATATATTAACCTTAAGTTATTATAAATTTTCACTTTATAAACTTGAATTTTTAAAAACTTTTTGACTCTTGTAATAACATTTAGCTTAAAACACACACACTGTATAGCTGTACAAAAATATTTTCTTTATATCCTTAGTCTAAAGGCTCCCCCACCCCCAATTTTTTTTTTCCACTTTTTAAACTTGTTTATTAAAAACTGTCACACACACACTAGGCCCACACAGGGTTAGGATCATCAACATCACTGTCATCCACCTCCACATCTTGTCCCACTGGAAGGTCTTCAGGGGCAGTAACAGGCATGGAGCTGTTATCTCCTATGACGACATCTATGCCTTCTTCTGGAATACCTCCTGAAGGACCTGCCTGAGGCTCTTCTTGAGGACATCACTCCTTCTAGAAATATGACCACCATGAACATTCTTCTCTATTAATGAAAGCTTTTGGTGTTGAGGTCCATGTTTTTTAATCTTCTAAGGGGCTTGGCAAGGTCTGCAAAAGCTTCTGCTAAATCCTTCACTAAATTTTCTAGGGGTCCTGCTTTATCTTCTCTTGCAGTTTCCTTTTCTCTTGTCTGTCAGCTATGCATTCCTGTTCCAATTCCAACAGCTCATTAGTCAGTCCCACAGGAACCACCTCTAGGAGCTCGACAATGTCATCCTCATGCACACCAGGGGTAAAGCTGTTTCCCGTCTCAACCACGGCCTTGGTGATTTTTACAACCTTTGTGCTACAACACTAGGGCAGCTACAATGTCACTAGGCAATAGGAATTTTTCAGCTCCATTATAATCTTATGGAACCACTGTCCTATGTGCAGTTTGGCGTTCACTGAAATGTCATTATGTGGCACATCATTGTAAGCATGTATCTTACCTGTCAGCAGGCTGGCCCAGGCTGAAAGTAATGTCCTTCAGAAAGGACAGGAAAAAGGGTAGTTCAGCTCACAGGGGAGCACCCATCTTCCCATGTCCCCTGGTGAAGGGTATGCTTCAGCTGGAGCCACAGGCCTGGTGCTGAGAGGAATAAATGTAGTGCCTGCCTCCTCCAGGAAGACCCCATGGTCACCACAGCAAGAGCACAGGCAGTCCCCAGGCCTTTATGGTGTGCCTGGGCAGGTAGCCTCCCTCCAACTTTTTTATATTCCATATAAAAAGTGAGGTCATGCAGTTTGTTCTGCCTGACTTAGTTCACTTAACCTCGAGGTCCATCTGTTGTTGCAAATGTGAGGATTTCCTTCTTTGTAAGGCTGAATACATGTTGCATATATACTTGTTCATATACCTGTTCCTGATAGACAAGGTTGCTTCCACACCTTGGCTATCATAAATAATGCTGCAATGAAAATGGAGCATTCAGATATCTCTTTGTGATACTGACTTATTTCCTACAAGTTTATACCCAGAAGTGGGATTGCTGGATCGTAAGGCAGCCCTATTTTTAATTTTTTGAGGAAACTCCATACTGTTTTCCATAGTGGCTGCATCAATTTACATTCCTATCAGCAATGCACGAGGGCTCCCTTTTCTCCACATCCTTACCAGCACTTGTTGTTTGTGGATTTATTGATGGAGCCATTCTAACAGGTGTGAGGTGGTACCTCATTGTGGTTTTGAGATGCATTTCCCTGATGATTAGTGATGTTGAGCATCTTTTCATGTTCCTATTGGCCATTTGTATGCCCCTCTTTGGAGAAATATCTATTCAGGTCCCCTGCCCATTTTTTAATGAGGCTCTTTTTTTTTTTTTTTTGCTGTGGAGCTGTACAAGTTTTTCTGTATTCTGGACATTAACCTACTATCAGATATATGATTTACAAATATTTCCTCCCATTCTATAGGTTGCCTTTTCATTCTGCTGACTGTTTCCTTTGCTGTGCAGCAGCTTTTTAGTTTGATGTAGTCCCACTAGCTTATTTTTGCCTTTGTTGCCTGCTATTTTGGTGTTATATCAAAAAAATCTTTTCCAAGTCCATGTCAAGAAGCTTTTTCCTGTCTTCTGGCAGGTTGCATGTTTCTAGGAATTTATTCATTTCTTCTAGGTTATCCAATGTGTTTGCATATAGTCATTCACAATAGTCCTTTATGATTTTTACTTATTTCTGAGGCATCCTCTTTCATTTCTTATTTTGAGTCTTCCTTTTTTTAGTCTAGCTATGGGTTTGTTGATTTTGTATATTTTTTTTTCAAAAACCCAACTCAGTTTTGTTGATTTTTTCTATTGCTTTTCTATTCTCTATTTCTGCTCTGATCTTTATTACTTTCTTCCTTCTGTCAACTTTGGGTTTAGTTTGTTGTCCTTTTTCTAGTTCCTTGAGGTATAAATTTAGGTTGTTAATTTGAGATCTTTCTTCTTTTTTAATGTAGATATTTGTGTATGATGGTCTTATGGTGAAGTTACAAAGGAAAAGGGCAGCCCTGAAGGCCAGGACTCTTGGGCTCAGCCAGGAGGCCCAGCTGTGCTGGCTTTGGCTGCCCTGTGGAGCCACCTGGTGGTGGAAATTCCCTCAGGTCCAATAGGACACCTTGGGCCTGTGGCTGGTGCAGGTAGGACTGGAGCAGGAACCCTAGGATCACCCAGCTAACTGGAACCTCTCTCATCAGTGGTCTGGGGAGCCTGGGGCAGGGAACTCGGGACCACAAAAACTCCACCTTAAGCTCAGCTTCACCTTGTCTCTCCCTCTCCCACTCACCCTCTCTCAGAAGTGACGGTAGCCACTCAGGAGAGGCAGAGCTGGGAGAAGCAGCCATGCCTCCATCTGCAAATTGTGTTGCTGAGGGGACTCTAACACACAGTTAAGAGTCCCCTCAGGTGGGGAAAGCCTGGTGGGGAGGGTTTGTGATCCTGGAAGGACAGCCTGACGGCAGCTAAGGGAAAGTGCAGAGTGGAGAGTCTCCCCTCCTTCTGTGAAGTCAAAATGATGTTTTCACCCATTTGTGAATAAAATGAAACACAGGGGTGTGGCTCACCATCTCTTTCCGAGTGTTGTTGAGCTCCGATACAACCTCACTCATCTTTTCACTATATTGCTGCTGTTGTTCAACAAGGTGATTTTGCAAAGATTTATTTTCAAGAGTCAAGTAGCTAATTTCTTCATTCACAATTGCTGAACTGTCCTGAGTTGCTGTAATCTCTTGAACAGATGACAAAATATGCCTTGCCTGAGCTGGGAATAAAAATCAAGTATTATTATCCCATTTATGCCAAAAGGATAAAGTGTAAACAAAATACATTCAATAAATTTTGAATCACACACATTACAGGCCTCAAAAGCACTGCAGGCATGGAGATTGGCCAAGGGATGAGGGCACCACTGAAATTACCTTTGCTCAGGCTGTTCACATCTAGTCAAGGATGGGAGGCAGAGAAGAGTAGAAAAAGTTTTATTCTAGAGAAAAGGTGCCGCTCAGGAGAAGGCTACGACTAGAATGGTTGGGTTGAATGCCCCAGCAGCCCACCACACTCTCTTCAACAGCCCTGACTGCTCCTGCGCCTGGCCTGGGACATGTGTGTAGACACCATCTGGCAACTTCACTGGGAATAGCAGCGTGGCAAAAAAGACCAGTCCTGCTGCTACCCTAACGAGAGGGTGTAGATTCATGGGGTCAGCATCCAGGGGCTCCAGCATCTTGGGGCATCCTGATTCTAGGTGGAGAAGCTAAGGGGCCATAAGACTGAGCAGCTGAAGTACTCAGGAGCCTCTGGTGGTGGCTCAGATGGCAGCTCCAGGAAGGGCCCAGGGTCTGTAGGGAAGGGCTGGCAAATCCCCTCCCATTGGGACACTGAATGCTGCACCCCAGGCTGTGGGGAAAAGAGGTGGTTCCCTGAGGATGCAGCATCCTGTTTCACATCCTGACTCTGGGCGATGGGATCCCCAATGTGCTCCTGTATCTAGGCACCAGGTGGAAGCAAACCAAAGTCCTCCTAGGGGAGGGGCCATCCTCCTGGGCCTCAGACATTTCCATCAAAATCTCATTTCCATCAAAATCTGGGCAAATCCCAGATCCTCCACACAATCAAGCTCTCAGATTTGGAGAAGACAGCAGCAGCTTTTTAATTTCTCCATGGGGACATGTGAAAACACAGCCACGAGAACCAAATACCTGTGAACAACACTTCTAGCAAAACCAGGCAACAAGGCATCTCCCCAAACACCAGAACCAGTGGCTGGGAAAACCAAAAGCCACACCTCAGGGGAGCCTCCAGCCACTGAGAGGAACACTGTCAGCGTGCTCCCTGAAGCACAGCAGCCACAGTGACAGCTGGTGAGGAGGGCACAGCAACGTGGGCGGTGCAGAACCCAATGGGAGAACAGGTACCTACTAACACAATGCTACCTGCAGGGTGGGCCTGCACATGGCACTGAACTGATGAGCTGATGTCCCTTCCTGACTCACCCAGGAACACCTCGTTGCTATGCAGGGACTTGCAGCCACTCCAGTACCTGTCCACCAGGTCAAGGAGTGCTTCAAGGAGGGCCACCTCCAGGGTCACCTTCTTCCCAGGCAGCACAGCTGGGTGCAATTTGGGAGACACCTGCAACAGAAACAAAACCATGACACTGACTTTCAGTTCCTGAAACACAAGGCTTCTAATACCACATGCTTACATGCCCACCAAGCATCATACTGATGCCCTTGTCCCATGGAGGCTGCATGATGGGGCTGTTCACAAATTTGCAGGAGGTAAGTGACTCATGGGATTCACCTCCCCACCCCCTGGACCTGTGACCATGGAAGGGTTACAAGAGCTTAGTGCCCTGAGTGTCTACAGCTGTGTGGTGGGGATGACATCTCACACCAGGAGGAAAAGCTAAACTATAAGTACCCTAAACTATAAGGCATTACACCATGTGTTGGCACTAACACATGGTCATGAAAGCCACAATCACAGTTTTCGGGCTGAGGCTGCAGGAACGTCCACCGTGGTGGCTGTTCTGGGTCTTCCTGACTAGCCCACAGTGACTCCTGAAGAGGGGGACATTCTCTAGAGCCAGTCTCAGCCTGCACGGTCACTGGCAGAGGGCCCTGAATGTAATAAAGCCACACCTGCAGAAGAGGCTACAGGGCAGAACTGTCCAGGCTGCACCCAGTGCCCGAGCGTACCAGCACCTGCAGGGGCCTCGACAGTCTGCCGTTGTCGGCACTCACCTCCGTGCTCTCTTTTTTCCTCCCTTTAGGAAAACTATTTTACCAATTTGAGAGAATTACTGAAGAAAAGGAGATGGCTCGTGCTTTCCTGCTCACTTTCCAAGTGTTCAGGGTACATTTACTGTGAGTAGGGTGTCTGGGAAGGGAAGGTGGAGTTAAAGCTGACATCTTTCCCACAGGCCATGACCAGAGCTGGAGACATAGAACTGGTCCCAGGTTTCCAGGAATCAGTTCCAGGCAGAAGGACAGCGAGAGCCCCACCCTTCACAGCCAGCGCTCTTAACTATTATTTAACAGGCAAAGGGGCTTTCTACTGAAGAACTTTTGGAACAGCCAGTGAGGCCCTGAGTGATGGGAGAACCCAGGCCAGGGCAGGTAAAGCTGCTTCAGCTGGGATGCCCCTCACCTCCCACTACCACCACCTACCCAAAGAGAGCTCCATGAGCACCAGGGAGCACAGTGGTGGGTGGTGGATGTACCCTCAGCCCCCCAGGAGCAAGCCCACCAAGGGAGCACTGCTCTGTCCAAGTTCACACCAGGGATGGGGCAGCCCATATCCTGTAACTGGTCAGCAAGGTAACATTAAGGCCTAGCTGCTTGCCTCCCAGAACTGAGGCTAAGACCATCCCAGTGAGTGCTTGGCACAAACACCTCCATCATCTGGACACTTGGCCAGTGCAATAGGCATGGATGACAGAGCAAAGTTATCAGGGTGGACACAGCACAGTCACACAGGTTTCCATCTCCCACTTGAGATGCACAGGTTGTGCCCTCTCCAAGAGGACGACCACCATGAGGTCAGAGCCCTAAACTGAGAGGAGAGGGCGCCCTGGGCAGGAGTCCCTCCTGTAAAGTCCCAGCCCCACAGTGAGTATGCAAGCTTGCTGGGCACAGCTCTACACTTGGCGATGTCCATCCCTGGCAGACAGGAAAGGCCAGTGCACATCCCTGGCCTGAGCACATCCCTATTTTCCTTCCTTCTCTCAACCTGGACAGTGAGACAGTGAAAGACTGCATGTAAGAATGGATGACAGCCAGGCCCTCTGTAAAAACAGACTCTGAGCCACAATGTCCCGAACCCAATGCATGCACACTTCTAGTAAAACAGAGAGATGACAAACACTGAGGAAAAGTACATTTAAGAGCTGTATTTATCTTGGGATCACAGTTAATGTTGCAAATAGAAGACATGGCATTACCAAAGATGGCAGCCCTTCAACATCCAGTCATCCTTGGCTCTCCGCTTACCTCCCTGGCGCCACTTGTGCTGTGGGGCCTCTGCTCTTCAGGCTCAGATACCTCCAGATGAGAAAAGGCCCTTTCGCTCCTGCCCTCGGAGCCATTCTGCCTGCCCAGACTCTCCTCCAGGCAGCTAATACACTCCTGGTCTGCAGGTGCCTGGAATCTCCCACCAGGCATTCTTCGCTTCCTGTACTTTTCGAGAGCAGGCAAAGGATTTAATACTTTTTGTGTTGACAAACTTGACTTCTGAGAAGAGGAGGCTGAGTCCTCAGTGTCTGCGGAGTCTGTAACAGAGGGGAGAACACAGTCCTCAGACCAAGTTCTCTAGGCACAGTGACCAGGACTATTATTTAAACAGAGTGTGCATGTGTATGTAAGCATGCATGCACATATGGAAAATCCATCAGTGTGACAAAACTGAGTAACTTTAATAAATGAATCAACTGATAATTATATGTTTTCTTGCCAAAATTATGTATAACAAAGATGAGTTAAGTGAGTAAAAATCTAAAACTTTGGAAATTAGGGAGGACTCAATAATTTGTTCCTATAGGAGATTCTGTTAATGTGAGTACCTGGGACACTCCCTACCCCAGGGGACACGGCCCACATCTGCTGACAAGGGAGTGTATGCATACATACATATGGACATACACATACGTATATACATGCACATGCACACGCACACAGAGGGACACACAGGGCAGGGGCAAGGGCAAATGTGTTCAATGCTGACTAGGGGTCTGGGTGAAGCAGATATGAATCTTCCTTGTTCTGCTGTGGCAGCCTTTCTGTGTTCACTGTGGAAATGCACAAGGACTACAGGTCAACAGAGTCTAAACATCAAGCATATATGCCTTTGTGAACAGAGGTGGAATGAAGAATTCTGACGACGAGTGGAGATGGGGGTCCTGTGCACCCATACGCCACAGCAGCATTATGAAGCCTCAGGACACAGGGTAAAAGGAACCGGGACAGTGAAAGGAGGCAACAGGGTGCACGTGACCTGGACTCAACGCCACACCCTGCTCTGCAGTGGCCACAGGCAACCTGGGCAGGTCATTACCACAACTCGCCTTCATTCCAAAGACCCCATGAACTCGCCTGAACAAGGCCCAGAAAGGTGCTCGGTTCACTCATATTGGGAGGTTTCCTGACATTTTTGTCACAGATGTGCACACAACACTCTCAATTAACTTATTAACTTCCCTCATCTTTAATTTTTAAAATACAACTATTGTCATAACCTGGGCCAGTGTAGTCATAAGAAATCGTGTGTGTCAGTGAGGGAGAGGGAGAAAAAGTATGTGTGTATGGTCTGTGTGTAGAGAAAAGCAACAGAGTACTCACAGCCTAGGAATCTAAAATAGGAATGTATTCTAAATTTTTTTACCCTTACCTGAGGATATGTTTTCATTGACTTTTAGAGAGGGAGGGAGGGAGGGAGGGAGGGAAGGAGAGAGAGGGGGAGGAAGAAACAATGATGCAAGAAACATCGATCAGTTGCCTCTCACGTGTGCTCCGACCAGGAATTGAACCTGCAACCTTTTGGTGTAGGAGACCACGCTCCCAACAACTGAGCCACCTAACTAGGGTGGATGTATTCTAAATTTCAATGTACAAGGCTCTTTCCTAAGTCACTTTAGAGAGTTCCACAAACAAATAAATGCAGTAGAGAATGGGAGAAATGTACACATTTAAGAAGGAGTCGCGTGAAATTACCTGGGTGTGGGGGGAAGTGCACGTGCTGCCTGAAGGAGCAGCAGACCTCGGGCTGGTCTCCCTGCTGTGGCGGGAGCTCTCCACAGTACTGGTTCTGAAGCCTCTTTTCTGGACAACACTCTCTGGAGCAGCTTTTTCGCTTCTCGTGGCCCTTCTTTATGCAGTCCCCACACTGGTGCTGCACTGAGTGAGGACTCAATAGATGTCTGGATTCTATTTTATTTAAGAACATTTAAAAAGTTTTAGTTCGTTAAAAATTACATTTTAAGCTTCTGACAGTATACTATATCTATAACGTGTATTAATTAAATAAAAAAAGATGACTGAGTGGGTTAATAATGCAATCGCCAAACCTGTAGTGAGCCTAGTAGTCACTGCAAACAGTGCTGCAGGTGCAGGACTGACACTGACCAACCACCACTCACTACACGGCTGAGGAGTCAAGACAGCTTGGTATTGATACAAAGACAGACGTGATGACAGATAAAACAGCACCCAGAACCCAGACACTCAGGTCAACTGAATTAACAAATGTGCTAAGGTTATTAAGTGAGAAAAAAGACAGTATTTTCAACAAATGGCATTAGCACAACTGGATATATGGAGTAGGGCTGAGGGGAGACAACCTGACCCATTTCATACTACAGTCACAAAACCACTCTAACAGTGGACCACAGAGCTGAACATTGGAACCATAGGACATCTATACACATCCATAGAAGAAAATCTTCACAAGCATGGGGCAGAGAAAGATTTTTTTATCAGGCTCAAAAAAAGTGCAAATCATATACAGAAAAAAACTGATAAGCTGATTTCATTGAAATTAAAACTTCTGGTCTTCAAAGCACTGTTAAGAAAACAAAAGGCAAGCAACAGAATGGGAGAAAATTTGCAGTACTTAGATCTGAGAAAGGGTTGTATTAAAAAAACCATAGAGAGCCCTAGCTGGTTTGGCACAGTGGTTAGAGTGTCAGCCAGCAGAATGAAGGGTCCCAGGTTCGATTCCAGACAAGGGCATGTACCTCTGATGCAGGCTCAATTCCCAGCCCCAGTTGAAGCGTGTGCAGGAGGCAACCAATTGATGTGTCTCTCTCACATGGATCTCTCCCCCCCCCCCCCTTCCACTCTCTCTGAAAAGCAGTGGAAAAAATATCCTCAGGTGAAGATTTTTAAAAAAAGTCCTAGTAGAAAAGAGTCCTTGGCAAAGTAATGAAGTTCATGCAAGCATTAGGAGGACTTCACAATGTCCTTGTCAGATTTAATGTTCTAACGTGGGAGCCTGAGCTCTAAATGCTCCCTAAAGCTAAGTGAACACCCCTTGGTGGCTGACACAGACATGAGTTCCACCAGCCACAGGACACATTACCTTCTTGCCCACTTGGACATTTTACTTCCTCCCTGCAACTGTAACTGATCTGAGGAAGAATACAATTAAAATCACCATGCAGTATGACTATACTCAAATACATAACTTTTTCTTTTATAATTCTATAATCCAAATTACTGATATTTGCAAGTACACAAGACTTCATGAAGATTCTATATTTAAAGGTAAGCTTTCTAAAAAGCACAACTGTGCCCAGAGCAAGCTGGACTCGCTGGGCCTTCGGGTGGAGCAGCATTGTACCTTGGGAACTATGGAAGTCATCCTCTCGCTCCTTCTGGCTAGAACTTGTACTCCTAGGAGGGTTGCTCAAGTCCCACTCGCACTCGGCAATGAGGTTCAGGACCGCCTCATCATCTGCATCCATGACCAAGCACTTCTTGGCTGAGGGGTCAGTGCACTTAGCTCTGGAGGGGTGTGGTCTGCAAAGAAAAGCCAACTTAGTGCTGTTGCCCCAACTGGGATGCGTTCCAGCTGACCAGACCCTGTGAGGAAGATGACTGCACTGCCAGCACAGCCACTGAGCTCTTGGGAAGAGCAACTGGTGAACTGCAGGAAATGGCTCTTGGGTCTCTACTAAAGTGAGGTCTCAGAGGGACCCAGCAGGACAACTGGTGATGAAAAGCAAGGGTGTATGATGTCACCACACCATCCAGAATGTGCAGAGCCCCACTAGGGTTTGTTCAAGAACGAAAGTTCAGAAAGCTCCTCTTTTCTTAGCGTATCATATAATCAAGAAAGTTAAAGGACATAGTGTTCCAAATTTCTATTTTTACACAAAGTGACTAGAATGTGAGGTGTTTTAGAAGATTACCTTCCTTTTAACAGTGATTCTATAAGGGAGCTCCCATAAGACTGTCAGCTGATTTCTCAAAAGAAACTTTGCAGACCAAAAGAAATTGGCAAGAAATATTCAAAGTGATGAAAAAGCAAGGACCTACAACGAAGATTACTCTACCTTGCAAAGCTGTCATTTAGAATTGAAGGACAGATAAAGAGCTTGCCAGACAAGAAAAAGCTTAAGGAGTTCATCATCATCAACCCAGTATTAAATGAAATGTTACAGGGTCTTCTTTATGAATGAGATGATCAAAAATATGAACAATAAAATGGCAATAAATACATATCTATAACAATTGAATCTAAAAACAAAATAAACAAGCAGAACAGAAATAGACTCATAAATACAGAGAATGTTTTGACACTTGCCAGGTGGGAGGGGGCTTGGAGGGTGGGTGAAAAAGGTGAAGGAATTAAGAAGTAAAAATTGGTTGTTATAGAATAGTCACGGGGCTGTGAAGTACAGCATAGGGAATATATCTAATAACCATGTATGCTGTCACATGGGTGTGAGATTTATTGGACGATTACTTAGTAAGTTACGTAATGTCTAATCACTGGGGTGTACACCTGAAACTAATAATAATGTATGCTAACTGTAATTAAAAAATTTTTAAATGATACAATGTTAAAAAAAAAGTAAATAAGCAAGAATGATTTTTGTTGGGGTGGAGGTCACTTGATTCTTCCCCTAAAGGTGGCAAACAGAAACAAAATTTCATAAATTACTTTCAAATAAATAAATAAGTAAAAATATTCACTCTCAGCCCTTTACAAAAAAATGGTGGCCAACCTCTACATTAGAGGAATTTATAGATAAACTAAGGCATATAATGCAAGAAGAAAAAAACTATTAAAAACTTCAGACAAAACAAAATAGTGTACAAGGAGTACATAATCCTAGCACATTACAGGAAACGTAAACAGTTTATTGACTTTTGCCTTTAGAATCAACCCATACACAAAGCATGAAGGCCCTTTATGGCTTCAGAACATTTAAATACTATTGACCCAGACAATCTAAAGTTAAACATAAAGATGCAGATGGCAGGAGCGGGGAGGCACAGACAGGTACACGTTCCTACAGCCCCACCAGAGCAGAGCCTGGAGCACCGGCCACAGGGCACTGAACAGAGAATATAGGAGGGCACAGTCCACAAACTGTCACCATGGGGTGGCGAAGGGGCTATGGCAGCTGTCAGGCCCTGCTTCAAGTGTGCACACCCAGAAAGGGCAATTAATTTGTATTGTCTGGGGATTCAGAAGGAAGCAGAAACAATTACAGAAGTGAATGAAAGTGGCTGCTCTGAGTAGTGGGCTGGACAGTGGGGAGAGGGGACTGTTGTTTATCATCATAAGTCTTCCGTGTTATTGATTTTACATGTATTACTTTAATAAACATTTTAATATTAAAAAATAATGTATAGAAAATGTGGGCAACAGACAGACTCCGTCCAACTGTCTCCCGGAGCCCCAGCTGGTATCTGGGCATTGCTCTTTTCCTCTCTTCCTGCATGTCTGCCCTTTAAGTGGAGATCAGTGCACAAGAACATTTACATCTTTTAGTTAATACAGGGCTTTATATCTTTTAGTCATTCTATGAATAAATAAGCCTGAGCAACTTCTTTCCACATTCAAACACCACTCGTGTTCATACCTTCCAACTCTGCAAATAGCTGGGAAGCTGTGTACGGAGTCAAGTGACTCTTCCAAAGCAAAATGCAGCTGCGATGCTTTCCGCTCGCTCTCTCTCACAGGGCGGTCATCTAAGGAGAAAATGCCAGAGAAACTAGCAAACGACACCATGAAGCAGGTGCACCTTCCAGCACCCCATCACTGCCCTACAGCACACCACACATGACCAGGGCTGCCACTGCTTGTTCTGGACCTTCTGTCCCCTCAGGGCTGACCCCGCCACAGCATCCCCCATCAGCACTGAGTAGACCCAGTAAAGGGATGCTGGGTTCTGGTGGCTACACTTGGTTTCTGAGGTGCTGATTCCAAGAGGCTGCCCTGTTCCCACATAGCTCACTGCTCAGACACTCCTTTGGAGGCAGGCTACTGCCGCAGGAAAATAAATATACAAACAAGTTCACATACAGACACATCTTCTGGGCTCCCTTCTTTTAATGTACATTTTGAGTGCTGCATGAGATTCTTGAACCACATTGAGCACTGCTAAGAATCTCCATGGGTGAGAATCCTGAACATGCTAAAGAGAGAAGACATCCCAGCTGTGTGTTTATGCCTAGCGTTTGCACCCTCAGATCCTCAGGAATGGGAAAAAGAGGTAAGTTTAAACTGTCCCCACATGCATGCCCTGGGCCTCAGAGGCGTCTCTTTACTCAGCAACTCCCAGACTTCCTCAGGAAGTACTGAAGATGAGGTGATTCCCAAATGCTGAAGGTCAGTGTGGTGGAACTTGCAACATGTTTGAGCATAGAATTAACGTTACACATGGTGGTTAAGTTCTGAAGCTGCCTCCCAAAGAGCATTAACCTGTGGCACAACCCCAAAAGTACATAATTTCAGTAAGAAATGAGTAAATGAATGATAGTACAATAATCACTCTCAAAGAAGAAAAACAAAGGAGCTGTGAAAACCATCCAGAAGTGCCTCTGCACACTGGGGCTCCTCCTCAAGACACAACTGCCTTCCTAATCCTGTCCATGGCCTGTCCTGTGACTCCCGTCCTTGAGACACGGTCTGGGAACTTCTGGCCTTTTTTCCCACACTTCCCAATACGGCATCTGCTCTCATAGTGTAGACACTCCTTTGTGCTAACAACAATTCTAGTCACTGAGACTTAACTTTACTTTTGAGTCAGTTCCAAATCCCTTACTCTAAGAATAATTCTCTGGACTATTACACTATAAATTCAAGTTCAATATGGCTAAAACCAAATGCAAACTCTTTCTCCCCAAAGCGAATCTCTCTTGACTTTGTAACATTCTCCCAGCCCCCACAATCCCTAGACCCATATGGGTGGCTTGCTCTGCTCCCTGACCCCACTTCCACTCCACAGCCCCTCGCACCACCCCAGACACCACACCCCTCCAGAACCCTTCAGTTACTAAGAACAAACAACTGAGCTATGTCCTTACTGGGCACCCTGCTAGGTAGGGTGGGCCATGAGTCCCAAAATGACTTTTTCAATTATGTTCCTTTTTCATGTCTGAAAATATCTTTCCCATGTGGAAAGACTCTCATGTCCTTTCTCTATACAAACATTGTGTAATTCTCAACCTAAAACTTTTACAACAAAGGAAAAGTAATGATTTCAGACTGAAGATTGCAAAAACTTCCCATAAGGATTGTAATGTTTCTGTAAAGACCCAAATTCAACTATTTATAAGTTACTTAGAGTCAAAAGTTGGAACAGAAGCACTTATTCCTCCCAAGTATCTAAAAATTAAAATGAAACATTGAATTTCTAAGTAGGTTTGACACTGAAGAGTGTGCCTTTAGGGGTCAGTCACTATACCCACAGCCCAGCCCTGCTCCCAGGCCCAGGCAGTGTAGAGGAGACTGGGGGATAAGCTGACACGAGCGGCTGAGATATGCATAAATTCACTCACAGCCAAGAGATGCAAAACATGGGTTTCTATAGACACTGGCTGGACACAGACAGCACAGAGGGGCAGTCTGCCCACAGCTCAGTATTTACCACAGTAACAGTGGTGGAGCAGTATCTTCCCTGACAAATGCAGCCCTGATGTGGGTCTCACTTTAGTTTCATTAGATCAGAACCTAGGAGATGGAGGTGCCCTGAATGCATCCCCAGCCTTGCCAAGAGGTGAATGGGGCTGCAGACTGAGGACATGCTGTGATCACTGGGGCACACGACAATACCCTTCAATCAGACATTCCTGCACCACAGCTACCCAGCACTTACCACCACCCTTCACACAGGACCAAGGGGATGAAGTACCCAAGCCCTCCCTTCCCCATTTGCATGGTCAGTGCATCCTGGACTCATGTTCCAGTTCTCTCCCTTTGAAGTGTGACATAAGGGAGTATCAGAAGCACCAGCGGCCACATTGCTCACAGCAAAGACCCCTCCTGGTTGGTGGGGAGGCAGATGGGAGGGTGTGGCACAATGAATTTCTAGTTCTGTATCTTTCCAGATAGATGGGAAACCAGTAGAATCCAGCTGTCCAGCTGAGCCTAAGGCAATGCCCGGGGGCCATGCATGGAAACAGGGCACCAGAAGTTCAGAAACATGCCTAAGTCAAATAGCTTGAAAGCAAAGACAGAATGAGACCAAACAGTCCAGCCTACACCTGTGCTCCTGGCCTCCTGGCAATTATCTGTGGTCATGGGGCTCCCTGTCACCTTCCCAGGAGGCTCTCCTATAAGACCCATCCTGTGAAAGAGGGACTCATGCTATCAGAGTAGAAAGTAACTTCCCTTTTCAGGAAGATCCACAGTGGGATAACCTGACAGCACCAAACACTCGTCAGGGCTCTACTGAGCAAGGGCCTCAGCACACTGCACCTACCCAGCTGCCTGAGCTTTGGGAGCATGTGCACAACAAAGAGGCGGTAATCAGACTCATTCTTCACCACAGGGTTTAGTCGGAAGTCCACGTCCATGAGTTCAGTCAAGCAGTGGAGCCGGAACACTTCTGCTAGTGAGGAAATGCAGTTGTAGTAGAGATTGAGGCTTTCCAGTGCAGCCAGGTACTGAATGCCCTGTTAACAGGACAAAATGCTGAATGAGTCTGTGCTTTTAAAAATAAACACATAGCAATATGAGCCACAGTACAAACTGATCAACTTAACAAATGCACTTAAAATGAATACATACTATTACAGGAAGAGCATAAAGATGAAATTTCTGTCTTGCACACAGTTATATGACTGTTCAGGGAAGTTTGCAACAATTGTGACTACTAAGGACAGCTGGTATTATTGGCATGTGCCAAGCTAAGTGATTTACACAAACAACTTCATTCCATCACATACAACCCTTCAGGGTAAGCCCTATTACTGCTCCCATCTCACAGATTAGAAAACTGAGGCTTGGGGGGCTGAGAGACGAGCCAGCACTGGGTGCAGCCTGGATTGGGACTCTCCTCTGACTCTGAGCAGATGCCTGACCCCATGTCAGGGGCACTGACAGGATCATGTTCCAGGGTAATGATGTCCTGCCTTTCTTTCAGGCAAGAACCCCTTTAAAATATAAGCCACCTGCCATCACCCAGGTAACTTCTCACTCACTCACCAGGACTGAGCCCGTCAGGTCAGGCCCCCTGCAGTAAGCCTGCATTTGTGTCCCTGCCATTCAAGGGCCCGCAGCCACCAAGAGGCAGACTATAAACAGAGGTACAGTGCAGAAAGTGGATAAAGAAAAATACAAATGATAGAGGGATGGAGAGGGATGGACACACACACATTAGTCTTCTGGGCCTTATTTTATTCCTTTAAAGATACAACTGTTTCATCAGAGAGCTAAGACTTTGGTTTGTCAAAGTAGTTTAAAGATGTAATGTGATGCATAAGAAATCTAGTTCACAGTAAACACAAGAAAAACAACCCTGTGCTTAAATCATTGTTAAGTGTACAGTTTACAAATATTATAGGCATAGTCATAAAACAGATTGTCGTTTTAATTATAAACAGACTTTCCACTGCTATTGATAGCAAGAAATTTTCTTTTAAAAAACGAACTGAGCCTGGCCGGAGTGGCTCAGATGATGAGAATTGTCCTGTGCACTGAAAGGTTGCCGGTTCAATTCCCAGTCAGGATACATACCTGGGTTATGGGTTTGATCACCAATTGGGGAATGTACGGAAGGTAATCAATTGATGTTTCTCTCTCACATCAATGTTTCTCTTTCCTCTCTCTTTCTCTCTCTCCCCCCTTCTGCTCTCTAAGCATGTCCTTGGCTGAGGATTTAATAAAATAATAATACAGTACAATAAAATAAAACAACCTCTCCCAACTTCCTCCTTTAAAGAAAAAACAAACCTAAAACTTACCTCTAGACTAACCAAGGAGTTGCGCGAGAGATCTAAAGATTTTAGACCTGTTAAATTCATCAAAGAATTTCCTAGGTGAGTAATCTTTTCTTGGTAAGTTCCAGGTATAGATAATGACCGAAGTTCAGCTAAGAAATAGAAAATTATGAGATTTTAACCTTATTTTTGAAGTTGAAAATAAATTGTCATAAAAGCGATATATCATAACCTCAAGAACAAGAACTGCATACAGTTTTAGCTTATGTTCACCTCCAAACTGTCTGCAAACCCCTGCTTGTTCTTCACTCCACTGCCTCTCCGTCCAACACCCTCTGTTGCCAGGAACGCCCTCCTGAATGGACTCCCAGTTTCACTCCTGGCTGCTCACCCCACTGCCTATGTAGCCTCCATGCAGGGATCACTATTTCGCTGACCTGGCCACTCCATGCCCGTTACACGTGAGGGCAGACTGCATGCTCTGTGTACCATATGCCTCTGTATGACACGCCCAATAAGCAGCCATTTAATAAATGTCACTACAAAAATAAGTTTCTGTAATCAAAAAGACAGTTTGGGTCTAAATTACACTAATACTTTCCCAGGAATATTTATGTTTTAAAAAATGTCTTCATTAAAGAAACTGGTTTGCATGCTTTCAGTCCCAGACAAGACAGAGCAGACAGATTTCACCCTATTTCTCCCTATTTCTCATCCTAAAAACCCTGGACAATACAAAAAACAAACACCAGACTACTCTGAAGGGTGGGGAACAGAAGGCCAACTATCAAAGGACCTGAAGAAAATGGTCATGAAGAAGTGGGATTTATTGCTGGGATGCAAGATTGGTACAATATCCGCAAATCAACTAACGTGATACACCACATAAATAAAACAAAGGATAAAAATCATGATCATATCAAGAGATGCAGAAAAAGCATTTGACAAAATCCATCTGTTTATGATAAAAACTCTCAGAAAAATGGGAATAGAGGGAACATACCTCAACATAATAAAGGCATATATGACAAACCCACAGCTGACATCATACCGAATGGGGAAAAACCAAAAGCATTTCCCTTAAGATCAGAAACAAGACAGGGATGTCCCCTTTCACCACTCTTATTCAACATACTACTGGAGGTCCTAGCCACAGCAATCAAACAATCAGAAGAAATAAAAAGCATCCAAATTGGAAAGGAAGAAGTAAAATGGTCATTATTTGCAGATGACATGATACTGTATACAGAGAACCCTAAAGATTCCACATGCAAAAAATACTAGAACTGATAAATTAATTCAGTAAAGTAACAGAATCAAAATAAATACTCAGGAATCAGTTGCATTTTTATACACCAATGATGAACTATCAGAAAGGGATACTAAAAAAAAAAAAAATCATATTTACAAATGAATAAAAAAAATACTTAGGGATAAATTTAAACAAGAAGGTAAAAGACCAATACTAGGAAAATTATAACACATTGAAGAAAGAAATTGAAGAAGATACGAATAAATGGAAGCATATCAAGTGTTCATAGTTAGGAAGAATTAACATAATTAAAATGTCCATACCACCCAAAGCAATCTATAGATTCAGTCCAATTCCTACCAAAATACCAATGGAACATTTCACAGAACTAGAACAAATATTCCAAAAATGTATAACAATCAGCCAAACAATCTTGACAATCTTCAGAAAGAAGAAAAAAACTGGAGGTATCATACTACCTGGTATCAAACTATACTACAAACAAGGCCATAGTACTCAAAACAGCATGGTGCTGAGATAATAACATGCACATAGATCAATGGAACAGAATACAGAGTCCAGAAATAAGTGCACCTATATGGTCAATGAATATTTGACAAAAGAGGCAATAACATACAATAATATTAAGACAGTCTATTCAATAAGTGGTGCTGAAAACATTGGACAGATACATGCTAAAAACATGAAACTAGATCACCTTCTTACACCATATACAAGAATAAACTCAGAATGGATTAAAGACTTAAATGTAAGACTCAAAACCATAAAAGTCCTAGAAGAAAACATAGGCAGTGAAATCTCTGACATCTCTCTTAGCAATATTTTTTCTGTTATATCTTCTAGGGCAAGGGAAGCAAAAGAAAAAATTAATAAATGAGACTACATCAAACTAAAATTTTTTTGCAAAGCAAAGGAAACCATCAACAAAATGAAAAGACAACCTATTGAATGGGAGAAGATATCTGCCAACGATACATCCAATAAGGGGTTAATATCCAAAAGTTATAAAGAACTCATACAACTCAACACCCAAAAAGCAAACAATCCAATTAAAAAGTGGGCAGAGGACCTGAATAGACCTTTCTCCAAAGAGGACATACAGGTGGCCAACAAACATATGAAAAGATGCTCAATATCACTAATCATCAGAGAAATGCAAATTAAAAACACAATGAGATACCACATCACACCTGTAAGAATGGCTATCATCAATAAATCCATAAACAAGTGTTGACAAGGATGTGCAGAAAAGGAAACCCTCATGTACTGTTGGTGGGAATGCGGATTGGTGCAGCCACTATGGAGAACACTATAGAGAATCCTCAAAAAAATAAAAATGGAACTACCTTATGACCCAGTGATTGTACTTCTGGATATGTATCTGAAGAAATCCAAAAAACACTGATTTGGAAGAATATATGCACCCTTATGCTCACTACTGTGTTATTTACAATAGCCAAGATATGAAAGCAACCCAGATGCCTATCAATACATGAGTGGATAAAAAGATCTGGTATATACAGGGGTAAGCAAAAGTAGGTTTACAGTTGTTCATGTGGAAAAAGACATGCAGGTGATGATTATTACAATAGCTTTATTAACTCAAAAGAATGTCACTCACGACTGTAAACCTGCTTTTGCCCGCCCCCATATATACAATGGAATATTACTCAGCCATAAAAAAGAATGAAATCTTAATATCTATGACAGCATGAATGGACCCAAAGGGTATCATGCTAAGTGAAATAAGCCAGTCAGAGAAAGACAAATACCATATGATTTCACTTACATGTATAATCTAAAGAACAAAATAAACAGACAAAATTGAAAGGGATTCATAGATACAGACAATGGACTAATGGTTGCCAGAGGGGAGGGAGGTTGAGGGACTGGGTGTAAAAGGTGAAGGGATTAAGAAGTACAAATTGGTAGTTACAAAATAGTCATGGGGTGTACAGCACAGCATAAGGAATATAGTCAACAAGGTTTGTAATAACTATGTATGGTGCCTGGTGGGTACTGGAAATATCCAGGGGAACACTGCAAAGTATATGATTGTCTGAACACTGTGCTGTACACATGAAACTAAAACAAAATAATACTGAATGTAAACTGTACTAAAACAAACAATAAAAGAAGAAAAGAAAGATGGTTAAGCAATGAATGAGTTGGGTTGGTTTGGTGTGTTTTTTTTTGTCTCCTATACACCCCAATCTGAGTGCCAAAGAAGCTGTTAACCCAGAAATGCCAGCAGACACTGACCAAAAAACAAGGGTAAGCCTGCTGCCATCCATGGTCAAAGGCCGAGGATGGGGAAGCCTTCTAGGACAGACTCCTGACAACATCAGGCCCATTCCAGTCCAACACCAAGGGGAAAAAATGCACCTTGTAAACCTGGCCTTGCACAGTGGCTAGCACAGCAACTGTGTGAGTGGACCCTGACTACTATCCTAGCCTGGCTATAATGAGGTAGCCTGCAGGCATCTGCAGAGGCCATGTGTGTGACAGGAGACTGTCTACCACCTCAGTTAGGCAGTACCCAATCAGTGCCAGTAATGAGCAATGAGACTTAAACAAAAAACAGAGTCTCGCCACTTAATATTCAAAATGTCCGTGATACAATAAAAAAATTACCAAAAACTAGTAACATCTCAGTTTGAATGAGAAAAAAACAATCAATAAACACTAACACTGAGATGACAGAAGTCAGAATTACCTAACAAGGATTTTACAGCAACTGTTATAAAAATAATTCAATGAGCAATTACAAACACTCCTGGAATAAGTGAAAAATTAGGAAGTCTTGACAAATACTATAAAGAAACAAAGAAACTTCAGAAATGAAAAATAACTGAAACAAAAACACAGGAGTGGCTCAATAACAGAATGGAGATCACGAGGAAAAAAGTTGAAGAGTAAATGCAAAGACAGATTGAACAAAATTGTCCTTTCTGACCAACAGAGAGAAAAAAAGACTTAAAAGGCATTACCCATAGGGGGAACACAACTCACATGGCAGTGAATTATTCTTCAGAAACTACGAAGGCCTGTCACATTTTTCAAGTGCTGAAAGAAAAGAATTTTCAACCCAGAAGTCTATATCCAACAAAAACAACCTTCAGGACTACAGGTGAAATAAAGATATTCTCAAATGAAAAAATACTAAGAGAATGTGTCACCAGCACTTTAAGATAATTGTTAAAACAACAACAAAAACTCTTCAAGTATAAAGGAAAGATACAAGAAGGAAACCTGGAACATCAGGAATGAAGAAAAAAAAATGGGTAGGTAACATGTGGATAAATGTTTCCTTCTGAGTTATTTAAAATGTTAGATGACTGTAAAAAAAAAATCCTATCATTAATGTAGTTCTCAAGCTATGTACATTTAAGACAACTGCAATATAAAGGGGCGATGAAAATGAAACCTAATGGTGGTGGTTTCTCCCTTTCACTTGAGGTGGTAAAATGCCCACACAAGTGGGCTGTAATTTGTAATGCAGCCACTAAAAGAGCTATACAAACAGATATACTCAGAAATATATACGACAAATCAAAATGGAAAACTAAAAAATATTCAAGTAAACTACAGGAGGCAGGAAACGGGAAACAGCACAAGAAAAACAAAGAGAACAAACAGAAAAAAAATAATAAGATGGCACACTTAAGTCCAACCATATTGACAATTACATTAAGTGTAAATGGTCTAAATACACAATAAAAGACAGAGACTGGCAGAGTGCATTAAAATGAACGAACTATATACACTGTCTACAACAAACTCATTTCAAATATAATGATATAGGTAAGTTAAAAGATTAAAAAGTAAATAGATGGGGAAAGATATGCTCTTCAAAGACCAAAGCACAGCCGGAGTGGCTACACTAATATCAGATAAAGTAGATGCCTCAACAAAGAAAATTATCAGGGGCAAGACGTCTCAACAAAGAAAAGTATGATACTACAAGAGTCCCTCCAACAAGACATAAAAATCCTAAATAGTTTGCAACAAATCGCAGAGCTTCAAAACACATGAAGTGAAAGGAGAAACCGGCAAATCCACAATTACAGTCAGGACCCCCCTCCCCCCTCCCCTCCCCTCCCCCCTCCTCCCTCCTCCCCCCACCTAACCCCCCTCCCACCTGTCTACCCCCACATCCCGCCTCTTCCCCAACAGGCTCCCACGCCCAGCCCTCCACCCTTCACCCCCTCCTTTGCACACGTGCCCCTGGGGACCCCCAACCCTCACCACCCTGGCCTGTGACCGTTCGGGGCGACCGGTCCGTGTGCCGGCGCCTCTGGTCTGACGCTGACCCTCTGGCCGGAAGTTTGCGCCCTCAGCCAGCGGCCCCGCCCGCCTGCCGGCCCCACGCACCCAGGTCGCGGTGAGGCGACAGGCAGCTCTTCTCCCGGACCTTCTCCTCGCTCAGCACCAACGGCGGGCCCGCCGGCGCCATGCTTTCAAACGGCACGCACCTGAGCCTGCGCCTGCGCAGTTTGGCCGCTGAGCCCCCCGCAGTGGTGGCAGGGGGCGGGGCCAGGAGCTGGGGGCGGGGCCAGGAGCTGGGACCGGGTCGAAAGGGCGTGGCCAAGGCCCTCCGGGGGCGGGGGAAAGGCAGGGCCCCTGGGAGGAGGGGAGCGGGGCGGCCGGGCCACAGCCGCAGGGTAGGATGGAGTTGGAGCCCGTCCTAGGGCGTGGGGCAGCCACCCCAGCCTCGTACCGGGCCAGCTCTGCCCACGACGCCCCCGGAATGCTGCGGCTTGCTGGGTGCGGCCCCTCCTTGGAAAGACCGTCTGCCCTCAGGGAGCCCGTTACACCCGGGGACCCGCCCCACGCGGAAACCAGCCCCACCTGCCGCCCCGCCCCACCTGGAGACTTCGCCCCACCCGGGGACCCAACCCGTCCCCAGCCTAGCCCGCATCCTGGGCAGAACCCCCGCACGTGGAGTCGTAATTCTTCCCCTCCTTAGCCACTCGCGGCGGCCAGTCCTCCTTTGTCCCGGTCCTGAACTTCCCTGCCATCTCTGGGGTCCGATCATGCGGGTCACCCACTCACCGGAGAGCTCGTGTCTGACCCTCTGCGTCCTTTATGGGGCGTCGTGAGGAGCCTCTGAGATCTGCAGGATTTAGGGAAGACCCCATTCGGGGTCTGAATCTACCCCACCCAGCCGGGGCTCCTGGTGACCCTCCCTACACCCCCTCCTGGTGTCTGAGGGCGCCCCTGCTACCCCTCACCCCAGGTTTAAACAGTTTGTTGGTAACGTCCCCTGGCATGTCACAGCCTAGGTGGTGGATGTGTAAAGGGATAGGGTGCAGGGTGGTTATGCAGGGTGCCCAATCTAAGCAGAGCAGAGCTTCAAACCTGGCACACAGGCCTCCTTGGGCACCTGTACGGAGTCATTTATTGTGACTGGAGAACACTCAGTAACACTGGGTCAAGATTGTCCTGTAACACAATCTTTCCTGATACTGTTCCCAAGTCCCCTTCCTACAAGACTGGAGGTATTCCAGCCCATCCCGGGCCAGCTTGCGGTCACCACGCCAGGTTTCATCTGAGTGGAACTTTGTGCAGCCAGGAGACCTGGAAAAGGAACAAATATCCTTGCTTTTCAGAAACAAACAAAGGCAGACAAAAGGCTTCTGTCGGCCCCAACCCAAGACAAGTAGCTTGTCAGGCACAGCCCACACTCCAAATAACCACTGCTTCCTCCTGCCTGCAGTCACTTCAGGTCAGGTGGCCCACTCTTTGAGGCTGAGTTGTAGAGAACAGACCTCAGCACATACCCTGTGGGACAGCACCACACAGCGTTTCTAATGTAATGCATACTCTCAGGCAGACTCTCAGCCATGTATTCAAATGCATACCTGCACACACTCACACAAACCTCCAGGATCAGCACACAGCCAGAGCTCCAACTCTGTGGGCCTTTCCCAGCCGAACGACAGGAAAACTGCCCTTGGTCACCAGTGAGGCACTGTTGAGCCTGAGTGCTCTGTGGGCTCACCCCTACCTTGGACAAGGTGGATACTGAGCAGACACACCCAAAAGATTTCTCATTGATGAGCCTGTGGTCAGTGCTGCTCCCAAGTCTTGGAGCCCTGTTGGGAGGCAGGGGAGGCCATCAGCCCATGGAGCAGGCCCTGCCCACCCTCCTGTCCCCCCACCAAAGCTTTTTCATGGGAAGCATATGATCAAATGCATGCAGCTTTGCAATGGATATACTTCCTTCTTGTGCTCATTCATTCATAAATGTTGAACAAAAGAGCCCTTTCCCTTGCTACATTTCTAATAGTAAAGATCAACATCAATATTTGTGAAGAGTCAATGTGTCATTTTTCCAATTAATTTCTCTCTGAAGTGTGGAATGAGCTGGGGTGCAAGACCCTTTTTATGGTTGCCTTAAGGTTAACGCTCTTGAGGGTGGGCTGGGGCTCACGATAACATCTTGACCTGTAACTAGTAATCTTAACATGGAGCTTGAGTCCTGCTTCTTCTCCCTTGTCCAGAACAATAGGGTGTCATGTGAGCTCCATCAGCTCATGGGACAGACTGCGGGGTGGCCACTGTGGCCAGGAGGGAGTCCAGATCTGTGTCTTTGCTTTACACTGAAGCTCTCATTGCATGTGATTTACACTTAATCCTGGGAAGGCGAGATGTCAAAATTAGAGGTATAAGGCCTCTCCCTGTTAGACCCATAGCTCTAGTGGCTTCCCCTGGGAGCTGAGGGTCTTGGTCCCTGGGGCAGTAGTCCCCTGAGATGGGGAAGACACACTTAACCTTGGAGATGTACCCTCATGAGTCATCAGTAAAATGGACATCAGGATACAACAGGGGAACAGAGCAGGAAGGGGCAGATGGGCCACCCTGTGGAGCATGGGAGGGTGTTCACCTGAGAGTGTTTGTAAACATTTTCATCTAGTTGAGGTATCAGTTAAGATGCAAGTAAAACCCAGCTAGAACAGGCTACACAAGAATGCAAGGCAGGGAGGGTTCAGCTTTGCTGATCAGCAACTTAACTTCTCAGTTCCCATGAGGCTGGACACAATTCCCTCCACCTGTCTCCAGCAGGAGACCCCCCTGCTCCCACACCCTGCTACTGAGCCCAGAAAAGCTTCCCACAGCCTCACAAGTCCCTTGTCCCATCTGCCAGCCCGCAGTGCCCGTGTTCTTGAGCTACCCTGTGCTGGGGAGGGGCCTCAACCTTCAGAAGAGGCATAGAGGCCGGCTGTTTCCTACAGTTGCCAATACGTAAAAACCCGAGACTTATCAGGAAAATCGTGACTTTCAGATCTTTCTGAACATGAGGAGACATGACAACGAGGCCTGCATTTCTGCATTCCATGACTCCATCTGGACAGGCCCTGCATATCAGGGTGAAGTACAAACAGAAACTTGAAACTTAATTGTTTTCCTAACTACAAAGTGACAGAGAATTCTGATAGTCCTTCTGCCCTTTGTCATTTGTAACTATCAAGAATTGAAATAAACAGCCAATGACGAGACTCCTGGGGCAAAGCCGGAGCCTGGGTTTGTTGTTACAGGTTGCATTCAGAAAAATAAAGCACAAATGGAAGATCTTTGCCTGCAAGAAGCTTACAATTGACTTGACTGTGTGCTTGCGAAAGCTGTGCTGGGAATACTTGGTGTCAGACTTGGCTACAGAGCTGTGGGAGAGCAAACGCGTGTGGTTTTAAGCCACTCCGTCTGTGGGGGATTTGTTGTAGCATCTCCAGGAAACTCATACACACACAGTCCAAATTCGGCAGCATATCGAAATACAAAAAGACATTAGATGGCAACTTGATCAGTCTGCTTATACAGAAAACTGATGTTCACAGATGTCAAATGTTTCACCGAAGTTCCGAAGATAACCAGTTGTTTTATTTGTGAGGGCCTCTGCTCTGCAGGCTCCTGTCTGGGCCCCATCTATATGGTAAAAGTGAGCCAGCATGTGGGATGCTAAGAAGACAGCTCCACAGGGTCCTGCATCCTCTCATATGTCAGGATTCCTGGGTAGGAGTGTGTGTGTGTGGGGGGGTGTCCTAGGACACTGGGCAGCAGGACTGACAGTGGGACAGGGCACAGGCACCCTAAGAGAAGAGCCTCATCTGCATCACTGAGCAGCAGGCCTGACCAAGAGCAGATTCAGCCTTGTTGAGCTATGGCAGGTGCATTGCAGGTATTGTCACAAGGAATGAGGGGACATCATTATCTCATGTCTGTTTTATAGAGCAGTGATCTGGGTTTGAAGGAGCTATGAAACATGACGTGAGCCACACCCAGTTCTGCTTCCAGACATCAGCTCTTCACTAATGGAGACCACCTTCCATAAGACGCAAGCCTGCAGTGCATGGTGGGAGCCCAAGAGGGTTGTCACATCACCACCACCCTAGCAGTCTGGCTCTCCAATGTACATTTTTTTGTAGTGTGTTCTCTGCTGGCATGGTATTGCTCTGAAAGGTGTCCCCTTTCCTCAGTACCCCATGGAAAAGACTGCATTGCCTCCTGTGGCTTATATGCCATTTTCTGTACTTATTTAACCTCCAATAACCATTTTCAAAACTGAATCTCTGTAAATAATTTTTTTTCAAAGGCCCTTTTTCAGTCTTAAGGAGCAGGAAGCAATATTCTTTTAAAAACCAATTAGCCACACATTTTTGCTCATTAAATAAATATTTTTACTTTGGACCTAATTGATTTTTCAGATACGTGGAACAATGGACTGAGTCACTTGTTTGTAGGTCTGCAGCCCCTTTCCTCTCCCGACCTTTGAAGTCCATGGGAGGTGGCCACACCTGGCACACGGTGGGACCCAGTCCTATCCCACAGACACATGCCTGGATTCTCACCAACTTCACGGATGTTTAGATACTGCCTTTTAACTTGCTAACATATCCCTTTTCTTGGAACCCCATGACATGCCCTGCAGAGAAAAATGCCAAAGGGATGAAAACATCTGGGAAAGAGTGCCAAGAAAGTTTGCCCCCAGGAGCTCCTCACACAACCACCACTCTTGCCAGCTCCTCCCAGCAATGTCAGCCCAGTGTCTTTACCCAGCCTTGTTTATGAAGCCTCGACTTGCCTTGTTTCCTGACATCTCTTTCTCTATTTCATGGCTGCCAGTACCAATGGAAGGTAGATGAGTGAGGCCAAGACATCTCTAGAAGAAGCCTTCATTCATTCATTCATTCATTCATTCATTCATTCATTCATCACGTGTTTATTGAGTGCCTACTTATTCCAGGTCTTGCTTTAGGTGCTGGGTGTAGAGTGGACTTTCGACTACAGTGAGGGAGGCAGGGATGGGGACAGCAGTCAATGCTACAGCATGCCTGAAGGTGAGGTGTTCTGGAAACAGTGAAGAGGGGAGCACGGTTAGGACACCAGCACTGGGCAGGCTCCAAGTTGCACAGAGGCAGGAGAGGCCTGATCACGGAGACGCTGTTTGAGTAGGGACCTGCCACTCGACCGGAGGCGTTGCTATCTACACTGGGGCTCTTGGGGAAGAGCAGGAGAGGCCCTGACACAGGTGCTCAGGGTCAGGGGCTGGTGACCATGGCTGGCTACGAGGGTAGGTGAATGGGACATGCAGTCCTGTCCGCACTAGTGCTGGCCTGCACTGACTGGCATCAGCACCTCTTGAAGGCAAAATGCCAAATAAGTGTTTGTTTTTACCCCTTCTACCATTTTCTTCTTGCTGGGATTATTTTTCTGCTGACTGCCATTAAATCCATGTCCCACCTTATCTTATAGTGCATTTGGCCTTTCTCTACTTCTATACATACTGACAGGGTACCAAATCAAATGATGGGTCTTACAGGAAATGTATTTAATTTAGTTTAAATAAATGTCACATGAGTTATTTAATACTCAAATGGTTCATTTGTCAAATGGTTCATTTAATACTTTTGAACAGAAATAGCCATAGGAATAAATAAATAAAGATTTAGAGTAGAAAGCCAAAGAAGCAGATGAATGTAAACAGGTATATTAATAGAATTGGTGATATTAATAGAATTCATTTATGTAATTTATTTCCTAATTTTTGAAGTGAGCTTAGGACTGGCTTATGGGCTAATTTCTAACCCACACTAAGGGCTGTGTGTCATTAAATCCATGTAGCACATAAAAAAGATACACTAGATAGAAAAGACATGAAAACCATAACTTAACATTTCAAAAGGGAATAAAAAGAAACAAAATGATTAAAGCTATAAAAGAAGAACATAGTGATTCAGAATTAGAACATCTTACCTTAAAAAAAGTGTTTAACAATGGCACAAATGACCTGGGAAAAAATAGATTAAAACAACTTGGAAGTGAAGTGATTGAAGAAAGTATTTGAAAAGGCAAATTACTAAACTCAGGAAAGAACTTAAAATATTTTTAAAATTCAGAGAAGACTAAACTAGAAGGATCACAACAGTGAAAAATCACAATGAATATTGCCTTAAGAGAAATAAAAGAAACAAAGGCTATGTTTCAAAGTAAAGAATGAAGGACAACGAGGGAGGGGCTCTAGAGGAAGTGGCCTGGAGATGGGCAAAGAAGCCCATGGACACACTTGTCCCTGAAGAAGAGAGCAAAGTACAGACCAATAGCACAAGCGTAATTCAAGAAAACTTTCCTGGAAGAAGAAAAACCAGCTGAAAATATATATGACAGTGAGTGCATCATGTCCTGAAAACCGAGGCAGAGTGACCGGCATCAGGCATCTGTTAACAAAACTAGTGGGCTTTACAGAAAAAGAGAGCTTATTTGGTCATGAGACAAAAATGAGCTCACTTATAAAGGAAAGAAAATCAGGGTCATCTTTTTGGTAGGAGTGACATTTTCAAGATAATCAAGGAAAGAGAATATAGGCCAGGGACTTACATTTAGCCAAACTGGCCCCAGAGTGTAGACAGAAGAGCTTCAGACACATTGTGAATGTTCTTGAGAGCCTGGCGGAGGATCCAGCACAGCAGTGGTCAGCAATGCATGCCTAAGGGCGAGACGGGAAAGAATTTAGGCTCTTCAGGCCCACAGGCAAAGTAAAGTTAGGGCTATATAGGGCCTAACAAACCATTTAAAATGTAACTACTTAGAATGTAAAGACCATTCTTCCTTTGGAAGGGCTTGACTTTGCCAGGAGTCAGGCTGTGCTGACCTCTGTATATGAGAACTAGCCTCAGACAACCAAAGTGACAGGAAAGGTGAGCTAGGAATTAAGATCTAGAATTTGGTATCTGGTTTTGAATGAAAGATTCTACATACAGAACTTGGAACCCCAAACCTGAACACAGAGTAGTTCATAATGCTCCCTTAGTATACTTTTATAGTGTCTGTGGGGATGTGGTGGTATCTCCTCTTCAATACAGATATTGGTAATTTATATCTTCTCTCTCTCTCTCTCTCTCTCTCTCTGATAAGTCTGGTTAAAGGTTTATCAACTTTATTGATCTTTTCAAAGAGCCAGCTTTTAGTTTCATTGATTTTTTTCTTTATTGTCTTTCTGTTTTTAATTTCATTGATTTATCTTTATTATTTCTTTCCTACTGCTTGCTTTCAGTTTAATTTGCTCTTCCTTTTCTAGTTTCTTAAGGTGAACGTTTTGATTGTTGACTTTTAATTTTTTTGATTGTTGACTTTTAAATATAAGCATTTATTTTTTCTAATTAGCTTCTAATATAAATGGTTAATTCTATAAATTTCCCTCTAAACACTGTTTAGTTTTAATATAGTATATTTTTATTTTCATTCAGCTCAAATAATTTCCAATTTTTCTGAGACATTCTCCTGAATACCTGGATTACCTGGAAGTGTGCTGTTTAATGTCCACATATTGGGAATGAAAAAGTATACCAGACTGTGGACCAAAAAAAGGGTCACATACTAAACCTAACAAACTCTGGGGGGGTCACATGGCAGGTCTTACAAACCCAGAGACTAAAAGTCACCACATAGGATGGTCGGACATAAAAATTACTAAAAGTGGGTCACAGTGAGCAGTCACATCTTAGGCTGGTAGCTTCCTTGAAAAGGTCAATCTTTACCTTAAGTGAGTCTATCTATTGTCTTTTTGCATCTCAGATAACACGCCTTTGAAATGTCAGAGTAATCCCCCTTTTCTAGACCCCTCAGGGCACAACCTCCCACTAGAGCACAAGACCACAGACCCCTTGTTGTTATTTTGTTTCCCGCATATCATCTCTATGTGCTGTAATGTTAATTATTAATTATCCTGTACCCACCACTGTAAAACAGGTATGTGTCTCTCCATTGGTTTTTATCCAACCCTAGAGATTTCTCCACTTTGCTTTCTCCTACCCCCTTAATCTACTATCAGTGGATTTCATGTAATTTACCCTCCTTACAGCTTCTCCTTTGACTCTAACATATAAAATGAGCTGTAAAACTGTCATTCTTCAGAGCATTTTCTCAATCCATTGAGATTTTGCTTCCCGGAAATTGTCATCAGTTTGGCTCAAATAAACCCATAACACTTTCTTAGGCTCAGCATTCTTTTGTTGACAAGACAAACATCAATTAAATAAAACTCTTCAAATGGCCGCATTAATGTTAGACAAACAGACATCAGAGCCAGGAAAATTAGTAGGAGTAAAGAAGAGAAATAGTCCACTGTGATTGCTCAGATATCTACCATTTCTCCTGATTTTGCTTCTTTCCTGCACTTTGGGTTTCCCTCTGGTATCATCTTTTTCCACCTGAAAGGCTCCTTAGCAAGTCTTCTAGTACCTTCTGAAGTAGGCACACTGGCACAGACACTCAGGGCTTCTTTCCCAGGGAACACCTTCACTGGCCTCACGTCTGAAGGGTGCTGCTACTGGACACATAACTCTGACCCAATGGTTCCTTAGTTTGTCAGTTTAAACACGTTACTTCATGTCCTTCTGGTCTCTACTTGCACTGATGAGAAACCTGCACTTGTTTGGATTATTGTTCTGTGTGGGGCACTGTGCCATTTTTCTCTGATTGCTTTCCTAGCACTAAGTTAATTAGTTTAAATAAACACTCTTTTTTCAACAAACACTTTATTGAACACCTGTCACTTGATGGACATGGTGAGAAACTGCGCTCTGTCAAGGGGTAAAACAGACATGATGATTTCCAAACAGATGATTGGAAATCAAATGCCCTCTCTGGTCAATGAGCCATCACTTCATATGGAACTTTGGGGAAAGATCGGTATTAGGTCTAAAGACGTTGGGTCCAGGTAGACGATAACATTGGAGGTTTATGGAGAAGAGGAAGCACCCTGTTGTGGGTTGAATGGTGTGCCCCACAAAGATATGTTCAAATCCAAACCTCTAGTACCCATGAATGTGAACTTATTTGGAAATGGGGTCTTTGCATATGTAACTAAATCAAGATGAGATCCTATTAGATTAAGGTAGGCCCTAATGTAATGACCAGTATCCCTGTGAGAAGAGGGAAACTAACACAGACACATGCAGAGGGAGGTAGCTACATGGAGATGCAGAGACTGGAGTGAAGTTGTTACAACCCAAGAAACACCAATGATTGCCAGCAACTTTCAGAGACTAAAAGAGGCAGAAATGCTCCTCCCCTAGAGCCTTCAGAGGGAGTGTGGCCATGCTGACACCTTGATTAGACTTCTGACCTCCAGAATATGTTTCTGCTGTTTCAGGCCACCCAGTTTGTGCTAATATGTTATGGCAGCCCTGGGATGCTCATACACACCCCTTTTCTGTATGTATATGCCTCTTTTCCTTTAAGTCCTATAGGCCTGCTTGGGCAAAAGCTGCAGGGTCCCACACCTTGCTTTTCAGCATGGTTTTCTTACTGAGTTAAGGAAACTGACTCTAATCAGCAAGCACTGACCTCCTAGGAGACACAGATTTTCTTGAGCCTTGGACCTAATTTGATGGGTAAATGACTTGCTTATGATTCCAGCCACCTTAGATGAGAAGCAGCAAGAACACAGCCAGCCAGAATCCCTATGACACAGAAGGCACATTGATGAAAACAGTGTTCTCTGTGATGGGAACATCAGTAAAGACATGATCTCAAATGATGGATAACTCTAGTGGTCAGTACAGGTCTGAGCCTGAGTGATATGTGGGACACTTCACAGAAAAGAGCATATAATGGTTAACAGGCTAGTCTGTGCCTTCTACCACATAACTAGAACCAGTGCCAGCAGATAAGTTGGAAAATGCATAAACTGGAAAAAAGTCAACCAAGGGAATTCAAATTAATTTAAACTAACCATGCTGCTAAGGATAACTGGAAAAGAGCAAATACAAACATTTGCTTGAAAGCATTGTGAGCTAGCATGGCTGGGTAGATATAATTAATCAATAGCTGAGAGAAATATGGGTCTAGATAGGTGACCTTAGAATTTGGGGTCATGTCTTCTGTGGACTGTGCCAATTCCATAAAGAGTGGCTAAATATCAGAGCCAGCCTTTTGAAAGCACTGTGGGATCTGGAAAACAAATGTTGCCATTAGGACACAGTGGGACAAAGGCTCTGGTGTACACCTCTAGCTGGGGTTGAGAACCTGCATGGCCGCTCTTGAGCAGGGAGGTGGACTGAGGTAAACAGCACAGACTTGAGTCATCTGGGTGGCCCAGAAAATCTCTCCCTGATACTTGAATCAAGGTGACACCACACTGTTGGCTTCAGGCTCTGAGAAGAAGCAAACAAAAATCCTCACTGGAGGTAGAGAAATGATATTAGGCTCAAAAATACAAAACTTCAGACAGAGTGTCTGCATACAATAAACCACCAATTGCATGATCTTAAAGGAACACAATGCATCAGAAACAACTAACAAGAAGTAAACACTACAAAAGTCCTGGTATTGGAATAATCATGCAAAGCCTTTAGATAGTAATGCTAACTATATTCAGTGAGATACATATAAGACTGAAGGTTCCAACAGAGAATTGGAAACAATAAAAAATGACATGGCAGATTTGAACAGGAAGCCAAACAGAAATTCTAGAACTTTACTACAATAACCAAAAATTAAGAGCACACAAAAAATAGGTTTAATAGAAGAAGATTAGTAACAATGAAAGAGAGATTTTAATGAGCTGAAAGATAGATCAGAAGAAATTATCCAGAATGAAGTTAGGAGACAAAAGAAAGGAATATAAAGAAGAGAGGGTAAGAAAACAGAAAACACAGTGAGAAGGTCTAATATATGTATAATTAAAGTTGTAGAAGAAAAGAATGGACATAATGGATCAGAGTCAATATTGAAAGAGATAATGGTTGAGAAATTTGCAAAGGTAGGTAAAGACATCAATCTACAAATTCAGGGATCACGAAGAACTCCAATCAAAATGAATTAAAAAGAAAGTCACAGCTTAGGCACATTATAGTGAAACTTCAGAGAACCAAACAAAGAGGAAAATCCCAAACACAGCTAGAGAACAAAGTAAGACTACTTTAAAAGAAACAATTTGATAGACATCTAACTTCTCAACAGATACAATGAAAGATAGAGAACAATAGAATAATATCTTTAAATGCTGCAGAAAAGAAAAATTAATGCCCAACCTAGAATATTACACCCAGTAAAAATGTCACTCAAGAATAAAGTTAAAATAAAAACATTTTATAATTAAAGACAAAAGGAATTAAAACTCCTGGGAGAACAATAAAAATATTGGCAAAGCAGTGGGAAAAAACAATCTTTTCAATAAATAGTGCTAGGTTAATTTCATATCTACATGGAAAACAATGAAACCGACCCTTCACCTGACATGGGACCTCTCCTCTGAGCCTTAAGACTGACCAGCTGCAGCTAGTTGGTTTCCCTCCTCAAAGGTCTGAGTTTTAAAGTTTTAATAATTCTAACCTTTTCCCTTTGTTCCTTTGGCCATAAGCATAGTAGTTCCTACCTCCAAGATACCTTTTAGTCCTCTGTAAACTTCATACCCAGTTAACAATCCTTTATATTTAATTCCCTGTATTCAAATAATTGCTTTGTTTTCTGTTTTCTGACTGTGCCCTCATGGATACATGAGGCTTATGACTAGTTATTATTGACTAAAATGGTAATATCTCACCACATCATTACAAATGAACATTCTTTTTTTGTTGTTGTTAATCCTTGATATTTTTTCCACTGATTTTTTAGATAGAGTGGAAGAGAGGGAGGGAGGGGGACAGAGAGAAACATCCATGTGAGAGAGACACATCAATTGGTTGCCCCCCCCCTCACACCTCCTCACGGGGGCGGGGGATCACACCTGCAACCCAAGTATGTGCCCTTGACCAGGAATTGACCTCAAGACCCTTCAGTCCACAGGCTGATGACCTAACCACTGAGCCAAACAGGCCAGGGTGCAAATGAACATTCTTGATAAGAAAATTATTTTTTTAGGATGTCAAGGAAACACATCTAATTATACCTGAAACTTTCTTTCTTGGTTACAAGAGACTCTGACATGATACAGTCCTTTTCCTCTATCTTTAATGGCTTGATTTTTCCTTTATTCATCTCTCCTGTACCCGAATAGGCTTTCTTTATTGATTAGTGCAAACACTGTCCTCATGTGCTAAGATTCCCTACTGCTTTTCTCTTAGCTTCCTTATGGAACAGTAACTTCTATAGTTCTATGGAAAATACTAAGACCACAATTCTTCATTAGTTCATTCATTCATTCATTCATTTCAAAAGCATTTATCTTCCAAAGAAATTTTTCAGATTTTTCTTAAAAGCAAATGTTGTGCTTTTTTCTTAGAAACTGTGCAAGGTGAAATAGAAATGGGAATTACAGACAAAAATTCTGATAACAGCTCTATTACCAGCTAATTGTGTCTTCATATCTGGGGCAAGTTTCTGCCCTTGTTCCAAAGCCAGTTCTTTCTGCAGCAAAATACAAAATTAAACAGTGAAATTGTTAAGGTCTTGCCAGATATATAATTTTTATCTATAACATTTAGCACATTATAAACACATCAGTCATACAATAGATGTTTATTTAAAGTAAAGGAAATCCACCTAAATGGTCTCACTTTGCCATTGGCAGCCTCCTCAGTGGCCCCATGATCTTGCTCCTGAGTTCACACACTCAGGTAGTTGGTCTCATTACACTAGGTTGGACTGTCGCCAATGGGAAATGGGAGGTGTGAAGGGATGTCATTTCTGAGTTGGATGTTGCAGACTGTGTCTCTACCCTGAGTGCTGGCTCTGGGATGGCTGGTTCTGGGAGGTGCTCCAGCGGTCTCTGGAGAAGAACTGGGCCTCCTGCCAACCTCATGTGGGTGAGCCTAAGGACAGGCCCATAGACCCTAACCGGGCCTTCAGATGAGACCACAGCCCCAAATGAGAGCTTGACTGCCACACTAGAGACTCCGAGACAGACTAGCCAGTAAAACCACTCCCAGGTTTTTTGCCCACAGAAACCATGAGAAAACAAGTTTGTTGTTTCAAGCTACTCAGTTTCAGGGTAGTTCTTATCGTTGTTGTTGTTGTTGCAGTAATAGATAAAACTACAATTTCAGCAAGATGATTTGGGTGGAGCCTAGGTGGTGGTAGAGCTATGTGGATGGTACCCTTTTCCTCTCTCCCTTGTGAGTGAGTGATGATTTGGGAGCTGTCTTTCTTCAGAGCCAAAACAACAATGTGTTCCCACTTGCGTTATTTATGGCTTAGCAAAGCAGTGGCGTGACTGCAAAACCAGGATATAGATCACAGTGTCCTAAGGGGTAGTTGTAAAAGCACCTGGCTTAAAGGCGTGGCAGAGAAAGGAACATCCAGCTTAGCCCAATGTTCCTGAAGATGCTTTCCTGACAACGCAGGACCAAGCAAGATGGAATTACACTCTCTCTTTCTGCAGGTGGAAACCTTCTGAGCTGCTGAGCCACAAGCCAGACTCCCAACATGTTAATAACTGTGGGAAAGCGGTGACCGCTAAGCACAATGCGTTCCCTCTGCCTCCGGTCCACGGCTGCCCCTGCAGCTATTGGTAGAATGAGTCACAGGCCAGCTCAGACCAGCTCCTCCTCGGCGAGCTGCCCAGTGACATTTTTGTGGACTGGGAGATAGGTGCAACATCTCACTCTCTTTTGTTTTAAGGTGATAGGCTGAAAACATCATTATTTTTAAATCTAATGTCCACAAACATCTCACAGCATCTTTAAAGTAAATAGGTCACAGAGCAGTAATATTGTTTCCCACTCTTTGTGCACAAAAAATGATATGATGACAATGGGACCCTTCAAACAAAATGGACAGAGTGGAGAGGGAGGGCTCTGTGGTTAGTGTGCCTCGGAAACACTGAGCACCAGGGCTCCTTCTGCAAAGACACACAACACACATGACGCGACACCGTGAAGCAAAGAAATGTAGCTTCGTTCAGTCCACACCAAGCTGATGTGGAACTTCTCACCCAAGATGTCTATGCCCGTAATTCCGGAGGGAAAATCTGCACTCATTGCTAGAGGAATGGCTGCTATGGAAATGAATCTCTGCCCATTTCTTCAGACATCTAATTCACCAGGTTAGAAAAGAATTTTGAATAGTTTCCCTCTGTTGGAAGAATAAAGACAGAGGTGGCAAAACCTGGATGGGAGGAAGAGCTTCAGGACTTTGGGTAGCTGCTGGGGAGATGTCCTTTTCTTGAACTTTTTCTCTTGGAGATCAGAGGACATTGAGGCCCACTGGGACTCCAGGTTGGTTTAAACTTCTGGTACCATCCAGGGAGAGTTGCAGGGTCTGAGTCTTTCGGGGCAGGTGTGGACCTGGCTGGTCAGATTCAGTGGGAGGATGGCATCCTGTCATAGTCCAGTGTGACCCTTGGCCCCATGTCGCACACCCAGTTGTCTGCCTCTCAGTGGCTTGTCTGGTGTGGCCCCTGTACCTCACTGAGCTTTGTGGGGAGAGAGCGAGTGAACACCTGTCCAGCACTTGAAACATTGCCTGGCAGAGAGCAATCTATATGTTACCTAGTATGTGAGTTTCCTTAAATTTTCTCCAACTTACATCTTCTTTTCAAGACTAATAATTAGCCCGGCTGGGCCTGGCCTGGCTCAGCAGTTGAGCGTCGACCTCGGATCCAGGTGATCGGGGTTCGATTCCCGGTCAGGGCACATGCCTGGGTTGCATGGGCTAGGCAGCCGATCAGTGACTCTCTCACCATTGATGTTTCTATCTCTCTCTCTCCCTCTCTCTTCCTCTCTCTGAAATCAATAAAGATATATTAAAAAAAAAAGAGTAATAACTAAGCCATGTACTAAAATTGGGAGCACGTGGAGATTAATACAACCCTGTGTGAGGGTGGCAGCAGGCTTGTGAGTGTCCCATGTTTTTCTCTTCAGCCACTTCTGGCTCCCACCTGTGGGACAGCGTCCACTTCAAGGGGGAAAACTGGGCATGCCTTTGGGCCCTTTGGAAGTTACATCTTCCCTTTTCTACCTGTTCACTGTGCAATTGGTTGATTGTCTCAGACGCAGCTGGTGGTCACCAAATGCACAGCACCAATAAACCTGAGGATGATCTCCAAAAGGGAAGTTAAGGAATGAAAAATACAAGTGTCAGAGCAGGTCAGTCCCAGATAGGAACAGAGTTGCAAGCAGGACAAGTGTCTGTACACATCTGTGTGTACAAGTGTGTGCGTGTGCAATTCTGCTTTGAAAATATAAAATATCCAATATAAAATATAAAATGCCCCTGTGCCATGTGTTTCATCTGAATGCTATTAGCACATGAGAAGCCTGCTGTAAAGCATGTGGCTCTCCTGACGGTATAGCTATTTCCTGGAGCAAACATGTCCCCTATGTCATATGCAGTCCCCACTTTTTATTATGACCAGAAGCCCTCAGCAGCTGTATTGAGGAGCCCTGGTTATTTGTAGAATGCCTTGCATCTGGGCACCCATGTTGGGTTTAAATCTGTTTGCCGCCTCAATGATCTAATAGGTGAAAGAAAAGACCATCTCTATTTTGGCATCTTGCAAATATATAAGTAAAATGTAAATTTAAAAAATTATAACGATAAATGGTATACATATTTAATTTTCTTCAACTCCTATCCATTTACCCATCCACTCATCTCCTTTACATGGTTTCAAAATGCCTAGTGATTGTATACTTTCCACACCTGCTCCTGTGGCCTGAGCACAAGGTAGCACCCCTACCTGCAACCCCAAGGGCTAGGGTCACTGAAGCCTACCTCATGAAAGGCACTGCTTTATTTATTCTCTTCCTGCTTTTAATTCTGCAACAAACAAGGGCATAATACCCGTGTGAAGGCCCAGGAATTGAAAATATCAAATATCAACAGAAATTGAAGAATTACGAGAAAAGAAGGGAACACCTTGTGCTTGGTGTCACGTGAATGCCCTAAAAGGGCAGAACAAATGTAAAGAAATCTTTAATACACACAAAATGAGACTGGGTGAAATTCAAAACAAGGCAGAGCTTATCAGAGGAGAAAACTCTGTGCCCACCAATTTAAGGATTACAACAAAGATGCGATAGTTGCTCACATGCTCAGTTAACTAACTCTGTGCTCACTCTTGTGCCTGCCAGTGGAATCCCTGGCTGTTCGCGTAGAGGGTCTAAGGCTTGGTCAAAGATCCTCATACCGCAGAGGGAAGCAACGGTGACCGCTTGATGCAACCACTTGCTGGCATCTGTTGAACATCTACTGTGCACCAGGCACTGTGCCAAACACGACGAGCACTTCCCGAGGCGGGGAGGCAGGCCCGGTCTATAGGCAGACACTTTCCAGTCAGCATGGAGTGACAGGCAGAGCAGGGCTCATCCAAACACAGTGAAGAATCTGGGGCCATTGGGCCAAATGTCCTCATCACAGCCCAGATACAGTGATGTCCTCAAGAGGAGAGGTCTTGCCGGAGCTCACAGGGGCTGGGATCCAACCCACATAGTCAGAAATAGGACTTCAGTGTTCAGAATCGCGTCCCAGCCCTGAGCTGAACCCCGGGCACTGACCCTCAGGTACCCTATTTTGGGGGCTGGACCATCTTTGTGAAAAAGTTTTTGATAATAAATTCAATTTCTTTAATAAATATAGTGATGTCAATAGTGTTCAGTTCATTAAAGTTCTCACCTGGGGGGAAATATAAGGTTGTTCAAATTTTCTATTTCACCTTGTGTCAATTTTGGTAACTTGAGTTCCCAAAAGAATTTGTTTATTACATAAATTGTCAAATTTATCAGTATAAAATTTTTCATAATGTTCCAATATTATACTATTAAAATGTATAGAATTTGTATTGACATACTCTCTTATATTCCTGATAGTGGTAATTCATGATTATTTTTTCCTTTGATCAGTCTTGCTAGGGCTCTATCAATTTTATTAACCTTTTTAAAAAATAACTTGTCTTTTCTGACTTCTCTGTTTTATATTTTATTTTTTTCTCATCTTTGTCATTTTCTCTCTTTCTTATTTTGGATTTAATTTGCTCATCATTTTTAAACTTCTTAAGGTGAAATATTATAAACTTCTTTGAAAAATTTATCTTTTCTAAAGTGAACATTTAAAGCTGCCAGCTTCCCTTTAAGCTCATATTATAGATTTGATCTGTTATATGGCACTCAGTTTGAAATATTTTCTAATTTCCCATGATTTTTTTGAACCCATGGATTATTTAAAAGTGTATTATTTGATTTGCAGATGTTTGTGTATAATTAGTTTTGACTTCTAATTTAAGTCCGATGTGATCAGAGAGTTAATATACTCCCTAAGATTTCACTTATTGGGAGTACTTAAGACATATTTGATGACCCATAATATGAGCCATAGTTCATTTATGTTCCAGAATTTAAATTTTGTTTCTCTGCTGAGATCCCCTGTTTATTCCTTGTGACTATATTTTCCTTGAATTCCCTGAACATATTTAAGTCACTGTCTTCTACTTTCACCCTCTTTTATTATCTAAGGTTGGTTTCTGTAGACTGCTTTTTTTTTGTACCTGGGTCACATTGTCTTGTTTCTTTGCACGGCTAGTAACTTTTTATCGTAAACTACTGTTTACCAGTCACTGTTGTTAGTATGTTGTAGAGACTCTGGATTACATTATCTGCCTCTGAAGAGTGTTCAGTCTTGTTCTAGCAGGTCATTTACCTGGTTGAACTCAAGCACGAGCTCTTTTTCCCTGAAGTGGATAGCAGCTGCCACCTCTGCTCAGCTCCTTTTGCCTCGAGCTGCTGCTTTTCTTCACTGGGATCCTTGGCACCTTCCCCATGCATGCAGTCAGGAGTCCGCCAAGGATTTGGAGGGGATTTCTATACAGATTTGATAGCTTCATTGTCTGGGGCTCCCCCTTTTGAGGATATTATCCTTCATTTTCCAGCATTTGACTCTTCAAACCAGTGAGGCTACAGCTTCCTGCCTGGGTTACAGCAGCCCCATGTCACACTGACCAGGTGTGCCACCTGGCAAAAAGCTGTACACTTGACTCTCCCTTGTTGCAGTTCCATTCTTTCAAGGGTTACTTGTATTTCAGTTTCTACCTTTTAGTTGTTCTCCAATATATTCAACTAGTGTTTTTGTTTGTTTGTTTGTTTTCTAGAATGTATAATTATCATCTAGGGAGAGTTACTCTGATACAAGCTACTCTGCCATTTACAAAGAAAAATTCTTTGTATAATTTTTATAGGTCCTCCAAATTTTTATTTTAAAATACTTGATATTTATTTATACTTACTAATAAGATTTACCAATTTCTTTTCTTTTGCTTCTTTCATTTCACTCCTTCCTTCTGAATGAAGTATATACTTAGTGGTTATTTCAGGGAGAGTCCATGAGCCACACCCTCTCTTTTTAGTCTTGATGTGTCCCAGAGCATCTTTATTTTACCCTCATTCTGGAGTGATAGTTTAACTGATGGATCAGTGTTACTGCTACTCACCCTTCATACTATGAAGCCATGATCCCATTGTTCCCTGGTATGTATCGCCCTGGATGAAAAATCTGCTGCTAGTCTCTGGTTGTCATCCTTTGGTGGGTATGTGGGACCATCTTATACACATCCACACAACCTCTCAGCTTCACCTGCCTCCTGGACCCTCAGTACTTGCTTCACCTCAGTCTTTGCCCTTCATAGATACCTAAGTATCTGAGCTGCATCCATATCACACTTCCTGGGAAGAGTTACTCACATATATACACTTGCCAGTCCAGAAAGTTATGCCTTTCTAAGTCACTAGTAGAAAAAAAAAAAATCAAAGACAAGATTGCAGTGTTTTAGGACATGACACAATTAGGAATGACATTTCAACTTACATTAGATCTATTTTGGAATCCTTTCAGTGGAGTGAGACAGAAGTGTCAGGACACCACGAGAAAGACAACAGAGGCTCATTGTCCCTTTATTCCCTAAGACAATGCTGAGCAATGTTTACGAGTTCCTACCCTCTTGCTTTCTGCCAAAGGTAAGATTTCTAATGGATTGAACAGTTTGGGTTCTGAGTGCGGTTGCCTGCCAGGAGGTGGTGGCAGGCACAGAGGAGTGTTCCCACAGCCCAGAGCCAAGCTTTGGGGGAACAACTAGACATCTGTCCCAGAAGGAGGAGGTGTCCTGGCTACTTTCAGCATCTTTCTTTAGGAACCTTGTGATCAAGATAGAGGTCTCTGTCTTCATTTGGTACACTCGAGAACTGGTTTCTTTTTGTTTCCCTTTGAAATATAAGTGGTGAAGGATGCTATTGGAGGAAACTTAGGTCCAAGACAGAGGTACCTCTCTGGACCCATGAGGCTGAGTCAGGCAGTTTTCCCCAACTCCATGCCATGCAAACCCAGCAGATCCCAGGGTTTGGTCTCCCTGCTCTCTCTGTGGAGAGAATAGTCCCTTCTCTCTTATAAGGGGCTCCTCACTTCCAGTGGCTCTTTGACAGGTTTCTAAAAACTATGAATTTAAGTTGTTAGGTGAAAATAGTCTCCTGTGATTTCTGCATTATAATTGAAGAAGTTAAATGTGCATTTTTATATAAACTTATTTATTTGTAGAATTTTGAAAGTAGTATATTTAAAAATTTTTATTTTGACAGAAATGTTGCATAAAATATTTTATTTTGACAGAAATGTTGCATGAAATATTTTTTCCCTGACCATTTGAGAGTAAATTGCCAAAAAGATGTCTTTCATTGAAGTCTCAACATACAAACCAGAATAGTAACTCAATTCATGGCCCTCAGATTCCACAAAGTTTCCCCAGTCTCCCTGGGTGTCTTTTAGCAGAGAATCCAACCCAAAATCAAGTGTTGCTTTTAGTTGTCATGTCTCTTTAGTCTTCTTTGACAGTTATAGTTCATTTACTTTTTTAGAAGTTCTCTCAGTTTGGGTCTGTCGGATGTTTCCTTGTGATTAGATTCAGGTTATGAATCTACTGCAGGAGTACCACAAACATGATGACAAGTTTATAAGCATTTTCTCTCTTTCAAAAATGTCATTCCCTTTTCTGGAAGCAAGAAAGTCAGCTTCTGTTGTCCTCAATATAGTTTATATTTGACCCACCCCCCTTTAGGCAACCAGTCTCCTGACACCCCCACTCCTCCTCACCTCCCCATGGCACTCTCTTCATCTTGCTTGGGTTTGAAAACCCATGCCAGGTCACCCCATGAGGATGCCCCCTCACCCTGCTTGGGTTTCAGTACCACATGCCAGCCCAGGCCATTGTCCCCACCCCCATCTGCCCAATGTGCTCAGGTTTGACCAGGCAGGATGCCCCGCTTTCCCCAGGCTTCTAGTTAGTGTCTCTTCAGTGCAGTTCGCAAGGCCACCTGGGCTCAGGTAAGTGGGAGCCAGCTGGGATGAAGGCTCAACAAGCCTAAGCCTGACTTGGAGGGAAGGCGCCTGTCAAAGCCAAAGGCCCTGGGGTCGATCTGCCACCAAGGAGCCCCAGAGAAGGTAGGAGGGAGCTTTGTGAGGCGCACAGCTTGCTGCAGACCCCACATGGGAACTACACTGCTGGTGTTGCATTTGCAGGTAATGTTATCAGGTGTGATCCCTTCCTGTGGTTTCCCCATCCCACAGCAGTATTCCAAACAAAGACTGAAACAACTGATAAAGAACCCATTAAACCCCATTTCTTCATCTGCTTTTATTTTATGTGACAGCCAAAACTTAATCTCATAGGAACGGGCAGCCCCTTATCTTCCCACCATAGGGAAATGGGCACCCCATCCCGGCAAAGGCTTTGAACTCCTGTGGGGAGAGAGCCAGCCCCAGGGAAGGCCCGCTGGCCAGAATCAATGGGCAAGGAAGGAACCGGGGGCTTATCTGGAGATGACCTGGGGGTCAGGGCGCTGCCCAGGACAAGGCTGGTCAGTGAAGGAAAGGTAGTAGGGAGGTTGAGGGTGTAGCCAACTCAACTTTAGGATGAGGTGGCTGGAGGGAAGTGGGGCCAGAGTGCTGCCAGAGACCAGGTAGGCAGTTCCCTGCATTAACCAGGTGGCCACCAGTTGTGAAAACCTGAGGCGGATATTGCGAGACTGGTTGGGAGCACGGCACCCCATCCCCAGCATGCAGGCATGGGGGTCTGGTCTGTGTGCCTTTACATTGCTGGCTGACTGATGGGCACTCGTTAGCTGGGGCCCAGGGCCAGCACCCACTGCCCCCCAAAACAGCAGTGGGGTCCTGGTGGCCAGCCTGCGGTGGCTCTCTGTGCCAGCCCCCTTCCTCATCACCCTGTGGACTCTTGTGGCCCTTTCGTCCCTTGCGGGTAAGCTCACCATGTTGGTTTGAGGGTTTCCACTCTGTTCGCAGAACAAGCCTCTAGAAGCATCCAAGTGCTGTTCAGTGGTCTCCAGGGCCTTTCTGGTTTTGTTCCACAATTCCTTGTGCCTTGTAAATATTCTGCAAGTAAGCACTGTTCTTCTAGAGCAGCAAACAGGCCTTCCAGGCTCAAGCGAGCGGCTGATGAGCACTGGCCACTCACTGTCCCCCCTCCTGCCTGACACCCTCTTGGGCTATCTCAGTCCCACACCTACCCAGCGGGGTGAGGAGGAGGCTGAGGCTCAGGGCCTGCTGAGCTTTCAAGAGCCTCTTTGAGGTGGAATTGCTTAATCGAGTGCACACGGGCACTGTCCTGGCCAATACCACTGTCTGAGGGACCCCTCGGCAGCGGTAGGTGGTGGGCTGGCCCGCCTGGCTGCCATGCGTCTGCACAAATGTGAGCAAGAAGGCCCTGCTCCCTTGTACAGGAGTCACCTGACCCCTTGCAACTCTTGGTACATTTGTTTAGTGTTTTTTTTTATATTGAATACGAGATTAATGCCCACCACCATTTTCACAAATTTTGGAGTGTGAATTTGTGAGTGCTTAATCTTTATAAAACATGTAGCCTCTTGGTAAAATCGCACAGAACAAATAACTCAGCTGTAAGGGTAAACTGAATTTTGGGGCTATATGTCAAATTAAATTGTGACCAGATTAAGAAGAAAGACAAAGGGTATATTCAATTATGACTGATTCCAATGACCTCCTCTTTACAAAGAGAATTGATTTGGCTTTAACATTCCCTGTCTGTGCACCAGATTGGTGGAGCATGAGTGTGTGTGCCGTGGCCAGGAGCGGGCAGGGCAAGGGGGCCGGGTGCTGAGGGTCTGGTCCCAGCCCTGCCCGGCTGCCGATGGCCGTATGTCCTTCCTAAAGGGTACAACTGGCTTACCCTCAGGTAGCAGTGTCCTACCCAGAGCATAGGTCAAAGAGGACATGAAGGGCGGGGAGGTGCTTTGCTAATTGAAGAGACACCTACAAAGAAGGCTGTGACAGGCACGCAGGGCCGTCAGCTGACAGAAATTTACCCACCTGGCCCAGGGTGCAGGTAGAACCCACCCCAGCAACCACACACATGCGGCAACTTCTCTCTGCTCCCTGCCAGGGAGAGCCTGGAAGGGCTGGGAAATGTCTGGCCTGAGTGGGGGGCCTACATCTGTCTGCCAAAAGCAGGGGGGCTCTGGAGACAGGTTCAGGGAGTTAGCTTGGGACGAACTGCTGCTGCCCATTGCTCCCCTGGTTGCAAGTCTCTTGGGGTCCTCTCGGAGGGAAGAAGGGGGAAGGAGATGGCTTTCGTTGCTCCCCTGAGAGGTAGCACGTGCTGGGTCCTTTGTCCTGAGCTTATTTCTCTCTCTCTTGCAGGTGGGAATCTTAGGAGAGGTCTCAGGGGAGGGTCTCAATAGAATATGCATCAGCTTTCCAGGTGTGCTCCTTCAGGGTTCTGGTTTCCACTGATTGGTCGGCGCCAGGGCAGGGTGTCATTAGTCAATGCAGCTGGTCCTAAGGCAGCCATGGTGTCACTTGTCGGTTTTGCTGCTCTTCTGAACCTGGAACTGAAATACAACTGAGGCCTAGATGTTATCTGTAGAGAGGAAAGGTCAGGGGGTCTAAACCACATGACCAGGGATATGCTGGGGGAGGAAAGTTTACCCTGGGAGTGAGATCCTTGCTTTCCCAGTTTTGCCCCTTGCTAGGCATCCAGGGTTTTCTGCCCTGGTCACCTTCTGCACCTGGCCCATCGTCCTTGCTCTTCTCTTGTCTGTCTGACTGCCTATTACAGTTGGGGCTTTTTAGGGAGCAGGAGGATGTCTGTGAACACTGAGTGGCCAGCTTTCTGAGGCTTCTGTGTAAACTGCATGGTGAAGCCCGCAGAGTTCCCTGTGGAGCAGAACTCAGGGTTCTGACATTTGAGGATAGATTTGGAATTGGTAGATTTTAATTCCTTTTGCAAGGTGACCTGCAAGCTCCAAGGAGCCCAGGAAACAGGTTTTAGAGCTGCAGGATACTGAAGGTATGTGGAGACTGCCCAAGGCAGAGGGCCCTGAACAACTGTTCCAAGTTCTCGGCTGGCTGCCCACACCTCAGGGGGCCGCCTGGTGCTTCCTGAGCCTCTGCCTGGGGTGGCAGGTGTCTGGGTGTGGTCACAGTTATGGAGCCAGGAGCTGGAGTGGACATAGACCAGACAGAGAAGGTGTTCACCACTGCCAGTAGCTCTACAGGGAACTGCTGGCTGGTGTATAGGATGAATGAAAGGGAGTGGCCTGGGAGTCCTCCAGGGAAGACTGAGGGAGAACAGCCTGGGAATCCACCCTGACTGGGCTACACAAAGCCATCCAGGGCACTGGCAACCTTTTCCTTCCTTGCGCCAGAGGAGAGGCCTGGACACAGCCAGGCCAAGCCTTGGAGGGGGGACAAGTGAGCGGGGTACCTACTGTGGGTTCCCCAGGGGTGAGGGTCTGGTGGAAGGAAAGTTTGTCTTCTAAGATAGGAGGGATTCACAGCTTGTCTATAGGCCAATAGGGATCGTCCAGCAGAGAGAGAGGAGAGAGGAGGGCGCTGGCTGGGGCCTGAGTTGGGCTGGGGCTGTGCCTGCACCTGCAGGAGGCCATGGGCAGGAGGAAGAAGGAAGCAAGCAGCAGGAGGGCACAGGATTGATTTGAACACATGAGCCTTTGCCAAGTGGGTACTACGGTGATGAAGTGGAAATGGAAGGGGTCCAGGGAAATGTGAGGATGTGACTGTACTAGGGGGCTGGTCCGTGGGGAGAGGGAAATGTGAGGGTCAGTGGCCTGGAGGTCCCTGTTGCTGGATGGTCAGGGAGTAGGAGGCTTACCTTTGGGTTGGAGAGGTGCAGAGATTGGTAGGACAAGGTCTAGGGTGTGATTGTGGGAGTGAGGGGCTCGGGTGGGCAGGAGACAGGCCCCTGGAGGGGAGGGGCTCAGGAAGGAGCCTATGTGTGTTTCGATGGTGACAAAATTCAGACAGGGATGAAGTGGAGAAGTAACACTGAGCCAGAAGCCAAAATCCTGGAGAAATGAGGGGAAATGACCTGGCAAAGGGTGCTATACAATGACCTAGGAGTTTTGGTGAAGACAAGAAAGGGAGAATGGTCTGGAAGCAGTGGAAGGATTTTAGGAGTCAGGAGGGGTAGGATGGGGTGAGCAGAGCCAGGTGGGCATGCACGGTGTGGAATGAGGGTGGTCCAGGAGTCCAGCTCCTTATAATGGGCAGAGAGGGAGATAACAGATGTGGTGGGATAACAGTCCTGGAGGATTCAGGGTAGAGAAGGGGGGGGGAAGGGAAGGCAATATCGTCTTCACTCAGACGACAGGTGTGAGGGCAACCTTGCCCCATGCAGTCCTCCTCCTGATGCTGTACTGGGGGCAAAAGATTTAGGGGTGACAATTTGGAATGACCAGACACTTCTTGAGCGTGCCTATAAGGGCTTCAGAGACTTCAGGCCTGGAGCTACCGCCGTGAGTGTGCACAGGCATGGATAGTTGGACAATACACATTCAGGAGGGACTCACGGGAACAAACCTCCACCTGTGCCACTGCTTCTGTTCAGAGATGGAGACTTCAAAGTGTCTCTTCAGCAGCTGTGTGAACTGTGTAGAGGTTCCTCCAATGGTGGACAGAAAGGGCTTCAGGGATGTCACTCCCCAGGTCTCCCGAGGGCAGGCCCCTTCCACCAGGTGTGCACTGTCACAACAGCAGCTGCAGGTGTTGGCAGGCCAGTGGGTTGGGTGGCCACCAACTGCATCCCCACAGTAGACGTTGCTTCTCTGCAATGCGCTGTCTCCAGCAATGTTACTGTAAGTCTTCCTGCACTCGGCCCTGCTGTAATGTGCAAGAGCTTTGCTGGGAAAACACGCGGTCGTGAGCTCGTGAACTTTGGTAAATAACACCTAACCTAGAGTAGCCTCACAAATTCCCACCAGTGGTGGAGGAGACCCCGATGCTTCACGCCCCATAACTGGTATTATCAGACCTTTGCGTTTCAGACCTTCTAGCGGTTCTCATTCCGGTGGTGTTTGCGTTGTCCTGATTGCTGATGGACTTGGGTTTCCTTTACAATGACATCTGCTGTTTCTATTGTTCCTTTTCCTTGTTCTCGTTTTTTGTAGCTCTTTGTGTAACTTGGGTACTAATTCCTTTGTAACTCACATATAGTCATGTATCTTCTCCAACTCTGGCTTACCTTTTCCTCTCAAAATTATGTCTTTTGAGCCCTAGCCAGTTTTCTCAGTGGTTAGAGCGTCGGCCCTCCGGATTTGATTCCAGCCAAGGGCACGTACCTTGGTTGCAGGCTCGATCCCCAGCCCCTGGTCATAGTGAGTGCAGAAAGCAACCAATGGATGTGTCTCTTTCATGTTGATGTTTCCCTCTCTCTCTCTCTCTCTCTCTTCTTCCACTCTCTCTGAAAAGCAATGGAAAAAATATCCTCGGGTGAGGATTGAAAAAAAAAATTATGTCTTTTGAATAAATAGTTCTTAATATTAACATAGTCAAGTTTATCCATATTTTATAGTTAATGTATTTTGTGTCCTATGTAAGAAATCTTTCCAAATGGATGCTTAGTTGTTTTTGTTTTTTTTCACACAGACATTCACTTGTCCCAACACCTTTTACTTACAAAGACCATCCTTTCTCCACTGGCCTGCAGCGCACCTTTGTCACAAGTGCCCATACACATGCTAACTGGGCTCTTCATTTCTTTCCATTCAACCTCATGCCAGAGCCCAACTCTGTTAACTGATATGGTTTTATTAGTCTGAACACCTAGTAGAGTATGTTCCCCTATGGTCTTAGTCTGCTGCAGCTGCTATAACAAATACTACAGGCTGGCAGCTTAAACAGAAACATATCTTCTCACAGTTCTGGAGGCTAGGAGTCCAAGATCAAGGTATCAGCAGGGTTGGGTATATTTAATATAGAGAAAACCCCTAACGCTCAACAACAACAACAAAAGACCCCAATTCAAAACTGAGCAAAATACTTGAATAGATATTTCTCCAAAGAAAATATACAAATTTGCAGTGGAAGTCCATGACAGTGGTCAGTAAGAACATGAAAAAATTCTCAAAATCACTAGTCATTAGAAAAACGTCAATCAAAACTACAATGAGATACCACCTCACAACCATTAGTAAGGTTTCTATAGAACAAAGCAAAACAGAAAATTGCAATATTGTCAAGGATGTAGAGAAATTGGAAACTTTGTGCACTGCTGGTGGGAATGTGAAATAGTCAACTATTGTGGAAAACAGTATGATGGTTCCTCAGAAAATTAAAAATAAAATTACTATACAATCTAGCAATTCCATTTTTGGGTATATGCTCAAATAACTGAAAGCAGGGTCTTGAAGAGATATCTGTGCACCCATGTTTATGGTAGCATTAGTCACAATGGCCAACAGGTGGAAGTAACCCAAGTGTCCATCGACAGATGAATGGATGAGCAAAATGTTCCATATACTTGCAGTGGAATGTAATTCAGCCTTTAAAAAGAAGGAAATTTCTGACACATGCTACAACATGGATAAAATCTTGAGGATTTTATGCTCAGTGAAATAAACCAGTCACAAAAAGACAAATACCGTGTGATACCACTTATATGAAGTACCTCGAGTAGTCGAATTTATAGGGACAGAAAGTAGATGGCGGGAGCCAGGGACTGGGGTAGAGGTGGGGGAGTTAGTGTTCAATGGGGATGGGGGTTCAGTTTGAAAGAGGAAAAGAATACTGGAGATGAATGGTGGCGATGGCCGCACAACGAATGTGAATATGCTTAATGCCCCTGAGCTCAGCATTTCAAAAGGGTTAAGATAGTAAATTTTATGTTTTATACAGCTTACCACAATAAAAAAAATTGGGGGAGAAATGTCAGCAATGCTCAGATTGAGAAACCCTGGATGAAGCTGTCTCAGCAACCTGTTGATGTCACTCCCGGGTGCTCAAGCCAACAGTAAACCCTATAACACGTCTGTCACCATCCCGGCCAAGTCCTTCCCCCTCCTGGACCAGCACTCGGGGAGCCCCTGCCCAGGCCGGTGCGGCTGCTTCCTCCTGCATTCCCTGTCACTTGTCATCTGCCCCGGTTGCGGTGGCCTCCACTGTCTCCCCCGACGTGGTTCCGTTTCCTCAGCCCTAGGAACCTGTGCGTTGTGTGTGTGGTGAAGCTCTGCTTTTGCTTATCTGAAAACACTTTTATTTGCCTTCATTTTGAAGGAGATTTTCCACGAGTACAGGACTCTAGGTTGCAGGCTTTCTTTGCTCTCATGACTTTTAAGATGTCACTGTTATAAAATCGTTCATCAAGGTGTTGTTACATGGGCTCAGAAAGAGGCAAATAGCAAAGCTGGATTCTTCAAACAAAAACTTTGGATTACTTGTCTTTCTCATATTGATTTACAGAAGTTTTGTTTTGCTGGATACTAATCTTTTGTCCATTTCATGAGTTGCAAATACCTTCTCCTAGTCAATAGTTTTTTTCAAAAAGGTGTGTTTTCTTGATGAGTAGTTTTGAAAACCTGAAGTTAATTTACTGTTAAACCTATCCTTTGAGCTGTTTTATTTCATTTATGGTATCCCCCCACCAATCCCCGGGACCACATGGTTCTTATTTTGCTTCTTTTAGCAAACTTGTTGAATTTAGTCAGTTGGTTATAAGCTAATGATAATCTCAAAAGTGTGGAAAACAACGCTCCTATCTTGAGATGGGGTTATCTAGTTGCTTAAGATGCCTCCTGGCCCAGCTCTGCCCCAGACTAGGGAGTGTCTTTCCAACAAGAGCCTGGGGTCTTGTTTCTCCTTAATTGTATCAGAGACAGAGAAGAACCTCCTAGAACCACACCATGTCCATCCCGTTGGAGAGGACTGTTTGGTCAGACAGGTGGCACAGAGCTGTGTTTCCTTGACTGTAAAATAGCATAGTAATAGCACCTACCTCACTGAGTGTGATGCAGATGAGCTAATACAACATACTTAGAGCCTCCCCACAGTGTCAGCTGTCATTTTTGTTTTCCTAAGAAGCAGACACACTGAGATGCTTTGCAGTGTGGGTCATCTGGGTAATGCGAGTGGTCTGGGCAGTATGAATGGTCTGTGCAACGCAGGTGATTGTGAGGTTTGGGTGACCCTTGCAATGTAGTGGTCTATGCAGTATGATTAGTCTGCAGTGTGGGGTGTATCTGGACAATGTAGATGGTCTTTACAGTGTAAGTGGTCTGTGCAATGTGGGTGGTCCTGGCAGTGTGGGGGGATCTGGGCAGTGTGGGTGGTCTGTAGAGACTAGGAGGCCTGGGCAGAGGTGAGGTTGACCATAGAGACATCAAGCTCTGTCCCTTTCCTCTGGAGGCTCTGTGGAGTGTGGCTTGAACAGTCTTGTGTACGGTCTGGCATCTCAGCCAGGCCACACCACTGGAGATCCTGAAACCCACTGCTCCTCGCAGTGGGCCTTGACCACAGCTGTGGCTTGGGGAGGCATTGACTCACCAGTAGGTGGCAGGCCATCACTTCCCCGCCTGGGCCACCAGTGCAGAGGCCCCTTCCTTTGCTGTTCCTGCTCTTCTGCCATTTAGTCCACAGCACAGAAGCAACTTTACTGCCCCGGTCACTTCCATTTATCTTGAGAGTGTATGTGCTTGGTTTTCTTCTTCTTCTTCTTTTTTTTTTTTACTTAATCAGAATTAGGTCAGATCCCAGCAAGCAGAGCAGAGAGAACCCCCCGTCCCCCGCCCCCCAGAGACGTGCTGGAGCAGGGTTCAGACTGAGTACGTTTTTATGATTCTATTTCATCTCTTTGGTTGGGTTTTGGCTGTTACTGGCTGTGTGTTTGTTGGGTTTTCACAGTCACGTTAGGGTTTATGACGCACACCTTAGTTTATCACACTCTACCTGCACTGGTGTCATACCAGCTGAGACCTTCACAACAGGTGCGTGTTCTGCACACCTTACAAATTCCATGACACAGTCAATTTGTTTCCTGTCTCTCGGGCATCACTGTCTAGGTGGCCTGATGTCCAGTGTCTCCAAAACCTTTGTTCCACTTATTATTCCTGTTTCCATTTGTCTCATGAGGCAGTAAAACTGGTCCCAGTTACTCCACCTTGACTTCCAGCTAGAGGGGAAGTCAACTCACTTTTTAAAATAGATCTTTTTCATTTGTGTAAGCTGTGTGTGTTCACTGTAAAAATAAAAAAAAAAAGTTGGAAGCTATAGGAAAGTAAAAGATCATAAAATCAAACTATCCTAAATCCCCCTCTCTAGAGCTAACTACACCTCCATCCATCTACTTTCCTGTATGTACGCATACGTGATGCGTATAGCTGCAGTCTTGTGCAGCTGCAATCACAGTGTACGTGTGCGTGGGTCCTGATAGTTTTTCTCTCCTAACATCAAATAGGGAATATTTTTCATGTCACTAAAATTCCTTGGAATTTTAAAGGCAGCACAACACCCATATTTGAATGTACTGTAATTTATTTAATTGGTCCCCTTATTAAGGTTGTTTCCATGTTTTTCTTGTCTTTGCATCTTGTGGTTTCCCTAGGGTAGATTCCTAACAGTGGAGTTCCTAGATTAAAGGAAGCCCAGGGCATAATATAAAAGAGAACTCTGTGTGTATGTGTGTGTGTCCATGTGCACACACTTACCCTGCATTTCTACTCGATGACTGGTAGGGAGGAAGAGGTCCTTGCAGCATTAGCTTTACCACAACCCAAGTGCAGATGAAACAGGCTTCTTCGTGTGTAGAATGAAGAGACGGCTATGGTCACCAAGACTCCTCTTCGTGGTATTAAGACCCTTGCAGGGAGGTGGGCAGGCGACTCTTCTCACTGGGAAGACGGGAGAAGCCTCTCCATTGCTGGGGCCCCAGTGGCATCTCTCAGGAACTACTGGAAGGGGAGAGGCCAAGGTCCACCTCAACTCCAAGATTTGATATGGTGGCTGGACAATTCAGTAAATATAGCAAGATTGTAGCAGTTTACTTATTATGCATTTTCACTTTGGGGGCTCACATAGTTGACCATTTTAGCTGGCAGAATTTCAGGAGAGTGGTGGATACCAGACTGATGCGAAACAGGCCAAAAGGGGAGGGATAACAGCCTGGAGGCAGCCCCAAGTTCACGGAGGGCTGGGACAGCACACAGCAGCACCACAGGCCTGTGGAAAAAGGATTCTTCTACTGAGATTGTGTGACTTCCCTCTAGGCATTTGGAAACATAAGGCTAGGACCACAGTCATGCCTTCTTCCAGTCAAACAGCGTAGAAAATGAATGAATGGTTTACAATCAAGAGATTGCCAGGACAGCTTTGGCTGGTTTGGCTCAGTGGTTAGAGCGTCGGCCCACAGATCAAAGGGTCTCTGGTTCAATTCTCAGTCAAGGGCACATTGACAGGCTCATCCCCAGCCCCAGTGGGGGGCGCATGTGGGAGGCAACAATCAATGTGTCTCACATCGATGTCTCTCTCTCTCCTCCTATCTCTCTCTCCTCCTCCCTCCCTCCTACTCTCTCTAAAAATCAATGGAAAAATCCTCAGTTGAGGATTAATAAAAATAAAATTTTTAGAGAGAGATTGCCAGGACAACCTTCTTTTCTCTGTCTTTACCTACAAGCTCCACCCTCAGGTCTTACCACAGTGTCACCTGCTCCAGGAAGCCCCCCACCCCCTGGCCAGGTGCCTTTCCTTTAGGGCCCACAGGGGCTCCCACATCCCTAGCAGACCCTGCACAGAGCTGAAATATCTCTGGAGCACTTTGAGAGTGGGAATCTAGTTTATCCATCTCGAAAACAGGAGCCTGGCCCTTGTCGACACTCGCAGGGTCTCCCTTCCTCCAGGGCCAACAGTGCATGGTCTTTTGCATAGAGCTGCTGGTGAGTAGTTGTCTTCCTAATACAGATACTGGATGGACTTCTCAGGTCTCGTGGCCCCCAAAGCTATTCAAGGTGGCATTAGTGATTTTAGGGTCTGTTTGCTGATTCCCCGTAGTCAGACCTGAACTTACCAAGACTATCAGAGTCCTAATTGTAACAAAGTGACTCATATAAACTGCACCCAGTCCAAAGACAAGATTACTGTGTGGCAGTATTAAAGTTATCATAAGATGGATATTTATTCATTGGAATAAATAGAAAACTATTCATTGTGCACTTACCACTAATGAACCCTGGTGAGTCAGTGCCTGCAAGTTATTTGGTTGGGAGGGTCCCTGTGGTTCAGGTCTTGGTAGGAGGCTGGACACCATGAAGGCTGAGGGACCAGGCACTTGGCTCCTCATGCAGGTGTGGGCAGAGAGGGCTTTATCCACCTGATGCCTGAGCATCACGTGAGTTTGGATTCACTTGGGCTGGCAGCACCTCGCACATCAGGCTGTATCCACCAACAGGCAGCAGGAACATTGTCCCAACCTGACCACTTGTGGGCTGGGCTGCCCTGGGCCAAATCTCCTGTGGGCCAATAGAAGCAACACTGCTGGGGCCCACTGCACCCGATCCACACAACTCGCATCCCCACCCCACCCCAAAGCTACATCCAGCTGGTACTCCAAGACAGGACTGCCTGCCAATGAGAGTCTTGGAATACCACCTGCCTTGTTAACACCATCCGCAGCCAGGTTCCTTCCCCACGCTGCTGACCGCCTACAGCCAAGGTATATGAATTCAGACCCCATGGGCTGAACTTTACCTCTAAGCCGTAGATGCCCAGTGGCTGGACCCCAGACTTGCCTTCTTCCCTATGTTGGGTTTGAGCAGCCTTGATCCTGGGCCCCTCAATAAACCCAAAGTCAGAGCCTGGCCCCAGGGACTGTGAGAGCTGCTGGACTGAACTGTCCAGCCAGTGCCCCGTGGACACCGAGACCACTGGTCAGTGCAGACAACACAGGTGGGGCTACTGCTTCCATTGTTTCAGTGATTCTAATGGAATAATAAAAGCTGCACTTGAGAGTATAGCTTCCTTACCCAGGCATGGTAGGTCCAGGGGGCTGGGGTGAGTGGGTCGTGGGGAGCAGCGGGCCATGGCCAACCTCTCCCTCTCCCAGGCTGCTTGCTCCTTCAGGGTCAGGGCAGACTAGGGGGAGACCCTCATCTGGGGACATCTCCCTGGCTCCTTGGAGACCCCCAGAGCATCCCCTCCTTCTCTGGGTCCCACACTTGGTTCTCCCTTCTGCCGGGGGGCTTCAAGCTCACCCTCAGAGGGCCCTTTGCCCCTCCAGGATGGAGCTGTGAGTTTTAAACTCGAACAGGCAGGAGGCAGCTGCCATCTTCCTGACCATCTGGGAGGCTCCGGGGCTGGCGCTGAGCTGTGGAGACAGGGTTCCTGCCTCATTATCAGGAAGCAGGAAGTCAGCATGGCAGGCCTGAGCCGCAGGAGTCATCTGATGGCACAAAGTCCAAGCCTGTAACTCTGTGAACTTTATTGGCGGGAGGGGCCATCTTCTGGGCCCTCTTACCCCTATTCTAAAAATGGCTTTGGCACCAAATATGTGTGCCCCAGTCCACAGCAAAGCCTTTTGGGCATAGGACATCTGTGCTCGACCTCCAGCGAGGCAAAAGGCAGAGGACATGGAAGGCCAGGAGAGCCTGAGCTGGGCCTCAGGGGAGGGGCTAGCACTAGGGTCACAGCTGGGCAGGCTAGCCTGTCGCCTGGCCCCACAGCCACGCACATGTGAACAAAGCCCCCACTCGGACCGAAGCTCCCAATGTCAGTGTTGGAACCACGAGATGACAGGCATGTGCAGGTAGACTTTCCTCCTGATAAGTCCCTGGCAACCGCTCCAGGCATTGGCTGGGACAGACAAAGTGACTTTCCTCAACCTCCTTCCCGGAACCTTCCCAAAACTGCTGGAGGCAACAGAGGCTGAGCCTGCTAAGAACTGGATGAGTGCACTGTGGGATTTGGAAACATCCTCTACCTGTGCCTTTTGGGGCCCAGGGCCCTTTACCAGAAAGAGACCAGCCAGAGCAGGTCTGTCTTGAGCTGGCCTGTAGTAGATGTGTTCTTGACTTTGTGCAGGAAAGATTTCACAAGAGAGATCCAGGTGATTTTGAGAGTACATTTATTAAAGCTGGGGACAGTGAAACAAAGAAGGGCTTAGGATAGAAGCAGCAGGAGAGCCTAGGTGGGGCTGCTTTGGCTTGCTGAGAAATAAAAGTCATTGTGAAAGAAGTGAGCCAAGGGGGGACTGCTATAAGCTCACTGGAAAGTCAGGGAAGAGGGGACCGTGGAGACATTCAAGGGGTGAGCGGGGGGCAAGCTGCTGCTGCCCATTGTTTCCCCTGGTTGCAAGTCTCCTGGGGTCCCTTAGAGTTTAGGAGATGCACCCCTGTGAGGGAAGAGGAGGGGAAAAGGTTCGTTCCTGGGAGGGAGAGTGGGCCCTAGGTTCTTTGTACTGAGGGTTTTAAAGGCTGGGCATTTAGGGGAGGTCTTAGGAGAGGATCTCAATAGAATATTCACCAGCTTTATGCTGATGCACCAAAATGAGATTAATTCCCTTAACTTCACCTGTCCTTGGGTGTGGTTGGCACAAATGGTACTAATTGTATTTCTGCTATCTCCCTGAGTAGGGTGATTTAAGCTATTTACCCTCTGGTTGGGGAGGAGAAAAGTGTAAACCATTTACTCTTAAGTGTTTAAGTGTCCTTGGTTAGAGGAAGATATGATTTTGTCATTTACTAGATGACTGTAAACTGCTTGGCCCTTAAAACCACCTGTCTCAGTTTCCCTATCCCATTTGTCCTGTCTTACTAGACTGTCTCAGGCCAATTCTGCAGGTTTTCAAGGTGGGGTCCTCATGACCTTGAGAAGCAGCCCCAAAGCCCCTCCTATCCCCAGTGCTTTTAGCTGCCAGCTGCTGAGCTCTGCAGGACCCTGACAGATGAGGGGTGGGCAGGTCAAAGCAAAGCCCCATGAAAGAAGAACCCATGCTGGGAAAAAGGAACGTGAGCAACTGATCAATGGCAAACTTCATACAGGGCTCCCCCCAACATGTCCTAAATGGGGTTTAATGTAGATAGGATTTTGGGGAACATCTTGGAACCAACATGCTGCATACATGGGCAGATACCTGGCTCCCTGGTAGTACCCTCCCAACTAGACAGGTAAGGGGGAGGTACTCGGGCCCAACACCCAACACAGCCTCAACAGAACCCAGCCTTCCCTCCCTTCTGCCTGGCTCCAGTGCACAAGCTCTGGAAGTGCACAAGCCCATGGAAATTGTTAGGTACCTGGTGCCACATCTGGCACGTCCTGGACCACCCTGGCGATCACGCCCCCAGAGACAGTTCTAGTCAGCAGGGAAGGTGAAGTTATCCTGGCTGATGGCCATCATCAATGGGCCCAGAGATCACATACCATCCTGAGATCACTCACAGCAGGCAGGGTCATCAGGGATGTCTGACCTCCAGTCTCATGTCTGCTCATGTATCCAGCCAAATATGGGTTCAGCAATGCCCAGGAAGAAGGGGTTTCTTAATGGCCAAGTTTGAGTGGAAGAGTCTATGTGTTGAGTCCTCAGTAGGTCACCTGCTCACACTCAGGATCTAGTGAGACCTCTTTGGTCATGACTGACCAAAGGGTGCACAGCTGACAGTCATTCACAAATGGCTCTGGGGGCCTCTGGGAGACGGGGCCTGCTCTTGGAAAGACAAGCCCTCTTGGTCCTCTGATGGGTTTGGAGAGTTTAAGCACCAGAGAATCTTCAGGACATATGTCAATACTCTGCCCTGAAAGCAGACGGCAGGAGAAGAGCACAGTGATCTGAGCAGTAAGCACAGAGCACCGAGGTTCCATCCAGCTCTGCCCCCCAGCCACAAGCCCCTTAGTGAGAGCTGATTTCTCCGTGTGATCCAAGGGGCCTAATCTGCTATCTGAGTTTTGTTTTTCACCAGGCTCATGTGACAGTTCAGATTCACCTGACACCAGGCTGGACAAGCTGAGAGAACAGAAAGCGGTATGGCGTGGGGCATCTGGAGTCCTGTTGAGGACCTTGCTCAGGGGCCCCTGCAATGGCTCTTCATTAGTAATGATGAGGAAACAAGTCAATGTCACCGATGTCTCCTGTCCCCTGGGAGGGAGCCACTATGCATGGCTACTTTTTACTCACTTTCCAGGGGGCAGATCTGCCAGGCTGAAAACCCCCAGCGTCTGTTACAGCTGTAGGCGCCACCCACCTCCCCACTCTACTCCCACAATTATGAAGCATGTAAAAATGAAACAAGGTGAGGAAGCGGAAGGCATAGGGACCTGGCTCCTCCCACAGCTCAAGGGCCAGAGCCTTGAGCCTGCACTTGGCCAGCATGTTAACTTCCCTGCACTGGCCCCCACCTTCTAAAGAACAAGGTAGGTTAAAGGTGACTTGATCATAAAACTATTTTTGGATCCTCGGTGTTCATGGCAGGAGCCCTGCCCATCAGAAGCCATCACAGTGAGACAATCCTGTTCTTTGATCAGCTCCTACTACAGCTGCTTTTTCTTTCAGTTCAAATGACAGATGATGCCCAATTTCACTATTTGCTCCCAGAGGTTAACTGTTTCTCTTCTGCTGACTAAGGTTTCATAAATCACTCGAGGCTTATGACTGAATGTGCAGAGAGAAGAGACTCCGGGTCTCCTCTGAGCCTGACTGTGATGTGGGTCCAGGTGGGCAGCATTCTTGCGAGTGGCCTTTATCATCTGCCCTCCCAGAACCTCTATCCCACCCTCCCTGCTTTCCCTAGCAGCCCCACAAGACTTGTTTTTCCTACTCAGGTTCCAGAGCATGGCCCTGCTGAGGTCCTTGGCCCACCCCATCCCCTGACCACACTTGTTCTGATGTCTGAAGGTGGCAAGGACCCAAGGAGCATCCACAGAGGACACAAGCCCAGGAGCAAAGTCTCCCACCAGGGCCCAGAGCCAGTGTGTGTCCAGCTGAGATGCTCACTCGGGCTGCTTCTCCGCCCACCAAGGCCCCTGCCCCCCCCCCCCCCCCCCCCCCCCCCCCCCGCCATCCAGTGCCCCATGGAGACTGCCTTTGCAGAAACAATCTGCCCTGGGCTATCTGAGCAGTTAGCACTGAATGTCTTACTAATAAACAGTGAAGCAGCCCAGACGATGCCCCTCAACAAATTTGAGGCAAAAGAAACTGAGCAAAGCCTGCTTTCAACATTGTGCACGTGACTAGCAGTATGCCACCCCCTCATCCGTTCGGGAGGGGAGGGATTGTGCCTTCCCAGTGCGGCCCAAGCACGAGGTGGCCCTGGTCTGGAGAGGAGTATGGCCATTCCTTCCCATTTCTGAGAAACCCTGTCCCACGGAGCTCCGAGTCAGGGCTGAGAGAGCAAGGGGTAACCACAGGCTAGGGAGGGCCAGATCCAGGGAGGCAGGAAGAGGGGGAACCAGGAACCAGGGGCATGCAGGAACCAGGTGGGGCAGCCAGGAACAGGAGCTGACCCTGGGCCCTGGCCGGGTAGCTCAGTTGGTTAGAGCAGCATCTCAATACATCATGGTTGTAGGTTCAATCTTGGTCAGGGCACATACAACAAATGCATAAAAAAGTGGAACAACAAATTGGTGTTTCTCTTTCTCTCCATCCCTCCCTCCCTCTCTCTCTTCCTCTTTTCTTCTCTATCTCTAAATCAATCAATAAAAATTTTATGAATAAATAAATAAATAAAAGGATCTCTTGGTCTCCTGTGGGGGCCGAGGGCCTAGACCCGCCAGGGAGATGGTCGGCAAGCAGGGCAGCTGAGTGCCATGTCCTACGTGCCTTCCTCCAATGGCCATTCTCTAAGGTGGTCCAACGCCCGTTGCCAAGTTCTGCTTCTCCTTGGGGATTACCTAAACTCCATTGTCCCTTTTAGACACTTTTTGTTGTCTTTTCTTATTTTTCTTAAGACTACATTTCTAGATCAGTTTTAGGTTCACAGCAAAGGTGAAAGAAAGGCACAGGGATTTCCCTTACACTCCCTGCCCTCCAAAATGCACACAGCCTCCCCCATTATTAACAGCCCCCACCAGATGGGACATTTGTTATAACGGCTGAACCTATGTTCACACATCATCATCACCCAGAGTTGTCGTTCACATTAGGGTCACCCCCGGTGTACATTCTGTGGGTTTGGACAAATGTGTAATGACACATATTCATCATTATAGTGTCATACAGAGCAGTTTCGCTGCCCTAAAATCCTCTCTGCTCTGTCTATTCCTCCCTCCCAGCCCAAACCTTGATAACCACTGATCTTTACTGTCTCCGCAGTTTTGCCTTTTCCAGAATGTCATAGAGTTGGGATCGTGTGGTGTGTTCCCTTTTCAGATCGGCTTCTTTCACTTACTATACTAATATGCACTTCAGTTCCTCCATGTTTTTTCATGAGCTTGAGAGCTCATGTCTGTTTAGTGCTAAATAATAGTCCATTGTCTGGATGGACCACACTTTGTTTATTCATCTACTGAAGGACATCTTGGCTGCTTCCAAGCTTTGGAAATTATGAATAGAGCTGCTGTGAACATCAGCATGCAGGTTTTTGTGTGGATATAAGTTTTCAGGTCATTTGGGTGAATACCAAGGAGCATAATTGCTGGGTCATACACAGTAACAGTGCATTTAGTTTTGTAAGAGACTGCCAAACTGTCTTCCTAAGCGGCTGTTCCATGTTGCATTCCCACCAGTAGTGAATGAGGGTTCCTATTGTTCCACATCCTCACCAACATTTGGGGGTGTCAGTGCTCTGGATTTTGTCCATTCTGATAGGTGTATAGTGGTATTTCATTATGGTTCTAATTTTTATTTCCTTGGTGATGTGGAGCATCTTTGTCATATGCTTACTTGCCATCTGTATATCTTCTTTGGTGAAGTGTCTGTCAAGGCCTTTGGCCAATTTTTAAATTCAGTTGTTTGTTTTCTTATTGTTGACTTTTAAGAATTTCATTGTGTATTTATCAGATTTGCCTTTTGCAAATATTTTCTCCCTGTCTGTGGCTTGTGTTCTCATTCTTTTCAAATTGTGTTTTGAACAGCAGAAGTTTTTAATTTTAATGACGTCCAGCTTATCAATTATATCTTTTGTGGATCATATCTTTGGTGTCATATCTAAAAAATCATCTTCATACCCCAGGACATCTAGGTTTTCTCCTGTGCTATCTTGTAGGAATTTTATAGTTTTGTGTTTTATAGTTAGGTCTCTGATCCATTTTGAGTTAATTTTGTGAAGGGTGAATGGTCTGTGTCTAGATCCATTTTTTTTTTGCATGTGGATGTCCAGTTCTTTCAGCACCATTGGTGGAAGAGACTATCTGTTCCATTGTGTTGCCTTTGCTCCTTTGTCAGAGATCAGTGACTATATTTATGGGTCTGTTTCTGTGCTCTATTCTGTCTCATTGATCTATTTGCTACATCGCAAACACCACACTATGTTGATTACTGCAGCTTTATAGCAAGTCTTGAAGTTGGGTGCCGTCAGCCTTCAACTCTGGTCTTCTCTTTGTGTTAGCTGTCTTGAGTCTTTTCCTTCCACATAAACTTTAGATCAGCTCACCCCAGTCTTTGGATTGCATCCTGGGTAGTATTAATGCCCACTTGCCCCAGCCCTGGGCTGCACCACTGCCACCCCTCAGAGTATGATCTCAGAAGGCTGAATCCATCTGAACATTCCCTGGATGAAATCAGTGATTGGCAGGGATTTCTCTAGGAGTGAATACAAATTTTACTTTGAAGCCAAACATGACTATTGGATCTTCCTGCCTTAGGCCTCTTTTCCCAAGTTGACTCACTGGATAAGTCTGACGCTATGAAAGGAGGTCTGTGGGGCTGATGTCTAAGGCCAGCAGGCTCAGGTCCTGATCTGGTGGGGTAGCCATCTGGGAACAAACACGGGGGTCCACAAAGGAAGCCAGCTCTTGGGAACAGCCACACCTTCCTCTTGTTCTGGGGTCTTGGAGCTTCAGCCTGAGGACTTGAATGTGACTTGGAGGTTTGGTGATGTCCCAAGCTTAAGCTTGAGGGCACAGGGGAACAGGAAGCTGAGACCTGGAGAGGTGGGACAAAAGGATGAGGGGACAAAGGGTCAAAAAGCAGTGAGTGTCCTGTTGGGGTCAAACACTGAACCAAGCATGCAAGCCAGTTCCTAGGGCAGTTTGAGGGCATCTGTGGACCCCCAGCCTCCCCCAACTCCACTCATCCCAGCTCATCCATATCCCCAGCTGGCTGTTGTCCCATCTGGCCCTATCCACCAGCCCCTCCAGCCCCACCCGACTACACATGAGGCTCCCGCTGACACAGGGAGACAGGCTGGGTTCCAGGTCACCACTGAGCACCTTCAATTGCCTTTCCTGCTTGAAAATGCCCCTCCCTCCTCAGCTGTCCAGTGTGGATGTCACCCTGCAGCCCCCCACACCTGCCTACTCCTGGTGGGCATGTTCCCTGCACACAGTGTCCCTGGTCCCCACACAGCTCAGGACAGGGTGCTCCTCTGACCAAACCCTCCCCAAAGCAGCCAGGTGCAGCCCTGCAGAGCTAGAGGGTCAATCCTTCCCAAAAGGAGAAGCTCCAAGAGCCCAGCACCTCTCCCTGAAGGATTGTCTCCCTACTCACCATGTCCCGTGAAGTTACAGACATTATTGTTATTGTTGTTATTATTGTTGTTATTACCTTGAATGAAATGATAGTGTATCTAGATGGCTTCAAAACCATCTGAGGTGCCAGGGAAGAGGTGACTCTGGCAGAGCCCATTTAGGGGCAGCAGGTCAAGGAGAAAGGAAGGTGTGGCTGAGGAGGGGAGGGGGAAGAGCTTGCAACTGGAGCTGCAGGACCAAAGGCACAGGACACAGGGAAAGGACCCAGGCCTGGGCTGGGCCTCGGAGATGGGCCGGGGGCTTCATCCAAAGGGGTAGTGGTTCTTTGAGTTGAGACCATGGACAGGCTCAGAGTGGGGCAGTCACCCTAATCGCTCTTGTTGCTCTCAGAGGGGAGGCTCAGGTGTTTGAGACAGCTCCCCAAATGGGGACAAGGAGCATAGGGAAGGCCTGGCCTGCCTGGGGGACCAGGGCATGCAACTGCCAAGCCCTGGAGCCTGAGACCAGAATGTCAGGAGGCCACTCTCTGTGTGGAAGCCACTGTTGTGGATGGTGGTCCAAGGAGCTGTCTGCTGTAAGCAGCTACGTAAACATTAATTAGCACGAGTTAATATATAATTCTGCGTGTGGGCGTACACACACACACACACACACACACACACACACACACACACAAACACCCACGGGTATCTTGCCAGTGCCAGCACTATTGTTTGATAAGGATTTAATGAGAAATAAGAAGGGAAGGCGCCTGATAAGAGACTTTTCTCATTGTGAACAGCACCAAGGTCACAGAATGGGGGGGAGGATTGCCCCAGGAAAGGGCACGGACCCTGCTCCTTCACCACCCACCTAGGGCCCTGCCACAGGGAGCCCCTCACATCATCCAGGCCCTGATGCCCCCACCGATGTCAGCACCCACCCGGTGAGGGCTTTGGGGTGAAGCCTCAGCAAGCGTCATCACTGAAAGTTTCGGGAGGGTGTTTTACTATTATTTGCGTTAACGTTCACCACAGGCTGCAGCTTTGCTAAGAGGCTTGTCCGCACAGGTCACCCCCAGGCGCCCAAGCCGTCCCGTCTCCGTGTGCTTTTCCCTCTTGGCGCACAGACAGCAATCCCGGGAGGGCAAGGTCAGGGAGCGGGTGATTTGTAGAGTCATGCATTCCCGAACAGGCAGTTCCCTTCCTGCAAGTAGGTTAAGGTGGCAGGGAGGGCAGAGCACAAGCATTTGGGGTTTAAAGCAAGGATATGGCATGTCATAAACTGGGCTCACCTCCCAGCCCATCCTGTGTCTGTGGGGTGCCTGCACGCTGACCGATTATAGGCCAGCTGCCAGTTGCCAACAGGAATGGTGACTAAGTGCTGATACCTGCTATTCCCTGAGATATCCTGCCAGGGCTGGTAGGAACACAGCAGGTGGGTGTTAGCCTTCCAAGGAAGCAGAGGAATGAGTCTCAGAGAAAGGAACAAGTTGAGGGCCCCTCTCCCCGACCTGCCCTCTGCCTCTGGTCAGCCAGCCACGTAGTGAGTGACTGCCAAAGCTACCAGTCCTCTGCTGTAGGCCACACCTCCACCCACCTTCCTGAGGAGGCAAGCAGAGCCCCTCCATGACCCTCTGGGTGTAGCCCCCTCTCAGATGAGCTAATCCAGAAGGAAAAGGGGCATACATTAGACATATGTTCATGAGACAAGCCCCCAGGGGCTCCGCACTGAGGTCCCTGTTCAAATGCAGATACTCAGAGATCATTTTCCTGGTCTCGAGGTGCACGCACGCACACACACAGCTTGGTTTCACACATCTGGTCCTGGTCTCAAGGACCACTTTCTGTACAAATGTGGTTGGTGAGTCAGTTCCCATGTCTCCTGCACTGCGGGTAGGTGGACAGTGCCCGCTTAGGAGACATATTTGGGGCTGGGCGGTGGGAAGAAGGTCTGCACCTGACTCCTGCTCCAGTGCTGCTCTCCCCTTCTCTGCCAGCTGACCGCAGCCAGGCCTGTGGGCTGTGGGCTGGGCTCTGGAAAACCCTGGACAAAACCCCAGAAGAAAACCTTCAAGTGCGTGTGCATTCTCTAGCCATCCAAAACCATGACTGTCACACAAGCTGACACATCAGATCATAACTCTGGAGCGTTTGCGGCATTAATGAAAAGTCAACTGTGATCTTCAGCAAATATTAAGTGATCACTCAGCTAACCCGATGCTAGATCAGAGTCAGGAGATGCATTTCCCCCCAGCTGAGCCGCTCTTGTGCCTGCAGGCATCTGGGCATCCTGGGGTGATCTTATCCACAGACACGAGGGACATGGATAAGGTTGAGTATTGTCCCAGCTGTTGTTCTCTGCGTCTCTCTCAAAACCTGCCGTGTGATGGGCTCTAGCTATTGGTCAAGGGCTCATCAGGTTTTTCTATCCCTGACCCCATGCCACTGCCCCAAGTCACCTGCCCACCTCACCACCCAAGCCTTCGCTTTTAGCCTTCTTGCTTTTCCCACTGGGGACTCCAGGCTTTGGAGAGAAACCTGAGTGCCCCTTTTGCAATGGTGCCATGAAGAGAGACAGAGAAGCTCCTCACTAGGCCGGTAAGTGCACTGTGCCTGGGTTGGACACAGGCACGACTCCTGCTAGCAGAACACTGTTGCCCAGGGCTGTCCGGGCAAGTTAGTAAATCAGTTCACTATTAGCATATTCATTCTGGCTAATTTTTCTGCTGGCTCCACACCTGGGCAGTGGCTTCCCTGGGACCATCATGAGTGGCCCTCAGTACACACAAAATGCCCCCTTCTCCTGCACGGGATGGCCAAATGCCCACACCTGCATTCACTGACCCAGATGCTGGACCCTCACATGGAGCTGGAAAGCTGGGTGCTGTTGCCATCACCTTGTCTGACAGATAAGGTAGTTAGTTAGAGATGTTAAGTAATTCCCCAAAGGCAACACAGCTGGCCACAGATGGGGGCAGGATTCCCCGGGGCCCTTGGATTGCTGCAGGCCCACCCACCCACCATACATGCTGCCTCTCAGAGAGGCAGGGCAATTGAGGCGCAGGGGCCTGGCTCTGGACTGTGTGACCTTCGGCAAATCACTGAGGTTTTCCGCTTCTTTATTTCAAAATGGGATCCAGAGGTGAGGGCAGAGAGTGTCAGTTGGACCTGCTGCGTGGGATTCCCAAGGGTATCAAATGAAACTTAGGGTGGGGACGTGTGCGGGGTAAGCAGCTGAGCTGTTGTTATTTTTCTGTGTAGCTAATACCCGATCTCTAAATAGGGAAGTTCAGAGGCAGAACAATGAATATATTCATTTGCAGGGGATCATGAAGGATGGTTCCCATACTAAGTCGAGAACCCCTTGACAGCCAGTGCTGCCTGAAAATAGTGTGCTCTGGGCCTCTGCCACACCATGAAGCGTATTCTTTCTTGGTACATTTTCATAAATGCCAAAGGCTATGTTAACTAAAGGAGACCTTGGTCCCAACCCATAAACAAAAATCAGTGGGACTAATGAATTCCTGTGGCTATAACCTGCCCAGGTGAGTGGGTGCCAATCATGAGCAGAGCATTATGCCTTTGATATGATGTCAGAATTACTGAAACAAAATGCACAGGCATTTTTACATGAGGGAAATGGTGAGCAAGCCACCACTCATTTTATTTATTCAGTTAGTGATATCTGTCACCCTGGGCAGGTGAGCCAGCAGGGACAGGCCAGCGGTGGGGTGGGGCGGTGGGGCTGATGACGGTGGCTATTCTGCAGGAGGACCCCATGCATATCCAAGGAAAACACCCTTGTTTTCACAAGCTGAGTCGGCAGATGCAGGAGAGATTGATTTTTGAAAATATTATTCCTGAAATCTAAACTTGCAGCTACTGTTTCCTGGCAGCTCAGCTGTTTGGGCATCTTGGTCTCAGGACACCAGTGTCCACCCTGGGGCTTGGCTGAAGTGGTCAATGAAGCCTGTTGAAACTGGGGAGGAAACACTTGCATTTACATACTGTCCACCCCAGGAGGGGGAGGGGCAAGGGAGTGGCGCTCACATCTTGCACACCCTCTCCTGGGCCACTAAACGGTGACTCAGACAGTGCTGGCTTTCCACTTTTTCCTCAGAATTACACTCAATAAACCCTGTGACTTGTGTTTCTGGAAAGAAGTCCTGGTTTATGTCCTACACAATCACATCTCTTTAACAGCCCAATTGACCTCCGTCCAACCTGTACCCTCAAGTGCCCTCACTGCCAGGCCCAGGGTGAGTGCTCAGGGCCAGCCCGCAGGTTCTGTTTTGTAAGATCTTAGGAGGGGTGAGAAAGGATGGGGCTGCAGGGACAAATCCAGTATGGAAGAAGTCCTCCCGGCAGGGGAGGGGATGGAAGCAAGAGGGAGCCAAAGCTGAGCTCCGAAGGGAACCTGTGGGCTCCAGTAGGAGTTGCCTGAACTGGATGGGGGCCAGGAGGGCCACACCCCAATGCCTCAAGCTTCGGAGAGGAGGCCGAGTGGTCCTCCAGGACCGCCTCTTGGGATGACGGGCTCAGCATCCCTCTCCCTCCCCTCCTTGAGCTGGATGGACCTTGTCATGGGGGAAACCCAACCCAGATGGTGTCGGCTACCATCCACAAGGTCGTCACAGAACCTGGGGATAGCACAGTTCACCACACACAGGACAGGGCAAGAAAGGGCAGTGAGGGGCTTTAAGGATGGACTCTTGTGTACAGGCCACCATCAATCAAGTGGCCTGGGGCAAAATCAATGTGCCTCAGTTTCCCCATCTACTAAAAGGGAGATGCAGTCCTTGGTTTTGCCCTCCCTCAACCCTGCTTTCACACTCATTTTACAGGTGGGGAAACTGAGACACTGAAAGGCTGAGTGTCCAACCAAGTTCCACCACCCCCACAAAGACCCTGTGTCTGGTGAGCTTGGCGTGCAGTGAACGCTAGGCAGGCCTCAATGCCACCACAGATAACTGGGAGCAAATGCTGCAGAGCACTTATCACAGGCCTGTGATGATACCCATGGCAAAAGGGTGGAGGCTCGGACTCACTGCCCTTGGTCTCGGTCACAGTGGCTTTGAAGCCCAGTCCTGATATCCCCTGGCTGTGGGGCTGGTGAGGCCTCCAAGTGTCTTAGCTGGGAGGAGGTGTCCTGGAGAAGCCCTGGTCAGGGTGCCATAAGAATTGGGGTAGGGAAGTCATGTCTGAGGCTCCATGGGGTCTCAGGGCCCTGAGGGGATGGAGCAGGGAGGGGGTGGGAGGCAGATGGGGAGTGTCTGTGCACACAGCACCTGCTGGGTCCCCCTGGCCATGTGGTCTGTATAGCCTCGCCCTCCTGCCTGCCGCCCTAGTTTAGGACAGTCTGATAGGAGTTGCACCGCGAGGACAAGGACAGATCCACTGAACTGCCCTTGGGACCTGGCTGATGCCCATCTTTAGCCTCCTTATGCCCTGGAATCCAACACATCCCCAGAGGGCAGGGCCCCTGCTGGGCCAAGGCTGGGTAGTCTGGGCACTCACTCAGCACCGCCCTCCGCTCTGCTCTGCCCTGACCTCCGCCCTTCACAGAGGAGACCAGAGGGCCAAATAGACCCCCACCGCCGTTGGTCCCTTGGTCTACAGTAAAATGCTGGGGGTCTTCAGGGACCAAGAGGGCTTCCTTGGGCCCTCTTCCTCCAGGGAGGACAGGTTCCTCGAGAGTCTTTATTTCTGTTTTAGTGGTTTTAGTCATGGAAGTCTGAATGGACAGGTGTGCTCAGGCAAGTCTGGGTCAACACTGGGTGGCCCCCTGGATGGGAAGGCTGCACATGTCAGCAGAACTGAGTTACAGAGGCCAGGCCAGAAGGGACCCTCTGCCACCCCCTGTCCTGGGGCAGGGGAAATACTTGCCCCCTGCAGTATCCAGGCAGAAGGCCTCCCTCTCTCAGCCATCTCAGGCCTGCCCAGGGCCAGGAGGTCTTAAATGGCCCCAGGCACCTAGGGAGAACAGCAGTGAAAGGAACTGGGTGGGACAGTGGTATGCCTCCTGCCAGGACACCCATGACCCCCTGCTGGGCCAGCCCCCACCTACAGGACTGTAAAGGATTGTGTGAGGGTCTCAGGGGACAGTGCAGGCACAGTGTATTCCCAGTGTTCTCACTGAGCGCAAGAGTGAGTCCCTCTGCTCCAAGAGCACCCATGTAAGGATCAGGCCAGAGAGTCATGTAGGGGTAGTCAACCCCCACCCTACCCATCCTAAAAGCCAAAATGAGCAGGTGACCAGAGGCCTTTTGTCTTCCCTGTGGTCCTCCTGATGAAGGCAGTCAGCTTTGCCCAGAGGCTTGGAGCGAAGAGGCTGTGTGGGGGGCAGGGGGAAGCCAGCCCTTTGCAGGGACCTTGACTCTGTGCCCAGGACGCAGAGTCCCCCCCAGAAGCGGTTCTGTGCCAGTCAGGTCTTGCATGAGCAACATTCCCATCTAAAAGGCTAATTTGTGCAAATGAGAGTTCTGCTCACCTCTACCTAGGAATTCCCGTCCCCACCACGCAAGCTGCAGACATTCCTCTCTCTGAAAACTTTCCACTGTCAAGTGAGCCCTGCTGGTCCCACTGGAGGGACCACATGCTTGTTGTCCGGAGGAGCCCAGCTCCCATGTTTCTGTTTCCATTTCCAGCGCTGTCTTTGGGCTTAGGCAACATTTCTGGAGGTCAGAGCCTTTGACAGGGAGGTCTGGACAGAGCTGTGCTGATCACAGGGCCTGGGATCACCAGCTGGGGCCCTTGGTCCTCTGCTCTCGGGCTCAGCAAAGCAGGGGAGGAGGCGTCTGCATGTTCTCAATCAGTGGGTTTGGGGCGTCAGATGCCTGTCACTGATTCTGCCTGTGAGTCCCATCAGAGCACTCATGGGGGCCCGACTCCACTGGTGGGGATCCCCACAAACAGGACCCCAAAGTGGGGGTGTATGGCATTCATGGCATGCTTCCTAAAGGGGGAGGGTCCCTCCGGTGACAGTGACAGGCCCTGAGAGACAGCTGTGGCAAACCAGCCCCCCATCTCCCTTGCTAAGGATGGTGAAGGCTCTCTGGGCCACGATGCTGGGTGATCGGGTTCTGAGTTTGCCAGCATGGTTCCCAGCAGTCCGCCGTGGAATCACAACAAGGGTAGGAGAAAATGAAACTTGAAAGAGGCCATGGGACACACTGCAGCCTGACCTGCTCCTTTGCATACAGCAACTGCTTGAGCCATGACAGAGGCAGCTGGGGTTCAGCCCTGATCCCCACCAGCCTACCTCCTTGACTAAATAGCCCAGCTCTCCTAGGTTCTCCAGCAGCCCAAGGTGGGAACGAATATCCCACCATGGCCCCTCACCTCTGCGCAACCCTCTCCCCCCCCCCCGCAATCTCCTCAATACCTTCCGGGATGATTGAACCCAAGGCTTACTTCGAGGCCTCCAGTTCTCTGGAAATCTGGAGGCTGCCAACCAGACTTTGGCCTTTGCTTACATTTAAGAATATAAATAAGAGGACAAATGCACAAAAAAGTTAAGAGCCAATTTTCATAGCATGTTAGGAGTTCTAAAGTTATTCCCATTGACAAAACTGCCATTTCTTGGAGAAATTCCTCTAGATTTTTTTCAGAAGAAATACTCTCAGGAGTGAGTGTGTTAACAAAGCTTTACCCACCTCTATGAAGAGGGGCCACCAGTCCCTCCAGGAGCACTGTGTGTCCCTGCGATGGCACCGGCTCAGAGGCTCCTAACTCCTCTGGCATACACTTGCAGCCTTAAACAAGCCAGGTTGCCCCACCCTCCCTGTCGAGCTGTCACTGGTGTTTCAGGGAGTGTTTTCTCTGTACCTGGCCTGATGCTACTGATTGACAGGCCAGACAGGGCCCACAGTGGTTTTCAGGCCCACCTCCAGCAGCCCCTGTGAGGGCTCCGCAGACTTCTTCTCACACTCACATGTTAGCTGTGTGTCTCTCCCCATCTGGAAGGTCCAGGGAGCAGGGAACAGGCTGGCACCACTGCCCCAGGGCATTCCCAGTTTCAAGATGGGGACCCCCAATAGTGTACAACATGGGTTGCAGACGAGGCCTCTGGGTACAGTCTTGTTCACATCTGTGCACCTAAGTGGGTGGCCACTTCAGGAAACTGAGGCTCTTTAATATAAATAAGATCTCCCCCAAGGCAGTTGGGAGTCTGGTCCCAGGGTCTCCAGAGCTTCTGTCTCCCAAATCAAGTTCCGGTCAGAAATGCCCAGTAGCTTCCAGGCACTTTCAGCTCAAAAGAAAACTGTGGAAAGTAGAGGAGTGAGGAACATTGGAGCTCTCCTGGAGGAGAAGAAGTTTCCCCATCTGGGGGGTGAGTTAGGATCAAGTGAACAATTGCCTGATTAATTAATTCCTTCCTTTTTCAATAATTCCATGGTGACTGGCAGGAATTCCACCAGCAGACAGCAGAAGTGAGTGTCATCGCACGCAGGCCCACCACATGCCCTCTCTGAGTGCAGGTCCACATTCTGAATGATAATTTGCCCCTAGAAGGCACAGCCTAGTGGTCCAGACTCCTAGACTCCCAAGTGAGGCAGGGACAAACAGAGGGCGGGCTGCTTGCAGTGGCGGGTGGGGCCAGCTCTGGGTCACCCCCTCCTGAGTATCTGCGCCCAGCTGCTTCATAAGCCCCCGGGTGATTGTAGGGTCTAAGTACCTGAGTGAACTCCAAGGTCCTCAGAAGCACAAAGCCTCAGGTCAGCTGAGAGGGCTGTTATGTTGCCTTTGCGGGTGAATGAATCCTCCCAGAGGGTGGGCCTTGCAGGACCAGGGACGGGGCCAAAAGCAAGTCTCCTGGAAAATGGGAAAATCCACAGGTGAGCCAGATCGAAAAGCTCAGTCCAGAAAACCTGATTTTGTCCAGCTAGGAACAGAGTCTGGAGCCCTTGGGGGACCTCTGGGCCTGGGAAGAAGCCGAGGAGGAGACCTGGATGACCATTCAAGTATGAGAAGCCTCTGGGACACCAACGGAAGCTGAATTCTGCATGAGCAGTGACTGGGAATGCACCTGTGTAAAGCAGTGGGCAGGCCTGGATCTTGGGGATGTGGGTGAGATCCCACTTGTGGTGCTGCCTCCTGGATCTCTCCCCGTGTCTCCGGGCTCACAACTCTTTATGCTGTCCTCTGACTTTTACATGTGAGGATCCCCTTCCCATGCATGACTGAGGGCACATCTGCTACCCACAGAACCCAGGAATCCAAGTCAAGCTAGCTGAAGGGAAGTAAATATAACAAGAGTGCTTAGGAAAATTAACAAGGCCCAAAGGAAGAAGAAAACATCCGAGGACAGACATGCAGAGCGAATTCACTTTTCTTTGAGCTGAATCTGAGTGAGTGATGGACCAAATGGAGCTGAGTCTGAATTAGTGATGGGCCAGATAAAGCTAAGTCTGATTAAGTAATGGGCCAAAAGGAGCTGAGTATGAGTGATGGGAAGCTGAATCCAAGTGAGTGATGGACCAGGCAGAGCTGAGTCCCAGTGAGTGATGGACCAGGCAGAGCTGAGTCCCAGTGAGTGATGGACCAGGCAGAGCTGAGTCCCTGTGAGTGATGGAACAAACAGAGCTGAGTCCCTGTGAGTGATGGAACAAACAGAGCTGAGTCCCAGTGAGTGATGGACCAGGCAGAGCTGAGTCCCAGTGAGTGATGGACCAGGCAGAGCTAAGTTTGAGTGAGTGATGGACAAGACAAAGCTGAGTCCAAATGAGTGGTGGACCAAAAGGAGCTGATTCTGGGTGAGTGATGGACCAGATGGAGCGGAGTCTTAGTGAGTGGAGAAACAAACAGAGCTGTGTCTCTGGCAGAGAAGAGTAAGTGATAAGGAAGACAAAAGTTTGTCGCTTATATAAAGAGCAGGAGGTTAACAGCGACATCCAGATCTTAAATATACAGACCGGCCATTTGTGTTATTAGTTAAGAATGGATGCATGAAGACAAATCTTGTCAGACATGATGAGAAAACAAAAAAATGCACTTTAAATATAAGAACACCTATAGCTGCAAGCAAAAGAATGGAAAATGGCACACCTTACATGCATTAACTGAAAGAAAACGGTGTGGCTGCAAGAATATCACAGTAAACTTGAGGCAAGAAGTATTAGGAAAGAAATGGAGGGACATTCCATGATGACAAGGAGCCAATTCAATCTGAAAACACAGCGACCCTATTTCTAAGCTTAAATTATAGAAAGCAGAAGCTAACAGAACTAAAATGACAGACATGGTTTTAACATGTCTCTCTCAGTTACCAAACTTAGTAAGAATACAGAAAATTTGAACAACTTAATTGACCAATTTGACCAAATGGACAAACAAAGCACCCTACATCCAACAAGTGCAGAATACACGCTCTTATCAGGAGCACATGAATACTTACCAAAGTGGCCCATATTCTAAATCACAAAGCAAGTTTTAACAAAGGTGAAAGGATTGAAATCTTTTTTTATCCTCACCTAAAGATATGCTCATTGATTTTATTCTTTTTTAGGAGAGAGGAAGAGAGAGAGAGAGAGAGAGAGAGGGTCATTGATGTGAGAAAGAATCATCCATCGGAGGCTCTCCACACATGCTCCAAATGAGGATCGAATAGGAAACCTAGGCATGTGCTCTGACGGGGAATCAAATCTGCAACCTTTTGTGTGTGTGTGTGTGTGTGTGTGTGTGTGTGTGTGTGTGTATGGGACAACACTCCAACCAAATGAGCCACCCAGCCAGGGTAGGATTGAAATCTTACAGTGCGTGTTCTCTGGCCAGGGTGGGATTATATTATATCTCAGTGATAGAAAGATAGAAAACTCTCCAAATGTTTGGAAATACACTTAAAGTAACCTACATCAAGGAAGAAACCCCAGTAGAAATCAGATAATATTTTGACCTGAATAAGGAAAATTCAACATCTTATAAATGCTGGAATGCACAAAAGTAGTTATCCAAGGGAACTTCGTAGCTTACTGGAAAAGTCACACACTAAAAAATGAGAAACGCTGAAAATCAATGACCTGAGCTTCCAGCTCAAGAAGCTAGGAGAAGAACATCGAAATAAAAGCAAAGAAAGTAGAAAGAAAGAAGCATTTAAAAGTCTGTAAAAGAGAAGACAGAAATACAGTGGAGAAAATCAACAAGACCAGAATCCGATTCTGTGAAAAGAGGAATAAAGTTGGCAAACTTCTAGAAATATTGATCATTAAAAAGAGAGAACACAAAAATTACCAACATGAGGAGTAAAAAGGGAACCATCACCACACAGTCTTATAGACATAAAAAGATAGTAAAAGGACATTATAAACTTATATCGATAAACATGAAATCTTTGATGAAATGGGCAAATTCCTTGAAAACACAATTTACCAAAATGAACACAAAAACAGAAAGTCTGACTAGCCTTATATTTATTAAATAAATTAAATCCAAACTTTAAAAGTTCCACCTAGAAAACTACAGAGCCAGCTGGAGGACTGCAGAGGACACTCCCATAAGCGTCTTGCATATATATATTTTTAGATTTTCCCCCTAGGTGTCTCATTGTTTTTGATGTAAATAGTATTGTCAAGTTAATTTTCATTTTCTAAAACATCTTTTGCAGTGTATAGAAATTGATTTTGTAGCCAGCAACCTTGCTGACCTAACTCTCCTTAATTCTAATAATTTATAAGTCCTTTTGGACATTACATATAGGCGACATCTCACATGCTAAGAACAACTTTGTTCCTTCCTTTCCCGTTCTCACAGCTTTTCTTTCTCTCTGCTCCTGGAAGCAGTGAAGGAGGCATCTGGATGGCTCCTCACCTCCAGGAGACAAGTCCCAGTTTCATCAGCACTGCACTCACTGAGGGGTTGTAGATCCTACTTGCCAGGGCAAGGAAACTTACTTCTGCTCTAAGTTTGCTGAGAGTTTTCCTTCTTGCATGTTTTGTCATGAGTGCATTTATAATTTTCCCAAAGGCTCTTTCTGCCTCTGTTAACACATCACTGAGCTTTCTCCTTTAAGCTGTTGAGGTGATGACTCACAAGCAGCTCTTCTAACATTAAGCCAGCTCCTCAGCCTGGCACCTTCTCTGCACTTTGCAGGGTTCAGCTGGTCCCTTGTGTTTAGGATGCTTCCAGTTGTTGGTGACTAGGCTGGCTTCTGGGCCAGTTGGCAGGCCTGGGGTGGGGGTAGAGGGATACCACTGGTCACCAGTCCAGGGACTTTTGTGGGGCCTCAGTGAGGAGCTGGGTTTGGGGATCTTCGATGACCATGGGTGGGGGCAGGGAACACTACGCAGGCAGGTCACAGGGTATTTCTGGGGAAGGGGTCCCAACCAAGGAATGTCCGGAGGAGTGGCCCATGGCAGGGGTTCCCTTCCAGAATAAGGTCTTGCCTCCAGAAAGGAGGGGGATGTCAATATTCCTTGGAGGAGGGGGCCAGGCCTGGAGAGTGGGGATCCCACCAAGGGGTGTGGTGGGGTTGGCAGGATATCACAAGGGACAGGAGGTGGGAGCAGGGAGTGATCAAAGTAGTTGGGGGAGAGGCTTCTGTGGGAGCTCAGTGCAGCCAAGGAGTCCTTATTGCAGAAGGTCCCCCATGTCGCCAAGGGTAGAGGGGTTGCCAAGCCAAGGGCATAAGGCTCAAGGCAGGCCCAAGATCCTTGGGACCTCAACCCCACCCCAGACTGCCACACCCACCTGCTGCCAAGCCACAGGCCAGCAGGGCAGTGGGAGAATATAGAGTGTGACTGCAATCCCAGTCCTGTGGCCACAGCCGGGCAACCCCAGAGCCTGGAGACACTATAGCCAAGATGGCAACGTTGGAACTTCTGCTTGGCCTGAGACCTTGCTGCCCTGGACTCCCCCCACCTGCACACTGGTCACTGGCTGTGGGCTGGAAAGGCTCCAGACTCACCTGAGGCCTCAGGGCCACCACAGGCCGACTACAGAAGAGCCCGTGCTCACAATTTGTTCTGAAAAATGCAGCTGTATTACAGTAATCAAATAAAGAAGAACAACACCCAGAATGGTGGTCTGCTCCCAGAGGGGCCTGGACTCTAGGTAGGACCTGGGCATGGCAGGCACTCAGCTGGTGCTTTAAGAGTGCCATTTAAGTTACATTAAAACTTAACTTTCATCTCTTGTGTATTGTCAGCAAAAGCATAAATAGATTCTAAACCTTTGTCTCTATTCATGAGATGTTTCTCACAATAAGCAGAAATTACTACGATGGACTAGATGTGATGTTTTCACTTCCATTTTCTTAATTTTGAAGTTCAGATGCTCATGGCAGATTGCAGTTCTTTTGGGACTGGTTATTTGCATTACTTTAACATTTCTGAGTCGGTCATGTGGTCATGGCGTCTCACATATGCTATGGACTAAATGTTTGTCACTATGTTGAAGCCGGAGCACCCACTGTGGCTGTATTTGGCAGTGGGGCCTTTGGGAGGTAATTAAGGTTAAGTGAGTTCATAACGTTGGGGCCTTAATCCAATAGGGTCTGTGCCCTTACAAGAAGAGGAAGAGAGATCTCCCTCCCTCTCTCTCCTCATACTTGCACCCCGAGGAAAGGCCACATGAGGATATAGTGGTTGTCACCAGGCAGGAAGGGGCTCTTTGCAGAACCAGAACCTGCTTGGAAACTTAATACCAAACTAAGACAACATGTGTGTGGGCAAACCCGCAGGTGATCCTCACCACTGGGGAGGGTGCAGTGGGGCAGCTCTGCAATGCTGCTCAGGCCTGCCTGATGGCGGTGCTGAGTAGGGCAGTTATCAGATAATCATACACCCACCAGGCCCTGAGGACACCTCCCAACACACACACACACACACACACACACACAGGCCTCTGGCTACATTTGGCCACATGGCCATTTGGATTGTGCACCGCCGTTCATAATGGTAGCCCTGGAGTGGTGAAATGCTGTAGCCCTGCTTAAAACCACAGCCCAGTTATAGGAAAAGAGGTCATGAGGGCTGATCACCTACCACATGGCTCCTGTCCTTTTGGGGGGTGGGCACTGTGGAGAAGTGGGCCAGTAGGTGGGTGGTGTATTGGAGTAATGGAGCAGTACACACTCCCCACCCCCTTAAACTGACTTCTGCTTGTAAGGAAGGCTGGTATTCTCGCCAATGCACCATTGCCCTGGAGCCTTCCAGCAACCTGAAGTACAAATGCATTCATCCTATACTTGCCCGCAGATCTTGCAAACAGCCTGCTTCTCACCAGACCTTGCCTGCCCTGCATGGTCACACCGTGCTCCAACTGTGCCACTGCAGGGGCTTGCTTCCTTTCAATTCTCCCTTGTCCTTGGGCAACCTGTAGCCACCTCTGCAGCACACTGTCCAGTGGCCAATAACTAGAATAAATCTTCACTCTGAATCCTCATGTGTGCACGATAATGCTCTGCTCCTCTGCCCTTTGAACTGCCCCCTGGGTCTCAGAAGTGGCCTCTCCCAGGAGAAATACTGTGAGCTCTTAGGACAGGCTCCAGTAAAAAACCCCAAGGGTGGCATGACCCTTGGGTGACTGGGCATCATAGTACATGCCGTTCTAGTGGGCATTTCGCCTTCCTGTGGAATGCAAAGGCACCATCTTCAAAGAGGACCCCTTGTAAAGGCTTCACCCAAGAACCATGAAAAAGGAACAGGGAGGGTGTCTGAGTTGCAAATAATCTAATCATGTCCAGCTGGCTCTACCTCTGGGACAGGAAGCCAAAAATAAAGCTAGGGACAGAAGCAAGTACAGCATGGATAGCTTTGAGCTGGGAGTGACCACCATCCACCATGGCCCACCAAGCAGAGCCACCCTGGCAGCCAGCAGTCACATACTCCTACAGACCCTGTGCCCAGCTCAGTCCAGCTCCTCCCCCATGATCACAACAACCCTTGAGGCTGGCCTTCTTCCCCCACCAAGAATCCCTGGGCTACCACAGAGGCCCTTACAACTGGCAAGTCCTCCCAGGACCCCCAGTGAAGACTGCAGCATCCTCCCAGTGGTCGCCCAGCTTCACTTTCCATTCAGCACCCAGCCATCCAGCCAAGTAAGCATGATTTGAATTCACTCTCTCTCCACTACACGACTGATAGACACCTCTCACCATAAGAAACTAGGGGAGAATTCAAGGAATGAAGTCATCCAGCTCAGCACTGCCCTCCCCAACCCCTGAGACACTGACATATGCTCAGATATTAGAAGATATGTCCACCTGCCTTCTCACCTACCTGTCCATCCACCTAACCAACGTCTCATAAGTGCTCCTGTGTGCCAGGCACCATTTCAGGCACTAGGGATGCAGCCAGTGAGCCTGGAGGGCTTTGTGCAGCCCCTCACTCAGGGAACAGATGTTTCCATGGAGAGGGGAGACAGTCAACAGGCAAACAGAGCAGATAGCGTGTCAGAAGCCCAGAAGGCATGGAGGAACTCAAGTGGGGAAGGGGGCAACGGGAGCTGAGAGATCAGCGGATGGAACAAAGAGGTGACATTGGAGCAAAGACCTTAGGCAGCCAAGGGAGTCTGGGAGCAGAGGTCCCCAGAAAGGGGGAGCATCTGGCAGAGGGAGGCTTGGAGGAGGGAGGGTCCAACAGGAGGGCCAGACCAGGCAGATGAAGGAGAAGCCTTTGCAGAAGCGGGTAGTGGCCAGAGGTGATGAGCAGTGGCTGGTTCCGGTTGTATTTTGCAAGTAGAGCAGACAGGTTTTCTGAGATGGAAACAGCAGGAGTTGAAGAAGTCAGGTATGCCTCCTAGGTTTGGGCCTGAACAGAAGACAAAGCTGCCCCGCTAAGGCTGCAGGGTGGGTTTAGGGAGGAAATGTGAGGTGCGTTTGCATGGTGGAGTCTGAGATGTCCAGGTGAGCAGTCTGCAGATGCGGTGCAAGCAGAAGGGGATTGAGGACAGACCCGTTCCCCCCGCCCCCCCCCCCCCCCCCCCCCAGCCACCATGTCAATCCGAAGCCCACCCTGCGGTAAAAAGGGCATTTCAGGTCTGGGCGGCGAGGTAGGGGTCCCTCACAGACGGAACAGGGACCATGCTTGAGGAAGGGCAGCGACTTGGATTGTGCATCACCTGAGGTTGAGGAGGAGTCGGCCCTGGTTCCTGACAAGTTGTTGGATCCTGTGATGAAATGCAGGTTCATGTGAAAGGCAGCACGAGACTGGCGGCCTGACCCCCTCCTGGGTCCTGGGGCCTCTAGCGGGGTCTGCACAGCCCCAGGTCCTGCGTTTGTGGAGAAGGAGGGGCTTGAGGCTAGTATGCCCGCGGGCGGCCCCAGGCAACTCCGGAGCTGAGCAAAAGCCCCCGAGGGGCGCCTGAGGCACCGAGCAGCAGAGCCCTTAGGGACCTCCAGCCCTCAGGGCTGCCCTCGGTCCTCAAGGGAGGAGGTCCTCCATCACCCTGCGACCTGCAGCCCAGGGCTCCAGGAGAGGGCGGGAGTAGGGAGCGCGCAGAGCTGAGAGTGTGCAGGTCAGTGAGCCAGGGAGACCAAGGGGACCCGGCGCGCGGAGGTGGGAAGGTGAAGTCTAGGGGCCGGTCCGGCCGGGGTGGGCGTGCCGAGAACGCGCAACCCGTGTACTAGCTGGCTTGTGCGCAGCGGGGGCGGGAAGGCCCCGCCCCGGGGAGGGAGGGGGCCACTGGATTAAAGGCCACCCCAGCGGGCGGGGACCAGGACAGCAGCCCACACCCGGAGCGCTCTCTGCTCTGCGCCGCCCAACGCGCGTCCTGCCGGCCGGCCGTCCTGTCACTGGCCCCAGCGCAGCGTGTCCTGCAGAGCGCAGCCGGACTCACACGACATGAGCGTCCCAACAGGGCACTGAGCGGTGGGGACGATGTTGCGGCGCGAGGTCCCAGGGCCCAGTTGGAGGCTTCTGCTAGCGTTCCTGCTGGTGCTGGGCGAGCTGCCACAGGCGCAGGGCATCGAGGAGAACCCTGAAAGCGAGCTCAAAGAAACCCATGGCTTCCAAGTGGTCACCTTCAAATGGCACCACGTTCAGGACCCATACATCATCGCGCTCTGGATCCTCGTGGCCAGCGTGGCCAAGATCGGTAAGCGACCCCGCACTCAGAGGGTTTTGGGGTTCTGGCCCCGCCACGACTTTCCCTCCACCAACCCCGCCTGCGCTCCAGGGGACAGGACTAGGCGCCAGCTTTCCTCCGGGTCTGTGCTGGGTCCACAGTCTTCCCTGTGGAAGGGGCACGTCCAGCGTCAGTTGCCCCGCGGTCCCATCCGAGGGCACTGCGCCCAACCCCAGGGAGTCAGCCCTTGGGTCAGGCAGGGCGAGGCTCAGACGCCCCCCCCCCCAGCCTGGCGGGGCCCAGAGCTCCGTGCTGGTCCCTGAGAGAGTCCCCGGATTGCCTTGGGGTGCAGTTTGGGAAGCCCACGCGCTCCGCTCCGGATCCCCGGTCCCGCGTTTGGGCTCCAGTCCGCCCATCCAGGCCTGCGGTACAGCGCGTCGCTCCGCTCTAGTGCTCCTGTGCCAGGTTTTCTGTCTGTCGGGCTTACGGGCCTTTTTAATGCCCTGAGAGAGGGAATGTCCTTGCTGTCAAGCACTGAAGTGATACTTTGTTCCCAGAGCAGAAGGGAAAGGGTGTCACTCAAAATTAAACCCAGTAAAATCCTATTTATAGGAGCATTTTTTCCATTGTTTCTCTTTTTAAAATCCCTTTCTGTCAGATTTCTCTTCTCTTAACTTGCTCCAGTGAGCCAGCAAGGTGGGATTGCCCTAACTCTGCGGCAAGGTGATGGGGGAGGTCAGCTTCCCTACGACCTTATGAGTACTAAAGTTTCTTAGTGTTGGTCAGCACCAGGCAGGATCTTAGTTGAGGTGGTGGAGGTGTAATGGCATTTGTAACTTACTGGGGGCAGCCTGAGGAAGGGCCCACTGAGAGCAAGGTCTAAGGACATCCCCCACTTTTGCCCTCCAAGGAACTGTAGGTGGCAGGGACAGATCACCTATGGTTTTGGGATGGGGAAGGGCAAGGCAAAAGGAAGAGGGCCCCTTCTGGGGCTTTGGGGGGCACTGTTGTCCTCTACATGACGGGAAGGACAGGTTTGGGGCAAGACCCTAGAGGGCTTTGGACCTGGGGTTCGGGGGTACCTGACAGAGGCTGGCTGCAGCTTGCTTTCCCTTCACTTCCTGCTTATGCCAGTGGCCTCCCTTGAAGTCCCTCTCATTTCTGCTTTGTCTTTCTTAGAAGCTCTCTGAATCCCCCTGCCTCCTCCCTCCTTTTTCCTGGCATATGTGTAGCCCCTTGGTCCTGCCTGCCTGGTCACCTCGCTTACTTTGTCCCCCACAGGGCTTTCCAGTGGGGGTTGTGATGTCAGGAGTGAAATGTGAGCACCAAGAGGGGGTCTCATATGCTATGTCTCTGCCAGACGCCTCTGCCATGGGGAGACCACTGACACTGGCCGTGTCCAATGTGATATAACTGGGCAGGTCCAGCCTCATCCTGAGGCTTTGGGCACACCCAGCCCTGACACTCATGCTGCTCACCTAAGAACTGACCTGTTTCTGGGGCAGAATTGTGGGGAGCGTCTCTTCCTCTGCAACCTTCTCTACTCTCTGAAGCCATCATAAGGATGATGACTTGTGCAGGATGGGCCCAAGACACTCTGGGAAGGGCAGCACCTCTGTTGTGTAATCAAATGTGCATTTTCTGTCCAGCCTCAGTGTCTACACAGGTGTGGAGCCTGGCATATGAGAGTCCAGTGACATCCATCAGGGCGCCAGCTGCTCAGCCTTGAGTGGGTGTGGGGCCACTGGGAGGGCAGCACTGACCCAAGTATTTGTCTAGCCCAGATTTTGTTACTCACCCAGGAAGATCCATGGCTTGCAGGTCTCTGAGCACTCGAACTGTCCAAAGAGGGCCTTTTCCCAGGTGGGGGCCACCCACTCCAGCAGCTCCAGCTTCGTCTCCTGGGCAGGGCAGAATGTGTTTTCCTCCTGGCACTCACCATTTAAAAAGGCTCACCTTAACAGCACCACACCCTCTATGTTGTAATCCTGGGAGGCTGGAGGTGGGGGCTCTCGGGACAACATGAAGAGGACCCCAGGGAGAAGACCCATGGGGCTGACCAAGTGCCTCCTGGAGTGCCCCCTGGCCCTGGGTCAGGCCTTGTCCTGTCCCTGCCTACACAGTTCTGTGTCTGGAGGCTCCCACTATGACGGCACCGGGGCCTTGCCTGTGAATAGGCAGCACTGCAGACACTCAGTCTCCCCGTCTTAACACATAAGCTGGGACTCTAACCATACCCAGCCCTCTCACCACTTTGTTCACTCCCTGTTCCTCCTTGTGGCCCCCACCCATAATCCTGTCCCTTGGAATCCCCGGCACTGACCCTGCCCAGCTCCCCAAGGCCCTCTTCGTGGCTCAGCATGGGCCTCACATAACCTCTCCTCTTTCCCCTACCCTCTGGAATCCCACCCCTTACTGCCTTGTCCTGTCTCCATCATCTGAGGCTGCTCCTTCTCCATCCACCTTGAGGCCCTGCCCCTGGACCTGGGCACAAGCCCTCCCCCCTGTCCACTCTCCCTGCACTGCCCACACTCAGCACCTCCAGGTACTGTCTTGGTGCCAGGGAAGCCTTCATCTCCAGCCCAGGGTTCCCTGAAAGTATGGCTGGTTATCAGGCATCTCTGCACAGAAATCTCCCCACACCTCAGATGGACCCCCATGTCCCCACTTAGCCCTCCAGGCTCAAAACCAAAGCTTAGCAAATGATCTGGACCCACCATTCACACTTAGCTGCACAAACCAGGAGTCACCTCAAACCAGTCGCCTCATCTCAATGGTCCCGACTCACTGCAGACCAGACCAGACTGTGCTCCACACCCTCCAAGGCTCAGGTCCCACCCCCCACAATTCACTGTGCTCTCTGCTGTGAAAAACCAGAGCTATGACCTAGTTTCTGCTGGACTAAGCCAGGGACTTTCTACTGCCCAGCCCACCTCCCTGCTCAGCCCTCTGTATTTGGGTCCCCCTGCCCACCCCTCCCCACCCTCCCCTCCCCAAGAACTCTGGACTTAACACTTAGGTCCTGACTCAGGGACCAGGCCCCCTCAGACATCTCCCTCCCTGTGAAGCCAACCCTAGTGCCCATCGTTCAAACCCCTAAAGACCACTCACACCCATGCCTTCACCTGACTGGGTCTGGAGGCCTCATGGCCGTGGGTCCAGCCTGTGCACAGATGAGAGACGTGTTGGGATCACAGTGCACTTCCTCCTGCCCCACAGTCCAGGGTTCACACTTGTTAAGCTACTTGGCCCCTTTCATCATTTAAAATGATCAGGGATCATCCAGACTATTTGAGTCTCAAGTTACAGGAACAGAAAAGCTGGGTTGATACTGATTTCCAAACACCTTGTGTTGGAGAGGTCAGACATTTTCCAGCCATTTGTAACCTTGTTGAGGAAACAAGGTGCAGGGGACCCTGAGACAGAGGCAATAACTCATCTGCATCTTTCAAGGCAACTTCTCTGCTCAGCAGTTAGGGACAGAGAATTGTGGAAAGCAGGGTCATAGCACTATCTTGGTGGCCCGGGCCTGGGTTTTGCCACTTTGCAAGGTGGGGAGCAGGTGTGGCTACTGTGTCCACAGATGCCTGAGACCCTGTGTCTGCAAGCACCCCACATGTTTACAATTGGGTGTGTTATTGCATCTTTAGGAAATTCAAGGGAGAAGGGGGCCATTGAGGCCAGGGAGCCATCCACAACTCAGGGCCAGGTGGAAAGTGAGGTTGAATACCCTTATGCAGTGGGACAGTATCTGCACTTGGTGGGGAACTTCCTCTAGGCCAGCCTGGCCGTGTGCTTCTCTGGGGGCTCCTGAGTCTGCAGCCGCCCACACCAGGGTCACTTTGAACTTTGGACCAGGCCAGGCTTTCTCTCTCTAATAGTGGTCTCAGTCCTTAGCCCTCCTCTGGCTGTGTGACATCTGTCTAGACCCCCTGCCTAATGGTGGATTTCTCTGAGGTACAACTGTCAGGCACTGGGCGTCTGCCCTGAACTATGTTCCAGGCTGTGGGGGAAGCCCTGGGGTGGTGTTTACCTCCTGGGGCTAATTTTACATGCTCCGGTTTAGACCAGGAGCCCCTGACGCTGCACCTGACCCCTGTCCCCCTCTTTCCTGTGGGCTCCTGAGCACCCTCCACCATGCTCTCCTCCCTGCACCCGCTGAATTTCCCTTGCTCCCCTGGAGTGAAGATCTGGAAGATAAGGATGGCCTAGAAGGGTAGAGCGACGAGCAGGAGCTCCCAGTGGACCCCATCCTCCCAAGAGTAGACAAAGTCAGTGGGCCCTAGTGGACCCCAGTCCTGACAGGACAGATGAAGTCAGTGGGCCTGGAGTGAAGACCCCTTATCCAAGGCCTGGAACCAAGGACTCTCCCAAGAGTCTTCTAGGAGGGAGAGTTCCATGCTGAAGGTGTAAAGTCTCCTTATTCAGGACCGGCCCATGGGAGAATTAGCCCCCGGCTATAAAACAATCCCTGGGCATTTGGAGCTAAGGTATTTTGCTGGGATAATCTGAGGAAGGGGGCAAAGGTCGGGAAGTGCGATAGCACCCAGTCCTGCTTGCTCCATAGAGGGGACTCCCCAGGGAGCCTTCCACCTGGGCCAGCTTCTAGTAAGAGTCCCAGAGAGAATCATTATCTGTTCCCAGGACTCCAGGTCCTTCTTCAGAGCCTGGGCCTGGGTCAGCCTCGGCTCACACAGGCTCTGTGAACACAGGACTTTGGTGAAACTTATCTCTGGGCTCCCTGATCTGGCCTTTAATAAGCCTCACATTTTATTTCTTCACAGACATGTCAGGCCCACTCCCCCCCTCCTCCCCCCCCCCCCGCTCTGGCCCCCCGCTCTGGCCCAGTAAACCCTTCACCATGTGCTCCCCAGGAGCCAGGGAGTGTTTAAAGTTGGGTTTCCCAGCCACACATCTTCTCCCCAGTGTCTCCCCACTTCCTTTTGGCTACAAGTTTTACCAAGAGCTGTGCACCCACGAAGGGCTTGGGGCTGCTCAGTGGCTGATGAAGGAGACCAGCCAACATCAGTGCTGGCCAGGGTCAGGGCTGGCCAAGGTCAGGGCCAGCTCTCCTCAGCTCCTCTACCTGCCCTACGCTGGCAGATGCTCTGAGTTTCTCTTAGAGAAGGGTCTTCTCTGCCTCTGTCCCTGCTGGGTGCTAGGACAGACCTACTACCAGGAACACGGTGCCCACAGCTCTGAGTCTGGCAGCTGGCAACTCTCTGGTGTTGAGTCTCAGATGCCAGCCTTGGGGTGCTGAGTACTGAGGTGCTGGATCTCAAGTACCAGGTGTTAGGGCACCAGGCCTCAGGGACCCTGTCTTGGGGTACCATGTGTTAGGGTGCCAGGTGTTGGGTGGGGAGTCTAAGCAGAGCCTACTTCCCCACCCCTCAGCACTGGAGCCCAGAGTGGGTGGTTTCCTGCTTGAGCCATGCTGGGCACAGTGGGGTCCCTGTCACCTGCACCCAGTAAAGCTTCAAGGCGTCTGGGTGTTTTCCTAGTATGAGGGTCTGAGCTGTCTGAGGTTTGCTCAACGGGGGCAGATCTTTGCCCCCCACCTCTGCCTGTACCTTGCTCACATCCTGCCCCTACCCTCTGATCTCCAGCCCTTCTTCCTGACCTGACCTCATGCACTTATTTCCAGCCCTTCTCTATCTCTTCATATCTTTGTTTTCTATCTCCTCCTGTCTCTGTTCAGAGCTGAGGAGAGAGCAGCACTAGTGAGTCCTGGTGCTCGCAGTGCCCCTTCTCACCCAGCCCTGCCTGCAGAGTCCATCAGACTCTGGAGTGATGAGCTTAGTGGGGCATGTGGGTTGGGGGTGGGTGAGTTTGTGGCAGCCTCTCATCCATACTGCTGCTGTGCAGTGGCTTTTCTTGGCTTCACCCGAAGCCCAGACTCCACATCCATACCTCTAGACACACACACACACACACACACACACACACACACACACACACACACACACACACCCCTATTCAGGCAGGTCACCAGGGCGCTGAGCCCCACCTACCCAGAATTTCTCTTGCCCCACTTCTGAGCTCAGAACCCTCCAGCCCTCCAACCCTAGAGCTCCCAAGGATGCTTCCACAACCAGGTCAGTGCTGCAAAGTTAGGGACTGTGTCTTTCTCTTCCTGCTGTGTCCCCAAAACCTGAAGCTCGGAGTCCTACCGGTCTCCAGCAGTGCTCCTGAAGATCTGCTTGTGCAGAGGTGATGGATGAGTGAATGAATGAATGCACTGACGAATGTCAGCTTCTAACCTGTCTTTGAGCTTCCTACAAACCATCCAGATGCTGGGTCTGGGAAGCCGCTCCCTAAGCTCCTCAGCTGAATTTCCCCCCCAAATTGCCACACAGCCTCCGGTGAGCTTAGCGGCACACCCTATGACAAGTGGCGCCAGCATTTGCTCAGAGCACTGAAGGCGTGTTGGGGTTCAGGGTGGGGAGCACCATCACCCCACACAGAGCTAGCCTGGGTGGGCCAGGTCTCCAGGAGACAGCATGCTCGCCTATGCGTGTTTAAAGTGCCCTCCACCACAAGCTGAAATCTGCTGCCCTGTTCACCGCCATCCGACCTTCTGGAACAAGACAGGATGAATCCAACCAGGCCCTGACATGCTGGCCTCCAGAGACACAGACACCTGCACAGGTCCTGGCTCATGCACCCTCCTGGGACAGAGCCTAGAAATTGGGTCCCAGGCAAGTCTATATCCTCAGCACTGTGATGACTATTTTGGGCTTGAACAGTTTGATTTATTAATATAATCCAAAATGTTTGATGTTTTTAGCCACAGTTCTGGGCACTAGATGAGCACTCACCAGTGTAATAGTCATTTAACAAATGTTAGTGCTGCCATGTTCCTGGCACTGCTATAGGCCAGGAGGAGGTCACTTTAAACAAAACAGACCTAAACCTCAGAGGGAAGCATTTGTACAGGGACAGACAATGCAGTCATGCCACAGGATATGCATTAAATGCAATAGTGAATAAATGACAGGAGGAGTGAGCCCTTGGGTGAGAGGAAAAGCATTTTCAGGGGTGGAACAGCCAGTGCAAAGGCACTGTGATGGGCATGTGTGGGTGTGTCTGAGGAGCAGCTGGGAGAGCCACCAGTGGAAGGGTGGGAGGTGAGGTCAGAGGGGCCAGGGAAGTGGAGCCATGAGGGCTTCTGAATTGAGACGAACTTGACCCCACTGGGAGGAACAAGACACCAGGGAGGGATGAGGCCCTCAGACCCATCACTCCATAAGCTGAGCTGCCCCAAGGTGATTTGTAATGTGGCAAAACTCCTCTGATTTCATAAGATTCTTCCTCAAAACATGTTCGGAATAAACAAGTCAGAAAACCAGTGTGTATGTGTGCTAGAGTCTAATTAGAGATGCAGGCTCTTCTCTCTGGAGCTGCTGACAGCCTTGGTGAGACAAGGCTTCTGAGAGCTGAAGGGCCTGCCAGGCTGTTGTTTGGGCCTCTGTGCTTCCAGCATCCCAGGAGGGTGGAGGCCTGGAAGGTAAAGAGGGTGCATGGGGTCTGGCTCTATTAGACATGAACCACATGCAGGGTTGGTGTCTACACACAATGACCACTGACAGCATCAGGGCTGTGGGTCCCCGTGGTGAAGTCCGGGACAGCACCTGAGTGTGGTGAGCCCTGAGGTGGCCATTCTTCAGGTCATGCAAGGCACCTCAGCTGGGCCCGACGTCCTTCCTTGGAGCTGGCTGTGTCTCAAGTCCATATCTATAACCCAAGTGTTCATTCAGGTCTAGAAAGAGATGAGAGCCCCATAGTTGACTAGGTGAGGGGTCAGAGTCCAGGCGGAGGGGTCAGATGGTGGCCAGATGCAGGCTTCCCATATAGGGGGCAGTCAAGACGGGCCTCAGAGGAAGAGAGGGGGCTGGGCTGAGCAAGAGAGGCTGAGGGGAAAATGCTCAGGCAGCAACACCAGTCCAGGGGGCCAGGGCCATTTGGGCTGAAGTGGTGGATGGTTCGGTCCTGAAAGAGGAGATGGGGGATGGGGAGGGGTTGAGCCCTAGGTATCTCCCACCATAGAATTCTCTGCTTCAGGCACAGACAGGGCCCCTGCAGACATACTAGTGTCAGCTCCAGGAAGATAGCTTGTGAACCATCCCAGCCCCAACCTCCAGCTTCTGGGGGCAGAGGTAAATTAGCTCCTTTCAGGGCCAAACCAGTGCTCAGAGGGAAGGAGCAGGGCTGCTGGGGGAGGGTCAGACTCTGTTTCTTCCCTTCCATGAATTTACCACCTGCTGAGCTGTCATGCCAAAGTCCAACCTGGTTTGAGTTCTCAGCTGGAAAAAGGTTTCTTGCAAAGGCAGGATGGGAAAGCTGGAAATGCTGGTTTCTAACAGCTTTTGGAACAATGCAAAGGGTGGAAACCACCAGCTCATGGGGGCTCTATTTCTTCTTGGATTTAGCTAGCCTTAGTTTTGGGGTGCAATAAGCACAGTGCTGCAGCCTCCCCCTCGTGCTTCCCCTTAAAACTTGACCCCCATGTGCTAGGCACTCAGCACAGTTCACCCTCACCCCCACTGCTTGCTAGCTAGACATGAAAGTGAATGGGGCAGGGCCACTGGGGAGGCCCATGTCTGTGCATTTCCATGGGCATGTCCATGTGTGGTTGTGCATGTTCATGCACATGTGCGTGTCTGCGCTGGTTCCCCTGAGGTTGAGGGTTTCAGCCTGTGGCATTGAGATCTATTCCGCATATGGCCATGGATGCTGGGCCTGGGTTTGAATCCTGGTTCTGTCATTGCCCCAGGCTCCTCAGTGACCTCTGTGGCACCAACAGACCCTTCCTATAAAGGGTCAGTAAGAAGTGGGTGAAATTCAGGCCAGGACAGATGGTGGCAGACGCTATCCAATTAACTCTCACGATATTTTCACCCCACACACCCATCTAATGGAGTGTTGGCATGATGGCTTTGAACCTTGGACACAGGGTCACCAGGGAGGCTCCTGGGACCCACCCCAATGGGAAAAAGTGGGCTCCCAGGGAAATGGCTAGGGAAAACCCTGGGGGTGCGGGAAGAGGCTGAAGCCACTCTTTGGCTATCCCTTGGCTGCACCTGTTGGAGGCTTGGCCCAATGAAAGTGTGTCATGGGGTCACAGAGGCCTTTCCAGTTTGAGAAGTCGCCAGGCACCCCCAGTCCCAAGGCAGGGCCCCAGAGCAGGCCTGGGAACAGGCATGGTCAATACCAATGCTCCAGAGGGCTTTCAGTCTCCTGCCTCTTCCCAAAGGCCAACTCAGAGGCCAGACTGCCTGAAGGAGATGTCATCCCTGTGCGGTGACAGCAATAACTTAATAACTGAGCAGCAAGTGCATATTGTAAAGCAAAACCACACTTTGCATGTGGAATTGCCGCACATTTCCATGTCCTGCTCCTTCAGCCAAGAATCTGGATGAGGGATCAGCTGTCCCTGTCACCTGGGGCAGCAGCTGAGAAGCCCGGTGAGACCAGTGGTGCTCAGCCTGTTCAGTACCCTGGGGGTTGCTCCAGCCATCTTAAATTAGAGCTCCTGGGGTGAGGCTGGGGCCAGGACCCCAGCACATGGGTCTCCTGGAGGGGAGCAGGAAAGAAGAGGCTGTTCACTGTCCCTAAGCAGACACCCCCTGCCTGCAACTTCATGGAATTTGACAATTCTCCAGGGCCTCCCACCCCCTGGCTCCTGCCTGGTCTGTTACTGCCTCTCAGAGGACTCGTGATCGGCCTTGTCCGGGGGCAAGCTGCTGTCCCTTCTGAGCCTCGGCCTCCACAGCAGGGACATAGCCAGTAATGGCATCTCTCTCAGATGTGGCTGTGAGGGTAGACTCGGGCAGGTGAATGAGTGCATGGAAAGTGAAAAGTGCCTAGTGGACTTTCTGTGGACATTGTAATTACCCTGCATAGTGCCCAGCACATAATAAGAGATCAACAAACAACAGTTGAATAAAAATGAAAATGCCAAGACAGTCACACAATAGCTCAGGCACCTATATCTGAGCCACTGAGCTGTGGCTCTCACAGCACCCAGCAAGGGCAGGGGCCAGTGTCCTTTGATGCTGGTTAAGGAAGGGACACAGCCGTCCCACCCCCACATACCTATTACCTGCAGCCTCTTGGTCTCACCTGTCCTTGAGTTGGGAATGATTTTGTGGTCCCATCCTGGTGGGTGCTGGCTTCCACTCACTGAGTCCCCAGCTACAAGGTTACTTCATGGAGCTGGTCAGGCTTGTGAGGAGGGGACCACCCAGTGACGGTGTTGGCCCCACACAGGTGCACCTCACCCCACACCGCTAATTTACCTCTTCTGCCACTATATGTCAGTGCTGGGGTTGGATGGAGATCTCCAGCACAGTGTGGCTGAGATTTGTAGGGTCATCGTGACTGCCATTTAAAAATATAACTAGTGAACAGAGCACGGGTCAGGGGTCAGGGGTGGAATGGGGCCTCTGCTAAGTGTGTGGCATATCATATATAATCCTCACTTGTGCTTGTGGCCTGTGGCTAACACAGAACCAAGTAAAATTTCTCAGGTAGACCTGATGTGGCATAGTGGTGTTTGCTCCCAGGAGAGGAGCAGGAAGGATGCCGCTGCCCTGGAAGCTCTGTCCTTGGTGGAGACCTGGCCCTGACCCCTGACCCATGTCTCTGGTGGCCACCATCAGGGGAGAGGTGCTGAGGGCAGGCAGCCCTCGAGTTGAGAGGGTCCATCATACCAGCCCAGCCACCTGCAAGAGCCTGAGGGGCCATGCTTAGCTGTTTTCAGCTTAAGTCCATGCTATGGGGCCTCAGTGCCTGACTATTAGTAGTTAAACAAGACACCCCCCGGGAAGGTTCTCCTGCTTCATAATGTGCCCCCTGGGGTAGCACCCTGTGCCTCCATCAAGGGGAGCAGGGAAGGGTCTGTGCTCCCCGAGCAGCCTGGCCCAGAGCCCACCCTCCTGCCATGAGTGCCACTTGGGCAGCCCATGGCTGGGCCCAGGAAGGATGCCTGTGTGCGCCACGGTGAAGGTGCGTGCATGCTGTGGTGGGGGCATGTGTAGGCCATGGTGAGGGCATGTGGGGTGGAAGATCCCTCTTTCCTGTTGCCCTGGCCAAAAAATTAAAACTAAAGGAAATAAACGACAGCTTTCCCCCTGTGCTTTCATCAGGCTTGGAGAGGAAGTACTCAGTGCACGTTCCTTGTGGGGATCTGATTTTCATCTTTACAACAGCCCAGAAATGTCTAGACTATTATTTTACAATGAGGAAACCAAATCTAAAAGAGATAAAATACTAATAATAACTTGTAGTAAGTGGCAAGACAGGTCCCTCCTACAGAAAGCTGTCCAATGTGCAGGAATGTGACTCTGACCACCCCCACTCCACCCCTGCCATAGGTGTGGCTCCATGAGGGCCCCTGCACTGGGGATGGGGGTGGGGGTGGGGGGGCAGCTCCCAGCCAGGCCATTCAGCAAGGCCTGCCCTTGGCCCCTGTCTCTCCTGCATTTGGGGCACACAGTGGGATGTGGGGACATAAAAGCTGCCCCCATGAGTGTGTTCTGGCTCTGTGTTTGCCTCCAGAAGCTTTTGCTTGCATTTGCCTCAGTTGAGCTTTCTAGAGACTCAGTGCCTGTGCAGGACCTCTGGTCTGGTGGTGTCTCGTGGTCCTCTCACCTTGGGGAGCCCTTTGTCCTCTGGCTGTGTCGCACCAGTATAAAAAATCAATAGTCCCATCAGTTCCTGCTGTCCTGTGGCCTGTGACAAAGTCCTGGCTTCGGTGGATGGTGCTCAGAGCACCCTGATAATAGTACCGTGGGGACACTGTGGCTACGCGAGCAGGCACAGTCTTGTTTATGATGCCATGGGATGTCGTCCACACCTTGTGTTTGCAGGAAGATGTCCATGGAGGAAGTAGCCTTGCTGGGATTTTTTACATGAAACTGTAAAGGTTAATGAGATCCAAATCTCTCCCCTTTAGAGCATCTGTTTGCCAAATCCTTGTAGCCTTTTCGGGGGCCCCTCTCGTCCCCCCAACCCCATGCTAAAGTGTAGTGTCTGCCTCTTTGCTTCAGTGGACTTTACAATGAATTTGAAGGTCAGAGTCAATCTCCAGACCTCCAACCAACCACAACCCCAACTGAGGGCGAGATTTTTCTCCTCTCATGCTTCCGATGATGTAATGAATCTTTTATGTTCTTGAAACTTAAAGCCTTCGCAAAGAACACCCGCCCAAGCAGGCCTCCAGCTTCCTCATTCTGCGAGAGGGAGGCCGCGGCACGCGCTGTCCCTGGTGAAGCTCTAACTACTGAGCAACCCGGCCAGGGCTAATTGTGGTTTTGACTTACATTCCCTGATGATTATTGACATTGCGCATCTTTCCATATATCTGTTGGTCATCTATATGTCTTCTTTGGAGAAGCATCTATTCAGGTTCTCTGCCTCTTTTTTAATTAGATTGTTTAAGTTTTTATCATAATTGAATTCTGTCAAATGTCTGCATTTATTGACATGTGATTTTTATCATTTGCTTTGTTAATAAGGTGTATCATGCTGATCAATTCACTGATCAATGATACCTTGCAGCCCTGGCATAAATTCCGCTTCGTCATAGTCCATGATCCTTTTCATGTACTGTTGAATCTGTTTGCCAATATTCTATTGAGGATTTTTGTCTCTGTGTTCATCAGGGATATTGGCCTGTAATTTTCTTTTTTTTGTAATGTCTTTACCTGGTTTTGGTATCAGGGTAATTCTGTCTTCATTGGATGACTTTGGAAGCGTTCCTTTCTCTTTGATTTTTTTGAAATGGTTTAAGGATAGGTACTAATTCTTCTTTAAAGTTTTGGTAGAATTCATCTGTAAAGCTGTCTGATCCTGGACTTTTACTTGTTGAGAGTTTTTAGATCACTGCTTCAGTTTTATCACTAGCGATCAGTCTGTTTAGATTTTTTTCTTTCTGGTTCAGTCCTGGAAAGTTATATGCTTCTAGAAATGTATTCATTTCTTCTAGATTGTCGAATTGGTTGGCATATAATCATAGTATTCTTTAATGATCTTTTGTATTTCTGTCGTGTCAGTTGTTAACTTCTCTTTTACTTAAGATTTTATTTATCTGGGTGCTCTCTCTTATTCTTGATGACTTTGGCTACAGGTTTGTCAATTTTGTTTATCTTTACAAAGAACCAGCTCTTAATTTCATTGATCTTTTCTATTTTTAAAAAATATTTCCACTTCATGTATTTCTGCTCTGATTTTAATTATTTCCTTCTTTCTGTTGACTCTAGGTTTTGTTTGCTCTTCTTTTTCTAGTTCCTTCAGGTGTAAAGTTAGGATTTGGGGGGGAATTTGTCCTGCTTCTTGAGGTAAGCCTGTAGAACATTAACTTCCTTCTTAGAACTGCTTTTACTTCATACCATAAAATTGGAAAATTGCATTTTCATTTTTGTTTGTCTCAAGGCGGTTTTGATTCCTTGTTTGCTTTCCCTTTTGATCCATTGCTTGCTAGTAGCATGTTGTTTGGCCTCTGTGTATTTGTGTGTTTTTCTAGTTTTCTTCCTGTAGTTGACTTCTAACTTCATGCCATTGTGGTTAGAAAAGATGCCTGATATGATTTTGGTCTCTTTGAATTTACTGAGGCTTGTTCGTGGCCTACTATGTGATCTATCCTGGAAAATGTTCCATGGGCACTTAAAAAATGTATATTCTTCAGTTTTTGAATGAAATGTTCTATAAGTGCCTTTTAAATTGATCTAGTCTAATGTGACATTTCAGACCATCATTTTCTTATTAATATTCTGTCTGGATGATCTGTCCATTGATGTCAGTGGGTTATTACAATCCTTTACTTCTTTACTGTAAATTTCTCCCTTTATGTCTATTAATATTTACTGTATATATTTAGGTGCTTCTCTGTTGGGTGCATAGGTCTTTATGACTGTTATATCTTCTACTTGGATTGACCTCTTTATATTTAGGTAATGTCCTTCTTTGTCTTTTTTTTAACTGTTTGTTTTAAAGTTTTGTCTGATATGAACATTGTTACCCCAGCTTTCTTTTTGCTTCTATTTGCATGGGATATCTTTTTCCATCCCTTCACTTTCAGTCTGCATGTGTCTTTCAATTTGAAGTGAGTATCTTGTAGGCAGCATATAGATGGGTCATGATTTTAAATCCATTCAACCAGTCTATGTCTTTTAATTGGCACATTTAATCCATCTACATTTAAAGTAATTATTATGTATGTACTTATTGCCATTTTGTTCATTGTTTTGGGTTGTTTTTGTAGTTTTGCTTGAGTTTCTTTCTCTTTATTCTTTGAGTATCTTTTGTAGGTTATTTTTGTGGCTACCATGAGGTTTATGTATATCATTCTGTATCTATAGCAGTATATTTTAAACTGATACGCATTTAAGTTTTAATATATTCTGGCTGGAAAGCCAGGTGCATGTGGTAGTAAAAGTACTAGATTTTTGTTCTATGCTTAATGTTTTTAATGTCCTATTTTAGTTCTTTTTGTTTTGTGAACTCCTAACGACTTATTGTAATTTGAGTCGATTCTGGTACTTTTGTCTTTGGACCTTTATAGTAGGTATTTTAATGTCTGATTTACTGTATTTATTAAATATTTAGCTTTACCTGTGAGATTTTTTTCTTTCTCATATTTTCTTATTTCTGATTATGGACTCCCTTTTCTGCTTAAATAATGCCCTTTATCATTTTTTGTAAAGCTGGTAAGGAACTCATTTAGTTTTTGTTTGTCTGGGAAACTCTTTATCTCTCCTTCAATTCTGAATGATAACCTTGCTGGGTAAATTATTCAAGGTTGTAGGTTCCTTTCATGTGATTTCCTTCTAGCCCATAATTGTTGCTTCTGAGAAATCAGCTGATAGTCTTACGTGGTTTCCTTTGTATATAACCAGTCCTTTTTCTCTTGCTTTCTTCAACATTGTCTCTTTATCTTTAACTTTTACCACTTTAATTACAATATGTCTTGGTGTGGGTCTCTTTGGGTTCATCTTGTTTGAAACTTGCTGTGCTTCCTGAGCCTGGATTTCTGATTCTTTCCCAAAGTTAGGAAAGTTTTCAGCCATTTATTTCTTCAAATAAAGTTGCTGTTCCTTTCTTTCATCTCCTTCTGGGATCCCTGTAATGCAAATGTTTGTGTGCTTCATACTATCCAAGAAGTCCCTTAAACTATCTTTGTTTTTTAAAATTCTTTTTCCTTGTTGTTGTTCTGATTGGTTGATTCCACTGGTCTGTCTTCTAGGTTGCCGATTTGTTCTTCTGTTAGAATATTTTTCACTTCAGTTATTATATTCTTCAGCTCTGCTTGGTTCTTTATTATACTTCCTAACTCTTTGTTGAAGTGTTCCATAAGTTCCTTTATTCCACTCTCGATTTTGGTGAGAATCCTTATGACCTTTTCTTTAAATTCTTTATCAGGCAAGTTACTTAACTCCATTTGCTTAAGATTTTTTTCCTGGGGATTTTTCTTGTTCATTCATTTGAGAAATGTTTTTCTGTCTTTTCATTTTGTTTGGCTTTCTAAGTTTGATTATATGAATTTGACAAAATAGCTTTCTCCCAGTCTTAAAAAAGTGGCCTTGTGTAGAAGTGACCTCTGTGTAGGCTGTGTGTGCTGGGTGGTTTTGGCAGACTGATTGTAGACTGACAGGAGCCTACAGAGCCTGGGGCACTGGACTGTTGGGCTGGAGCAGCTCTGGGCAGGGAGGCCAGGTCATGTGGTGACACCTGTTGATCCTGCTTGCTCCCTTTAATCAGAGAAGAAATGGGCTCTGAGCAGTGTGTCTGAGAGTATGCTGTAGTGATCTTGTAGGTAGGTTAAAGCACCTGAGCAGAACTCCCATCCACCCTATCAAGATGGAGAGGGACACTGGCGCCTCCGACCCTGGAGAATTCCTGCAGCTTCCAGAGAGCTTCCACAATTTCTAAGTGTTCTCTATTTGTCTTTTTCTCTCATTTGTTGTTCAAAAGCTGTTCATTCATCAAAATCTATTGTCTCTCAGAAGGAATTTCCCTCTATATACATGTATATTTCAGTGTGTTCATGGGAGGGAGTGAATTCAGTATCCTCTTATGCTGCTGCCATCTTAAACCCCACTATCTAGCCCTTTAGGAAAAATTGACCAACCCCTGTTCTATTACACTGCTAAGGTTTACAATTTGTTTACATATTATACTTTCCTTAATATCTTTAAACATTGCTTTAATAGGTATTTTTAAATCCTTGTCTGCTAACTCCAACATCTTGAGGTCTCCATTGATTTATGGGTCCCACTTTCCTGGTTCATATGTCTAGTGATTTTGGATTGTATCCAGGACATTATTACTGATACATTATAGATGCAATGTATTCTATTAGGTTTTTCTGAGGAACATTGATTTTTGTGTGTGATATTTGTTGTTGCTGCATTGTTGTTTTACCAGAACTGGACTGAAACTCCAAATATGTTTCTGCTGTGATGACAGCAGCTGATATCTCTGCCCAATTATTTTGGCTTCTGTTGGTGCTTGGGCCTGCCTCTCTCGTGTGTAATGCAAGGATCAGCTAGAGATCTGGAAAGAGTTCATACACAGACTCTGGTGTTCTGGCTCTCAGGTTCATCTCTTTCTTGGATTTGTCCCTCACCCTCACTTCTTGGCTGCTGTGCTTACACTGATCTTTGTCCTCTGATTTTTCAATCCAGTAAGACTACAGGTTTCTTTCTGAGTTTTAGCTGCTCTGCATGGCCTGGCTGGGATCTGTTCTCTGGGGGAAAAAGCCATTAAAAAACAAACAGGGAAATCTCTCAGTGCTTTTTCCTTCCTCAAAGCTTAGAGACCACTCTAGTTTCTGCTTTCTTTAGGTATCCCTTCAGTGTAGTAAGTAGTTTCATATGTGTGTGTGTGGTTTTTTTCAGAGTTCATGCTTGTTACTTGAGAGAGAGTTGGTACAATAGGAGCTACTCCACCAATTTCCAACCATAAAGATGTACAGATTTCCCCAACAATTTGAAAATGGAATGTTTCTATGAAAACTTTCTTAAGCCAAAATGGCATAAAGGGGAATCTAGCCAGTGTGGCTCAGTTGATTGAGCATCGTTCCACGCACCAGGAGGTTGCTGGTTCTATTCCTGGCCAGGGCACATGCCCAGGTTATGGGCTTGATCCCCAGTTGGGGGTGTGCGGGACAGCTGATTGATGTTTCTCTCTCATCAATGTTTCTATCTCTCCCTCTCCCTCCCTCTCTCTCTCTAAAAAATCAATAAAAACATTTTTTTAAAATGCCTTAAAGGGGAGAAGCAATTACTATTCATTTATATGGGAAAACATTTTTAGTGTTCCCAGACTAAAAAAAATAAACCTACCAAATCATACCAAATAACACATAAGACCTAAAATAACATTAACACAATAAAAACATTGCCACTCTCCCTACTCTGGGTGCCACTGCCTCCATAATGGCTGCTGCAAAACAAACACTGAATGCTTTTTGTGCTTTTTGCCTTTTTTCATATAAACAAAAAACCTCTTTGAATTTCTTCCAGTTAGCAAAAACAGGTACTAATGTAGGTCTTTCATAAAAGTGAAGTGGCAGAATGCAAACTTTTGAAAAGCAGTAGATACTGTTAGTAATTGTTACAAATCCACTCTCAAAGCTTTAAATTAAAATGTATAATCCTTTGTCTATGGAACACTTTGGGAGCAGACTGACAGAGAGGAAGGACTAAGAGGGAGGAGGCACTTGGGGGAAAGATCGCTGCAGTGTGGAGGCCCAGTCTTCCTTCTATCCTCATGTCTGTTGCTCGCAATGGCTCAGAATTGAAGAATCTACTGCTTTCATAGGAAGCCACTAACAATTTTCATTTTTTAATTTAAAAGTTGACAAAGTTTGCTTGAGTTTTGTAAACATGCAATGTTTAAAAATTCTAAACACTGGTTTGTGAGCAGAAGGGCCAGTACTCTAAGCTCTATGCACGTGGTGCAAGAAGCAGCCACCTCCCTCCCCTCCATGCACACCTGCCAGGGGAGCGGGGCTCCCTGCACAGCCCTCCCCAGGGAGAGGCCAGGGTCTCATTCTGCTTCATCTGATGGTGACTTCAGAGCACTCATCTGGAACATCCTTGCAGGCAGGAGGTGTTGGGTCAGTTAGATAACATTTGCGGACACTATAAATATCATTGCCTCCTGCCCTGAACTCGGCTGACACATTTACTATAATTCTTCACAGGGTGCCGAGTGAGCTCAGCCAGTGCATTGGTGGTCAGAGAGGAGTAGGCTGCTGGGGACCAGGTATACAGAGCCAGCCCCTGTCCTGGAGGAATGCTGAGGGGCCCCTGTACCTTGTCTGTAGAGAATGCTAGAGAGTTAATGATGGGGACCCACATGCATGTGTATCTGTGTATGTGAGTGTGTGTATGTGTGCATCTTTGTGTGTATCTCTCTGTGTATGTGTGTATATCTGCATGCATTTGTGTGTGTATCTGTGTCTGTGTCTTTGTGTATGTGTGTGTGTCTGTCTGTGTATCTTTCTGTGTATCTCTGTGTGTCTGTGTGTACCTGAGTGTGTGACATTTCAGTCTTTACCAGCTCCTCCTACAAGCGACATGGGTCCCAAGTGCTTCCCATCCCTCCTCTGGAAAGGTGTTACTGTTTGCTCTGGTTATTTTGTCCGCAGGGTTAATTTACCAGGCTTGCACATGTTAAAGTAAAACCAAAGGATTTACTGTGCTGCTGCATTTGCGTGGACTCAGCTGAAATCTTGTGGAGAGATCCTTGGAGGCAGCAACCACGCAGGGCCTGACCGCAGGTCGAGGTCCTGGCTGTGTCTCGACGGGCATGACACACATAAACAATGACCTTCCTGAGCCCCTTGGTGCCAGCTTTGTCCGGGGCCTGCTCCAGAAACGGCTGGCTAGCTGGCTGGTCAGCTCCTTCTGACCTTTAACATTGGTCATAGGTTGTAATTAGAACTAAAAGTGTATGTCCCCTGTCGTTACTATCCTGTGGCCAGGCTGTTTGCATTTAATTAGCTGTAACTCTGTGGTCTCTGCGATCAGTTACCTGTAGGCTTGGAAGTCACTTGTTAAAGTTCCTTGTTGGAAGACACCTGCCACAGCAGGGGAGCTTCAGACCCGGCCAGGCCTCACTCTGCTGTTTGGTGGTCTGGTGTCCTTGGCACACTTTGATTTTGTCCTGTACAGAGACTCCCATGCCGCGTCCCACTGTGATTATCACTCGGTGCTGTTGGCCCTGGGAGTACATCAGTGTCTGTTGAGCTGGAGTTTACACCGGTGTGTGTTGCTGCCAAGGAAGTGTTTGGGGTACGCAGGGAGCCAGGGTCTCTCTGCAAAGCTTTGTCTCAGCTCTGACTGGCTGCTGCCGCCAGTGTCAGCATGCAGGGCTGATGTACAGCTGGGTGGCTTGCTGCCTTTCACACACCACGAGGCACACAAAGCGCAGCTCCTCTGCCCTTCCAGCTGAAATGGTCCGGCTTCTCCCCAGCAAAAGCAGAATTATGATGCACAAGGTTACACCATGTGCTCACGTCCCAATCAAGGCCACACTGGTAGCACAGGGATGTAGGATACTGGTCCTTTCTTTTTGTTCATGGCTCAGGCCTTGGGCAGGCCAGATGTGTAGACCCCGGAGCTGTAGGTCCAGAGGAGGTGACCACACATGCCTGCTCACATATTCTTGCTGGTCCCTTGTCTCTTTGGAGGTAAAGAGAACAAAGGCTGAGAAGGAACGGAGGATCTTCCCACTGCCATTGGTGTCCAGGTGGCCAAGCCCACATAAGCACATGGTTCCCACAGTGTGGGCTGAGGTGCTGGGTCTTCTGGTGATGAGGACAGTGGAGCAGGGTGAGAGCCTGGAGCTCCTAACCTGACCACTCTGTGTCCTGCTCCCGCCACCCTAGTGCCCTTCTTGCATGCATCCCCAGAAGACCAAGCTGCCCGAGGTGGTGGCAGTGACAAAGATGCTAGGTTGGACGTTGCTGGATGGGTGTTCTCCCCACCTTCGCCCTCACAGGGCTGTGGACTGTGGACTGAAGGTGCAGGAAGGAAAGAAAGGCCCCATGAGTTGTCACCTCCACCCCATCACCTTGGTAAATTCCCACAATAACCCTGAGACACGAGTATTGTTACCCTATCCTGGTAATGTGCAGGCAGGCAGGAAGTGTGTGGCCTGCAGTGACGTGGGTCCTGACCAAGAGCTTAGTCCCTGCCTGTGTCCACCACAGACCACCCCACGGTGGCCAGACCCGGTTCTGGCTGGAAAGTCTTACCATAAGCAGTAGGAGCAATGCTGCAGGGCACTTTGAGCCAGAACTTGACTTTCTTATCCCTAAAGTGCTCCATTATGTGCTTAATTGCTAAACCACTAGCAAATTGCCACTTTAAAGCTATCAAGCTTTTGGTTTAATTAGCTCATTACAATGCAACCTGCCATCCGAGCGTGGTCATGGGAGATGAAGATAGCTGCCCGCAGGCCTAACCCGTTCCAGGCTGGCAAGACACGCTTGAGAAGAAATCCCCTCAACCAGAGACCCTGAGTTCTGGGAGAACCTAGACAGTCTCAGACGGCCACCCTCCCCGTGTCCCCATGCCAGAAAGAAACCTGTAACCAGAGGCTGGGCACTGAAGTGGAGGGAGGGCAGAAGTTGCAGCTGAAAAGGCGTCCTCAATATTTGGGGGAAGAAGGAAAATCAGCGTTGAGAGGTATCCTTGCTATAAGGATGTTCTCAAGGATGAAAAAATTTCTTCTAACAACCAGACAGAAAAAACAAGCCAACAGGTGACTTGCAGGGCTGAAACAAGTAAGTAAAAGCAGCTGGCCTGACTTTCCTCCTCACACCACTTAGAGCCCAAAGATGGTGCAGCATCTGGGGGAGGTCCTGGGCCTCTGTGCAACCCAGGACACAACCCCTCGACACAGGCATCGGGGAGATGTCTGCAAACATGAGAAGGTGAAACCCAGCCACTCTCTGATGCAGGAACAGAGAGTGAGTCCATGCCCAGGAGAGAACATGATGTTACAGCTGGCCGAGCACCCACGGATGCGGGAGGTGTGGGAGCCCCAGCCACAGGAGCAGTGAGTTGTCCACGGACACTCAGATTCAAGGGAAGATTCTCTTTGGGACTGGGAAGGTCCTTCAGTTTTACAACTATTTTTGAATCTTTTCTTTGTTAAATTCAAGTCAAGCTGAATTGAATGTTAAAAGTTTAGTAGAAATCAGAGGAGTAGGAATGGCTATTTGAAGCATAACCCAAAACTCAGGAGCCATAAAACAAAAGACCGATAGATTTACCTGAAGAGATGATGTGTGTCTATAGCAAAACAACATAAAGTAAAAAGAGAAGTGGCCATACCTTTGACAGTGAAAATATCCCTGGACCAATATGAGAAGAGCGACCTGTCGATAAGAAAAAGCTTGAGAACTTGTGAAGTTGTGAACAAATGCTGTGAAGACACAGGTCACAAAAGAGGAAAGACTGTTCCCCAAAGGTGAAGAGAAGCCAGGTTAAATCTGCTGTTTGTTTCTCACCTGCCTGAGATGAGGACAGGGACCCCGCCCCCCACAGTGGGCACATGTGACAATCACTTCCACTCAGGAGAACACAGGTGAGCCCTCAACCTTAAAATGCGCCCACAGAGTGTGCTCCGCGCTGACGGCAGACGTTCAGAATCAAGTGCCTGTGCCACGCACTGTGTGCGGATGTGGGTTTCTTTCTCAGTGAGTAAAAAGTGCAAATTATTTTTTCTGTGGATTTTCAGGGCTTCTGAGCAAAAGTATCTGGTCCGAAGTTGGCGTCTCATCCTCTCATTTCCCAAATTAATAAGATTTTGTAGTAACCAGCTGCCATACAGGAATGTGGCAGAGGATTAGCGATGGTGCCAACGAGGACTTCCAGTTCCTAAAGTGCAAAGTTTGTTGTTGTTGTTTTTAAGGATAAGCCTGGTCCCTCGGCACCTTCCTGCCCCCTGGCCCTGCAGTTGTCAAAGGTAAACTCACAATGCTCATGATCATGATTGGTGGTGAATCTCTAATTTTGGAGAGATTGTGACTAAACACTAAGTCCTGACCACACCACCTTTGCCAGGTCTGGGGATCCCTCACTGCCTCCTCACCAAGAGGCCTTCCAGAGTTCAGAGGTCACTCGGTGCCCCCCAGGTCTGGCTCTGGGCCCTGTGACCTGAAGTGCTATGTCTTTTGGTCACTGGATTCCATCTTCCAAGAGGCTTACTGACCAGTGGGCACTGAGGGTCCCAGCCTCCCAGCTGCTGTGGGAGCTTTGCTGGCCCTTAAAAGGCAAGAGAAACAAGTGAGGAGGTTGTCACAAATACAGTCGCTGCTAGAGCCTGGCCAGGACATGAGGAAGGACAGAAAACATGCATTTTGTAGAAAACAGTGACTTACATAATGGTGAATGGAGTTAGAGCCTCCAAGAGGGTGGCCCCCAACACGCTGGCTTGGGGCTCTTGGGAATTCATGGGGGCAGGAGGCTCCCCCACCTCAGAGAAAGGCATTCCCTCACCAATGGCCCAGCCAAGGATAGAGAAGTGGGGCCAGACAGGGGCAGGGACCACTGACCTTCTAAACCCAGCTCCTGGACACTGAGTCCATCAGGAAGGAAGAGAAGACCATCAGCTCGGTTCTCTCTGGACATTAATAAACAATTAGGGAGAGTCCAGATGGAGAGACACATGCCCCAGTCCTTTCCAGAGTCCGCCAGGGAGGGGCCTTTAGACCCATTAGAATGCAGACTCCTGGGACAGTCCAGGACCTGCTGAGTCTGGTGTCTGGTGTCTGGTGTGGGGCCTTGGGACCTGCAGGGGGTTCTTGTGCTGCCCTATGTGCTTGGATGTCAGGGCCACAAGGAAGGGCAAGGTCTCCCAGGTCTCTTCCCAAAGCATAAGGCAACCCCCAATGTCTCAGGGCCCGGGGCAGTTGGAGCATGCTGTCACAGGAAGAGATGACTTCTCTGTGCCCCTGCCTTGGCTAGCCCTGTGAGAGGATCTGGCAGGCCAGTTGCTGCCAAGGGAGAACAGGATCTCGGACGCTGTCATGTGGGAATAGAACTGGGCCCGAGGTAGGCTGTGCTGGACGCCTGTCCTTTCTCACCCACATCATGGCCCTTCCCAAGCTCAGAGAGAACTCCCTCCAGGGGGTGTGAGCCTGTAAACTCTGGTGCGGCCAGGATGTTTTCCTGCTGAGCAGCCTGGCAGGGCCTGAGGAAATCCAGGAACCCAGTCCTCCATATTCAGAAACAACTTCCCTCATTCCAGGTGGTCACCCTCTGGTGCCACTTGTCACCCCTCCTCAGGTATGTGGAAACATCCAGGCGCCAGCCTCCTGGGCCTCCTGAGTTTCTCCACCAGGGTTGGAACTCCCTGTGCGGGCTTCCTGGGTGCTTCTTCTGGGGTGGGGCGAAGAAATGCTGCCTCCACCTGATGTGTGTGTGTGTGTGTGTGTGTGTGTGTGTGAGATATCAGAGGAGAAAGCAGGACCTGATCAGAATGCAAGATGTGCAGCCGGGCTGGGGGCTCCAGAGGGCCTGCAGGCCTATGGGCATGGGAGCAGGACCCCCAGCAGGTCCTCAGGCCCCAGAAGCAGTACCCAGATGAAATCTGATCCTTACCAAGCATGCAGGGGACCCTTGTAAGTCACAGGACACAGGCCAGAGGCCATGGTACCGGGAAGGTCCTGTGCTGGATCTGTCACTCGGTTTCTCAGCCAGATTGGAGAGGGCTGTCCACAGGGAAGAAACAACAGTGAGAACAGGAGACTTCCTTCCTTGGGGAGCCCCCACAATAACTGGTAATTACAAGTGAGAAAGCAGGCCGTGGAGGGGTGAGGCAACCTGACAGCAAGGGTGGGGCTGGATCAGAACCAGCTGGACCCAGCCTCTGAGCCAGCCACCTCCTCCAGCCTCACCCAAGAATTCTCCCCGAGATGGGGCAGGGTCTGTAAGGACAGGACCCTGGCAAGACAGCGCCCTGTGCTCTGCATCCCTCTCTTCCCCACTGGGGGTTGCGATCCTAGCAGCTCAGGAGACATGCTCCTCAGAATTTCAAAGAAAACCTCTCAATAAGCAGAATCCAGTGACTGAAAAGGATAATCGTGCCAAATATCGCTTAAGCAGAAGGAGCCCAGTGCTTCCGTCAACATTCCAGTTATTTTGCAATCAGGCTCAACGTAGGAATTATCACTTTTTTTCTGAGTCTTAGAAGAGAACAAAGGAGAAATGGACTCCAATAGGCCTGTGCGGGCAGTGCCTCCTCATCCTAAGACCCTGGCAGGATTGATGGCCCAAGGGTTTGAGGGGAGCGAGGGGCCAGCTGTGGGTGGAGAGACCTCTGGAGCTCACGATCCCCTGAAAGCTAGAATGCGGGCAGTGGAGCTAGTTTCTTTAGGGAGCCCTGGAGACCCTAGTCTTAGAAGGCTCTGTTCCTGGGAGGGGGTCATTCTCTGGGCAGGAGATGGGGAGACCCCTGAGGAGGGTGTACTCTGGCAAGGTCCTGAGGGGCAGCTGACAGAGGACTGGCCAGGCGTCCAGGCCATGAGAGTAGGACAGAAGGAAACGTGTATAGTCTGGATGTGGGCCTTGCTTCTGGAGCCCATGTCTGTCCTGTGGTACCAGGATGGTCCCTCCTGTGGGGTCCCCAACCCTCTCCCTCCTTCTCCTCCCACATGGGGTCCCAGCTGCTCACTCTCCCTCCCCTTCCCTGTGGGTCCTACTCCCCACAACCTCGCTCCCCTCCCCCGAGGGTTCTTGGCCCCCTTGACGCCTCTCTCCTCCGCAGGCTTCCACTTGTCCCACAAGGTCACCAGCGTGGTCCCTGAGAGTGCACTGCTCATTGTGGTGGGCCTGGTGCTAGGCGGCATTGTCTGGGCAGCCAACCGCATGGCCTCCTTCAAACTCACGCCCAACGTCTTCTTCTTCTACCTGCTGCCACCCATCGTGCTGGATGCTGGCTACTTCATGCCCAACCGGCTCTTCTTCGGCAACCTGGGCACCATCCTGCTGTACGCTGTCATCGGCACCGTGTGGAATGCGGCCACCACGGGCCTTTCCCTCTATGGCGTCTTCCTCAGTGGCCTGATGGGTGAGTAGGCACCCCCGTCCACCAGGCGGGCTCTGCAGGCTGGGCGACATCAGGGTGGGCTCTGCAGGGTGGGCATCAGAGGGTGAGCTCTTCAGGGCGGGCTCAGTCAGGTGGGCTCTAGGCAGCCCCATTTAAGAAAGCCTAGGGTGCAGAACACAGGCCTAAAAAGTGGTGTTTCGGGTCAGCGAGAAATGTTACCGGTGGGTCCACTTAACCCTCCTGGTTTGTTTAAAGTAAGGTTCAAGCCAGCCAGCATGGCTCAGCAGTTGAGTATTGACCTAGGATCCAGGAGATCGAGGTTTGATTCCCGGTCAGGGCACATGCCCGGGTTCTGGGTTTCAATCCCCAGTAGGGGGCATGCAGGTGGCAGCCAATCAATGACTCTCCAGCATTGATGTTTCTATCTCTCTCTCCCTGTCTCCCTTCCTCTCTCTGAAATCAATAAAGGCATATTAAAATAAAATAAAGTAAGGTTCAATTCATAAATAGCTGGTCCATGTACAACCCAGCATCCCCAGGCCAAGGTATGTGTCTTGCTTGGGAATGAAGTCCTATTAGACCAGGGTGGCCAGTGGGCCGGGCAGGTGAAACAGCCCAGCTGCTGTCCCTCCCCCTTGGCAGGGAGGTGAGGTCTGGCCCCACTCCCCTGTCCCCAAGTCCCCAGAAACAGAAAGGAGGAGGCCCCTCTGGCAGAGCCCCTTAGCCCATGTAAATGCCCACGTAAGCAAAGTGTTTGGGTGTCCTTTCTACCCAAACCTTGGAGAAAAGGGCACACCCTTTCACATGCACTTGAAGCTACTCCCCTGCTGTGTTTCCTGCAGTTTGGTTACTTAACTCAGCCCTGGCCTGGTAGACTTGTGAGGTGCACCCCACCCACCTGGGAGTTGGTTCTTATCTCCCTGGGAAACTGGAGTAGGTGAGGCCAGGGGTTCACTGAGACCTCACACGGATGTGCCTGCATCATGAAGCCCTAAATGCTGCACTGTCTGGGGTTGCTTCCACTGCCCCTGATGCATCACAGGTCGCACTGGGTAACCAGGGTAGGGAAAGGGTCAATGTTGGCACCCACGGGCTTGTCCGAGCACTTAGCCGCACCTCACAGACTTCCTCCATTGGAGCCAGACTCGTGGGGATGAGCCCAGATCCTCAATTTCCCATTTGATTAAAGGAAGAGCCTCACACCACCTGACACCAGGCACCACCTGAGCCCCTCCTCTCCTCCTAGTGACACAGGAGATACACTGAGGAAGAGAAACCAAAGGTCCCCTGACAAGAACAGTCACCTCACCTAGCATGTTTATCACCTCAGGACTTTGTCCTTACTCCACAGGGAGCACACATGCTCCCTCAAGCCCCCCACTATTGGCACCACCCAACAGGCTCATCCCGGAGAGACCTACCAAGGGTGACATAGGGCTACACTTGCCTAGAAGCTGCAGGACCGTGAGGTGTGATTAGTTTACATTTATTGGCGATGTCTTTAGGTAGTCAGGACATACCTAAGATGACATGGCCATCACCAGCCCCTGGGCCCAAGGGAAAGTCTCAAGGTTTAGAGTAGGAACACCTGTGACTGGCACCCAGCACACAGCTAGTCAGGCTGGGCATCAGCCCAGGTCATGGAGCAGAACAGAACCCAGGGCCAACATGTCTGCTCTGTTCCTGGATAAACAAAGCTGGGAACCAATGGAGCTGGGAGGGCAGGGATCTGTCTGTGCAGACCAGGGGCTCAAGGCTCAGTGTGCCTTTCTGAGGAAGGGTCAGCCTAGGCTTTCTGGGTCGCTGTCCAGGTGAGCCAGCTCAAAGATAGGCTCTGCAGAAGCTCTGGGCAGTTGGAGAGGTCCCAGCAGGTGGGTGAAGCCACAGGTCTTCATGCCCCAGGTGGAGAGAGGGGCTAGAACATGTGGTTTGTCGGCTCTGAGCCCACAGTCCAGTCCACAGAACTCTCTTGGCAGGGTCAGTGGGTGGTGGACTCTCTCACCAGGAAGGAGGGCAGGCTGCTCTTGGCCCCAGGTCATGTCATGCTTGGAGTGGCTGGCTTCTGGAATGTGCCATTGGGTCGGTCAGGGTCCTCCACAACTTGAGGCCAACGTTCAGGGAGGCATTTAAGGATTGATGGGCCTGGATGGAGGGTGTACATCTGGAAGCCCCTGGTAGAACTGTGTTATCACATCTGCCCGCTGACAGAGTCTGGGGTGGAAAAGCAAAACCTATGATCCCCATTCCAAATGGGGCATTTTAAACTTACTGGAAGCTGGTCTTATAACACCTGTCACTTCTGGACAGTGACACTGGCTCCAGTCTGTGGAGCTTTAGTAGCTCCCAGCCAACTCCCTCTGGGGCACAAACCTCTACAGAGACCACCTTCTCTGAGGGGGCCGTGGGGACGTGGCTTAGCCCTGAGGAAGAGCAAGGCTCCTGCAGCGTTCAGCCCACATGTACTCCGCCTCTCCCTACTCCCTCTATCTTCCTTGCCCTGTAGGTGGGCCTCTTCCTGCCCTCAAGGCCTGACTGGCTCCTTGACCCTTGGGGTCCACTAGGCTGGGGTGGGGACTCAATTCCAAAAAGGCAGCAGGAAGGCCTGCAGCCAATGTCTTTCTCCAATCAAGCCCAGCTGAGAGCAGACCTGACACTCAGACTGAGCCAGACAGGCACCCACATGCACCTCTCTGAGGTTGTGGGTTCGTCGCTGGGAAACAGGGTTTGCACACAGCCTATTGGTGATCTGGGACCTGAGATAACTCTGGAAGAATTGCAAAGGATGAAAGTACACTTCAGCATTACCTCCCTACCCAAGGGTGCCCAGGAACCCCCTGGGCAGGAGCAGTGCAGCAGAAGGAAGCAGGGGGCTGGGCTCCACACGGACCCACGCCTTCCACGACCTCCTCCCTGCCTCCAGTCTCTGCTCCACCCCTCCCAGCACCCCCATATGTGTCATCTATCTCCCTCCTACCCTCTCTCCCCAACCCTCTGTAGCTGCTCATATTGGGGGCCCTAGGCAGTCGTGGTCCCCAGGATCCTGTGAGGCCTACCCCCACCCAAAACCTCCCTTTGGGCCCTTCCTGGTTGTTCCAATCATGGCTGAGACATCATTTCCCTGGGAGGCTTTCACCCATGCCATCAAGTCCCCTGATGCCTTCCCAGCACTTATGAACCTCCATCTGTACTCACATTGACCTAGCTGCAAATTCCCCAGGGCTGGGATCTGACTGCATGTCTCATGGCCAGGCACCACCCGAGTCCCTCACGTGCCTGCAGTGGGCTCACTGGTGAGCCAGCCAGGAGGGGTCAGCCAGGCCCAAGGGGAGATGAAGAGAACCAGGGGCAGTCAGTCTCCTCTGAATGGGCTGCTGCTTCCTGTGTTTCTGGAAGGACTGTGGGAGCCCCTGAGGTAGGCCAGTAGTCTAACCCAGGTTCCACACCAGTTATCTGAGCCCTGAGAGTTAGAGGCCCCACCCTGGGGGTTCCCAGCCCAGCAGTTACCAGGCAAGCAGCCTGAGGCAGTCCTGGGAAGGTCAAGGATGTGCTCCTGCCTCTGCTCCCCATAGTCCCTCTTCTCTCCCAGGTCCTGGTAGCCAGGGGACACCGTAGGGACCCTCACTTGCCCGGCCCTCTAAGGCTCTCCCTGATGCCCCCTTGTCTCCCAGGAGATCTGAACATCGGGCTGTTGGATTTCCTCCTGTTTGGCAGCTTGATCGCTGCTGTGGACCCAGTGGCTGTCCTGGCGGTGTTTGAGGAGGTTCACGTCAACGAGGTCCTGTTCATCATTGTCTTTGGGGAGTCACTGCTGAATGACGCTGTCACTGTGGTGAGAGGGCAGGGGAGGGTCCTGGACTTGCAACAGAGCGTTTCAAAGCTGTGGGTGGGGGGAACCATATTTACTGTGCTGGAAACCACTGAGCCCCCACTCCCTGGGCATCACGTGTCCCTCGGTGCCGTTAGCACAGGGAGAGCCTTGCCGAGGTCGCCCACAGAGCCCGAGTCTGTTCCTTGGCCCCAACACCCTAAAGGCTCGTGGTTAAACAGCATTTCCCAGGCCAGCTCCTTTCACTGGGGCCTTTTCCTCTACTTTTTCCTAACTCCGAATGACTGGTTGTTTTAATCAGATTTCTTTCTTTCTTTCTTTCTTTCTTTCTTTCTTTCTTTCTTTCTTTCTTTCTTTCTTTCTTTCTTTCTTTCTTTCTTCTTTCTTTCTTTCTTTCTTTCTTTCTTTCTTTCTTTCTTTCTTTTCTTTCTTTCTTTCTTTCTTTCTTTCTTTCTTTCTTTCTTTCTTTCTTTCTTTCTTTCTTTCTTTCTTTCTTTCTTTCTTTCTTTCTTTCTTTCTTTCTTTCTTTCTTTCTTTCTTTCTTTCTTTCTTTCTTTCTTTCTTTCTTTCTTTCTTTCTTTCTTTCTTTCTTTCTTTCTTTCTTTCTTTCTTTCTCAGTTCTTAGCACCCCCTCTCCCTCCCTGCTACACACACACTTCATTCCTTCACGGTCTCTGTTCCCAGAGCAGAGGGTCTTTAACTTTGGGTCCACAGTTGGTGCTCTCCTTCCTGATTTTCCAAAGAGAATGAATACATAAAAACAAAATCTCACATTTTTAGGGAGGGGCATCAGCTGTCAGTGTGCTCAGGAGGGTGATTTTCCCTCAAGGAGGTTGTGCCAAGGAGCTCAGCAGGGCCCGTGGGTGAGCAGGGGCTGGAGGGCAGGTTAACACTATGAGAAGCAAATAAAAGATTCATGAATTCGAGGAACTGTCTCAGGATTGTGGTCATCTTGAGGTTTTCAAAACCCGCCCCCAAACTAGGCCACAGCCTCACTGGAAGTAAACGTGTCTCTGAGCAGCTCTAGGCCTGGCTGCATGTCCTGCCGCCCACCACCTCGCCCACCACCTCGGCAGGGACCTGGAGTTCCCTGTTTGCTGTAAAACTGCCTGTGGCTTCTCTAAGAAATTCTCCTCCCTGATTTCCCTTCAGGGTTCAGGAGATGGAAGAGCTTAAGGGCAGATTGCACCAGATTCCTATGTGACAGATGAGATAGTCTTGGGGAATTAAAAGTAATTTGAGATATAATCAGAAACACAGTGCACGGCTCCTTCAAGACTGGGGCTGCTCTGTCCTGAGGCTTTTGCGTCTCTGTAGAGGCATAAGCTCCTGCTGGAGCCAGGATTTCCTACATAGGCCCTGTCTTCCCTCCCACCTGCGTTTGCATAAAGAAGCCAGGCAAGCAGTGGTTTGGTTCCCAATGACCTTCCTGTGTGCGCCCTGTCCCTGTGCACAGCACTTGTGTGTCTCCTTCTGTAAATACAGTTCTATACACCCACCCTTTGGGGGCCCTGGGGAGCACACACTTGGGGGCACAGAGATAAGTTTCCTCCCTGGGGGCCTGTAGCTCACCCAGGGAGCACCTTGGCCTCCTGGGGGTAGAGCCCGGCACATCGTTTAGGAGAGCTCAGGCTCAGAAAACACAGCTGTCTCCACAACTGAGGCCTCGGATAAGGTTTCTGGGCGTTTTATCTCAATGTCTTGGTAGGGTAAGGTTTAAACATCAACATGCAAAAATGCCAGGGGGTGTGATCCCACACCGGGGGGCACCAAAACAGAGAACTAAGTCATTAAGGATGAAACTCTGGGTTTGTCTTGGAAAATGAAATTGAACGCAGTGGGTGAGCTTTGTGGCCGCCCCTATTTTGCCCAGAGTAGGAAAGGGCCAGGTTGCTCCTGAAGGTTCTAGTTCCTTCCAGAATGTTCTGTCTCCCTGGTCCCGCCTGCTGGCTCATCTTTGGCCTTCTTCCTGTGATGATTTTCGACCATTACTGCCCTGTGATGCTTTCCCTGCCAGCAGCGTGCAGGCCCCAAAATAGATGGCTGCCACAAGCTCCTCTCTCCAGCCCTAAGTCCCAAAAGGCCTGAGGCCCAGGACAGGGAGGGGTCAGTGCTGATGTAGGGCTGACCCCATGTCTGGCTTGCTTCTCTGTCCCCCAGGTCCTGTACACCGTGTTTGAATCTTTCGTGACCCTGGGTGGTGACAAGGTGACTGGTGTGGATTGCGTGAAAGGCATAGGTATGTGTTGGTGGGTCCATGTATCAGGGGAATGCCAAGGTAGCATCTCTTTCTCCAAGATGCAGGCCACCTCTTGGCAGCGCCTCTGTAGACTGTGGAGGTGGGCCGGGCCAGGCGTGGGCACCAGACCTGCCCCTGTGACCCACAGCTTGACAGTCCTTTCTGCCTCCAGTGTGTTTCACAAACAATTTTACTGGGTTCCAGCAACCCTGGGAAGCCCGAGGGTCACTGCCTGGTTAGACCCACAAGAATATCAGGTTGGAGAATATGGGTCCTGGTGTCCTGAGGGGTTCTAGGTGTTTCTTGGGGCAGGAATAACAACAGTCTGGCTGTGCCTGCAGGTGCAGAGCTTGGTCCTTGCTGCTAACCCATACCCAAGGGCCACTTGTCACAGTGCTCTCTCTCTGATGGGAGCAGGGAGCTGGGCCTCCTGTGGGCTGCAGGACTGTCCCCTCCCCAGCTTTCCATGTTGAGGCTTGAGGAGTCCAGGCCTCTCTTCCAGATAATAGGCCTCTTGTTTGCTGAGCTGTTAGTGCCTCTGTGTGTGTGTGTGCGGGGGGGAGGTTACCAGGCAACTGCCATGAGGAATGACCTGGAAGGAAGGCTAGCCTGACCAGCCTGGCCCACACCACATGGGTCAGGCCATGCCCAGGCCACAAAGGGCCATTTAGGCAGCCCAGCATCACGTCCTTGCCCCTTGCAGTGTCCTTCTTCGTGGTGAGCCTGGGGGGCACGCTGGTGGGGGTCGTGTTCGCCTTCCTGCTCTCACTGGTGACCCGCTTCACCAAGCACGTGCGTATCATCGAGCCCGGCTTCGTGTTCGTCATCTCCTACCTGTCCTACCTCACCTCCGAGATGCTGTCCCTGTCGGCCATCCTGGCGTAAGTCCTCCCTCGCTCCTATAGGCCCCAGAGCCTGGAGCATATTCTGGTGGCCCTGCTGGGAGGGGGGGGAGGGCTAAGCAGGGAGCAGGACCCACCCAGACGAGGGGGTGGCAGGAGTGGCGCCTGGGCTCCCACAGCCCCCCAGAAGGCGCCGTCTTTCACAGCCCCTTACACTATCTGCCTGGCCCACTTCCCAAGCCGAGTGGAAAGTCACTGTGGGGGCGAAAAATTTGATCTATTTAGCTTTTTAAATAGGGAGTTGGAGTTCTGATGCAATTGTCAGAGCTGCAGGTCCTCTCCGAGCCAAAGGGGAAGGGCTTTGTGTTCTGGGCCCACACCCGACCCCTCCCTCCCAGGTCTGCCCTCGGCCTCGAGCAGAGCCAGCCAGCCTGGCTTGGACAGAAACAGGCAACCTGCTCTGCAGCTTAGGGTTCAGGTCCCGAAGGCTCATACTCAGGTGACAGTGGTGGCGAGGTACTGGAGCTGGGCATGGGCCCAGCTCAGGGCGCTGATCCACGGTAGGAACCCCGAGCTCATGGAGAGAAGGGCTGATCAGTGAGGTGGATGTCTGTCCAGGACACAGAGGTCCTGAGGTACCACCAGAGGACAGCAAGTGCTGGGTCTTGAGAATGACCCCACAAGGTCAAGTGGGAGCAGAGTGTGGCCCTGTGGCCTCATGCATGTTGTCTTATACCCCAGCATCACCTTTTGTGGCATCTGCTGTCAGAAGTATGTGAAGGCCAACATCTCGGAGCAGTCGGCCACCACTGTGCGCTACACCATGAAGATGCTGGCGAGCGGGGCCGAGACCATCATCTTCATGTTTCTGGGCATCTCGGCGGTGGACCCCCAGATCTGGAAGTGGAACACGGCCTTCGTGCTCCTGACGTTGGTCTTCATCTCTGTGTACCGAGCCATTGGTGAGGGCATGGTGGCAGAGGGTGGGGAGTGGGGGGTGATGGGGGATGGTGAGGGACAGTGTGGGCATGGGGGAGCCATGGATGATGAAGGGGAGACCATGTGGACCATGGGAGATGCTGGGGGACAATGGGAATGGGGCACAATGGGGGAAGATGGGGGATGGAGAGATGGAGGATGGGAGACTACAGAGCTAATAGAAAGGTGGGAGGAGGACAATGGAGGGACAGCACTGGGGAGACAATAGTGGGGTGACAATGGAACTGGCTGTGGGGAGTCATGGGAACCAGGGACTTGGCATTTGCCCCCAGTCCAGTGAAAGGTAGGTTCAGGAGCCCTGGGGAGCCTCAGATGGACTGTCAGTAGTCCTCAGTGAAGTTCCAGGCCTTCTTGTGGCCTCACCACAGTGAGACTAAGGTGGGACACAGCTGGGGGCAGGATGGAAGGTTCTGGAACCCAGGGGAACCCATTTGGTTTCCCACTGACTCACTCTGGATGTGGCAGAGTGACTCAGGGACAGTGTCGTCACTGAGGAAATGAACCATGGCATGTGTGAGGCAGGAGTCCCTGCTACCCCCACCCAGAACCTGCCACCATCCCTGGTGTGTGGTGCCTTGGGGGCCGTGAGTGGGGTCAGTGGCAGTGAGAGAGGCTCCCAGTGGTCACACCTGCTCCTTCCCCAGTCCCTGGGGACCAAGGGCTCCGGGGAGCAGATGCCATGGTGGGGTAGGGTCACTCTCTTCCTGCTGCCCTCAGCAGTGGCCTTTGGCCCTGGAGCTGCCTGAGCAGCAAGAGGCAAGGCCTCAGCCAGTAGAGCCTTAGCCACACTGAGACCTGAGAACAGCGGAGCTGCCCGGCAGCCCAGCACCACAAACTCCGAGTGTTGGCCGTATCCACAGAGCGCGCGGTTCCAGGGTAGAACAAGGGCCGGGGGTGAGCAGGGCCACGGGCTGGAGTTTTCATCAAGCCCTATGCTGGATGCTGCTGTCACCTGTCACCGCCTTCCATCCACGGAGGGAATTCCTAGATGTTACCTTTCAAGTGCAGCGGCGGCCTAGGAGGACGATGGTGGGTGCACGGTGCTCTGTGGAAGCTGAGCGCACGCCTGGTCCCCGCCTGGTCCCCGCAGGTGTCGTGCTGCAGACCTGGATTCTGAACCGGTACCGAATGGTGCAGCTGGAGATCATAGACCAGGTGGTCATGTCCTACGGCGGCCTGAGGGGCGCCGTGGCTTTTGCCCTGGTCGTCCTTCTAGATGACAAGAAGGTCAAGGAGAAGAACCTCTTTGTCAGCACCACCATCGTTGTCATCTACTTCACCGTCATCTTCCAGGTAGCCCCCGGCCGGGCCAGCCTCGCCTTGCTGTCCCCCCGACAGCCCTCCTCGCCCCACTCGCTGGCTGCGAGGGGCAGGCCACCGTCACCGCTCCCTCCAAAGGGCCTTTCCAACTCCAGGCCCTAATTGGATTTTGTAATTTTAGTAACTAGGAGCTGTTTTGTAGGTTTTCATGTGGCCCCACAGGGGACACAGCACAGTTTGGCTTAAAAATGTCCTTCCTTAGCTGCCACTGGTTAACGGAGCCCCAGTTAATATTTTATCCCTCAACTTGGCCTTACTTTAGGCTCATTTGAGAAGCTGATTTGGGGCTCTTTAGGGGTATCAATGGACCCACAGGGGCTGTTGGGGGGGTTCCTCTCTGCAGGGAAGGTCCCTGGATAAGGGTGGCCCACTTCACCCTGTGTGGGTGCGAGTGAGTCGGGTGTAGATTCACACACTGGGGACCCATTGGGCTGGAGTGGGGTGCAGTGGGGCCTGCCCTGGCTGTCAGCATCAGTGTACCTCTGTCTCCCAGGGCCTGACCATCAAGCCCCTGGTGCAGTGGCTGAAGGTGAAGAGGAGTGAGCATCGTGAGCCCAAACTCAATGAGAAGCTGCATGGCCGGGTAGGGGGTGCAGGGAGGGAGGAAGCAGTGGGGAAGGGGGAGAGCTGGGGGAAGGGGCAGGCATGGGGAGAAGCACAGGGAGGGCCATCAGTGACACCCACCCTCCTGTCTGTTCTGGAAAGGCGTTTGACCACATCCTCTCAGCCATCGAGGACATATCAGGACAAATCGGACACAATTATCTCAGAGACAAGTAAGTGGCTGGCACATGGGAACCTTGGGCGGGACTTTTGCCTCAGTTGTTCATTTCCTTCCCTCCTCCTTTATCCAATGACTGACTATAGGACCCTCAGGGTAAAGAGAACACTGCCTTTCACCTTAAATCTAGCCCCACAAAACCCTAATTATGGAAGAACACTGTACTCAAAGGAACCTAAATGTCTGGGTCCCCCTCCTCCACCTGGGGCCCCCTCCTCCCCTTCCTCTGCTTGGAGCCCCTCCTGCCCAGGGTGTCCCCCCTCCCGCAGTGCACTGAGCCTCTTCTAGAAGTTCCTCTTCAACTCTGGCCCAGCCACATCCTCTTCTGACCCAAACAACTGGTCACTGTTCTAATTGTGTTGAATTAAAAAATTTATTCTTTTTGGGCAGCCTGGTTCTCTCTAAGTGTGAGAGCTGGGGTTGGGGGGTCTCCTCCCCTGGCCTATGCCTCTTGCAGGTACAATGCACCCCTGTCACTGTAGCCAGAGCTCGGGGCCCCTGCCCTCACCCAGCCCCACCTCTCTAGAGGGCTGTATAGTGATTTGGAAAACTCTCTGCAATATGGAGTTAAATTAGAAAATGGAACCCACAATTTTATGTACCTTCTAATGACAAATGTCATCAGATAGAAAGGTAGGAACAAAGTACAGAATTGTGAAATGGGTCTGATTGTGGTTTATTGCTCTTATTTTAAAACTCACCTTTGTGGTGGTTATAAATAGTACATAAAAACCAGGGAGAGACAAGGGGGTCTTCTGTGCCCACTCAGCTTAGGAGACCATGTTCAGTGAGTCTGGGTAGTGGGTGGGGAATGCCCTTCTCCGTCCTCTCCAGGCCTTGCCCACAGCTTGCCAGGTGCTGACACTTTCTGGTTCCATCCCCCAGGTGGTCCAATTTTGATAGAAAATTCCTCAGCAAAATCCTTATGAGAAGGTCAGCCCAAAAGTCACGAGATCGAATTCTTAATGTTTTCCATGAGCTCAACTTGAAGGACGCCATCAGCTACGTGGCCGAGGTACCAGACACACCACATGTTCTCAGTATTGGAGGTTGGGGATGATGCAGGACTCAGACATGGGATGTGGACAGCCACTGGGGTCTTCCTGCACCCGAGGACTTGGGTGGGTGGGGTTGTTGCAGTGGCACGATGCTATTCTTAATGGCCCACCCCCAAGTCTATGTGAGGCTAATGGGTCCTCCAACACCTTGAGAAAGGGTCATGTCACAGCTCCTTCTCACTCATGGGAAGCTGAAGCATAGAACCTTCCCCCCTCACTCTGTCAGACACTATGGTGCTGGTGGGTCTGACCTCTGAGGCCAGGTAGGGAATATGGTGCCATGGCTCCCAACATACATGTACACACAGGCAGTCATGCACATATATGCACATGTATAGAAGCAGCAAGGATGTCTTCTCCAGTCCCATGGGTAAGTATGGCACACACCCATGGACAGGCTATGGTTCTGAAGTGGCCTCCCCATCATCTCCTAATCCCTCCAGGTGAGCAGGACTCTCCTGCATTCACTGAGCTCCCTGCCTTCTCCAGGTGAATGGGTCCACCCCCAGGTCTCTGAAAAGGCTGTCCAACCCCATGTATCCAGGATGTGGCTTGAATGAGCAGGCTCAGGGAGCATGTGGGTAGATAAGGGATGAGCCTGCTCTGTGGGCTGCATGGTGACACCCAGCATCTTGCTATTTCTGATACCACCTTCCTATTGGCAGCCTCCAGCCACTCACAGTCAGGACTCAGGATATGTCTAATGGGACACGAGTCATGGGGAGGTCTCAGGTCTAACTCCACCCCTCGTGCGACACAGTGTGCAGCTGGCCTCTTCCCCAGTGGCCACACACCTCCTGGCAGTGCTTCCTAGCTTCTCAATGCATACATGTGACCACCACATGGCCATTACATTGATCATCAGGCCTCTTCTGCAATATACATGTCTCCATGCATGCCCTGTGGGCCCCAAGGTCACCTGGCACCCTGTACAGGCCTGGGTCTAGACAGGTCCCGAGCTTGCTCCTCCCCCACCCCCAGTGTGTGTCCTGTAACAGTGACTTCCAAGCCATTCCATACGGCCCTGCTGGGCACTGCTGCCCACAGTGGCAACCAGTATTCACATGGGCAGGGTCACTTTAGATCCCTGCCCAGGCCTCCTCCGAGGGGCTCTGACCAGGCAGTCTCTGCCTTCCCTCTGATCCCTCAGAGCCTGTAGATTTCATGCCTTCCCTTTGTCCTATCCTGTGCCAGCTGGGATCTGTGTAGGGCCTGGTGAGCTGGGGGGTCTCAGCAAATGATGTGGCCTCAGCACAGAAATGCATTAGGGGACTGGAGGCATCTGCTTGTCCAGAGAGAAAATGACTGCTGTCTCTGCAGGGCTCCTCTACTCCACACATGCTGGCCTCTCAGACCCAGGGTTACACAGAGCGACCAGGTGCTCCTGGCAGAGGAGCTGGAGGCCAGTGGGAGATAAGGAGAGGGGGCCCTAAACTATCCACTGAGCCAGTGCCTTCCTAACCCAGCTCCATGGAAACCCCAACCCACATGCTCCAGACTCCAAGACCCCATATGGGTGATGCGGGCTCCTGGCAAGGCCCCCAGCCTCACCTCTACCTGCTGCTCCCCACACCCATTGCCCCACCTGGCCACCCTTCCCAGCTCCAAGCCCCTCCCCTAAGGGGTGCCCCCAGCACATGCCTAGCCCCCAGCAACAGGAGCCAGGCTGTGATTTTTGTTCCTGTTGGGCTCTGCTCTGTGTGGTCTCAATCTGAAGGTTCAATTCCTGAGGGTTCCCTTCTTGGAGAAACAAAGACAGCTGGTTTGAACCCCCAGTGGGGACAGAGGTCACCTTCTTTAATCCCATGGGGATCTGTCATGCTTTCCCAACACTCCCCATGGTGCACACTGAGGTGCTGTGTCTTTTACTCACAATTGTGTCTTCACTTTCCTCTTAACACAATGACTGACTAACCACTCAGCTCAAGCAAGGCCTTGGCTGTGGCCTCTGAAATCTCAGCTCTCCAGGCTAAGAGGTGACATGATCAGGCGCTGCAGGCTTTCTTGGGCTCTGTCCCAGTGCCTGGGGTGTTCCCTGTCCTGGATTATGCATGCATATCCTCTCGCAGGGAGAGCGCCGTGGGTCCCTGGCCTTCATTCGCTCCCCCAGCACAGACAACATGGTCAACGTGGACTTCAACACACCACGCCCCTCCACTGTGGAGGCCTCCGTCTCCTACCTGCTGTATGTGCCCCAATTCACCCAGGCTTCCCCCTGGGAGAAGCCACCCCTCACCAGGGCACCTCGCACCATGACCCTGGAGGCTGCTGTGGGCGGGAGTGGGTGTATTCCCCGGCCAGGTTCCCAGGCCTTCCTGATCACAGCTACAGCAGGGGCCCCTCTGGACAGGCATCAGCCAGTGGGCATCTTGGGACAAAAGGGGCAAGTGCAGGCTCCCAGCGTGAACACCATGGGGGATGGCACAGGGTGTGGGGAGGGGCATGGAAACAGGTGGGGGCCAGGTATTCCGCCTGCACAGACAAATTCACCTTTATTATCCAGTCAACATGTTGGTGTTGGCAGAGAGGGAGGGAAGGAAAGCCAGGCAGCAGATTTGGGGCAGAGCCTCCTGCCTTTGTCCGGCCAGCTGCTTGGCTGGGGTTTGTAGGCAACAGAGGGCTGTTCTTGGCCTTGTCAGTCAGTGTCCAGGTGCTGGGGAGAGGCAGTGGGTGCATGGGCGCGCAGGTGGGCTCACAGCTGGGGCTTTAGAGGGGCTGTGGGAACTGCACACAGATTAGGTCAACCTTAAATACGAGACCTTCTAGGGGTCATTCTGACCAAAATCCCCAGGGCGAGGACTCCCAGGATCAGCCCTTTTGGCAGGGGTTGGTGCCCAGGCCAGAGGGCATGGGGGCAGACACAGGAGAGCACGGAACTCTCCGACACTCCATGTGGTCCCATGTAGGAGGGAAAATGTCAGTGCGGTGTGCTTGGACATGCAGTCCTTGGAGCAGAGGCGGAGGAGCATCCGCGACACGGAGGACATGGTCACTCACCACACGCTGCAGCAGTACCTGTACAAGCCCCGGCAGGAGGTGCGCTTGCCAGCAAGTGGGGGATCCTGCCCAGGGAGAGAGCCTTGGGTGGGGACACCGGCCCCCCTCTCCTCTCCCTGAAACAAGGGAGAGAGCCTCACCCTTAGGGCAGACAGCGCTCAGGCTGGAGGGCCAGGGCTCAGCCTACCAGCCAGGTGGGCCTGGGGCTCTGGAGCCCAGGGAGCCCGCCCTGGGGCGGTGGGGTCGGGGTGCCTCCAGCCCTGGGGCCACCACCAGCCCTAACTGTGACTGTCACCGCCCTGCCTTCCCCAGTACAAACATCTCTACAGTCGGCACGAGCTGAGCCTGGAGGAAGATGAGAAGCAGGATAAGGAGATCTTCCACAGGACCATGAGGAAGCGCCTGGAGTCTTTCAAGTCCACCAAGCTGGGCATCCACCAGAACAAGAAGGCGGCCAAACTGTACAAGCGAGAGCGCGCCCAGAAGCGGGTGAGGGCCTGGGCGAGGGCCGGGCGGGGCCCGGGCGGGGTGGCAGGTGAGGCGGGGGTGCCGCGCGAGTGGGGCTCGTGGCGTTGAGGCCACCGTGGGACCATGCTGATCAGAGACGGAACAGCCAAGGCACCCCTTTCAGGGACAGGGCTGGGCAGGGAGGGCCCTGGGCTGTAGGCCAGTGGGGTCTCCTGGGGACAATCTGCAGTCAGGGTCCCCGTGGCCGTTGCACCCTTACCTGTAAGGGGTTTTGTTCTGTTTTTCAGAGAAACAGCAGTATTCCTAATGGGAAACTGCCAATGGAGAGCCCCATGCACAATTTCACCATTAAGGAAAAAGGTACGGATGGGAGCCATGGCAGAAATGCTTGTCAGCAGGACCTTGGGGACGTGCGCAGGGGGCCAGGCAGGGTGCAGAGGGCTGTCCTTGGAGGGAGATCCTTCACGCAGCACCCAGGACCCTCCTCTGCAGGCTGCTACCCTGCTTGTAGGAGTGGCAGTAATGACAACTCTCAGGGTACTCTAGGAGCATTGGGTCATTTGTGTTTCCAGCCTGTTTCCCTTGTGCTGCCCTTTCTTTGCCACCAGATTTGGAACTTTCAGACCAGGAAGAGACTCCCAACTACGATGCTGAGGAGATGAGTGGGGGGATCGAGTTCCTGGCGAATGTCACAAGGGATATAGCAACAGACTCCCCCTCAGGTGAGGGGATAGGGGTGGCCCTCTGCTGCCTCAGAAGTGAACTCAGTGATTGGACAGGGGCAGTAGGACAGTAGGACTGTGGCTGTGCAACTGCACGTGGCAGGCTGGGGGTCTCTGCTCTGGGATAAGGGAGCTGTCATGATCCTGCCTATGATGTGGGGAGATCATGGGGTGGAGGACCTGAAACCCCAAAAGCACATGACCCTGACCTTCCAGGTTACCTCCAGGTGATGGCAGCAGGATGTGCTGATGTCAGACCCCTGGGCAGCACCCTCCCTCCTGCCATCTGGGTAACTTGGGAAGCTGATCAGCCACTGCCCTTTCTCCTAGGAATTGACAACCCTGTGTTCTCCCCGGATGAGGACCTGAGCATCCTGTCCAGGGTGCCACCCTGGCTGTCTCCTGGGGAGACAGTAGTGCCCTCCCAGAGGGCCCGTATGCAGATCCCCCACTCTCCTGACAACTTCCACCGCCTGGCTCCCTTCCGCCTCAGCAACAAGTCCGTGGACTCCATCCTGCTGGCTGAGGGCCCCAAGGAGCAGCCCCACACCACTATGCCTGAGTCCACGCACATGTAACTGGCTCCTCGCCCTTCCCGAGCCCCTAATGCCTGCTTTTTCCTCAGCTCCTCTCCCCAGGCATCTGCCTCTCTCTTGGCCCTGGACCTGAAACTCTGCAGACTTTCTCTAGCCGCTGCTCTTCCTCTTGCTAAGCCTGTTCTACAAGCCTCTTGTTCTAGCCAAACACTGCTTAGGAGACCATCCGAGTCTCTGCTTCTCCAGCTGGGATGTCGGGATCCAGAGCTGTCTGAGGATTTGAATGATTCAGCTTATTGATTAGAATTTACTCTTAGGTTGCCCCTTTGATCACTAACTACTCTGAGATGGGTGTTTAATCTGTGTGGTCAGCCCATGGATCTAAATCACAAGCTCAGAGGGGACGGGGCATGCGCTGGGCTCAAGTGCCGCGTGCACAGGGAGCATCTGTTTTTCTCCCTGAAGGCCCTGGGGCCCTGGGAAAAACCAACATGACAAAAGTGAGCCCAGGAGAGAAGCAGCTGTTCCCTTTTACCCTCATACAGAGAGGAGCGCGGCTGGTGTGCCCACATCCTTGCTGTAGGCACTGTGGTGGGGGCGCCCTCCTGGATCAGGACAGGGCGAAGCAAGGAGGACGGTGGGCAAGGACAGCAGGTGAAGGACGAGGTCCCCATTCAGTAGGCGCTGCAGGGGTGCTATTGCTGGGTCCCAGAAGGCACTGCCCCCACTTTGCCTTCTGCAGGGAAGGGGGTCCAGCCCCCTTGGGCAGGGTTTAAGGGCTTATCTCACGTGTGCCTTATGTTTGGCGGGAACGTGGGAGGAGATGGAAAACAAGACTTCCCCCAGCACAGGTTGGGCAGACTCTTTCATGGGGGTTTCACGTTCTTTCCACTGAAGCAGTGACAGCTGTTTTTCTCTCCTGTGGACACTTGGAGAGGGGTGAGTATCAGCCCAGCTAGGGGATGCAGTCGTGCTGGCTGGGCTAGCAAAGTGGTTTCTTGGTACACAAGCTGGCCTTTCTCCCGGGCGTTTCTGGGGCTAGAGGTGAGGGTGCACAGGGGCGAGTGGCGAACAGACCCACTGCGGGTCCTGGCAGAGAGCTTGTGCGCAGGACCCCACAGGGCTTCTCTGCTCCTTCTGCATCCTGGCTTCCCCCTTCCTGGGGTCTTCTTGAACACCTTGGGTCTCAGTGCTGGGTGCTATACAGCGGTGGGCAGAGTGGGCGCCTGGCGAGGGTCTGCACAGTCAGGGTCTCAGCTGATCCTGACACTGGGGACCCTGGCAGTCACACAGCCAGAGTGTGACCTGCAAATGTCCATGAACATTGCAGGTGGTGGAGGTGGACCCAAAGATGGGTCTGTGGGGGCCCTCCTGTGCCCCCAGGTGCCCCGCGCTCACGCTGGTTTCTCCCGCAGGTAACACGAGCTCTGACGTGCCGCTGATCGGACGCACATCCCCACGCGAGGTTCTGCCGGTCACCGAGAAGCCCACGCGCCTGCTCGCTTCGCCCCCTCTCACCACGCCCCCCGCCCCTCCCACTGCCCAGAACCCAGCGCCCCCCTCGCAGCCCGCCGAGGAGCTGGGGGCGGGGCCTATCTCGAAGGCGGGGTCTGCGGCAGACGCGGATTTTGCACCGGGAGCCTGGCTGGAGCGCCGCGGGCTGCCTGGGGCACACGCGCGGTCCGCAGCTGCGCGCCGCGTGCACAGCCGGCGCTCCTTCCAGCGGCCCCGGGCGCGCCGCCCCGCGCTGCTCAAGCTTGCGTCGCTGCAGCCATCGTGCCACACGCCGCCGCACGAGCTGGAGCAGGAGGAGACACCCCTGTGATTGCTGCGACCGCCCTGGTGTCCTCTCCATGGCCTTGACCCCGGGAGTCTTCCCCTGGCCTTATCCACCCGGAGTCTTCCTTGGGCGACCCCCCTCCGCCCCCAACCGAAGTATGCGTGTGGGATCGGCAGCAGGGGGACCAAATGTCTGCAAGGACTGAACCTTGAAATTCCTCGGCGCCACCTGGAGAGGAGACCCTGTGGGGCAGAAAGTGGACAGTGGCCAAGCCTCCAGCTTCTGGGAGGTCTTGGCAGGTGCCCTTGTACGAGACTGCCTCGTGGGTCTTTCTGCACACCTGTCCTGGTTTTGAACTGAGCTGGCACTTGTTACTATTCCCGTTGTCACCCCTGACTCAGGGACTGGAACCCCAGAGGCCAGGCTCCGTGTTTGAGCTCTTGCCACTTTGTGTCCATTCTCTCATCAGCACTGCCAGGGAAACTGAGACTCATGCAAAATGAGATTTGCCCATAATACCAACCTGATTCCAGGCCCAGGCTGGCCTCTCTCAGGGCCCTAGGAGGTCAGAGGCCCTGACTTCAGGAGCAATTCACAGGCCAAGTGGTTGAGGTTGTCGTTGTGCTAGGCCCTGTGTGATATCATGACCACTTACCAGTTCTGTGAATCACCTGTCACCTTATGGAGTGGGTACAATTGCAGAAACATCTGTTTGTTCATCCTTTTTGTGTTGAGACTTCCAGAACCCAGCACTTGTCCTGCCTGGGTCTCAGTGTGGCAGCTTCTGGGTACCAGGTGCTGCCCCATGCCCAAACACCTGCTCTCTGGCCTGAGTTGCCCCACCTGACACTGGCAGATAGCCCAGGCTGAGGCAGAGGTTGCACTGGCCCCATGGGTGCACCCACACAGCTCCAGCTAAGTCGAGTGGGGTCTTCATTAGCAAGCATCTTTTGTTCAGAATTACAGCCAGTCCTTAAGTGGACCTGGGCCAGGTGGTTGGTCTGGCCCCTCGTAGCCACAGCAGGGGGAAGCTGGTGGAAGCCCTGCCCTTGGGAGCTGCTGTTTCATGGAGAGCTAAGGGGACTTGGAAGGATGCTCAGGCCCTCCTGGGACTCCTTGAGGCTGTTGTAGCACAGACCTTCATCCCCTCTGAGGTTTCAGGGACATGGCCTTAGAGATCCCCTCGCAATCCTCTACCCTGCCAGGCCTCTAAAAGGAGATTACTGCCTGGCTGTCTGGGGGGAGCAGTGAGCCAGGAAAGGGGCCCCTGAGTTGGCCCTCATTTGCCCATCCATTACTCAGAGGTAGTGTTTTGCATGAAGACAAGGTAGTGAAGGATTAAAGGGACAGTGGACTTCAGGACACTCCTAGAGGCTTTTCTAAAGCCACTCAGCTCTGCTCAGGAAAGGCGGCTTCATGCTGTGCTCAAATTCTCACAGCCATCACAGGTCAGGATTACTAGCAGTTCGTAGTGTTTTCATGGTGCACATTGAGTCCCTGATGGGAAAGTCTCTACAATTTACTGATTATTGCTTTGCTGTTGAGAAAAAAAACCAACAGCAAAAGGAACATTCAGTGTGGTGTTTGTTCACCAATACAGAGAAGGCTCTTTATCCTAAGAGGAGCAGAGCTGCTCATTATTTGAATTGAATCATTAGCTCAGCCATCACAGATAAAGAAGTGACGGTGGTTTTCAGTAGTTGTTTCCCACACTTTGCAACCATTTTAATCAACTCTGAGAGCACAAAACCCAGCCATGATCTGCACAACAAAACCTGCCTATTAGTGATCCTAGGCCAGCAGGCGCTGAGCCCAGCCAGTCTGGCATCTCCAGCTGCCTTAACAACTCCCCTGGACCACAGGACTCATCCAATTTCCAGCTGCAGGGCCAGAGGCTGAGTTGGGTGAAGCAGCTCAAGGGCAGTTCCTGGATACCTTACTTGACCCACTCGACACACTAAACTGCCAGGTGGTGAATCCATTTGACAAATCTCTCCTGGACAAACCCTTCAGCCCTGTGTTTCTGCGGTGGGTGGGCAGATTTTCTGTTTGTTGAACTGCACAGTCTAAGCACAGCCATAATGGAACCAAAGTTCCAGACATGAAACCTCACAGAACCCAAAACTGCACATTTCAGTGATCAAGAGACAACTCTGTCAACACAGTGTTATAAACCCTAGTACTGTGGATACATTTCATAAATGAGAATCCTAGCTGTTCTTGTCACTGTAAAACAGAATGTAAACAATATCTTATGAATGTATTTCCTTAGGAAAATGTTGTAAAATTTTTTTATTAGGAAAGAATTCCTATTTATTTAATACTGAACTTTGGCCTACTTTGTGGTAGACTATAAAGCACACAAATTTAGAAGTCACTGTTTCTCACTTCTGTATCTTGAAAATTTTGTCACACTGCTCGCATATTGTGTACTATTGATCCATTGAGAAAGGAGATTTTTAAAGCAAGAATTTCAATGAAACTGGAATTGAAATGTATTGTAAGTTATGAGTGGTGAAATTGTGAATTTAATTTTGTGAAAACGATCTTAGTCAAACTTTGTGTAACCCTAACCACAATCAATGTGCCTTAAAGTGTCCCCCAATGTGCTGTTGGCAGTGTCTGGGCAGGGGGCCCATCATAGACCCTGCCATACTGCCTGATCAAATCTATTAAAAACATTTCAAGGCATGGTGCAAAAATGATTTCAGTGAGAAATCACATCAAGGAGAACATAAGGAGCAGTCTCCTGAAGGCATACATTGTTCTGGTGCTAGAGTTAATGTTGACGCGCGCGCGCGCGCGTGTGTGTGTGTGTGTGTGTGTGTGTACGAGAGAGAGAGACAGAGAGAGAGAGAGAGAGAGAGAGAGAGAGAGAGAGAGAGAGAGAGAGAGAGAGAGAGAGAGAGAGAGAGAGAGAGACAGAGAGAGAGAGAGAGAGAGAATGAGGAGGGCCCTACTGGCTGGTACGAGGTCACTGGACACACAGCTGTGGGCATAGCCTGGGCCCTGGAAACTGGTTCCTCCCCAGCAGAGACAGGTGGACACCACCACTCTCTCGCTTAGACTCATCACAGCACAGAGAGGACAGGGCCCAGGAAGGATGGGAGCAGCGCCCACCCAGCCTAAGTGGGAGAATGAAGCACCTGAAACATCAAGGGGGGGGGGTGAGCCTGGGGCTAAAACAAGAGCTGGGTCCAGAGCCTATGTGCACAAGGAGGGTCTCTGCACGGCAGAGATAAGGCTTGTCTTTACCTGGTATCACCTTGTAAGCACACAGTAACATCAGGTAAGGGCCCCACCTACCTGTTGGCTAACAGAAGGAGCCATTTTCTGGCCTCTCCTTGCTCTGTGTCCCATGTCTGCACCCAACTGGCAACTGGTGTCTGGTGCCATCCTAGCCAAGGCATGCCCTGCACAGAAGGGCGAGGCCAAACAGCCATGGTATTACCCATCAGGCATGACTGGTTTCTTCTGGATAGAAACTCCCATGCTCTCAGGCCCTGTGTCTTGGGTGTTCTCATCCCAGCAGCCTGGATGGTATGTTAGAAGATACGAGGGGACCGTATATCAGGTAAGGCTGACTGGCAAGAGCTACATGACTCTCATCAGTTAGATATTCAGGAGCCCTTTCTTTCCCACTCTCTGAAAACCCACCAAATAAAATGAGTCAAGGAAATTTCCTGAAGATGTTCTTTCTCTGGAACAGTAAGGTTTTTTTTTACGAAGAATGACCCCAAGACTCAGTGAGTAGACAGTGAGTGGCCTAAGAAGATGGGATGAAACCGGCTCCTGGTATAGGCTGCAGGCTGTCCTGTTAAATCAAGGGCACTTGGCAGCGTGTGGGAGGCAGGTATTGGTCTTGCTGCTCACCTCTCGCCAGGTGGTCTGGAGATGACCCTCCCCTGGGTGTTGGTGTGAACACCCACTGCCCACCCACCAGGACATGGCCCTCCTCCATGGGCACCCCCATGTTGCCCAACACATCCTAGCCAATATCCTGTCCCCATAATCACATGTACCCACTGTTTGGACTGTGCCTTCGGCTTGGGCAGCCAATGCTCAGCTGTTACTGCAGGTGTCCTGGAAGTGGACATAGCCAGTGACCATCACATAAGCAGAGCAGGACACCAGTCAGAACGTACGCCACTGGGGTCTTATTCTCTAGGCAGCCCTGGATTTATTCCAGAAGTCACTTGGAGTGAAAATAAAATATGTATTTTTATTATTATAAGGAGCAATAATTAATGTGGAACAATTTAACTTAAAAATATTTTTGAGCATTGTTAGATGCTGTTTAAAGCATGTCTTAAGTAGGGAACTAGATTAATATGAATATAGAGACTGCACATTAGCTGTCTTTGGGAAGATTATCTCTCTTCTGAGTCAGTAATACTTATAAGAACTAGATTTAATGTTTAGTTACCTAATTCCACTTCAGTTTTGATTCCTTCAAGAAAGAGTCCTATTTGTGAGTTTTTCATGTCTCGTGAGGATGAAAGCACAGTATCAACTTTGTGACTGGGACATGTCTTAAGAGGAAATAAGCCTGTCAGACACACTGGGACGTTCAAGGCAGTCCGACACCATACGAGCTGTCCTGCAGGGAGGGAGCAGCACAGGCGCCTCCCTGAGGGACAACCTCCAGCCTGAACTGGCCAGTACCTGGGACCCTGAATCAAAGGTAGAAGGGACCTGTGACAGAGGAACAGGCAAACGCCTCCACTTCCTATTTTAGTCAGCACTGCGCAGCTAAACCCAAGCACAGTCCACCCAAGAAATCTCGCTCACTGGGATGGTGGGGTGAGGAAGGTTTGGGGAGGCACACACAGGGGCTCACTGACCTTTCCATGAGCCTGGTATGAAGGCAGCCATGGAGAGATCGCTGAAGGAAAGAAAGAGGGTCTCAGGGACGCTGTGTCAGAAATAAGCAGGGACTATAAATCTGAAACACCCAGGGCTGCTGCCTCTGCAGGTGCGGAGCAGCGGGCAGGAGGGACACCAGTGGGATCGTCCAGGCAGGTGAAGGCGAGGGTGGCCTTCAGATGCCCTGAGACCCTTGCAGTCACTGCTATTAAGAAACAGTTGGAAAACTCTCATTTCCCCACAGCGTTTCCTTTTATTGAACAGCATCAGAAGTGCTGACACTACAGAAGGGAGTAGGATCGAGAGGTGAACAAAACAGTCAACCAGTACCCTGCTCACAAAGCTTGTCCACAGCAAGATGAGAGGGACAGAACATGACACCAGAGCATTGGTCTGTCAGGCAGCCTTGCGCTCGGCACCATGAGTCACTGGATGTGTCACACAGGGTAAAGATCATGGGACCACGTTTAGGTCAGAAACTGAAAGTTTACTTGAGGAGCTTGGCCACGTTCAGACTGGGAACTATGATTTCCCTGAAGATGGGCACATAGTTTGGATTCGCTTGCGTGGGGCCCTGCTCCAGTGTCTCAATGATGGTCTGCTTCATGTCCCGGCTGGCATCCCCTCGCAAAGCCAGCAGCGCACCAATGTGGTCATCCCTGGGAAAGGGGGGGAAGACAGGGGTTTGTGGGGGATGCATCAAGTCCCCCTCCCCCACTGCCTGCAGCTCCGCAGACACTGAGGGCCCCAGAACCAGGTCAACAGCTGCAGATGAGAGGCACGTCTCCTTTGGCATACCAGAGGGAGAGAAGCCCAAATTTTCATATTCTAATGTGGTCTTTTTTTTAACCTACAATTGCAAAATTTTTTAAAGGTTGCTTTTTTAAATCTTTGTTTAATGAACTAACTAGAGCACGAGGACCCTGGAGAGCACAGGAACACTGGTTCTTCTTGCTCAAAGCAAGCCCAGAACAACAGGAGAAAAAGAAACCTCGCTGAGGTGACCTGGATGGGTTCAGAGAGGCTGGTGAGAGCCTGCAGCCAGCACTGTAGACAGCACTGTAGACAGGCCCCTTCCATATGAAGGCTGGAAGGTGTCCTGGCCAAGCATGGCACGCAGGCTCCCTTCTCTGAATCCACCACAAGCACCATATAAGCTTCCTAAAACCACTCTGTTCAGCCACCTTCCCACCAATATCAAGCCTCCGCCCGGCCCCACTCGCATTGACCACTGGGAGGTACATGAACCATAGCAGGGCTGGCAGGAGGGCATATGAGATGCAGGCATATCCGTTATCATTCTCAGAAACCCACTCTGCCTGCAACTGTGGTCTGCACAGCTTGTCCTTGAGGGAGCCCTGACCTACTGCACTGTCATCCCTGGGGGTTAAACCTAAAGCCCAGGACCCCGGGAACGATCCTGCTGCTCTGTTCCCCGAGTTCTAGCTGAGTTAGGAGGTCGTTACCTGATGTCTGGGTATTTGCTGACCAGAGTCGAGACTTCCAGGTAGAGCAGGGAAGGGTCTGTCAGCTTAATCACTTCTGCAACAGCGATGATGGTATCACAGTACCCATCTGCGTCTTCGCCAAATCCCTAGAAGTGAGCATGGAGGCCATGAGCAGCGCGCAGTACCCCCATGCTTCTAAGCCAGATGCAAGCTGGAGTCTGTCAAACCCTCTCTCTGGCTAAGGATGCCTGGCTGGCCAGCCCGCTCCCTCCTCTCATGTAAACACCAAGACCAGTTCCCAAAAGTGACCCATTCCCATGGGAGCACACAGCACAGAGACGGGGTTGGGGGTCTGGGTGGGTCATGAAATCAGCTCAGTCCCTCATGAGGAAGGGGATATGTGAGCACTGTGTCTCAAAGTTGAAGTCTGGCTACATGGTGCTACCAGAAGAGTCTAGAAGCTACTGCCCTGAGTGCATGTGCCCCAACCACAGGTGAGACAGATCTGCACGCAGATCCTCCTGTTTACAAAGGAAACAAGAATCAACCGGTTACTTGGTTCCTGATGTGACTGATCCTAATCAACTGCCCTAAAACTCCCAGGGGTTGAAACAAAAAAAAGCCACAGCGATACTTGTTAGTGACAGTAAAGGGAAGGAGGCAGTGGCACTCACAGATGCCAGCTTGCGGAACAGGAAGCGCAGCTGCTCGGCCTCCCGGACCATCCTCTCGGCACCCTCCTTGCGCTCCTCGGGGCCACGGAAGGAGATGCGCTTCTGCATGACGGCGCGCAGGTACTCCACCACCACGCGTCGGTGTGCCTCAGCTGTCATCCGCTGGGAAGCAGAGGCATGTCAGCTCAGCCAACACATGGGCTCCACTTGAAATTTAGGTCAATATGTGAACACAGCACAATTCCTTCCCATTTCCCGTCAATACAAACAGCAGAACTTCAGAGTGAATATATTAAGTAAATAAGCACCTCTGTGACTTTTAATTATAAATTTTACTTTAGAAAATTATAGCAGTATTCACTGTTTCCCTAAAACCCAAAGGTGAGAGGGAATTATACAGGTAGGGCACAGCACAGGCAGGAGCCATGCAGGTGAGCGCCCACGGAGCTGACCTTGTGCCTCAGATGCTGATGGTCCCTCCAGAAAGCAAACAGACTAAAGGTCCCCAAATGACGCCTGCCTGCAGCCTCACGTGACATGTCCTTTTAGCAAAAGACGTCACTGCAGGAAAGCTTCCTGCCAGCTGCTCCAGCACAGCACCTGCTTTCCGCAGAGCCCTTCACAGGGCCCCACACCCACCCCTCTGGGTGACTCCAGTCAACTCCTCTAGCTGCTCCATCCTGCATGAGTCTCAGAGCACTTCACCCCCAGAGCAGAGTGTGGGGTCAGTGGGGAAACTGGGAACCCCAGGCCAGGCCCCACCTCCAGCTCTCACAGAAAGACAGGCTCCACAGGATAGATGTACACAAAGCACACACATTGTGCCTTGTCCACAGGAGGCTGTTTAATGACCAGTCTGTGGAAATTGTGAGAGCTTCAGAGGAAGGAGGAACCCCGAATCGATCCATTTGAGGAAGTTTCAGAGAAGGCCACGGATCTCCACAATATATGCAGACACAATGTAGATGCTGGTTCCCACAGGAGCCCACCCCCAGTAGCACCTGAGCACCAGGCAGTCATCCCGCAAATATGTAAATAAAACTGCAGTGATGTGATATGCGGCATCACAGCCCCACACCAAACAGAAGCTGTATCTACATGGGGAGGCTGGATGCTCCACATCCTGTGCCAAAGGGAGGGGGACCCCAAGGGCCCCAAAGAAGACAAGCAAGATGGCACCAAGCACCAACATGGGGCCACCGCCGAGACCAGGGTCAAAGGACTGTGTGCCACTCCAACAGCCCAGGCTCTCAGGAGAGCAGACGTTCTCAGTTTAGGCATGAGCTCCAACCACACCAGGAGATAAGCCACCAAGACTGGGAGTCCACAGAGACAATGAGCTCCTGGCCTCAGGACTCCCAGACATCAACTGTTAAATCAACACACATGTTTAAAGAAATAAAAACTGTGCAAGAAACAAGAAATTCAAAATTGACCACAGCTGGTCCCACCGACCTCTAAGCACCAGAGGCTCCTAACAGCTGTGAAGGGACCCATGAGTCAGGTGGACTTAGAACACCTGGGTCTCCCTGCAAATACCACTTTTAATGGCAGAAGAATTTCCTTTAAAATTAGTAATTAGACACCGATGACCCGGGCTGCATGTCCAGTGCAGCAAGACATGGAGAAGACACAAAAACTATAAGGACCAGAAAAGAAAACACACAATGTCACTGTTCACAGGTAAAACATGTGACTGCATAGAGACATGAAAATATGTGGAGACAAATCCTAGGAACAATTAGAAGTTTTACAGTGTGCAGATATGAAGTCAACATATCAAAACCACTTAATTTCTAGAAACAAAAAGTTTTAGAAAGCCTCATTTTACAAAGTAATGCTTTTAATAGCAACAACAGCAAAAATTACACAAGGCCAAGTACAAGAAAAATGCCCAAGCCCTGGATGAGGACATGGTGGTGTCTTATGGTTAAGGCCTGGAGGAGACTCAGACAGCGAGTTAACACAGGAGCTCCCTGTTCTCACGGGGCCCCTGCAGAGTAGAGAAGGGCAGGCAGTCAATGTGACCTGATGGGGATCTGGACAGGGGACTGCCCTTTCTCCGTCTTCTCATCAGAGTGACAGCTACTACCCCCACCACCCGCAGGGTTCCAGGTCTGTGGCTGTGTGTCAGTGTGGGTTTAGTGGGGTGTCAGGAGGAGACAGTCAAGTCAGATGAATGGTCTAAATCTTCACTCACAGGTTCCAACACCAACTTTATCATATCTTTAGACACTGATGTCTCCTACCTGCCGTAGGTTAATAAAACCATCTGTGAATGTTCACTCACAGAACTAATTTGACACTGAATTCTACACAAAATGCCACATGGGCTCCAGCATGCAGGTGAGCTCAGATTACATGACTGTGCCCCACACTCTTACCTTTTTATACGGCTTTTTAATTTTTGCAAAATCATTGAAATAGTCTTCTACAGTGACACAGATGATGTCTACAGCATTCGATCCCAACAGCCACTTTCTTGTCATCAGCTCACTGAGTTGTAGCTAAAAAGCACAAATGACAGAAAACATCACCTTGATACTGTCCCTAAGTCACGTACATCAGGAAGGAGGCACTGATGTGCTGATATGAGAGCACCTGGTAATCACAAGCACTATGGATGCGTGACCTGCAAGTATGTACTTTAACCTCAAAGGACTCAGACCACACACACCTGTGAGGTATGCAGATATCTGTGTGTACACATTTCACCTTTAATGACTACATGTACAGGTTTGGGTAAAAGCAGGTTAACAGTTGTGAGTACGTTATAGTTTATTCTTGTATTATTATTATTCTATTATTCTTCATACAAACTACTATAAATCTACTTTTGCCCCACCCTGTATATATTATACAAATACTCTGTAATTTATTTACCCAATTCTGATAGACATTTAGCATTTTTCACATTTTGCAATTAAATAATGCTGCAGTAAATTTGTACACTTCTGCAGGTAAAACTCTTAAAAGTAGAATTGCTTAAAAAGTATGGAAACTAAAACATTGTTTCCAAACTGTCCTCCAAAAACTGCACACCTCACATTCTACACAGAACACGAGACTGCCCCGTGGCGCCAGTAGGGTGGCTCAGTTGGTTGGAGCATCATCCCATGCACCATAAAGGTTGTGGGTTCAATTCCCAGTCAGGGCACACACCTAGGTTGCTGGTTCGATCCCCGGTCCAGGAGCATAATGGAGGCAACCAATGTTTCTGTCACATCTATGTTTCTCTCTTTCTCCCTTCCTCTTTAAAATCAACAAACATATCCTTTGGTGAGGATTTAAAAAAAAAAAAAGACTGCCTTTGCTCATGCCCTTAACAACACCAAGTGGTATCAATGTCTGCAATCCTTGTCATCTTGATAAACAAGTAATATTTTTTAAATTTACATTTCTTTGAAGATCAGTAAGACTGGGCATTTTGTTTCATATTTAGGATATTTGTGATCCTTTTACTGTGAAGTGGTTTTTGATGTCCTTTATTTACTTTTTGATTATATTGTTTTTCATATTCTGAAATAATTTCAAATTCACACATTTCATTTGTTTTCTAAACCATTTTCGAGAAAGTTACAGAATCATGAAGTTATCCCACCAATCATCCCAGGAGCTCCTTTCCAAGGGACCTATGACAATGGTTTTATTTTTTTAAACATATTCTGGTTTCTGCCAATACACCCATATAATCTGAACCATCTTTGTATTTGTGAAATAAACCTTACTTGCTCGTGGTGTATTACGCCTTTGATATGAAGCTAAATGCATTTTGTTAATGACTTTGTTCTGTATCTTTATTCAAAACCGAGACTTGTCTATGTAACGTGTGCGTACCATGCACATGATCTCAGTTTGGTCTGGCATCAAGACTCTGCTAATGAATATAACAGTCTTCTTATGATATACTTGATTTTAGTTTGTAGGCCACGATATTTATTGGGAGTGTCTATTCAGTTGTGTAGCAGAAGGACCAAAACTTGGGCCTACACCAGACAGAGCACACCGTGTCACAGAAAAACCACGGCGCTTTAACTGTGACTAAGGATGAAGGCAAGTGCACACGCAGCTTGAGTGCAGTCAGAGTGCCCTACCTCCAGGTCCAGGAAGACCTCCTCCAGCAGGCTGCTGCAGCCCTCTTTTGCGATGGCATCCAGAATCCCATCCATGTTTGGTTGGCTCAGAGACACACCTTCTTCCACTTCATTTTTTAAATACTTCCTCTTTAAACTGACTACAGATTCTCTGCAAGGGAACAGTTGAGGCTCAGTGAGATGGCTGTGTGTCCTCACATGCCTATCTTCTTCCCTAACGGTCACTTACTTGAAGGTCTGGCAGTTGTTGATGATGGCAATCATGTACTGGACATAGCAGTGTGGGTACTGCCGGTTTCTCAGGTGCTCCTCTTTATACAACTGGGCTTCATCTTTGTATCTGAGGACACACAACCCACATCACACACTATCAGAGGATAACTGGCAGGTGTTTCAAACACCATGCTGACATCACACCTAAATAGATGTTTCACATGACTAACACTTGACCAGATGAGTCTTTAAAAAAATTTTTGTTTTGGATGCTCTATACTAATTGAACAGAAAAGTTGGTCATTTAAAATAAATTATTAAAAATTAATTTCATATCAATCCTTTGAAATAGGATTCAGCATTCAGATTATACAAATATTCTGAAATATTATGAGTAATTGGAAAAGAATTATTTTATCTGACATAATTCGCCTAGAAACTTATACAACGGGAACACTACCGAGTGTTAGATAAAATGTCCCTTTCTGAAACTCTCCATGAAGAAATCAAATTAAAAATAAATTAGACTCTTTAGATGTCACAAAAACAAACAACTGAGATGGCTACATGCTTTATTTTTGAACTTATTATGGAGATTCTCAAACATGTATGGGAATAGAACAGTACAACGTGCTACAGATCTTAAGAAAGGCCCAAACTGAAAGGTGGCAATTAAAAGGAAATTATTCAGTATTTATTCTACCTTTCTGTCCAAAGTATGGTTCAGGTAATCAAACCACTGAGGCAGGTGAAAAAGACTTCCTCTTTACAGAAGAATCCCACCTCATTCCTCTAACAAAATGACTAACTCAGGCCATGTTCCCCAGATGGACAGCCGATGGGGACTCTGAGGGGCCTGGTTGTTGGCATCGAGCCACCAGAGCAGGATGGAGGGACACGCATCTCCTGATGTGCTGCTATGTGGAGCGCACACACTATCTATGCAGGGTTCTTGCTGAACACTAAGTAAAGAAGGGGAGTCCTACAAGCCTTTAGAAACAACCTATGGTTTGTGGGCAGACAGCAACCTGAGACCCAGGCTGGAGGACGCTGGTCACTCTATAGGACAATGTGCGCATTTCAACAAAGGGAGGGAGGGGAGGAGGGAGAGAGACAGATGAAGCAAGGGGTGGCTTTAAAGGGAGAGCTTTTGAACCTGGATGACAGGTAAACAGTTATTTACGTCATTCTTTCTCCTTCTGCACAGCTTTGAAAATCTGCTTCATGAACAATTCAAAGGGAGGGAGGTGTCCTGGACACAGTCCCTCTGAAGCCCCCCCCCCAATCCAGGGCTGGCTTCGCTGAGGGTACCTCCCAGTGGTGGGAATTCAGAGTGACCACTGCACCTGGAGCTGTCCTCCTCACCCCAGAAATTCAGACTATAGGAAGGAAAAGAATCTCAAGAGAAGTTCTAACTCCAGTCCTGTGACATACTGACTACACTGCTGGGGACATCACAGATCAGCTCTGGGTTCTTAGGGGCTGCTGAAATACCTTCAACAGGGGGTAACAAAAAAAGGTTGCCTTTCTAAATAAAAAAAGAAGGTGACTACAGTCAACACAGGCTTAAGTTCTTTTTTAATATCTGACATATCAAGATCAACACATTTTTGCTTTTAATTTTTAAAAACATCTACTTTCTAAAATAGTACACTGGCAAAAATACATACCTACTTAAGAAAGAATTCATTTGCTGAAGACACAAAACTAGTACCTTTGTTTTCAAATCTTCACTTATCTGAGCAGCAACTTGAAGATTCTGTTCAAACATCTAAAAATTGGAGAACGTATGAATTTTGACATAAACTCACAACAGCACAGGTTTCCCATTATATAAAATTCCCATCTGCTAACTGGTAGTTAGAACAATCCAAATTCGGGGGAAAAAGTGAAACCATGTGAAAATAAAGTTAGTTAAACAAACAACTTTTTCACCGGGTATAAAAACAAGTAAATAATTTCCTAATTACCTGCAAACAGGCAAGTCCCCTTGAAGGGGAAAGCTGACAGGGAGATGGGGGGTCCAGAGACACGGTGGTATGTGGGCCAGGGGCTGTGCTGTGATCAGTGATGTGTATTTCTTTTTTAAAAAATACATCTTTATTGATTTCAGAGAGAGAGGAAGGGAGAGGGAGAGATAGAAACATCAATGATGAGAGAGTCATTGATCGGCTGCCTCCTGCATGCCCCACACTGGGGATCGAGCCCACAACCCAGGCATGTGCCCTGACTGGGAATTGAACCGTCATCTCCTGGATCCTAGGTCAATGCTCAACCGCTGAGCCACGCCCGGCGAGGCAGTTATGTGTATTTCTTAAGAAGAATTAGGACGTATGTTGGAGCTGAGGGGAACTGGACTTGGAAAGACAGAGAAGGGCCAGCAGGCAGAGTTCACCCCAGGTCCTTGTCATAAATGGTTTATCATGATGTCAGACTTTTCAAAATAAAGGGTGAGGACCAACCTGTGGCTACCTAATGGTATCACCTAAAGAAAAACACCATCAGCACTCACTTCTGCTGGCAAGAGTTGCAGTTCTGTCAGCAGAGCGGCATACAAATATTCCATAGGATTCAGCTCTCCTACTGTCAGTAACTCACTCAAAGGGAAAAGATTCCACAGGCAAGAGAAAAAGAGGACAACACAGGGGGACACCAGCAGGCAACTGGGCATTAAAAAGTAAACTAACTATAAAAATGCATGATTATCGTTAAAATCTAAAGGACTCTTCCCCAAATCCATCAGGTTAGCCTCAATTTTGTAGCATTTATGAAGCTATATCTTGGCGATTTACAATATCAGGAAACTCTAACCTAACAAACTCAAATCTGAGTGTTACACACAAATAACAAAGAATTCAGTTTTATTTCAAGTAAAAAAGGATTAGGAAAACTAAAATGACCCTGGGCAGAACTACTTGGCAGATACAACCCTCAGTTTCTTCAGCTTGAGGAACTACACAGGGTTCTATCTTCACTATGAAATGAGGGACTTTGTGTTCATTTGTAAAACCCATAGGCTCTATTAATTACCCAGAAATGAACCTCAGAATCTGCAGATGGTACCTGGAAGACAATAGCCGGGAGTGTCGTCTGGTAGTACCCATCTTGGTCAGCTTCAGGTTCAGTCTCTTTTATCCAGTCTTTCTTGTCTGTTTCTAGAGCTTTCCGCAGCCAGGCAATGATGTTTGACTAAGGAAGTTTAGCATCAGAGGAAGGGAGAAAAAAACAGGCTCTCTGAGCCAAGGATATAGTGGTGCAGCTACAGAAACCAAACACAGCACCCTAAGACTTCCTGCTCCCAAACAACAGAATGCCACAAAAGCCATCCCAAGAGCCAGCTCCACAGTGGTAGTGTCACTGCCAGCCTCCACTGACTTAACCTTTAGGAGGACAGGCCAGTTTGTCAGAAGTACACAAAAGATCAAGGCAGACCTGTCCGTGGAAGACCAGACACCAGCTCCATCACCAGCTCCGTGCACAGAGCCCCTCCCTGCTTTCCAGGCATGGGCCTCCACATGTCAGAACACTGTGTGGTGAGCAGGTAAACCATCCCAGGAAGCAGACCCTGACCACCTCATCTTACTCTGAGACCACCTGGGGGTCACTGGGCAGCATTTGGTGCCCTAACTGCCACCTTCTCACTCCCAGGCTCAATGCTCCCAAGCTGGTAGGTGCCACCACACATCATCAGGATGTCCTGGGGTCTTGCCAGCCTACTAGGGACAGGACAGGCTCACTCCTCCAACCAGAGATGGTTTTCATACCTGTGGAATGTACACCCCAGACAATCTCCAGATCCAGGGCTAAAGATTGGGCCACTCTCCTCCTCTAACTGGCAAATGTACATTTCAAGACCCAATTTGCCACAAACAGAGTCTGCACATCCTTAGGAGACCAACGTCAAGGCAGGGTCTCACCCATGCTTTTGCTCACAAGCATTTGTTCCAGGCTGACACGCAAAGACCCCGTGCAATGTCTGGGCAGTAGATACAGACTGTTTTAGAACAACACACTGCTCTACTCACAGTGAGAGTTGACATGTATGTGTCCAACAGCTCAGAGATCACATTTGGAGAAAGCAAAGGCTCCAGGGTGCTGACATCCACTTCTGGGGCCAGCTCCACATTTCCCATCATCTCTGTGCTACAGGAAAACCCAGGAATGAGAAAGATTAAGAACCAGGAAAACAGAAAATTCTCAAGTTTTGCTATTTGTTTTCACACACATATACCCAAACCACCCTCAAGGCAGTCAAAAGGGGAGGTGGGGCCTTGGGAAGAGTACTGGCCAAGGAGCCCCTGTGCCCATGTCACAGGATACTGGAGGCTCACTTAGGAAAGAAGCCCTGTGAGGGTGAGATCTGTTTGTTCCATCCACAAAGCCTCCCATGGAAGACCAGGGTCAAACAGAAGGTGCTGAAAAGATGCATCCTATGAAACTGGAGAATAAGCTCTAATGCAGAGAACACATGACATCCCTAATGAAACTCAAGTCAGCAAAGAAAATGTCACTGAATCCAGTCTACCATGTTTAGCACTTTGCTGACCAGCTATTTCGAGTCAGAACTCGCCCATGCAACTGGCTACTTTGGTCAGCAAAGTGTTTTAAAATTACTTAAATGAATATAAGTGCAGACACGAGTTATCTCATGACTGGTCAGCAACATTCGGACACGGAAACACATGTATACTCATGACTAGTCAGCAAGGTGTCTAAGAAGGCAGGGATGTGGTCCTGGCTGGTTTGGCTTAGTGGTTAGAGCGTCAGCCTGCAGACTGCAGGGTCTCGGGTTCAATTCCTGGTCAAGAGTACGTCCCTGGGCTGTGGGTTCACTCCCGGCCCCTGGTCGGGGTGCATGAGGGAGGCAACCAATCAATGTGTCTCTCTCACATCGATGTTTCTCTCTCTCCTCCTTCCACTCTCTCTGAAAAATCAATGGGAAAAATATCCTCTGGTGAGGATTAAAAAAAATAAAAGAAAAAAAAGGCAGGGATGTGGACTAAGTTTCAGAAAAAAATTTTCCTAAAAAACAGTTAATACCTGTGTATGTGGTTAGGTTCAACTGCTCAGAAAATTCATATGCCTTATGCTGCAGTCACTAAATGTGTATTTAAATGGCACTAGTCCACTCTATAAAAAATCCAAGGTCTTCTTAACTAAAAAAAGCAATTCATAAAATTATGTCAATGTTAAAAGACTATTTACTTAACCCACATTATTTTCACCCCCAGAAACCTTAATTCAGCATGAAAATGTCTGCAGTATGAAAGCAGTTCAATTCTTTCCACGGTAAAGTTCAATATGACAGAACAGGATGACAATAGGAAGCTGCCCAAGAGTTCCCAAGGACAAAAAGTGCTTACGTAGTGAGTAAAAAACAAAGTCAACACACAAAAATGGGCATGCCACACAAATGCACACTCCATGGTGAGGTGGCTGGAGCACAGGCAAGGGCCCAGGATCCAAATTTTAATCCTGCTCCCCACTCCACTTCCCGGCCATGTGAATTGGGCACATTACTCCCTATGCCTCAGTTCCCTCATGTACGAAAGGAAGATAATCATTACGGTGCCTTCCTCACAGGTAATACACGTAGCCAAGGCTGCATGGAGATGACTGGCAATCGTGGCAGCTGTGGACTCCCAGGCTGTGTGAAGGCAGCACACAGGAAGTAACAAAGCTGCAGCCCCAAGGATAATGATTAAAAAGATATTTCCTCTCTCTTTATATTTTTCTGCATTGAAATGTACTCATTCTCTACTATAAGCAGTTACTAAAAACAGCCCTGGCGACTTTTGCTCAGTGGTTAGAGCATCAGCCCACGGACTGAAGGGTCTCTGGTAGATTCTGGTCAAGGGCACATACCTCGGTTGCAGGCTCTATCCCCAGCCCCGGTTGGGGTGCATGCAGGAGGCAACCAATTGATGTTTCTCCCTCACATTGATGTTTCTCTTTCCCTTCCACTCTCTCTGAGAAGCAATGGAAAAAATATCCTCTGGTGAGGATTAAAAAAAACAAGACACAAACAAAAAAATCCCAGAACCTTACTGCTAAAACAATAGTAGCAAGATAGAAAAAATAAATAAATAAATAAATTCCAACAGTACTTAATAGTTTTCTATTCACAAAACCATACAAGATTAAAATGTGTTTTCCTTTCAGCTAGCTGATTTTAAAGAATTTCAGAATTCCCCACCATTGCCTCGTTTTCCAAACCCTACCTTAAACTAATACATGAATGAATTGGCTCATGTCACTTTCGTGAAGTGACAAAGCCCCAAGGCTGAAATGTGAAATGGATAACTGATTTTCCCAATATACCGGTGAGAAGAAGAAACCAAACCTGGGGAAAGAGTTAGTTGGTGTCTCCTCACCAACCATGTGACTCTGAAGGACCTCTTGGGCCCAAGTGTCCTCACCTGTCCATGGAGGTGAAACCACCTGCACAGTGTCACCTCAAGGAGAAAGCAGGTTAGTACATAGTGAACACTTAGTACCATAGGAAAGTCCAACCTGAACTGCTCAATATGGACTGGATATCAGGAGCAGAGGCACCACCCAAACATAAGAGCACTCAAACAACCAGAGGCTGCGCCCTGACCTCACCGACAAGCCCCCACTGGTGGACTAGAAAGACAACTTTATCAACCAGAAAATAATGCCTGTGGGTGCCGAGCACCTGACTGGAGTAAAACAACAGTAGCTGTTCAGAGCCAGTCAGTATGTTTTTATACAGTTTCTATGTAAAAGAAAACACAAGACAAAGTTAGTGTTACCTCGTGTAAGTGTTTAAGACCCAAGTCAACAGGCTCACAATCTCATTTGCTTCTAGGTCTTCTGATGCAAGCTCCTGCATTCGTGTGGTCAGGGCCTGGTGGTACATGCGCAAGAGATTTCTGAAAATCTCATAATGAGGAGGAAAACACTGAACCATCAGGTTTTTGGTAACGATGAGGTCATCTAGGACGTACTTCCTTATGATTTCTAGGTGGCGAACGAGCCACATCTTGTCGGATTCCCTGGTGTCTGCCTGTGTGCCCTCAATTCTGGTAATTACGGTTCTGTCCAAGATGGCAAACATCTTCTCCTTCCAATTCTTGGGCCTCCCCGGAGGAACAAAGCTAGTCTGCTTTTTTCGGTCAAGTATGCGCCTGTCAATCTTTTCTTCTCTTTCAATGATCCTCACAACTGACACCAGCAAGGTGGGGTCACGGCGGACGGTGACCAGCGACCTCTGCAGCACCATCCACAGCTGCTTGGCCAGCTCGTCAGAGAGCCCCTGTGTGCTCCCAAAGTAGCTGTGGATGAGGGTCATGTCACGAGTGTTCCCACTGTCCATACGGTACTGCTCATACATCAGCCCATCCCGGGAGCACTCCAAGTCCATTAGTTTCCGGTGGGCCTGCAGGAGCTCCCCTTGCTCTATGAGGTCCTGGGTTTCCCTCACAATCTCAGGCACTAGGGAAAAAGACACAAATGGCACTGTAAAAAACCACATAAGGCTGTGCAGGCTTCTGGGAAGATAGCAGAGGAGGAAGCACCAGGAATCTGTCTCCTCCCTATCTGGACAACAAATGCACTGAGAGAATCTGTCTGATGTAACTATTCTAGCATGGAGGGCATGCAACTTGCAAGGGAAGGCGCTGACAGTAAATTGCAGTTAATTCTGGTGAATTTCAGCTCTTAGCACAACAGAAACTACTCGTCCCCAAGCCCCCACTATGCCTACCATGTTTCTAGAGCATCTTACACGCAGCCTCCACAAGGTCTGGTTCCAACTAAGACTGAGACTCCTAAGCGTGCCCCACCCCTGACCTCCAGGCCCCTGGCCTGTGCACTCTCTTCCTCCTCCTGGGAACTGCTGCTCTCCTTAATCACCTCTTCCTCTGGGGACTACTCCCTCTGTCCTTTCAAAGGACAGCTTCTCTAGAAAACCATAAGCTCCTTTTAAGGGTGTGGTGCATTTTTATTCTTCTGCATCTAGCAAAGTCCTAGCTGGTCTACTGATCTAACTACCACCACTGAGGGAACGCAGCTCACACAGCGCTGGTTCAGTCACCCACTTCTGTGCCTCTGTCCTAAAAAGCACAGAACTATTGGCTCTTACTTGCTCAGTTGATCATTTCCATCCGTGTTCAAAACACTAAGTAATGGTGCAAGCAGGAATCACATCTACTGCCCACTCTGAGACAGGTCTACAAAACATACTGCACAGAAGCTAGACTGCCTCTGCATCACCCACAGAGCAAGGAAAACCAGGTAAGAGCCATGGGCATGAGCACTGGTGGCACTCTGAACCATAATGCTCGTGGCACCCACCGGCCCCAATGTCAGCCCAGCTACCTGAGAAAATGTTCTTGAGGTTCTCCACAGCAGCAGCAAGCTGGCTGTGCCGCACTACGGCATCCTTCACATTCTTGAGGCTCTCAATAGTGTTGATACCCTGTCTCCAGTCCTTGCTGACATCGGCCAGGGACCGCTGGATGTCCTTCACGTCGTTCAATGCATTGTGGAGTTGGCTCAGGCCTGTGCGCACCCCATCTAACTGTGACTGGATAGCTGCCTGGGGGAGACAGTGAACAGTGCTGGGCACTACAAACAAATCTTCCCAGGAGGCTCAAGTGCAGAAATGCCATTGTAGTAGCAGGGAACAGTCAATACCAGAGAAAAGAGAATAAAACTCAACAAGAACCTAACTGATTCCCAAGGGAACTTTTTCTTTTTCACTGCTGCCTTGGAAAAAACAATGTCTTTTAAAGCTTTTTCAGAAAACCTCACAACACTCCTCATCCAGCCCCTCCTACTAAAGAGAATGGATGCCCCTGTGGCTGCACCTCAGGTCCCATGGCCATCCCTTAAATGGTATCTTTAGAAGGACCCCTTCCATAATCTCCCAGGTGCCTCTCAGTTTCCTAACAGGCCTTATCTCAGTACAGAAAACTGTCAGGACTTGCTCATCAGCTTTAGGGATGAGGGGTCTCCTGCCATTCAGCCCAAACCAGACTCCGCTCAAGGACAGCCAGCTGCACTGAGCAGAGCTGGTACACATAAGGTTTGGGCTCACTCTCCAGCCCCAGAGGAATGCCACCCAGGGAACTGTATAGTCAGAAGGGAGAGGGCATGACAAAGCAACAGCAGGTGGATGGGTAGCATAAAAGAGGCCAAGAACACCTTTAACCCAGGAGTCTTAAGTTGCATTTAGAAATAATTACTAATGATTGTAACAGACCACACAAGGTTTCTAAGTCACTACTGATGATCCTCAGTTAATTCCACAAGTTTCCAGAGCAGATTAACATTCTGACTAAAAATGCAGCAGGTCTACACTCATTTTAAAATTAATACAAAACTGCTGTTTCAAATCCATCCATGGGTTTTGGGATGCCTCCTTAGTACAAATGAATGGCCTCATCCTGTCTCATCAAGGCTGCCATTACCTTACCTGGATGCTAGTATTTTCTAGTGGAGAGGTGATCTCACTGCTGTATCAGTGTGAGAATTAACTTTCATCAAAGACAGTTCTGCTGCCTGTCAACCATAGCAGTCCAGGGTTTTAACATTTTCATAACTATACTGAATGTGCATATTTTAATGAAACCTCACCTCCTTTCCATATGAATTAAGCTGAAAGCCAATCCAAACCATAAAATACCTTGAAAAGAATGATTTTCACTCTTGCCCCACTCTCACACACTCTTAATAAATGTGTCTAACTCTCCTCCCCCCTCCCACACCAGGGCCAGCAGAATACCTGGCACACAGTCAGCCTGCTACACAATGTGTGCTGAAGTTATATAAACAAAATATTCTTGGGAAGCACTCTGTACAAGAGCTTTTAAGAAAAAAGAATAACTGTTAAAGGTTGTTCCCTTGGTGTTTTCAATATTCCCATAATCTTGTTTATAAATCTACTGATTGGTAATATACTGTTGGAAGGAATGTGCTAAGTAAAGGTCATGCTCCACTCTGTCTCTTTCCAGATCGCTATGTCTCATTTAGGAAAATTACAATAATGAAGCTAAGCAAGGACCTAAAACTCCAGATAAATGGCCCTATCCTGCCTGAGGGTGCAGCAGGTGCTTGTGGCCTCTCTGGCCTTGTACCTTCAATCTGGCCTCCACTGAAGCCTTTTTCCGGGCCTCTCTTCTGCGATACTGCTCCACTTTATCCAGTTGGTCCGGACGCTGAAGCATCCCAGCAACCCTCTGGACTGCTGTTGCAACAGCCTCCCGGTCTGTCTCCTTCATGGTTAAAAAGTAGGCAGAATCTCCGAATCTATCATACTAGAGTTATGTACCCTGTGTGCATGGGGAAGAGGGAACAGGAGGGGAAGATGTGTTAGAACGGTAGAAATGTTAGGTACAACCCCCTCCCTCAACAGCCAGTTGTTCATAGTAGAGCTGTAAGGAAAGCATTTGATTAATCCAGTAAACCTGAAAGAACACTGAACTAGGATTATCAACTCTTTAATAAGAAGTACAAACCTTCAGAACTCAACTATGGAGAAAGTTCTACCTTTAAGGGGACCAAAGGCATTCACAGGTAAAAGATATAAACATATGGAGGATATCTCTATGTGGACCCCAGACCACTCAGCCTATCAGGTGTCAGTCTCCAAAGCATTTATAATGTCCAGACAGGGCCAATTTCTTATTTCCTAATCATTCATACCACCTCTGGGCCATGCTGGTGGGGCATCTGCACCAGAATGTCTTAGTGAGGACATGGAGGCACAGGAACAGCACACCTCACCACACCAGTCAAGGTCCCAGCACACATCCCATGATTCCCCTCAAAAATCACTACTGTCTGTAGCACCCAGATTCCTGTTTCCTACTATCTAACACAGCCTGGTCAACAGAGGTGAGAGGGCACAAGGCTCACATACGAGGTACAACAGAGATGTTCTGATACCAAGCAAACCTGCCTTCAACCCAGCTCCACTTACATCCTGGCTGTGAACCCAAAAGGGAGATTTGGTGAGTCTGGCAAGTGAGAAGATAACGCAAGAACCCATTCCCCTTGACTTCAGCCACGGAACTCCCATTTCCATGCACACCTTCTCTACACAACCTCTCAAAAATATGAAAAAGACCGAACCTCTCCCTAAATTACTCCCACACGCTTTCAGGAAAACACTGAAATCCACGAGGCTATCTTAAGGGCTGTTACATAATCCCTCCATTTGTATACTGTATGCTTTTTTATTTCTCTTTCAAGTGGAACTACACTGCAACCACTGTCTTTCTTTTTTATTTTTCTGATTATGAAGTTACGGACACCAATGCAGAAAATCTGAACAGGCAACCCGCCTTAAACCCGCCATCAGAGGCAGGCACTTCCACCAGGGCTCCTGGTTTTTCCTTTGCATTCCGAAGTTGCATCCACCCGCGTTCCTAACTCTATATTTGCTTCTGTTCCCTTGTTTCGCTTTGACATGTTTCCAGCACTTCCAGCGACATTAACACCTGCAGGATTTTCACTAAGGGGCGGGCAGTCGCACAAGGAGGGGCTTCCAGAGGCCGCAGGTGCGCAAAGCGTCCGTCTGCGCCTCGGGGCAGTGGGAGGCCGCAGCTCCCACCGCCATTGCCCGGGACAGCCGGGCGCCCTCGGAACCGAACAGTCACCCACTCGCGACGGCCGACTTCGGCCTGAACATACCTGAGGCGCTGGGGCCACGGTGGCTGCAGCCCAGGCTGCGCTGTCCACCCCCGGGGCCGCGCCGCGCCCTGGCCCGCCCGAGCCCGGAGAGGGACAGCGGCGGAGACCCGCGACCACTGCCCAGGGGTCGGCGTCCGCGTCCGCCCCCGCCCTGTGTCAACTACCCCTCGCCGTCCGTTTCGCTGCGGCCAGCGGCCCGACCGGAACTCAGCGGCCCACGGCCACTTCCGCTTCCGGCCGTACGACTGGGAGGGCGGGGCTGGTGGCGTCCCTGCCCAAGGGCGGCGCCCACTCACCGTGGCGTCGGGGACTCGCGGCGCTGCTCCCTCAGGGGGGGATGCCTGCGGGTGGGAGGGGCCCTCAGGCCTCTCGGGTCAGTGCGCCGCCGTCCCCTCCCCCGGACCCGGTCCTCGGGACGCACCTTCGCCCGCGCCGCGCGAGGCAGCCAGGCGCCACCTCGTTTCGTGTCTCCACCGCGGCGTCCACCTCTGACGCTCCCTGTTCGTCTGCCACACCTGTCTGCCCGGCACAGTGTGGCAGGGCTGTCCCCCGACCAGCGATTGTCACGTGGCGGATGTTCAGTAAATGGGGGCTGCTGCCCCCACCTTCCTCCCCTCCAGACCCAGTCCCTTCCCGTTCAGGGCTCCGCCCCAGTTGTACCATCTCGGCAGGTTTTCAGGAGGTGCCGCAGCTGGTAACAGCGAAAGGTTTCCTTTTCACTTCGAGTTAAGGCAAATAGTGCTTCTCTCCACAGACAAGCCTGAAAACTTATTAGGACATATTTCTCCCTCAGGGAGTAAACGGGGACCGTCCTCCTCCAGCTTCCTTTCCAAGCGGCTCCTCGGGGCTGAGGAGGAGGGAGATCCAGGCTCATGCGGCCTCTTGGAGACACCGGGCCCCTGAGGCAGCTGCTATCCTGAGCAAAGATTGCCGCAAGTCACCTGGGGGGGGGGGGGGCAAACAAGTGCCGGAGCGGGGAAGAAACCAGGCCTGTGCTGCCTGGGGCCTGGCCCCACCCTGAGGGAGGCACGCGGGCTCCTGGCGCCCTGCAGCCCTCCAGACTGGGACCTTCAAACCGCAGGCCAGGGGCGTTCCCGCTCGAAGCCCTGCCGGCCCTTCTCACTCAGGCCTGCCTGTGACCTGCAGGCCTACCTGTCTCACCCTCTCCTCCCCTCCCACTCCAGCCCACGGACACCTCCACCCCCACCTGCCCCAGCTGCTCCTGTGCCTGCAAGCCAATTCCAGGTCTTGTCTCAAACACAGCCTCCCAGCACCGCCTTGCCCACAAAACTGCCACATGGGCTGCCCGCTGCCCCATCCCAGCTAATCTATTTGTGTGGTGCCCATCCCCTTCTGACGAATTACAGAACTTAGTGATTCTGTGGTCACTTCTCCCCCCCCCCCATGCACACGTGTGCACACACACGGGTGTCAGCTCCAGCACAGCACTAGTGTCTGCATCCTTCCATCTCTAGTGTGTCCCCAGCCCTGTCACAGAGCCTGACATTCATCTGGGACTCAACAACCACTGTTGACTGATGGAAGGAAGGAAATACACATAAAACAACTAACTACCACTCACCCTCTGAAGGAAAAAACCAAAGCTTCTGACAACACCCAGTGTTGGTGGGAATGTGAGCACTGGGGTTGCTGGTGGGGTATGGCTGTGGTCTGAATGTTTGTATCCCCCAAACTTAATATGTTGAAACGTAACCCCAAAGGTGATAGCGTTAGGAGGTAGACCTTTGAAAGGGGACTAGGCCCTAAGTGTCCTTAAAAAATGACTCCACAGCCCGGGCCGGTGTGGTTCAGTGGTTGAGCAGCAACCTATGAACCAGCACGTCATGGTTTGACTCCTGGTCAGGGCACATGCCCAAGTTTCAGGCTCAATCCCCAGTGGGGGAGAGGGGTGTAGGAGGCAGCCGATCAATGACTCTCTCATCACTGATGTTTCTATCTTTTTCTCTCCTTCCTCTCTTCAAAATCAATAAAAACATTAAATTTAAAAAAAAACAAAAAACTCCACAGAGCTAGCTCCTCCCACCAGTGAGGACACTGAGGAGTTGGCTGAGCCCTCACCCACTGTCCAGCACTCTGATCTCGGGGTGAGCCTCCAGAATATGATAAATAAGTGCCTGTTACTGATGAGCCCCTGTCTGTGGTGGTGCTGTTAGAGCTGCCTGAGCAGACGGGGGCACCCACATAGAGGAAGACCACGGGCAGCACTCTTGAGGTGCCTTCACTGCCAAGGAATGCACTGGGAAGTCTGGAATTGACCCCCATGCCCATCTGTCCCCACAGGAGTGAGGTAGTCATGTGACAGTGAAAGTGAGTGACCTCCATCTCAGGTCTCAACACAGGTGAGTGTGAAAAACATGGGCAAGACAGGGAGGAAGGAGGGGGACACAAGGGAGGACAGGAGGCCACTACAGAGGGAACAGCCGGGTTTGGCCCAGCAAATGGGGACTGGCTGGCCTGCTCTCCCCTGAGGACACAGGAATCTCAGGACCCCAAAGGAGGCCTGCCAGGGCTTGACCTGCAGCAAGCAGGGGCAGATCTGTGCTCTGTCCAGGGCACCTGAAACATGTTCCCTTTTGGGGGTGCTCTTTGACCAAACAAGAAACAAAATCATTATTCTCTGGGCTTTGGGAGGGGTCTCTGCGTGTGCCCTGATGACCCTTTACCCTTCCCACATACCTATCACCAGGTCCTGGGCCAAGCAAGACTGACCCCACAGGGTTCCCCCCCACACACATGCATGGTGGGGGGCAGGGGCACCTATTCTCACAGAAAAGGTCAAATCATGGGGTGTCCTAAAGGCCCCTGGGAGGGTCCCCCAAGCCTCACTGATGGTCAAGAGAGTGGCTGGCAGGCAGAGGGAGAAAGCACTGCTAGGCCACAGCAAGAATGCTGCCCAGGTAGTTGGTCGCCCTTCCCCTTATGACTTTTGACTCCACCACGTTTATTTTTACTTTTATTACTACCTTGTATCTGTAGTGAAGGCCTGTCTTAGAATGTAAATTAACCAACACACACTTTAAAGGAAATAAAGTGACTTCATTTGAAAAATCAAGTAGATGTTTCCATTTATGCTAAACACATATTACCGTGGTTTATTGAATATCAATATTGCAAATGTAATGAAACCACAGATTCAGAAATACATTTGAAAGCTCTTCCTAAAGGCACCAAGAAAACTGCAAAAAATGACATTATAGTCATCCATTTGTAAAATTCGACAAATCAGTCTAAATATCGAAAACTTTTCTTCCAGTAGAAACTGCAAAAATATAAAATATAATTTGTGTTTCTCTCCCCCCCCTTCCATCCCCTCCCCACCTTCTATTTGATTGTAACCTGTTTCAGCGACACAGGCAAAAGCTACAGACAACAGAAGAACACAGCATGTAATTAGTACTGCTATTGACATCTCAGAGCAGGAATGCCACAGCTGCACCTGCTGCCTCCTGTCATCATCTTCCTCACATAATTTTTAGGACAGGCAAGCATGTAAAATAACAGAAGTTTTGTTGCTGCTGACCCAGCAGAGGAAGGGGCCTGGGCCCAAGCACAATGGAGGTCTCATGGACAGAAAACCTGCAGAGTTGAGGTCCAGATGCTGAACTCTACACCAACAAGCATGACCTGTCCACCCAACGGAGACCAATTGGATGCACATGGTCCAAGGAGAATGCGGACAGACGTTAGGGAGGAGGTGGGATAGCACGGGCACTCGTGGCAGGATGGGGCAGCTCAGGCACCTTGGCACTTGTGGGCAGGGACCACTGAGTGTGTTTGGAAAGGCTTCTCCTCCGGTGAGGTTCATGCCTGCAGTCTCCTTTAGTTTCGCTGGGATCTGGCTACAGTGTGCAAAAAACGCGATGATGTCTCTGAATTCCATCTTTCCAGTCCCATGTTCTCCCAGTTACATATTACACGTGTGCAGTACCGCCTGTCCGCTGCACTCTGAGATGGGGAAGGGCAGTGGCCTGCATCCCCTCCGTGGAATGAAGTGAGAGGAGGAGCTGAGGGAGAGCCCTCCCAGACGGGAGCACAGAGAGTGGACGGCTACTTCTGAGAGACACGGGGCTTCCTGTGATGAGGGGCGGGCACTCAATTTGAATAGGAAGGAAGCAGGAAAATTCTGAAACTCCCTCACTTGTCTTTGGGATTAAATCTATAGCTACCCAGAGAGCAGAGGTGTGCTATGCTCAGCATGAGAACTGGGTCGACAGGGGACACTGGGCCAGCAGGGGGCGAAAAGGGAAAGTAGGTGGTCCTCAGAGCAGCTGGTCCTCACAGGTGGCAGTTCCTCACAGGTGGCAGTTCCTCACAGGTGGCTGTCCTCACAGGTGGCAGGTCCTCTGGGTGGCTGGTTCTCAGGGTGGCTGGCCCTCAGGGTGGCATTTAGCAAACAGTTTCAGCATTAACCCAGAGATGGAACACTGACACCCCAAAGCCACCAATGAGAAACACCCTGCACTGAAGAGCAGAATTTCCAGATGGTGAAGTAGCAAGTCCTCACCAGGGGTTCCTGCCACCTGTTGAGATGCCCAGCTGCAGGTGACTTTAAGGACAGATGTCCTTGTCCCGTACAGGTGGGCTGGGCCACAGGGGGACCCCAGATCCAGGGCCTCCCTGCTGTGTTCCCCTGCCTGTTGCTGGTTTTCATACCCCTGTGGGAAGCCCTGGGGTCCCCCTGGAACTTTGCCACCAGCCACAAGTCCTCTCTGGGTGGGGATTGGGGGGTCGCCTTCACTTTCTGATTTATGCTTTGTATATAAATTTCCTACAATCAGAATGTATTACCCTTTCAATTAAAAAAAATGATCTGCCTGGCTTTTCTCAAATAATTCTTCCTGGGATGGTGACTGGAGTCCTCATGTGAAAAACTGAGGACAGTCAGCAAGACAGCAGGACAGCAGCACCTCCTGTTTCTTTTCTCTACTCTTTCAATTTCTCTCTACCTCCAAACTCAGACTCTGTGAACTCTAGGTTACACGCAGCACCAAGAGACAGAGGAGCATAAGCCATCTTCAGAGGCCCCTTCAAAACCCCAGAGATACTTCTGGAAGAAACCGGACATTACCCCGTGAATCTCCACTCCTATTGGTCTCAAAGTCTGCCACGGGTCTCAGAGCACATGCGGCAAGATGTGGTGCTTCCGGTGCCATCTGCCTGGAACTCCTAGGTGCCTTCCATGAACGGGGCATGGTCACCTGCAGCTCAGTGACTTACAGCCCTAAGTTCCTGTCTAGCAGTGGAACCCCCAGGGAGAGGCTGCTCTCTGAATTGGACCTACGAGCTGGGAGGCTGCAGGAAACTTCACCTCAACAGCTTTCATGCACTGCGATTGCCAGTCAGCCCGGAGCTTGCCGCCACCTCTCGAGCCTAGAGTACGCCCTAGCAGGCCCACATGCCTCACTGTGTCCGCTTCCTGAAAAAATTAACCCCTCAGAGAGAAGTACTGTCATACTTGAACAGACTTAAGACCACTTTAAGAACTTCGGTGATATTTTACAAAACATAGAACATGCTGTTGCATGAGCGACCACATATAACAGAAGACTAAACCTGTGCAACTCTGCAGAGCATCACTAAGGAAAGGCTCTGACCTGCTCCTGCCATCCCAGCTGACAGGTAAATTGGAGCGGGACAGATGCCACTTTCAACAAATGCCCGGCTCTATGGCAGAAAAGAACACTCGGAGGCTTTGGGCGGTACCAGTGTTGCCAAGGCACTTTTGGGGAGCATCCTGGGCACCCCACCCTGGCTGTGAGCAGCCCATGGGGTTGAGTCCAAGGGCTCAAGCTTGATCATGGGTGTGGTCCCGGGAGCTCTGCAGTCACAACCCAGAGTAGGGGGCCGGTGTCCCCGCATGCAGAGGCAGGGGGGAGGCTCCGGCTCAGGAGGGCCATGCCCATGCTCCAGGCAGACGAAGTGTGTGGGGTGGAATGGGGCCAGCTCCCTGCCAGGCCTAGGGGGAGCCCCCAGGATGCCATGCCCCAGGTGAGGGGGGTATAGGTGGTGCTTGGAGTCTGGCTCTGTTTTCAGGTGCATCCTGGTAGGGAAAGTGACCAGCTGTCTCTTAGTCACATCACTGGCTCCCAGCCACACCTGGCTTGGGGACACAGAGTAGCCATCTGCTGCATCCTCGGATCCAGAGTCACTTTCCATCTTGATGGGCACATTAAGTGACAACATGGGGTTGCATGGGGCCTCCGGGGGCATGGGCACTCCTGGCAACTTGATGTCCTCAGTGGAATAGCCCCCTGCTGCAAGACACTGCACTCCAGGCTGAGAGAGCTGGTTCTCCAGGCTCCCCTGGGGGAAGGGGCCGCTGGTAGGACGGTGTACCTGGCCCTGATCACCATCCTGCAAGGCTCTGCTTGGTCGGCTGGCATAGGCACTGGGGGACTGATGAGTGGCAGGTGAATTCCTGAAGGCAGGGATGGTGCCCGGGACACTGGGGTAGGGCATGCAGGAGCCCTGGGACGTGGCATGCACAGAGAACGGATCACTCCTGCTGGGCTCCAGCTTCAGCTTGGTGCCATCCTGACTGTGTTTCCCTGTTGTCCAGTTCAGCTGCCTCACGGGTCCCGGTGTCTCGAAGTGGCAGTCATAAGCGTGTATGTCCCTCCTCCTCTTCACGCCAGAGGAGCCGCTTGGCATCCTCCCGTGCTCCTCTCCTCCCCAGTCCCTGTGGAGAGATGACCCATCAGAAAGAGTGGGGGCGGAGATGAAGGAGGGCTATAAATTAGGGTGACACTGACTGAATCTGTGCGGGCCACTAGGTGCCCACACTGCACTGCCGCTCTTAACCAGCCTGCAGCCCTATGAGGCCAGTGCCAGCATCCTCCCTTCCTATGCTTGACCCTCCCACCACCTCCTGGGTGCCAGACGGGACTCTGAGGGCCAGGTGGGGTAGGGCTACAGGGAGCAGCATCGCAGTGACACACAGGCCGCGTGTGAAGAGTCTGCCCACCAGTAGCCACTAACCCTGGGAGAGGGGGTTCTGGGCGGTTCCCGTGTGCCAGGTCCTGTCACAGACCTTGCTGCTGCCACACTCATCACATGGTGTGGCCTCACCTGTGGGGACAGGGGAGGTGATGACTGAGGGGGAGGGGGAGTCCTGTAAACAAACAGCCAGGGTAGTCCTCCAAGAGGAGACCTGCTGTTCAGGGGAGGGGTGGGGACTGGAGGTGAGTGCGGAAGGTTTCCAAGCAAAGGTGAGGGGGTAGGATGGGGCAGGCACCCAGGGTCAAGGCTGAAGTCACTTCCCCCATCTCCAGTCAGTCCCCACATGTGTAATGATGACTTCTAGGGTGAGAAGCATGTTTGGGTGTGTTTCATGTATATCTGCATGTTCAACTAAGAGGAAGGTTTATCCATCATTGTCAAGGCCACCAGCCACTCTTTTTTTTTTTCTTAACACCTGCTGTGACTTAGCTAGGAGCTGGGCTGTGTAGAGGCACCACTTACCCTGCAGCCCCCTCAGGGTAAAGGACAAGGTCGGGGCCGCCCCTGAGGCACAGGCATGTGGTCCTGGCTGGAACCCGGGCCCAGCGGCAGGCATCCATTTGTGCCCTGAACACTGAAATGCTGTTTTCTCCATTGTTTCTTCCTGTCAGGATTCAGAGGAGGTAAAAGCATCATTGGTGAACTGACATGACTCATGGAGTTCCCCAGAAACGCACAGACCAGCAACCACAGGGACTGGCTGTCGTCCCAGCCTCCCTCATTACAAACAGCATCTCCAATGAATGTGCTATGGTTTCCAGGAGCAGGGAGAGCCCTCCCAAGGACACAGGCACATTTTACCCATTTAAATAGGATGACAGACTGAACTTTAAAAGTACCTGCTAAGTAATTGGGTTTTCCGTGCAATTCTGATACACACAGACTCTTGGTGGCTTTTGCTCTGCAGAAAACAAATAATAGCAAGATAACATGCAGATTACATGTGTTGATGGTGGAAGTTAATAGCACAACAGGCGTTACAGTCATGGCTAGGAGAGGGAGACACGACAGTAACTCACACTTTTTAGCTTTGTATAGAGCATAAAGTCTTTTCTCAGCTAGATAATTTGCTGAAAATTCCAATTCACATCCCATTTTAGACCAATAAAGGGCTAATGAATTTGCTTCAGAAAGTAGATGTGCACACAGGACAATTTTTCAGTGCTTTTGTTTTATTCTGGATGGCCAGAATGAAAATACTGCCTCAACTGTCATTATGTGTGCTTTCATATCCCTTACTGCCACCGTGGGCCAGCGGCACCTGTGCAGCCAGTTGCGCTTCCCCACATGGGCTCCAGGGGGCAGCAGAAGCCCGCCTTGCACGCAGACCTCTAGGAGGGGATGGGAAGAGTAGAATTTTCCTCTTTCTTGTTTGTAGGATTGAAAAACATGTACATAAAAGAGAAAAGTCATTGTGTGAGCTTCAATAATAATTATCAAGCTACAACAGCTCATAAACACAGAAAACTTGAAGACAGTAGATGAAGATGGAGAATAATTCAGAGCGTGAGCGTGTTAGCCCAGGTGGTAAGAAAGCAGGTGTGGACGGACCCATTCCCTCCCAGACACATAAGACCTTCGCCATGGGCTCTGCACAAGTCCGTTGGTCTCCGGGCAATAACCTTTGCACTTTGGCACACTTTCCTGATTTAGCTTGCTTCATCACTTACGTTTATAGCTGTTTTCATTGGCTATTCTGGTTTCCCTCTCTCATATTTCATGCCATATTACATCTTTAAAAGTTAAAAGGCATATGTATTTCATTTGAAACTGCTCCGCAAAACTGCTGTCTTAGCATGCTGGCATGTGTCAGGGACCCGGAGGACAGCCCTAGGCTCACGGCCGGCTGTGTCCCTGGAAGCCACTTCAGTGCAGAAATGTGAGACCAGCAGCAGCAAGGTAGGGGCTTGTACCATGAAGGCAGTGGCTCCAACTGCAGAGCCGAGGCCGACCACATCTCAAAGAGTGGACATGAGAATGATGATCGCGAGAAACCAGCCCACACAGTGGGGGTGCGCCAGTCACCCCGGCTGCTGTCCGACACGTGGTCATTGAAGACATCAGAGGTGAATCCTGGGTGCTGAAGAAGAATGGACACTCACACCCACAAAAGGGGAGAGTTATGAAGATGGCCTTTGGGGCTTGACTGTGGCTAGAGGACTTAGGGGCAAAGTGGTGTAGGCAGTGTTTGTTGCCGCAGCTCACAAAAGCATTTCTTTTTCTAATAGTTGCTTCCATAATGTGCTAGCTTAGAACACACCAAATATCTCTTTTCTTTTTTTTTTTTTGCTTTCTGGAAATGAAGAAAAAGTAGACAGAAGGCACCACGTATCAAGCACTCTGCCTTAAGCACCAGCGACAGCGGGCGTGGCGGCTGAGGGGCGCTTACTCACTTTGTGTCCACCGCAGTTGAGATGTCTGCCCTGTGCTTCGCCCTCAAAAACGCGCCCTTCATCTTCATCTCTGCCACAGAAGGTAGGAGGACAGGCACCACGATGCAGAACAGTGAGAGCCGAGGGGACAGGACTGTTCCCGACGGCGCTTTCCTCTTCTGTCCGAACAGGAATTTTAGTTTTCCTTGAAACTGCATCGTCTGATGTTTTAAAGACAGAAATATGTTCACAGAGCGATTAACAACATGGTCAAATGATGTGGAAATGACATTCTCAGGGATAGAAACATGGACAAGAATCTTATTCTAAGTGGCTGAGGAGACATGAACCAACATTTCTCCGTGCTTGGCCTCCTTGGGACAGGGACTATCCCAAGGCCTTCCGGCTGATTCACGGTTTCCCCAGAGTCGCTGTAATATCCTTTAACCAACAAGCATGCTCTCGTGTGTGCACTCAGCGGTGTGTGGGTGTGTGAGCCGACCCTCACACATGAGCGTGAATATGCATCAGCTTGGGCTGTCCCTGACCCAGGGCACAGCCATGGGCCAGCCCGTGTTGGTGATGCAGAGGGTCTGGAGTTCTGATGGGGCTTGGCCCTCGGCCCAGAACCGATGGGCAGCTCCGATGTGGGATAGTTTGCTTTGGATGTGCATTTCCCAAATGTCCAGGGCTGGGAGGCAGTGGGTGATGGTGGCTCAACGGACCCTGAGCTGGGAAAGCTGGCTCAAATCCAGATCAGTGAGACAGGCATCGATGCAACAAGCCAGTAGGTGGTGCCCGAGGGCTGGTCTGCAGGGACTGCTCCCTCTTCCAGAGCCACTTAGAAGATGATCCTCCAACACACCACCGTCCTCTGCCCGCCTTCCCTTCCTACATGCACACTGAGCACCAGCTAGAAATTGCCAGCCCAGCCCTGGCCCAACACTCTGGGGCTTTGCCAAACACCAAACACCACCAAACTCCAGGGGTTCATCCCTCCCAGGGCCACAGCCCAGGTGGGGAGACGGACCCTCGAGGGACCCAAAGTTCAGGTAGGGGAGATGGACCTCTCAGGGGTGCACAGTCCAGGTGGGGCTGGGAGGGGTGTGCAGTGGTTGGGGGAATGGGGGCAGCAGTGCACACGCCCATATGGGGCTGGAAGCTGAGCCCCAGGGGCCTGCCATGCAGCACTGATGACAAAAGGCTCTGGCGTCAGAGGGTCTCAGTTGTTGAATTGCTGCCCAAGGATGGGGACACTGGGGCTCTTAGGTGGCTGTGACCCAGAGGAGAGTGTGGGGACTGGGCTGGGGAGGGGACAGCAGCAGAGGCTCTGGGATGCCCCAGAGCCTGAGAGGTGGGCAGAGGTCTGGCATGGGCTGGGGACTCAGCTCTGTCATGCCCCAGGAGGACGTCTTCTCCCTTCCCCTCATCCCTTCAGTGAGGAGCTGGAAGAGGAAATGGTCAAATATGAGAAGGGGGAACACAGTTATCTATTTGCAAGAGAAGAGGTTAAACCAAAGGCCCTGGCAGGAACATGGTCTTGGGTGCTTATCAGGGTTACTGGGAAAATTTTTGAAAATGAATTTGAAATTAAGGTACAATTAAACATAAATAAAAACCCTGTATGGTGTAAGACCTACTGCAGATTTTTAACATTTCAGCTGTGTTGTGCCATGTATTCGTAGCAGGTGTCACATGTTCACTCTCCTTCACCCACCTGTTGTTACTCAGTCCCGCTGAGAACTACATGCAGGTTACCCCCCAGCCCCTCACTTTCCACTCTGTTCCTTCTGCAATAGGACACAATGCACCCGAACATCACTGGAGCCCCCGCTGCTCACTCACCAGGAAGCCTGAGGTGCTGTCCAGCAGGCAGCGTACACGGCACACGAAGCAGCGGGTCAGGAAGGCCGAGTACTCAGTGGGACCTGCACCCCCCTCCTGGGCTCTGAGCAGCCTCCCCAGGATGGCATCCTCTCCTGCCCAGGTGGGCGTAGGCAGCAATGAGAACCACGAAGGCAATGACCGAGAGAAACCGAAAAAACATGCTGATGAGCAAGGTTGTGCATGTAACAGCCAGCTGTCACCACCTAATACACCCTGTAGGGCACAATTCACATGTCCCCTGTGCTCCCGCCCACCCCCCGTCTCCAAGACCTTATAGACAGCTGCTCCCACAAATGTGCTCACAGTCCTTTGCCCTTAGAAACATCCCTTCAGTCCCTGCCAGGTGGTTTAGTTGGTCGGAGCATCGTCCCCTACACCGAAAGGTTGCCGGTTCGATTCCCAGTCAGGTTGTGGGTCTGATCCCAGGTTAGGGTGTGTACAGGAGGCAACCAATTGATGTTTCTCTCTCTCCCTCCCCCTTCCTCTCTGTCTAAAATCAATAAAAACAAATCCTCAGGTGAGGATTTATAAAAAAAACAAAAGAAGCAGATCACTTCAGTACAACTGCACGTGGGCCACCACCGGTTGTTTAGTCTGTCCACTTTAAGCTTTATAAAATGGGCTTGTGTGTTGGCACCTGCGGCTTGCTTTCCTCACTCAGCTTTATGAGAAAATTGTGCTGTTGCGTGAGGTTGTGTTGGAAACTTTTCTTGAATCATTTACAACTTCTGGGGAGACGTGTGAGAGAACCGGGCCTCCCTCTCCTCTGCTGGACGCCAGGTGGATGGCGCCCTGTCTTCGGGCGCCGGAGTGCACTTCCCCTGAGTGCCAGGCTGCTCTGCTACCTCTGCAGGAGCTGGGCGCCTGCTGAGCGCGGCCTGAGTGGGCAGGGGCCTTGGTCTGTGGGCTTTGCAAGGGGCAACATCTGTGAGCAGACAACAATCTTTTGGGGCTTTTTTTTTTTAGGTAAATCTAATGCAGGCCAGAGGAATTTCCTGGAAGACTGCATCTCGAGAGGAAGGCAAGCACCGCAGCTTTTTGGCGAGGGATTCCCAGGCCCTGGCAGAGCACAGAAAAGTGGCAAGAGACGCCATCACACTCAGGAGCCCGAGAGCCCTGTAGGGCTGACTGGAGGAGGCAGAAGGAGTGTGGGAGGAGGTCTCTGAAAGAGGGGGGAAAACTGCGTTCACTGTGAAGAAAAAGAGATGGAAGTTGGGTGGGCAGTTTCTTGGGCAGCCCATGCATTTACATGAAGGGTTCCCAGTCTCGGTGAGACCCACCTGTCTCTGAGCGCAGGGGCTGCCCACACACCACCTGGGGTGGGTCCATGGCCCAGTGGAGCTGCCGGCAGAAGTCCTGGCGGTCATCCACGTGGATGTAGTCATAAATGTTTTGGTGCATCACGTCCGTCTGAAACATTGCAACAGTTATTTCAACCTTACCCTGAGGGTGTTGCCACACAGTACCCAGTGATTACTACCTGCACAAATGCCTCATCCATCTGTCAAGAGCAAGTCACCTCTGTGAAGAGAAAGTCCACAGAAAAGACCAGAGCTTGGCTTCAAGGCCATTCCCTTCCTGGGAAGTTGGGGCATGTGGCCTGGAACACAGACCCCCCCCCCCAGCCTCCCATCCATCTGCCAGGTGGTGACTTCAAGGGCAGAAACCAAATATCTTCTAAAGTCAAGATACCCAATTTTCTAAATTGATTCCGACCCTCAATGACTCAGGGAACTCATCGAGCTGTATCATTTGGGCACTTTGCAGCCTATATATTATACTCGAAATCACAAAAGTTTATTAGGAAATCACTCCTGTGAGGCAAGGTAGGAGACACCAGTGCCTCCTGGCCAGTGACTTCCTTCTTCCTGGCACCTCCAGGCCACATCCACCCCCTTCCGGGACACCACATGAGCCCACCAGTCCACAGGTCCCTCTCTGGTCCTCTGTCTTCCCATTTGCTTGGGCATAGAGGCCGACCCTCGCAGCACCAGGCCCACACTAGGAAGCCACCATCTGGGGCACAGAAGCCACAACCACAGGACTATTGCTATTGTTGGAAAAACATCCTGAGTGTGTTGATAAGTGACAAGGGCCTGTACACATCTCCCACTACTTTTCCCTACTGTAACTCTGTGGCTAAGGCTGGTTGGGACACCCCGAATGTCAAACAAGACACGATCTCCGGAAGGTAGAGCAGGACTGGGATAGTAACTCCAAGGTTGGACTCCAATCACCTGCACACCCCACAATCCAAAGAGACTCTGTTTTCACAGAAAGAAGTGGACACAGAGGTCAGAAGTGGTGTTGTCCTTGGCCAGTGTTGTCCAGGGTCAGGGGTTCTGGACCTGAATGTGGGACCAGCAGACAGAGGCCGGCTCATGGTAGAAGGGGATGCACCAGGCTTTCCCTCCAGCTCCAGACCTGCTGGCTCCCACCTCACCTGAAGGTTCTTGTCTCCCCTGGTAGCTTCCAGCTCACCTGATGGCTCTCACCTTACCTGGAGACCTATGATCACAAGTGCACTTCCCACAGGGATGTTTTCCTAATAGCTTTTATGATTCAAGCATAACGTATAGGCTGAAAAGTACCTAAATCATAAATATACAGCTTGATGAGTTCCCCGGGTGACCACCACCCAATCAGGAAACAGGACACCAACAGCCCTCAGAGGCCTCTCCGCTCCTGCCTCCCCGGAGGGTCACAGTGCTGACTCCACTGCTTCTGTATTAAATGGAGCGCTGTGTGCTCTTTGGTGCCTCTCCATTTACCCATGTGTGTGTGTGGCAGTTTTCCCCTCCACTGTTGTATGAGTTTCGCTGTATGGATACCCCACCTCTGGCTGATTCTCTCGCCTGCGGACGGACATTTGGGCTGCTTCCCATCTAGGCCCGCGACACGTGACGCTGCTGCGTGTCTGCGTGCACACCCAGGAGTGGAATTACTTGGTCATGGTAGCCAAAGTTCAGCTTCAGTAGATAATGCCAAACAGCTTTCCAAAGTGAGTGTGTCACACTCTTGCTGTGGCGAATGCAGAAGTCCAGTTGCTTTCCATTCTGGCCAACATTCGGCACTTCAGCCTTTCTCGTTTGAGCCACTGTGGCAAATGTGTCATGGTTTCTTAGTGTGGCTTTAATTTGCACGTCATGAAATCTAAGGAAACTGAGCATCTCACATATTTATTGGTCTTTAGATGTGAGTGCACATGTCGTGTGTGTGTGTGCGTGTTGCCCATTTGTGTCTATGTCTCCATTTTCCATGGCACTGTCGTGCTGACTTGTCAGTGCTCTTTATCTGTTCTGGACACGAGGACTTTGTTGGGCGTGTTCCATTGCAAACATCTCTACTCCCTGGCCTGCCTTCCTGCTCTCTTAATGGATCTAACACAGTTTAATCCTCAGGAATGGGGTTTTGCCCTAAGAAATCTTTCTTCATAGATCTCCTAACTCTGCCCTGTTATCTTCTAGAAACTTCTACCATCCACCTAGTATTTATTGTGCATGGTATTGAGGCAAGAATCAAGATTCGTTTTTCTGACAGTAGATCCGGTTCACCCAGCTCCATTTATTGACCATTTCCCCACCATCGGCAGTACCGCCTTTATCATAAATTCCATCTGCACACACACATCTGCACTGACTTCCAGGTCTCCTATGGGTCTATTTGTCTGTCCCTGCACTGAACCACACTGTCTTAACTGCTGAGTTTTGCAGGAAGTCTTGTGTCTGGGATCATAAATCCTGCATAATCCCCCCCACTCCCTTAATCCACTTGGATCACCTTAACTTTCCGCATCTCCAATAAGCTTGTCAATTTCCAGAAAAGATGCTCCGTTTTTGTGGTAATGTCATTAATTCTATAACTGGATCTGACATCTTTATAATAATATGAATACGGCCTATCCCTTAATTTATCTGGATCTTCTTTAATTTCTTTAAAGAATGTTTTATATTTTCTGTATGCTTGAGTCATTACTGAGAATTTGGGGTTTTTCCATCCTGTTGTAGATAGATGGCATTTTCCCTCTATGGTTTTGATTAAGAAAGAGAGTGTGCTGGCCTCTGAGCCCTGGGTAGTCAAAGTTCTCACTGTGGTTCACATTAGTCCCTCATGAGTTTTAGTCGGTTACCCCAAGCTTTACAGAACCCAGAAGGCAGTGTCTCCCTGGATGCCCTGTTCGTCATCATCACGTCTTAGTTATTAACAAAAGGGATGTGTGGAATTAACAGGCAAGGTATGAGTCTGTGGCTCTACCAAAACAGGGGACAGATTCACTTGGAGGAGGGCATAATAAAGCTGGAAAAGGCATTTCTGATTAAGGCAAATTTGAAGACATGAAATGCATTTTTCAGTTTGAGGAAACAAGGACCTGCATTGTAGTAATCTGCGTGGCATGTCTGACCACCCGTCTTTCTTCATATCCTAGAGTTTGAGGCCTTGGAAGTGAGGTCAAGAGAAATAAACGGTGGGAAAAGTACGAGGAGGGGAGAGAGTAACGTAACAATTATTCAAATAGACAAAAACACGGCTTTGGTCAAGTAAAAGCACCTGTTATTTTAGCTCTAAACCATCATTATTCGAACAAAGTCCTCATTCCAGCAGTTACCATCTTTATTCTTTTGTGCAAAGTGTGTGCATATCTGTGATCCAAGCCTGTGCTCCGCTCAACAGGCTCCAGCAGGTGCCCTGGCTCACATGGCACAACTTCCCCACTGCTGACCTTTGAGAGAACAAGCAACTTCTTCAATCAATAAATGTCAACGGCAGCTGGAATATACACCTAGACCTGTGTGTTCATCACAAAAAGTGCTGGACTTGAAGATAGACAATGGGCTCAGGTTGTGATAGGAAGAATCTGGCTCCTGACTTTATAAAGCATTTTGAGCAAGAAGCTCACAATAGCACAGAGCTGTTCTCATACTTTTATGAAATGTTTTGCATAAATTAGAGCCGATGCCTGATTTAATGGCATTTGGAAACAATTTCCTTATAATAAAAGGCAAAACTTTTTTTTAACTTCCAACTCTTGGAGGGAAATAACCAAACTCCAATAAAACAAAAGTCCAATGACTAGCTCAGACCTGGAATCAGGGCTGCTCTACAGGACCCCTGCCTTGATCACTGAGCCAAAGTCTATGCTAAGACCTTTGAATTACGGCTAAAGATTCATGAAGCAACTCTGGTGACAGCACTGAAAGGCAAACCAAATAATGTCTCTCTAGACTCGGGCCCTGTGCAAGCAATCGAGGGAAGTCAGTAGAAAGCTTCACCACCTGGGGGCTGGAATCAAGTAGTGTCCACTCGCGCTGTCCACCAGCGGTGCTGTGAGCTCTGTGTTGTGCAAGTGGACCCCCAGTGAGGGAGCCATTAACCCAGCCATGCCCACCAATCTACTGGTCACTTAGGGGTGAACAGCAGTGTGTAAAGGAGGCACCCCAGAGCCAGTGACCATGATGTACAGGAGGGGACAGTGGACAGGGTGGGCATCAGGGCTAAGCTGGCCACACCTGGTGCTTGTATTGTCCTAGGAATGAGAGACTCATTACCCATCACTTCCCATCTCCCTGAGATGGGGTGTCTTCAGGAGATGGATGTGGTGACAGAGCTCTTGCCACACACTATTAGGTGCAGCCAAGGGGAGAAATACCTCAGGCAGCCTCCTCTGTAGCAGGGCTGCTGTGGGGACAACTCTCACAAGTGTCACAGGCGCCAATGCCCTTCCCAGTGCTCTGCATGTTCAGGGACCCATGTGGTCCCAGCGGCTGCCTTGGCAGTGGACACTGCTGCTGCCCCATTGTGTGGAGGAGCAAAATGAGGCTCAGAGCTGTCACCTAACCACCAAAACGGCAGAGCCACGGCTCAATCCTGTGGTCACACGCAGCCTGGGAATGCCACTTAGAGGACTCAGCCCTGGTGCTTCATTCACTCACCGTGACCTGGCCGTCCCATGGGGTCCCTCAGGGGCCACACCTCCACATGCTGCAGGGTCTCACCCAGGCCATGTGATGGGCTACACTAGAGGCTGGGGCGGGGGTAGAGTCCTGTGTCCTATCAGGGACTGGCACAGAGCCCGTGACAAGAAAGAAGCCTGGGCAGGGCAAGGGGTGGTGGCCATTCGGTCCTTCGGTTCAGGTGGTAGGAAAGCAAACTTAGAGGCAGGTGTAAGAGGAACTGCTCCTTAGAATCATGGTAGAGTGACAGCTACTTTAGTTTTGCAAACATTCAAAATGATGGTTTCCATGGAAATCAGATCAAATGCTTCCTCTGCCTCAGGGGCCAATGGTGTGTCAGGGACGCACTTCTCAGATCTCAGCTCCCACCATCCCTTGATTCCAGGCACTCCCTTGGTGTTCTCCCCATCCAGTGAGATTTTTGTTACTAACTTCACAGTCTGCCTCTTGGCTCCAAACCCCCCTTCCATAGCTTGGCTCTGATCCTGGATCCCACAATCGTTTCCTCTCGGCCGGCAAAAGTACTTGGGGCTCTGCATCGGAAGGTCTATCCCCTCAAGTGTCAGACACTCTCATCAGCCTCTTGAGGAGCACCCCATCATGGATAGCCTCAAGAGTACCACTAGCATCCCAGTGGGCAGTTACCTGCTGGCCAGCCCTGGCCTAGGGGACCTCAGGGACTTCTCTATCCAGGGGCCAAGGTCCCACCTCACCAGTGAGGTCTCCAAAATGTGCTCCCTGCCTGGTGCCCGGCCTCAGCGCTGTGGGCACTGCTGCCCTCCATCCACTGTGTGTTTATGTCTATCTCCCTTATTGCTAATCTGTGTTACTAGTTGATAAATCTTTATGTAAACTTACAGTAATGCTTTATATTAAATTGTTCAAATTATTGCATGGTTTCTGCTTCCAGACAGAACCTTGACTGACACACTGTATCCTTTCTATTTCAAAGTTCTGTTTTGCTCTTTCTGAAATCCACCTGTTTGTTATCGCGAGTCCTTGGGGAGTGCGCCAGCCCCTTATAGGCCGTGGCTTCCTGTGTGCTTGTGATTTCATACTGTGGACTCCTCTCACCAGACTCAGGAGTATGCTCTCTGTGGGAATGTAAACTGCATTTGGGTTTGGGACTTTTCACAAGAGACTTCTTTCCTTTCCCAGAGGCCATGCAGAGAACTTTCGTTTCCCCTTCCTGGGCTTTGCGTGGGAATTCTCACTGCACCTTTTCTTGCTGGAGTTGACCTTCTGGGTCCCAGCATCTGATGGGCCTCAGCCACGCCTCTTGGCCTCAATGTCTGGAACCAACCTCTTGGCTGGTCTGCGGCAACATCCCAAATGGATTATCTGCGCATCCATGAGGGCATTTCCAGAACACTGTCTTGGGGTTTAAGGTACCCATGCTGCTGGCAAGGACTCGTCAGAGTGTAACACAGGTGGGGGCTGTGCCACAGTCAGCAAGATTGCTGCTCTTTAGACTTGGGGCACCCTGGACACCATCACTCCTCTTGCCGTGACTGGGCCCCAGACAAAGCTGGGATGTGGAAATCCTTATCTGATAAAACATCTGTGATAAGGAAAGCTTGATTTTGGAGATGTTTAAACCGTGAAGACAATGAGCATTCACAGGTAAAGGGACCTATCGTGTGGCAGAGAGAGGGGTTTGCTTACCTGGTGGAAGCCCAGGTAGTCCGCGATCGTTGCCGATGCATAAAATATCACCCCTTCCGAGCTCACAACCAGAGCAAAGCCATCCAGGGACTAGAAGAAACAAAAATTGAATTGGCTTCAAGATACATTCATGTAATCACTCAAAATAAAAAAGTGCAAGCATCATTTTGCTTGAGTTTTCCACCTTTTCTCCTGTTTTGTAGCCTATATTTTTAATTCCCAGAAATGCCTACTTTTAATTTACTTATGACCATTTTTCAGCAGGTCCCAGGTTAGCAGGTGACATGGGATATGGTTGCTGTTAGAGGCAACAACCTGGGTGACACAAACTTTTCAGTCTAAGATCATCCAGTGAGCATTCTATCATCCATCTACCATCTATCTATCTATCTATCTATCTATCTATCTATCTATCTATCTATCTATCTATCATCTATCTATCTATCTATCTATCATCTATCTATCTATCATCATCTATCTATCTATCATCTATCATCTATTTATCATCCATCTATCATCCATCTACCATCTATCTATCATCGATCATCTATCTACCTACCATCTATCATCTATCTATTTACCATCTATCTATTTATCTATCTATCATCTATCATCTATCTACCATCTACCTATCACCTTCTCCTTCATCACCACCATTACCATGATAAAGTAAGGACAGCACACACTGTGTGGGTCCTCATGAGTGTCAGGCATCCTATGTGGAATATCTCATTCAAATTCAGGTCGCCTCCATGAGGCAGAAACAGTTATGATTCCACTCTGCCAGCACAGGAGCTGGAGGTGAGGGGGGCTGAGACACCCAGGCAGTGGAGTTTATAAATGTTTTGATTTGTGTCTTTAAAATGCAGACATTTAAAGACTTTAAATTAACTTTCAGAAAGTCTGTGGCCATCCCCATTATACTATAATATTTCTCTTAATTCTTGGCCATCTGGGTACTTTCTTTTTTTTTCTTTTCTTTTTAAAACCTTTGCCAATTTGATAGGTGCTAAATTATTTTATCATTAGTAGGACTTTCATTTCTTTCATTATCAATGAGATTGAAAACATTTCATACAGTCATTGGTAACTTGTATTTCTTCTTTGGTAAACTGTCCATGAAGGTCATGTGCTAATTTTTCCATTAGAGTCTATAAATATCAACTTCTAAGAGCTTTAAATTACTAGTATTGAAGATTTCTAGGCAGCCTAGGATAATGGGAGCCACCTAGATTCAAGCCCCCATGTCCAAAACATGGAGGAGAGCAACAAGGACAAGCAAAGCTGCACAATCCAAGCCCTCACCTTGAGGACACAGAAAATCGGTAAACTTCAAGTTACTTATAAGCAAAAAAGGCAACAGAAATCCCAGTGAGCCTAAAACAACTGTTTCAAAAGGAAAAGTGTAGAAATCCCCCTCAAGAAACTAGGGAAAGAAGCCAATGAAATGGCTTTCCATGGTAAGTAGAAGGAAAGAAAAATTAGAATAAAAGTAAAAATCAAGGAAAAATGTCTAAAGCAGTCAAGTAATAAAGGTCATCAATAAAGTAAAAATTTGGTTCTTTGAAAGATTAATAACATTAATAAATCCCTAGCAAGTTTGACCAAGAAAAATACAAATTACTCACACCAGGAATTTTTAAGACTACATCATTACAGTTCCTACAGACATTAAAGTAAGGAAATATTAAAATTGATCTTCAATAAAGTAAAAATTTACGCCCAGCTGGGCATGGCTCAGCGGTTGACCCTCGACTAGGATCCAGGTGATCAGGGTTCGATTCCCAGTCAGGGCACATGCCCGGGTTGTGGGCTCGATCCCCAGTCGGGGGCGTGTAGGAGGCAGCTAATCAATGATTCTCGCATCATTGATGTTTCTATCTCTCTCTCCTTCCCCCTCTCTGAAATCAATAAAGATATATTTTTAAAAATAAATAAATAAAAATAAAGTAAAAATTTAAATGAAATGGGCACATTCCTTGAAAAACACTAAGAAAAGTAATATTAAAAGAGCTAGAAAATCTAAATAGCCCAATATCTATTAAATGAATTGAAGTTGCAATCAAAACTACCCCACAAAGAAAACTCCAGGCCCAGATGAAACAAGATTTAAAAAAATACCTAGGAATAAATCTAATAAAACATGTGCATGACCTACATGCTGAAAACAATGACAGGGCGGAGAGGACACCTAAATACACTGATATGCAAATTCCTGCTTGAAAGACTCAGTAGAGTTAGAATGTCTAATCCCCCTTCATTAATCTAAGATATAAAGCAACCCCAATCCTATCACAGTAGGGTTTTTCTTTTTGTAGAAATTGACAAGCTAATTCTAAAAAGTTTATGTGGAAATGCAAAGGGCCCAGACTTGGCAAAGCAATCTTGTTAAAGAACAAAACTGTGGGACTTATGCTGACTGCCTCCACGACGGACTCTAAGGCCATGGTGATTAAGCCACGTGGCGTAAGGACAGAGAGGCAGTCTTCAGTAGAGGTGTTGGTTCAGTCCAATGGGGAAAGAAAAGTCCTTTACATAAATGTATCTGGGACAGCCGGTTAAAGGAAAAGCCACAGTGCTCATGAAAATATAAAATGAGTTCTACTCAAGAGGGAAGCAATGAGATGTTAAAACCAGTCTAAAAACTATTGGGAAGTGAGGTGACTCTAGGCAATTGGACATGGTTGCTGTTAAATGCAAAATTAAGTCCCTGGATGACCCTTTAGTGGAAAGGATGTGACACCCAAATTGTTGCCTTATTTCTGCCCCCTCCTCCCAATCTTCACCCAAGGACATTCTTAGAGACAGAAAGAAAGATATGAAGTGAAACCCTCAACCCAGGTATGTGCCCTGACCGGGAAACAAACTGGCAACCTTTTGGTGACACTCAACCAACTGTGCCACTCCAGCTGGGCTTGTTGCCTTATTTGAATGTTTCAGATCACTTTCCTGACACAGAGGTGCAAACACCAGGGCAGTGACTTCACAATATGATTTAGACTTTGTGCTGAGTTTTCCGAACAAGAAATCCCAGCTCACATGGCACTACAGCTACGGGGGCTGCTTTAAATGGTCCAGCCAGAGACGATGACCACAAATCATCGCAAAGCCCATTATCAGCAACTCACCCCTAAACACTGATGTACTTCTAAAGAATGGGAAACTGACCCGTGCAGCATAGACATCCGCCACAGTGTCTCCAGGAACTAAACAAATTGTGTCATTTGTCATTTCAATTTCTGTGCGGCTCCATGGAGAAGTGCCTGGTCCCACTGTCCTAACATCTCTGAGTAGAGTGGGACGTGCAGTGTCTGCCTGGGCCTCGTCCCACTGGGTTATTCTGGAGTTTGTGAATGTGCCACAGTCTCCCCAGTGCCTCTGTTCTCAGACACACAGTATTTCTTGGGGAAAAATCTGTGAAACATTTGAGATTTACATAATTTAACAAAAGACCCGATTTGCTTGGCCTGATGAGCGCAGACAGGACACAGCTCTTACCCTGGCATTTGGGTCAGACTCTAGGACACGAAGCAGGCTGAGTGGAGGGTGTGAAAGCATCATGTGGGTATTTTCCTAAACAGGCAAGTCTGTGCTCGAAGGCTCATCTCCCTTGCCTGGCAAGCAATGAATGTGGATGTTTCCCACAACTGTGTCCTGTGCCACTTCAGAGACATTTTACCTAAAAATCTAAGACTGTCTCATCCACCAGCTCAGAGGTTTTCCCAAAGCACCTTTACTGTCAGCACCTGTGACCAGGCTGGGACTCACTGTGGCCAGATTTCTGTTCCCTCGGACCACCAAACCAGGCAAGGCAGTGCATTTTTTATGACAGTTTTTTTAATTAAACATTTTAAATTGTGGTATAATACACATAACACAAAACTCACCATTTTAACTATTTTTAAGTGTATAGTTTGTTGGTATTAAGCACATTCACATTGTTGTGGGGCCATACCCACCATCCTCTCCAGAATTTTTCCATCTTCCCAAACTGAGATTCTGTCCCAATTAAACAGTAATTCCCCATTCCCTTTAACCAGCCTGGCCCCTTCCATCCTACTCTCTGTCTCTATGAATTTGACAGCTCTAGGGACCTCATATTAGTGGAATCATACAGGATGTGTCCTTTTCCGACCTGCTTATCTCACTCAGCATAATGTCCTCAAGGTTCATCCACATTGTAGCATATTTCAGAATTTCCTTCCTTCTTTAGGGCTGAGTAATATTTCAGTGTATGGACGGGCCACATTGTGCTTATCAATTCATCCATCAATGGACACTTGGGTTGCTTCCACTTCTGGCTACTGTGAATGCTGCTGCTGTGACCATGGAGGTACCAGTAAGACAGTGAGTGCATTTTCAAGAAGGAAGGTATCTGAGGTAAAAATAAAATTCATTTCAAGAACACTTTGCTCTTCCCTGACACCCTGTCTAAGATAAAAGAGGCTCATAAGGAGGTTTAAACATGCTGCCGAGCTGGAACTCTTTTTCAAAGGACAGATGGTGCTCTGGTACTCAGCCTGCATCTCATGCCCTTCCTGTGATGGCTTCCACATGCTTCTTCTCGGAAACCCTGGAGCTCCTGTTCACCTGGATTTGATCAGAACTCATGCACAAATCATGCCCACTCTGTGCTCAGCAGGACCTGGGCAGAGCCGAGGCTCTGGGGCTGGTGCTGATGGAGGATGTGAGTCTCAGGGCCTCAGCAGTTAAGAGCGGGGCTGGCACCATCCACTTCCCAGATGGCAACAGGCACACTCAGACAAACCAGGGAAGTTCAATGCCTGGCTCCCACAGGTGCTCAATGGATGCAGTGCTGTCACCACAGTGGCTCATGCCTTATCAGGAGCCAGCAACAGGAGCCCAGGATGGGAAACCCTACAGGTTTTCTAATACCCACTCCATCAGGCCCTTGCAGTCCCATCCCCAGGATTTGGCAGAGGTAGGGTGGGGTGATGCTGGGTTAGAAGATAAGGCGTCAATTCTAATAGACTATCAGAGCAACTATTTGCTACCACAGCAAATCACTAAAAAGTGAAAACCTCATGTAACTAGCGGGCTGCATGGTCCAGGGAACATATTCTAAAAGGGCAGTGGTCAGAGTCCAATCACCCATGAGTGCTGGGCAGTAGTGACCTCGAGGGACCATCTCCTGGACAAGCGGAAGGGGTGCAGCCACCTGCAGGCTCAGGGCAGCCCCATCCTCCATGCCCAGCAACTCGGCGCTGGGTGGAGGAAGTGGGCACCCGGGCTGGGCACCAGCTCCCCCATAGCTTCTCCCAATGCCGAGGTTGCCGCGTACTGATGTCCTACTAATAATAGTTCAAAGACCAAAGAAATGCTCAAGGCTTGAGCATATAAAATGCCTTCTTAAAAAAGATTTTATGAGATTAGTCACAACCAAAACAACCTTAATTTTAACTCACAAAGCAGAAATTTAAAAAAAGAAGAAAGACCATAAAATGCTGTTTGCCGAGTCATATGGATTCAATATCAGACTGACTTTCTGGTCCAGAGTCATCGCGCCAAATACTTTTACACATGTGGGACCATCCTTCAAATATGCATCGTGAGCATTTGTTTGTTTTCTCTCCCTCTCTCTTTTTAATCCTACAAGAGTTTTGTGTTTTTTTTTAAACATGGTACATGGAAAATGAGATCACTTTTCCAAGTGGAAAAAAGGATTTGGCCCCAAGCTTAAGGCTGCACTTTTTTTAAAAGGGGAAAATAATCACATCTACATTCAATTACTGAAAGTCACGAAACATGCACCTGCCACCTCAGGGGGAGGGTCCGAGGGGCCAGTGCCTCCCTGCTAGCCTGGCCACAGAGTTGCCATCCGCAGCCCCTTTTTGGAAAAAAGGGACATCTGAGAAAGCCAGGACTTCCTTTGGCTGATACTTTGTATATCCTGATCTCTTCCAGTCTTGTGGCAAAAAAAAAAATAGCTAACAAGTACTTCAGAGGTGGTTTTGTCAAGGTCATAGCAGAGGGGGAAAAAAGAGGGGAAAGGAACAATTCTCACAGCCCCATGTTGCTCCTCCAGGAATAAAGGGCAGCGGGGAGCAGAGAACTCCCCCGAGAACTGTTGCCAAGGTCACCAAGCAACAGCACAAGGCCAAGCCCCGCTAGTCACGCGAGCCCAGTGAGCAAGCGAGCAAGCGGGCACCAACCCGCGGGTGTCAGGCAGCTGGCTCGGCCTCCTGGAGCCAGATCACTCGCTGGGCCTCTCCTCGGCCAGCCAGCGTGCGTGCGAGCGGCGTTCCTGCTTGGGGAGCGGAATAACTGGCTGTTTATAGATCCCACGAACAGTACACTCAGGCTTGACTCTCTGCCATGAAGCAGCTACAGCACTTGAGCGCAGTTCCTGAAGGATGCAATTGTCTGAGGGCGGTAGGGCTACAAAGAGGGCAGGTGGGACCCTGGGCGCCTCCCGCTAGCTCAAGTCTGTCTGGGTTGGAGTGAGGAGGGTCCTGGAGGTTGCAGCCTGCAGGGGATTTGCGGAAGCAGAGATTAGGGAGAAGGAATCCTTTGATGTTATGCTGCTGACCCTCTCGGTTGTCTGGGGACAGCCTCTGCCTGGTAGGACAACAAAGGCAGGACTAGAGGTGCAGGGCCAGCTGGAGTGAGAAGCTGACATAGCTGAGCTGCCCTCCAGGTACTCACCTCTCCTATTCTTCTTGTGCAAACCCCAGGCTAGGGGTTTCCTCCCACTGTGCCCCTTTCTAAAGGGGAGACAAACCTCCACCCAGTCCCTTCCCTCCCCTCCCCTCCGACCCTTGACACTCGGCCAGCACATAGCTAATTAGAGGAGCTGGTGTCAGACACCTGCAGGGACAGAGGACACAGGAGCCTGGGAGATGTCTAGCACATGGGCAGCACAAAGTAGATGCCAAAGAGCTGAGACAAGCATTATTTAAATACATATATTTAAGGAGATAAGAAAAGCTATTAGCAAACTGAAACAAGAACAAAAAACGGTACAAAAAAAATCAACTGAAAATATAGGAATGAAAATGGCACAAAGGAATGAAAACAGTTGAGGGGTTGAGAGTGATGGATCCACCACCTGCTGAAGCAGCTGGGAGGGAACCAGACAGAATATAAGAGAAGCGAGGCAGGGGAGGTTGACATAGAGACCTGGAACCTGGGCAGCTGCTGCAGCTCCAGTAGATGAAACAATGACGCAGAGGGAACAATGCTGGATGAACATGGAAGGAAGATGTCCAGACTGAAGATGGAAGAGCTCATACAGACAGAGAGCAGAGCACCACGCAGGTGACACAGGCAAATGACACAGTGAAATCTAAGACATTAAAGCCAAAGAAAGAATCCCAAAGTTGCAAGAGATGGTGAGAAAGAATGGGAATAAAACCCCTCAGACTCCCCACACCAGCAGCCACAAGGACGCTGCAAACAACTCAACAGTATTTCTGAAGGTAGAAGGATAAAAACTTTGGACCTAAAATTGTATATTCAGCCCAGTTATTATCCAGATGTGAAGGCATAACAACTCCCCAGCCTGCGGGAAACAAGAAGATTTCACACCCAGACCCACAAGAAAAGCCCTTTGGGGGAATCACGCGAAGAGAAACACATACGCGCTGCAAGACATGATAAGGGTGGTGACCAAATCCCAGTGATCTCTAAAGAGTCTTCTAAAAAGTTAGGAACAAAGACAAGAATCTGTGCCATCCAGGATTCAACTTCTAGACCAAATCAACATGGAAGTGTGTGTGCGAGGGGCACCAGAAGACCCAAGCATATACCACGTGCAAGTCTTTTTGGGGAAATCCCAACACTGATAAGTCTAATAAATCAGATCAAACCAACGTGAAACGCGTTTATGCTAAAGGCAACCCCATAAGAACAAAAGCATATGAAAGTTCAATCTATAAATGGAGACCCAGAGAGAGAAAAGGAAAGCAATGAGTGTATAGTAAATGGAAAATTGAAAATATGACAGAAATTAGAGTGATTACATAAAGTACAAATAGGTTAAAATAATCACCAGAAGAAAGTTTGGGGGAAGGGTCCCCTCATGTACATCTGCAAGAAGCAGACTTAAAAAGAGAAGAAAAGCTGAAAATAAAAGAATGCAGAAGATGTATCAAGCGGCAAGGAATCCAGAGGAAGCTGGGGACAATTTTATATCTGATAAAATGTAACTTACTAGGATAAAAGGGTTAAAGTCAAACGTGCAAGACTTAAGAGGCATGGGGCACCCCAAGCCTGTAACAATGAGCAGTCGGTGCCTGACCCCCGACACACAGCTTCCGTCCTGAGAGCTGCAGCTTCCAGCCCTGCGGTGGGGGGGCCCATGGGGCTGGCCTCAGCTCGCTGAGTCGCTGGCTGACATGACGCTTGCCTTCCATTTCCCTGGGTTCAGACGTCACTGTTGGCTTGCTGCCACGCGTACCTGCCCACCGCACACACGCTCACACGCTCACACGCTCACACGCTCACACGCTCACTTCCCCTCCACCGTCCTAAATTAGCTGTGTCATAATTTTGCTTAAATCATTGTGCAGTGTTTGTGCTATTACAGAGTCTTCTCGGCTGAGCCAGGCGGATGCACTTTGAACCCTTTGCTGTCCCTCAACAACTTGTGGGCCTGGAGTTAACAAATACCTGTGCGCTGACTTATTTACACCGTCCCTGACTTGTCCCCCAAGTCCCCTGAGCGGAGTAAAGCCTTCTCTCTGTAGGCGTCCTGTTCACCCATCTCCGGGAAGCCTGCCTCCTTCCCCTCCTTGTCACCCTGGTTCTGCTGCAGAGATCCTCCCTGCGAGACCGTGCAGAGGAAGCGAAACCCTCGAGACCCAGAATGTCTGAAGCTGTCCTGATGCCACCACCTCTCCAACCATGGGGTGGACGTGTGTGCGCGTCCCAGGTGTGTGTGCGTCCCAGGTGAGAAGTCACTTTCCTCCAGCGCTGTGCAGGCTTGTCCTCCTGGTGGTCCAGCCTCCAGCGTCCCATGGACACGTCATGAAACCTGCTCCTTCTCTTTGGGAGCACAGAGGCTTTCTCACTGTCCCAGGTGTAGAATCTCACAAAGGCAAACACCCGCATCCTTTCATCCATTGTGCTAGTCACCCAGCGGGACCTCCTGGGCCGGAAACTGGGTCATTGGTTCTGGGAAAGCTTCTGGTTGCTTCCTTGCCCATTTCCTTCCCTCTGATTTTTCTGGAACTCTGATTACTCAGGTCTTGTGGGGTCTGGCAGTCTGCCTGACTTTCTTCTCCTTTCCTCCCCTACTTTTCTTTTACTCTTGGAAAGATCCCTTCAACTTTAATTTCTGACCCTCCTACGGATTGCTAAGTTTTGCTCGCATGCTTTTCATTATTCATCTTGAATCTCTGAATATTCCCTTTTACAGCAACCTGTTTCCATTTTGTCGACCTTCAGTCCTGAGGAGCCCAACAACGTCTTGGTTTGTTTGCTCTCCATTTCTTCCCTCTGCATGTCTGCTGCGTCCACGCTGCCCTGACTCCTGGCCTGTGCTTTGCTCCCGTCTTTCACATCAGCCCCCTTGCTGAAGGGTCCAGCGATCCTGGTGTGCTCGGGTTGGGAGCAGGCACAGGACTCAACAGGAAGCCCTGCACCCACAATGGAGCCTGTAGGCTTTGGGGAGTGTGCTCTCCCGGGAAGACCTGGGGCCGGCATCTTTGGGTCTTTTTTCTGAGCTGTCAGGCCCTTTGGATGTGCCTTGTCCTTCCCTGCATCTCGAGGTGGAAGTGGTCAGTGCTGTGGGGGCCGAGTCAGGGCTTGGGCTCAGCACAGGTGTGCGGCATCGGCCATCCCGCTGCGTCAGGGCCCAGAGACCCCAATTCTCGTCTTCAGGACAGGAGGGCCTCCCGGTGGCTAACTGCTTCCTAGTTGTGTTTTTAACAGTTATTCCGACCAGAGGCCATCGTGTCCACATGCTGAGATGGTACCTAAATCCACCTATGTTGGTTGTGTTTTGACTTTAATCTCTTCAATTCTCTTTGAAAACATGAGTCCAGGGCCTGGTCACCACTGCTCCCAATGATCTCCATGGATATTTCTCATTGGTTTCTAAGAACTTTATGTGAAATTATGAAACTATCACTAGCACTGCCTGAATTCACAGTTTTTTCCCTTGAAAATCTGCCCCTTCAGCCTGATCTGCTAACAAGTCCCGTTCATACCCAAGCACCTGCTCCCCATCTCTCAGCCCTGACAGCCCCCACCTGGGCTCCCTGGGACCCTCACCAGCATTGTTGCTAAGCTCAGGTTTCCCTGAGGAGCCAGTATTGCAGCACCCAGACCCAGCCACATGCATGAACCTTGATTCCTAGGAGCGTCCTGCCCAGCAGCACCCCCGGAAGGACCCTTGTCCATGGGTCACCCAGCCAGCCTTCCCTTCTGAGTGTCATTACTCAGGCCCTTCACCCTTGGGTTTCCAACTGGGTTCCGTTTTATCTTCTGTGTGAAATGCTTGGAGAAAATCCTCTACAATATGGGTTTAGTTCTGAGAACTGGCGCCCAGGCACCCAGCCCTGGCTGCCGCAGCACCCCCCTGATACCTTTGTGTTTCAGTGTGGGCAGGAACTGAAGGCCTCAGGGACTGCATCGCAAGCCTGACAGACGCTGCCCCAGGCCAGCTTTCCCCTGGAACTTTGAGGTTTGAAACTGAAGCTCCGAAGAACTCTGCAGGTCTGGGAGTGGTCACTATACTGGAGATCCTCGTCTCTGCTGACAGTGGGACAGCCCCTGGCCCTGACACCAGCCCCTCACACTGCCAGGCCCCACTGGGCCACCTGCAGAGTCCCACAGAGAGGGGCATTCTCAGCCCAGGGCCCTGTAGAGTCCCACAGAGAGGGGCTCAATAGCAGAATGGAGGTGACAGAGAAAATAGTTTGTAAAGTTAAAGACAGACCAATAGAAATTATCCAACCTCAGAGAGAAAATATTAGGAAAAAGTGAACAGAGCCTCAAGGACCTATAGATGTAACACCAAAATCATCTTCCATTAAAAAATAAATTGATAAATTGTACTTCCTCAAAATCAAATAGTTTTGCTCTCGGCAAGACCTTGTCAAGAGAATGAAAATACAAGCCACAGACTGGGAGAAAATACTTACAAATCATACATACAACAAAGGATATGTGTCCAGAATAAATAAAGAACTCTTTTACCTCAACAGTAAGAAAGCAAACAACCTGATATTTTAAAACAGGCAAACAGTTTACAAAGACGGATGGATGGATGGCAAATAAACACAAGGAAAAATATCCAGTATCATTAGTCCTAAAGGAAATACAAATTAAGACCTCAGTGAGGCTCCAGTGTACACTTCCTAAGATGGGTCTGAGAACAGATAATACCTTGCAATATCAACCCTCAGATGGAGCAAACTGGAATGCCCATCACTGCCAGTAGGGACTGAACATGGCACAGCCACTTTGGGAAACAGTGTGGCAGTTTCTTATAAAGTTAAAAACGCACTTACTTTATGACCTGGCAATAACACGCATAGGTGTTGCGCAAATAAACAAAAATCTCCGTTCGGGAAAAACCTGTGTGTGAATGTTTATTACAGTTTTACTCATAAACACCAAATCCTGCAAACAACCCAAATGCCTCCTTCACTGTTTAGCACACTGAAATACATCTGAGCCACCAATGCCAGATAGGACCTGTGATTCATGCAGCAACACCGTGGGTCAGAACTAAATCTCACTGCCTGAAAGCAACCTGACCCCAAAGGCTGCATGCTGTTGGATATGATTAAGGGACATTCTGACAAAGGCTGTTAGAGAAGACTATAAGGATAAGGAGCATAGCAGTGGTGGTTGGGGACAGGGGTCTGACTGCACAAGGGAGATTTTGGGGTGATGGAATTGTTGTGTATCTTGATTATGGTGGTGGTCCCACCACACTGCCAAAAGAACAAATTTTAGTGTGCGTAAAATGAAAAATGTTAGAAAATGACTATGAACAACTATATGCCAACAAACTGGACAACCTAGATAAAATGGATAAATTCCTAGTAATATACAATCTTCCAAAACGGAATCAGGAAGAATCAGAAAATCTGAATAGACTCATTACAATTAATGAAATTGAAGCAGAACCCACCCCCCACCCCCGAACTTCCCAGTAAACAAAAGTCCTGGACCGGATGGTTTCACAGGCCAATTTTACCAAACATCAAAGAAGAACTAACACCAATCCTTCTCAAACTATTCCAAAAATTTCAAGAGGAGGGGAGGTTCTGACGCTCATTTTATGAAGCCAGCATTATCATAATTCCAAAACCAGATAAAGACACTACAAAGAAAGAAAATTATAGGCCAATATCCCTGATGAACACAGATGCTAAAATATTGGCAAACCAATATTGGCAACAAGATATTGGCAAACAAGATCCAGCAACACATCAAAAAGATCATACACCATGATCAAGTGGGATTTATTCCAGGGATGCAAGATTGGTTCAATGTCTGCAAATCAATAAACATGATACACCACATAAAGAAAATGAAGGATAAAAACTCCATGATCATATCAATAAATACAGAAAAAGCATTTCATAAAATCCAGCACCCATTTATGATAAAAATCTCTCAGCAAGTGAGAATGGAGGGAATAAACCTCAACATTATAAAGGCCATATATGACAAACTTACAGCCAACATCATACTCAATGGGCAAAAACTAAAAGCGTTTCCCTTAAGATCAGCAACAAGGCAGGAAAGTCCGCTTTCACCACTCTTATTCAACACAGTACTAGAAGTTCTAGGCACAGCAATCAGTCAAGAAAAAGAAATAAAAGGCATCCAAATTGGAAAGGAAGAAGTAAAACTGTCACTATTTGCAGATGACATGATACTGTATACAGAAAACTCTAATGACCACCAAAAACCTACTAGAACTGATAAATGAATTCAGTAAAGTAGAAGAATATAAAATTAATATTCAGAAATTGGTGGCAATTTTATACACCAATAATAAACTACCAGAAAGGGAAACTAAGAAAACAATCCCATTTAAAATTGCATCAAAAAAAATAAGGTATGTAGGAATGAATTTAACCAAGGAGGCAAAAGACCCGTACTTGGAAAATTATAAGATACTGAAGAAAGAAATTGAGTAAGATACAAATAAGTGGAAGCATATACCGTGTTCATGGATAGGAAGAATTAATATCATTAAAATGTCCATACTACCCAAAGCAATCTATCATTCAATGCAATTCCTATCACAATACCAATGGCATATTTCACAGAACTAGAACAAATATTCGAAAAGCTTATATGGAACCACAAAAGGCCCTGAATAGCCTCAGCAATTTTGAGAAAGAACAAAGTTGGAGGAATCATGCTACCTGATATCAAACTATACTACAAGGCCACAGTAATCAAAACAGCATGGTATTGGCACAAAAACAGACATATAGATCAATGAAGCAAAATAGAGAGCCCAGAAATAAACCCACATCTTTATGGTCAATTAATATTTGACAAAGGAGGGGATATACAATGGGATACAGACAGCCTATTCAATAAATGGTGCTGAGAAAATTGGGCAGATACATGCAAAAAATGAAACTAGATCACCTCCTTACACCACACACAAGAATAAACTCAAAATGGATTAAAGACTTAAATGTAAAACTAAAAACCATAAAACTCCTAGAGAAAACAGGCAATAAAATCTTGGACGTTTCTCATAGCAATATTTTTCTGATATATCTATCTCCTTGGGCAAGGGAAACAAAGAAAAAATTAACAAATGGGACTACATTAAACCAAAAATTTTTTGCACAGCAAAGAAAACCATCAACAAAATAAAAAGAAAACCCACTGAGTGGGAGAACATATTCACCAATGATACATCTGAAAAAGGGATAATATCCAAAATTTATAAAGAACTCAAACAACTGAACACCAAAAAAACAAACAATCCAATTAAAAAATGGGCAAAGCACCTGAATAGACACTTCTCTAAAGAGGACATACAGATGACCAATAGACATATGAAAAGATGCTCAGTGTCACTAATCATCAGAGAAATGCAAATTAAAACCACAGTCAGATATCACCTCACACCTATCAGAATGGCTTTCATCAGTAAATCAACAAACAATAAGTGCTGGCCTGGATGTGGAGAAAAAGGAACCCTTGTGTACTGTTGGAGGGAATGTATATTGGTGCTGCCACTGTGGAAAACAGTATGGAGTTACCTCAAAAAATTAAAACTGAAACTGCCTTATGACCCAGTGATTCCACTTCTGGGAACAGATCTGAAGAAACCTGACACACTGATTTGAAAGAATATATGCACCCCTAAGTTCATTGCAGCATTATTTACAGAAGCCAAGATGTGGAAGCAGCCCAAATGCCCTTCAGGAGATGAGTGGATAAAAAAGCTATGGGGCATTTACACAATGGAATACTACTCAACCATGATAAAGAAGGAAAATCTTACCTTTCGTGACAGCATGGATAGACCTAGAGTGTATTATGCTAAGTGAAATAAGCCCGTCAGAGAAAGACAAGCACCATATGATTTCACTTGTGGAATCTAATGAACAAAAAACCAAACAAAATAGAAACAGACTCATAGATACAGAGAACAGACTGCCAGCTGCCAGAGGGGAGAGGGATAGGGGGCTGGGAGGCTGGGTGAAACTGGTGAAGGGATTAAGCAAAAAACGCAAAAAAACTCTCATAGACACGGATAACAGTATGGTGATTACCAGAGGGAAAGGGGGGTGGGGGCAGGTAGAAGAGTGGAAAGGAGGAATAAGTTGTGATGGAAACTAGACTGTAGATGGTGAATACACAATACAATATACAGATGATGTATTATAGAATTATACACTTGAAAGCTACATTACTTTATTAACCAATGTAACCCTAATAAATTTAATTTTTAAAATGTTAGAAGATGTATCATGTAGCCACAATGCACTTGAACTCTAGCCAGAGTCAAGCAGTCATAACATCTTCCTGCCCATCCCCCCAGGCCCAAGTTCACAGTTCCTGTGAACATGTTGCCATGTCCACACTAAACACAATGGCCTTGCAGCCCACCTTACAAGTAGAAATAAGAACCCAGGTACTCTGATCCATGCTCAAAACTCACAGCGTTGCTCTATTATATACCTAATGTGTACGTGTCCAGGACCCTCTATTCCACCACATCCCCTCTCCCAGCATGTCCCCTCCTGCTTTCTTCTTCAAACCAACCTCTCACCCCCAGGCCTCCACTGTCACCCATACCCAGGGCCTGTGCCAAGGAGCTCACTAGGTGGCAGCTCTGTCTGTCCAGGGGAGCCAAGGGCTTGGAGCCCCTGGACCCAAGAGCCACTAAACTCAAAGAAACACGGGCTCAGCCTCATCCCCAACCCCAGTGGGGACCCTGGACCAACCCCTAACAGCTGCAAATCTTGGTTTCTTCATCTTAAAATAACAGACATTAGACCACAGGCACTCTAAAGTCTGCGCCAGCTCTAAATTTTTTATGAATTAATAATGCCCTGCCATAAACCTCTCCTTTTTTCTAGCTTATCTTCAAGAGATTGCAGATTGGAAATAAAAGCTGGGATTTTCTTGTTATTGTTGCTAATCTGCTTCTTTTGCTCTGTTTGGGAATACTTTTAAACTTCATAAAGAGTTTCTAACCCCAAAGTCTGAGAGTCACCAGGTGAAGGAGGACACCATATAACCTCCCTGACTGCAACCAAAGGGAGCTTCCAGAAACTTCCTGTGGGCCACAGAGAACAATAAAGAGGCAGCAGAATGAGACTTCACAAACATTTAGAAATCTCATTCTCTGAAATGCAGGAGGGAGGACAGTATTCCGACCTGGCTCGAGCCAGTGGGCAGGGTGACCACCACAGTGCCCTGAGCAGACGGGCAGCAGACCCTGACCCCTAAGCCTCGGGACCTCTTCCTTGTAAAAGTCCAACCCCAGAGGGTAGCTCCAAAATCATCCACACTCACTGGGGAGCAGGAATCAGAAAATCAGTGGCAGATAATGGGGCTAGGCTCCACCTTCCCCTCCTTCCCAGGCCCTGAGGGAGCCTGTGGGGACCCAAGAGTCAGGCCTGGTCATTAGATCCTGGGCCTCAGTCTCAGCCTGGATGCCATCCACATCCTGAGGCCCCCAGGGAAGACCCAGCTGCCAGAGCAGAACCAAGGGGTGAGGTGTGGGGGGATTGCGCAGGACAGCCTCTGAGGTGCTGCTCTCTGCAAACCCAGCAGAGAAGCAGGAAGAGGGTTAGTGGTGTGAACACATGTGAACATGTGTGAAATTGTCCCCTGAACTCCAACCGGGAGGCCAGGCGCTTTGTGCATAAGCTCCTGTATTTATAGCTCAGAACAAAAGTTTTAAAAAGATTTTATGATTAAGATTTTATTATCTTAACTTTGAACATGAATAATAAAAAAGTAATGCCAACTATCTTTGCCAAGAATAAAATCCAAACTGCCACATTTCCAGCTCCAATTTTACTAGCACTGACAAAAAAAATTTTAAGGAAAGATAATATTTAAGAATTTGCTTCCTAAAAGACCTGCTAAATAATGAAGTATGGAAGTATTTCCTCCACTGAGAGCATGACAGTCTCCCTCATCCCCCCACTGCCATGTTCTGCTCCAGACAGAACTGAAATGAAACCTGCACTTACTCTACGACGGGAGTCCCCCGAACACCCACGAACCCAGCAAAATAGACAGCACGAATGTACTTCCTCACGTATTTTTATTTTTTTTAAAAGGAAATGATTTATAAGCTCATTGATCCTCATGAGGCCATGGGAGCTGGGTGGGAGCATGGTGGTACATGAGGGGCAGGTGGGAACACAGAGCTACCATGTTCCATCTGGCACCAGCACCCCCAGATCCTGTGCTGCAAACCTCTCCTGCTCTCCCAGTCCCCTCAGATACTCTGGATGCTCTCTGTCTGTCTGTCAGTCTGCCCATCATCACCCTTACTGGGCCCCACTGTGCTCAGCTACCCACCCAGGTACTCGGAAATGGGGGAGCTCACTGCCAGGCAGATGGGAAGGCAGAGGGCTGGACACAGCTCCCACACAATGAGAAGGTGCAGCATCAAGGAGGGGCATCAGGGGACCAAGAAGCCTCGGGACGACGGAGGGCTCTGGGAAGATAAAGCAGAGTGGGGGGTCTGTGGGGAGAGACAAGGAGAGTTTGGGGGACAAAGAGGAGCAAGTTGGCCAAAGCCGACTACCACTGAGGCCTGGCCACGAGTCCCTGGCCATCCATCACTCCATCTTCTCTTTGTCACCATTAGAAATTTCTAATAAAAAGTTGAAAGTGAAGAGGGGAAGAGGGTGCCAGTCTCTGAGGGGCCTGGATGAGTAGGAGAGAAAAGATGTCAGGCAGGTTCCCCTTCCTCGCCAGAGAGGGCTGCAAGGACATGAGCACTACTGACCGTGACCAAGTTCAAGGCCTGAGATGACCAGAGGTCACTCTACGTCCACTACAGCCCATGCCAGTTAAACAGCTGAATAGCTAAGATCTTAGGAGACTGGTCAGGGAAGCTGCCAGGAGGGCCCAGAAAAGCATCGAGGGAAGTTGGACAGAAGGGCTGGAGTCAGAGGAGGAGAATGGAGGGGCTGAGTGAGCCCGAGAAAGGACAAGCCAGGACCTCGGTCCTCAGAGCCTTTTGGCCCCTGGTGAGGCAGTGACGCCCTCACTTTGAAACACTGGCTTGATACAACCCAGAAAACTCCTCACCATTACATCTCCTTAAGAAACTGACCATGGCCCCCCATCCTGCATGGAAAGGTGCACAGAGCACGGTCAGAAAAACACCCCAGAATCATCTCAGGTGAAAAGGCCAACCCAGTTCTTGACATCCAGCATGTAATACCAGTAAACGGACAGCCAGCCACACCTGCCAGACCCCAAGAAGCTTAATGCACAATTTTCTGTCCTTAATTTCAAAGTAAAGAAATCTTGCTTAATATTTTATTAGGTTGACCCATGGACAAGTAAAACCAAAGAATGCAGAATGAAAATGTTTTCAGATTTGAAGACTGGCATGGCTGGTTCTCTCTGTCCAGCACGTCACCCGGAGTACCTAAGACCCCAATTTGCTCTGTTCCCAGGAGATCCTGGGATTCCATCCACAGATACTTCTAGAGCCTTAACTTCTAGTTAATTGTAAATGGTCATGGCCTCAGGGCCCTGGGGGAGATGGCCTGTAAGCTATGACCATGAGTGTGATCAAATGGTGAAGGGAGCTCACCTCCAGCAGCAGCCTTCCCTCTAGTACGGCTGACCCTCCACGAGGACCACTGTCTCCTGGTGAGGGGGCACCGACCACTGGCTGCCTCGGACACTTCTCCTGCACAGCTGCCAGAGAGAAAAACAGCATGTTAGCACCCTTCCTGGGCCCCAGGCCTGGTTGCATACCTTTAAGTTACATTTCTCCAATCTTCACCCCAGCATTCTTCACTGCCACCCTCTTCAGGCAAAGTCACAGCCCCATGCTGACCCGTGGCCACCAGGATGTACTGGGACCACTCGGCCTCCCCAGGAAGAGGGCAGGGCAGGAGGAGCCAGAACATAGGACCAGGGCAGCCAGGTGGCAGCAAATTGCTAACACTTGGGAGATGGGGACATCACAGTTGGGCCTAACCTGAGGGCGCCACCCTACTCCGCTCCCCAGAAACTGCTCTCTACCTACCTCCTACAAACCCCTCAGAGCCCCACTGGCTTCAGGGGCACCCTTCCCCCACGGTGTGGAGCAGCCCACACCCCACAGGCATCCATTACTGCACTGATTGCTCCAGTCCAGGAAGCTCCCCCTACTCACATTGCCATCCTTCCCTGGGATGTTGGTGGCACCCTTATGCCTCTCCCATTCTCACATTCCCACATCCTCCCCAGGCTGGCCTCACCTCCACTTTGGGGGAAAGAGCTCAGACAGACAGAGACACCCACATCACAGCTCCCAGGAGCTGGATGAGACCTGCAACTCTACGCTCAGCATCCTGTTATGGGAGGAGTTATGGGAAGACCCCCGAGGCAAAGAGGAGAGGCCAGTAGAGGGATCCAGTCAGAAGCTCAGGGCCCTGACTCCGTGGAGGGTGGGTGGGGAAGTGCCTCACAGCTTCTCCTCACTTCTGGGATTTGCAAACTGAAGCTACAGGTGATGTTAGTGCACCTGAGGGCCAGGTGGAGCCGGAGCACTTGCTCCGGTCTTGGGATAAAATATAAGTGCAGGCATTTAAACCTCCAGTGTTTTCTCTTTCAAAACCAGTAGTTTGTATTGAACTTTTGCTCCAGGATGTGCTGCTTTGAGATGCTTGTCTTACTCAGGCAGCATCATCCAAAGATTGTGAGGGAAACCACAAGGCTCTGCCTTCACCTCTCCACTGAGCCCCATTCAGACACAGGACCTGCTCCCCACAGATTCCCCCTCACCCCTGTTAGTAAGAAGTGGCAGCAGCTGCTTTCAGGGGTTCCAGGCCCCCAGATCCACAGCACAGCAGGGCTCAAATGTGAGCTCCAGCTCCAGAATGTGACCCTCCTCCCCACAGAGTGGACACACACAAGGTTACAGCCCTGGGCCAGCAGTGCCCCCACCCCACAGAGGCCATGCTGGGCCGTTTCATGTAAGCCCTCTGGTACTGACCAGCAGAGTGTCCTCAGGGCAGAGAGCTCAACTCAGGGAGGCAGCCCTTGGGAGAGCCCCACAGACAGGCCATATCTTGGCCATATGGTGGCCTTTGGTCTCGGCTGGCATCTCCTCCCTCCCTCTCTCAGAAGCCTTTGTGCCCTCACCCTCCTCTCCCACAGCTAATACCCACTAACCTCTGGTCACTGCACTGAATACAAGAAGGAACCCATTCCCTTCAGGAAGGCAGGTGTATTTCTGGAGACATAAGAAGTCGCACTTGGGGGGGGGGGTCCCTGGGGGTCCCTGACAAATACACACAGGCTGTCTGAGCTGCCAGCCGTGAGTCCAAGTGGAAACCTCAGAGCAACCAAGCTCCCACACTGCTACTGGATTTCAAGGCCCACAGGCTGAGCTCTGAGACAGTAAAGGCGATTATTTTTAATCCCCTTTTGTGCTGCACTCCCCTTCCTCAAGACAGCTCCAGGAGCGGCCCCTTCCCCTGAAGGGACCTCCTGGGTCAGCACGCTCTGGAGGCTGCGCCAGCGGCTGACCGAGGGTCTCACAGCCAGTGTGTGCTCTCAGCCGCTGAGAACGAGACCAGGAGGCCCACCCCACCCCTCCTTTCCCAGCGCCACCCCTCCAGGCAGCCCCTGAGGCCAGGTCCAGCTCCCCGCCCAGCCCACGGTACTGACTGTACCACCACGCTAGGCCTGGAGGCTGGGCCCGTGGGGTGGGGGGAGCCCACCGTGCCTGGGACGACTTGGGGCTCCCTAAAGGCCAGGAGTGGTACTGAGGGGGGCAGGACCCCCACCTCAGTGCACCCAGGTCACCTGCTGCAGACCCAGACCACCAAGACCTCGCGTTCAGCAAACTCCATTGCAGGGGTCGCCCGGCCCGCGCCCCCGCCCCCGCCCCAGGGTGGGTCAGCTCCCCGCCCAGCCCTGGCCAGCACCTCCCTGGAACCCAGGGGAAGGGGAGGCTTGGGGCCGGACTGTCCTGACTGCTCACCCCTCGCCCCTGCAGGCCGCGTGGGGGAGGGGATGCTGGCCCCCGCGGTGGTGGGGCTGGGTGGAGGAGGACCCCGGGCGCTGACGTCACTGCGGACGCGGAGGCTGACCCCTTCACCGCCACCGGGACCCCGCCCGCACTGAAGCGCGCCCGCTCCACCCCAGACACACGGAGGCTGCAGCCCACACGGCGGCCAAAAGGGGGGGGCGCCCCACCTCCTACCTTCTCCCCCGCACCTCTCTGCACCCGGATACCACCCCCGCAGCATCGCGTGCCCCCTTCCGCCGCCCCCATCCCCGCTGTACTGCGGGCACCCCCCCCACTTCCCTCCTCCGTACATCTCTGCACCCGGACACGGCACCCCCAGCATCGCGGGTCCCCTCCCCTGCGCCGCGGGCACCCCCACTTCCCTCCTCCGCAGCCGCATTCCGGGCCACACCCAGCGGCCTCCGGCCCTGTCACGCGATGGGGCCTCCGCGCAGTGACAGCCGCCTGGACCCCGGCCAGGGCCTCGCGTGCGAGCAGAGCCGCTACCCCCACCCCAGGCCTGAGGCGAGACAGAAAGAAACCGAATGCGATTTCCAGGGCCGGAGGGGGGAGCTTCCCCCAAACCCTGAGCGGACAGGGCCTGTCCCCTCACTTCCCAGGTGCCCCAGTTCAGGGGTGCTCGGGATGTTGAAACAGGGCGGCAAACGCCAATGGGGGGTCACAGCGGGGCCCAAAGGCTCTGGGTCTGGTCATTCGTGTTATCAATGGGTAAAAGCGGTGACACAGCAAGGAGGTCATGAGGAGCAGCCCTCACCCCCCAGCCCCTGCCGGCACCCCAGGTCCCCTCCCAGCAGCTCCTGGGCTCAGCACTTCCTGGTCATTCTGCGTCTGCCCTTCCATCCTAGGGGTTCTCCCCGGGGACACTCTTCTCCCTGGGACTCAGACCTGAGGGTGTGACCCTCCTAAGAGGGGAGCTGAGCGAAGGTGGGGCTGTGGGCAGGGGTGCCAGCCAACAGACCCCAGCTTCACTGCTGGGCACACCCTGGAGGGCCCACCCTCTCATACCCAGTCTCCTGCTCCTGTATGAGGAGGGAGAGCCTACATCGAGGTTCCAGGTCACCTCCATCTGTGCCCAACTGCCCAAGGTAATGTGTCAAGGGGAAAGGCTGGTGCGGAGCAGGCATGGGGTGTCTTTTCAGGGAGGTGGTGAAAGTGTGGAGAATCACTGTGTACCCCACTTCCCAAAGCCAAGCTTGTGGAGGAGATGGTAAGGAGGTGATGTTCCAGGGACAAGAAGTGCCCCAAGACCCAGAGTGCAAGGACTTTCCTGTGGTACCAACCAGAGACTGAGAGGCCCATCCACATCCTAGTGTCCAGTGTGCCTGGCCTCTGAAGAGCAGTGAGGGGTGGGGTCCCACAGAAGCCCATCTCACCCTGGGCAGAGCCTGGGGCATAGGGCTTCCTATCTGTCAGACAGAGCTCAGGGCTAGATGGCAAGGGCCAGGGCTGTCCAATCCCAGAAATGAAGGGGCGCAGGCTCATGCAGCTTCCTGGACCCTGACAGAGTCTGGTCCCACTGCAGCCTCCCCCACTGAGTCTCCAGAACCCCGGAACTGCAGCCACACTTGAGATTCTCATTGCCCTGCCCACGCTTTCCCCAACTGGCTGCAGAATTAACTGGAACCAGCCTTTCTCTCATTTCATTGATTTCTTGGATCCCTGTAAAGTTTCATTTGGAACAGAGAATTAGAAGAATTATCATGGAGATAGTGGATGTCTCTGTGTACCCATGCAGAATGGGGTAGGGGCTTCCCTTTAAGGCTCAGAGTGGGGCTAACTGCATCCTGCCTGCTGACCCCCACTCAGTATCCCCCACCCTGCTTGCTAAGCGACCTCCATTTCCTTTGCACAGAGGAGACTCAGGGCAAGGTGTGACCCTGAGCTGAACCATGTGCCACTGGGGCCCGACTCCTACCAGCAGCTGTTTAGGGGTCATGTGCCTGAGTCTGGCCAGTGAGAGGTGCCAAGTGCTCCTGGCAGAGGTCAGGAGACTCCCCCATCTCTGCCTCTGGACAGTGCTGTGATGCCTGGAAGGTGGCAGCCACTTTGTTCCCAGCTCAAGTCAAGTCAACTCCTTGGTGGGCAGACAGTTAGGCCCAGGACAAGCAAGTCCACAGTAGGTGAATTCAGGACAGGTGGGTCCAAGACAGATGAGCCCAGGATGTGGGATAAACCGAATGTGGAATTCATGGGGCTATCTAAGGGTTGGGGTACAGGACTTCTGTCACCCCGGTGTTAGAGAGCCAGGGCTCCCACAGGAGGCTGGACCGAAACCTGATTCTGACCAGCTGCAGTTCCTAGAGAGGACTGGTTCATGACCACACACCTGCCCCTGCTGTGAAAAAACAAATGCCCGGGAAAATCTGGCACTATTTTATCACCAAGTCAAGAGCCCCAAGGGCTCTGCTCTGTGACCTGACCTGCATGCTTGGGGCTGCACCCACAGCAAGTGTCATCTGGGTATTTCTTCCTCCAGCCCTGGTCCAGCAGCTTGCTGGTCCCTGGGGCTCAGCCTCCTGCCCCAGGCCCTCACAGGTCAGAGCCCACCTCCACATCATCTTGTGACCATTTATAGGCAGCTGGCATGAACATGACCCCCATTTTGGCCCATCTCATTGGAAGCTAACTTCCAGCCGGGCCTCCTGGGAGTCATGCTCAGCACAAGGGTATGCACAGTTTAGAGCAGCTTCCCAGGACCCCCTGTGAGATGGGGTCCGACAAGGCCATACACCTGACATGCCTTATGCAGCCTGGGCAGCAGGTGCCCCATGAACACCTTCCTCTTCTGCTTCCACATCTTATTGCCACTGACTCAACATCAGCTACAGTAAGGTGGTGCTATTGACTGTGTGTCCCTCCCCCAAATTCATGTGTTGAAACCTAACCCCCAAGTTGTATTTGGAGGTGGACCTTTGGGAGATGATTGAGTCATGAGGGTAGAACCCCATGAATGTGGTTAGTGCCCCTACAAAAAGAAACCAGAGAGCTTCTAGCCTCTCTTGCCTTGTGAGGACAGAGAAAAGGCAGCACCTGCTACTGGAATAGGTTTTCACCAGAACCTGACTGTGTGAGCACCCTGGACTCAGACCTCCAGCCTCCAGAATGTGAGACATCAGTGCCTGTTCTTTATAAGTTGCCTTATCTGTGGCAGCCTGAGTTGACTAAGATAGGTAGTTACCAAAGTATCCAGATTACGACCACATGGGCACACATCTTGAAATCCCCAGCTCACCTCTCAGGACACTTGCTCTCTCCATGAGTGCTGGGCATGGTTGTGAGTCCAATGCAGTGCAGTGCAGCCAGGCCATGGGAGTAAATGACCAGGGCCTGGCAGGGAGAGCAGATGGGTGGGTGCTCCTGGGGAGGAAGAGAGGGCAGGTGTTCCGGGGGAGGGAGGGAGAAAGGGCAGATGCAGGGAGACAGGGCAGGAGCCCCAGAGTAGATGGCAGGTGCTCCAGCCCAGAGGGAAAGAGCATGTGCAGGGAGAGAGTGCAGGTGCTTCAAGGGAGGCAGAGAGGGTGGGTGCTTCAGGGGATGGAGAGAGGCAAATGCAGAGAGAGGGCAGGTGCTCCGTGGGAGGGCGGGAGGAGTGGGAGGTGAAGTTGCAGGGAGGGTGTGCTCCACCTCTGACCTCTGCTCCCATCCCTACTGTGTCTACACACCCACCTTCCCTGACATCACCGCTGCACAGTTCTCCCACATTCAGTCTCCTTCCCTTTCTTTCCCCAGAACTAAAAGATAAACTCCTTGCTTTGCCTTGGGAGAGGATCATGAAGTGTACATGTATTTAGTGTTTCTTGATGACTACAAACTAAATTTGTAGAGGAAGCTCCTGGCCTCAGTTATCCTTTGCACAGATTGTGTTGCAGGCACCTGGGGTGCGGACGATTGATCCTTCATGCATTCTAAGTAGCTGGCAGGGTTACGGGTGCTTAGTGTCCAATACCTGCTGGGCTCAGAAGTGGGGGGTGGGGGGAGTGGGGAAGCACTGGAAGGTTCTCTGTGCAGGAGACTCGGGCAAGCACAGCTTTCATCTAACCACCCCAAGGAGGTGAAGTCCCCACAAATAAATCCGGAGCGCCCAGATGGGTGACAGGAAATGTGTAAAGGCAGCCTAAACTCAAACTTTGTGAAAAGACACAGAGGGCGCCAGGTTGTGAGACGACCACGGTGGCTTTGGACAGTCTGCTGTGTGCACACGTCTACAAATAAGCAAGGAACACACACACAAGGCAGGTGAGTCCAGCACCTGAGGGATACTGCCAGGGTGAGTGTCTGGGGAGGGGCCAGGGTGCGGAGGGTTCCGGAGAGCCCAGCCCTCCCAGAAAACATGTGGCACCAGTGAGAGGGAGCAGAGTGCTGTCCAGGCTGCCACCTGTGGGTCTGTGGGAGCTCCTGAGCATCACAGAGGTGCATCTGTCCTCTCCCGCAGAGTGAGGACATGAGGACATGCTGGCCCTGTCCCCGAGAGGATGGGCCTCTCAGTGGCTCTCCTCTACCCAAGAGCTCCCTCTGTGGATCTATGGGGACCTCACCTGCCTTGATTAAAGGCAGTGCCCAAGGTGTTCTTTGCCTGCAGGCTCTACAACCTGCTCCAGGTTTGCAGGTGAATGGGGAGTTTCTGGTAGAAAACATGATGTCCCCTCTCCTCCATGCCCCATTTCACCTGGCTGCAGCCTGGTCTGGAGGAGACCCCCAGGGGCAGCACAGAGGGGCAAGGTGAGGGGCAAGCCTGCAGGCCTCCCCCTCCCTGGTCACAGCCCCACTGTCCCCACTGTCTGCCAGGCACCCCTCCCTAAGCAGTGCCCCTCCTATGAGGGCTAGCCACACACCACAGCCAGCCAGCGGGTGGGCCCAACATGTAAAAAAAAAGTCAGGTGGGGAAGGACCACAGGAGGGGGAGTAACGTGTGTGAACTCTCTGGGTGTGAGTGCTGTGTGTGAATGCTCTGTGTGTGTGAACACTGTGTGTGTATGTGAATGCTTCTGTGTCTGAATGCTGTGTGTGTGTTGTGTGTGTCAACACTGTGTGAATGCTGTGTGTGTAACACTGTGTGAACACTCTGTGTGTGAATGCTCTGTGTGTGTGTGTGTGTGTGTGTGCATGACTGCTGTGAGCGTGTGAATGTCCTGTTTTGGGTTAAGACAATGAGGGAGAAAACGATTCCTTTGTGAGGAAGCTTCCACACATGGTGTGGACGTGTTTTAACAGAGCGTGACACACACGTGGGCAGAGGGTCCCAGCATGTGGGATTTGGCATGGGTGTACCTCCTTCCAAATGCTTGTCACCCTCCTTACTGGTACAGCTTGACGGGAGAAGGGATTAAAACTGCCATTCAAAGCCCCAAGTTCCCTTAGACAAGAAAACTCATCAGGAGTATAAATAAACATGTGCATTTCATGTATTTAGAAAATGAGAGCATGTTCCAAGATATTTATGCATCAAGTTGTTAATTTTCTATAGAAAGAACTTCCATATTTTCTTCTCTCGTGTTTTACTTTATTTTTATTGTTGACACTACTGCCGACGGCCCCATGGCCCCTTGTCCACCTCCTCCCAGCCCGGCCATCACCACACTGTTGTCTGTGTCTATGGGTCGTGCATATATAGAACCTCCATATTTTCTAAAATGCACCAGGCAAGCTTTAGACATTTAACACTGCGATACAGCTCAAAGAACCACCAAAAATGTGTTTTCTCAGAGCCAGTGATGGTGCGGAGGCAGGGCCAGCGAGCCTGGTTTTTCCGGTCAAGAGGCCGAACTGCTAACCACTTTCGGAGGTCACTCCTCCCTGGAGTCCTCAGGGGGCTCCATGGAAACTTGGGCACAGGTCCTGCAGCACAAACACACCCTTCCTGTAATCCCTATGCCACAATGCAAAGTACAACCAAGAATAGCTCTTTAGAAAGAAAAAGAAAAAGGAATATTATTTATACACATTGTGGGTCCATATTTGTTCATGGTGTAAAACACCTGGAAGAAGCCAACTATTGGGGTGTTTTTGTTAAGTTTCAATACATTGGAAGGAAAGTGCACGTGTCAAGCTGAGGGTTCAAGAAGTGTTTTGCAAAACAAAACCAAAAAATGGTGCCCTGGTGCTTTTAAAAATTCAAATATTTATTCAATTAATAACTGCACAATATGCAGGTGTGAAGACAAGGTGCACAAGCCACCATGCAGGACCCAGTACCTCAGCGCGACAGGGAACCCTGGTCAGAGTTCAGACAGTACAGAGCCTTGAGGGACAGCCCCACACAGTGCCCTCAGTTGCAGTCCCAGCTGACAACAGTCCCAGAGCTGTTCACTCAAGGGCCAGGGTCCTAGACTTTAGAGGAGTGCCCAGCTCAGCTGTCAGAGAGCATCTGATTCCTACATGAGTTGTGAATTTATGGCAAATTCAATATGTAGTAAAAACTGGAGGCCCGGCCTTCAGTTACCCAGATTTGCAAATAACTCTGACTTGAAGTTGGCCTGTCAGTCATCATCACCTTCAGTTTTCTCAGAAATCAATCACGAGTCACTATAGGTTCATGCATAATTCACCATCAATAGATATAGACCGAATTGATGAAAAGACCTGGAGGAGCTGAGGGCCCCGTGAGGCTGTGGCTGTAAGAAAAACCCCCAGGTGGTTGGGTTGTCAGGAGAGCACCCCCATCTGAGGTAGGAGACCCATCCTCATGCTCCATGGCACCTCATGCTCCTGCTGGGGCTACACCCCAGTCCTCAGGGCCACAGCCACCCACTCGCCTGCTCCCTCTTGACCACCCACCTCTGCTCAGACTGCATTTGTGAAATGGTTGGTGGCAATGGTGGCTGTGAGGAAAGCGCTGGCTATTCTCATATTTCTCTTTACAAAAAGATTGGGTGCCCCAAAATGCCAAGTGCTCCTAAAAGGTCCAAACATGACTTCCTCACAAACACTTACAAGCATACCATGCTCCCCAACAAGGCTGCTGCATCTAGCACTGCCCCAAACACCTGCCATTGCCAACCTCCCGCCCTCCCTTCCCAGAGGGACTCGCTCTCCCCTCTGCCCCTCCAGGAGCCCCACCGTTCACACCTCAGAGCAAATTTTTGGTTGTGCAGTTGTCTTTGTTCTTTCTTCTGTTTGTTTATGTTTCAAGACAATGTCAGACATATAGGAAAGTTATAAGAATAGTACAAAGCACCCCAAATATCCTTTGGCCAGAGACTCCACTCAAGTCTTGCCTGTTGTCCCACTAACATCTTTTTAGCCTTGGGTCTGGTCCTTCTGCCCCATCACTCTGTTCCTGTCCATCTAGAGTGCTCCTTGGTCCACTCTTGACTTTCATGACCTTGACTTTAAACATTATAGCAAGTTATTTTGCGGACTGCCCCTCAATTTGGGTTTGTTGGGTGTTCCATGATCAATTATCTTCAGCCAGAATATGACAGAAGTAACAGTGTGCTCTTCTCCTGCACAATGTCAGCTATTTCATTATTGGTGGGATCAGATTTGATCACTTAGGGCACTGTGTGCTGGGTATCTCCACTCTAAGTATTTTACCTTTGTAATTCATTTGTATATTGTTGGGAGATATTTCAAGACTACAAAATCTCACTTCTCACCTCACTTTAACACACTAATTTTAGCATCATTGATGTTTGCTGCCTGAATTGTTACTACAATTGTTACCAACTGGCTAGTTTATAATTCACCTCTTCTACCTACAATTGTCTGTCTAGAATCCTGTCTCCTGTCTATTAGTTAGCAGTTTATTGTAAGGAGGGTCTTTCTCTTATTATTCATTTATTCGTATCAGTGTGGACTTATGGAATCCTATTTATTCACTGGGTTATAATCTATCATTATCCTTACTCTTGTTAATGTTGAAATTGCCCCAGATATGGCCAGTGCAGCCCCTTCTGATGGCTCTGTGTTCTAAGACATCTCAATCACTGTCTGAGCACAGTCTTCCTTTCTGGTCCAAATGTTCTAAGTTTCTCTTGTACATTCCCTGCTCCAACTCTGGAAGGAGACCAAAAAAAAGGCCCTCTTCCCTTTTAATGGTGAATGGTGTCTAGACACCAAGGTGTGAATGTGAGTTGTGCTCACTGAAACTGTGGTGTCATAAGTGGAGAGAGCTAGAACACACACACATTTATACATATATATTTATGTCTATATCTATATACAGAGTGTCCCCAAGAATGTATATATGCTTTAACTGCTGATAGCTCAACTTTGAAAATGAAATGTATTTTAATAAACACTGCCTTTACAATTATTTGGAGTGTGTGTATACATTTTTTTGGAGCAACCTACATATCAAAATTCATGATATCATACCAATACCTCCAATTCCAACTCAACACCACAGGATTCAGTATAGAGTGAAATTGTTTTCCCTTTAGTATTTGTTAGAAATTGCTTTAAAACTACCTGGGCCTATATTTTCTCTGTGGAAGATTTATAATTGATTCAGCTTCTTTAACCAGTCCTTGGGAGGACTCTCCTCTCAGGTTGGCTAACTGTGTGTCTCAGCCCCAACCTCCTCATGTAAGCTGTTGTATGCGTGCTGGCAAGGCAGGACAATACCCAACTAAACTTCCAGGAAACAAGGGGCATCTTACAAAATATCTTGACAGTCACAATGAAGACAACCCAAGTGAAAATAACTGGGAGCATGAAGGGCGAATACATGTTCAGACTCTGATGTTTCTTCAGTGCTCCCTACTTGCACTCTGTCCACTCAGGTATGTTTCTCTGGTTTTTCCAAGCTGGCTACATAGTATTTTAGGAGTAAATCGAGTCCGTGGCTGGGAGCACGGGCGTTCTGCTGCTTCTCACAGTGTTGTCATCTTCCCTCTCTGATTCAGCTTCTTTAATAGTCATAAGACTGTTCATGTTTTCTATTTCTTCTTGAGTCAATTTTAATAAAGCTGTATTTGTAGGAATTTACTCATTTATGTTTTCAAATTTATTGGCATAAATTTGTTCAGAGTAGCTTCAAAGTATCTTTGAAATAGCTACATCCTCTATCATTGTGTCCCTTAGACAGTCCTGACACTGTTTCTCTTTTCTCCTTTATCCATCTCACCAGATCTTTGCAAAGGAACTCTATTGTATGTTTCTTTTCTATTTCATGAATATCTTCCTTTATTATTTGCTTTCTTTGAGTCTCTCTTTGTTTATTATGCTTTTCTTTATCAAAACTACTAAACTGAATGCTCAGGAAATAAATTTCCAGCCTTCTTTTATATAAACACTTAAGGTTATTTATTTCTAAGTATTGTGTCAGCTGTTTCCCACACATTTTGATTTGTAAATATTTTCTAAATTCCATCACATTTTCTTCTTTGAACTATGAGTTATTTACAAAGTGTTTATTTCCAAGTATGAGGGTTTTTCAAGTCACATTTTCATTATTGATTTCCAGCTTAATTGCATTGAGGCCTCACTATGCATTCTCCATGATTTTGTCTTTTGAAATTTATTAAGTCTTGCTTTATTGACTAATCTGTTTTCAATATATTTACAAGTTTCATGAGGGCTTGAAAAGCTGTAAATTCTTTCGTTTCAATCTATAGTGTTTTATGTATGTCCATTAGATTAAGCTTTTTTGCATTGTTCAAATAGCCTATAAACTTTACTGATTTTTATTTATTTGATTATTAAATACTGAGAAAATTATTTAACATCTTTCTCTCTGATGATAAATTCATGTACTATTTTTCCTTACAGTTCTGCTGATATTTGTTTTATTTTTGAGTTGTTATTAGAAGCACACAAATTTAAAGTTATTTTGTCTGAATATTACCCCAAAATTGATTTTTTGACATTAATATGGTTTCATTAGATTTCTTTTGGTGAGCATCTCTCCACCCTCTCACTCTCCTGTCCTGTGCCCTCTGTGAGCAGGCCCAGCTGTCCACTCTCATAACCCTAGGCTGCTATTTGGCATGCTAGGTCCACTTACATTTTCTGTATTTAGTAACATGTTTGGAATTTTGTGCTTTCTATTTGTTCCACCCTTTTCGTGTTTCTTTTTTCTCCTTTCTTGTCTTTTTTCTTTTGATTGATTACATTTCTCATTCCACTTTTTTCTCTCCACTAGTTTGAAAGTTAAATCGCATTTCTCTTGTCTTTGATTATCATGGAAATGTTATAATAAATTAGCTAATCAACCTCCAAAGGTAATTAATGCAAGAACCATTGAACTACTTAACAGAAATCTCCTGCTCCAAATGTATCTGTTCTTATGCCTGGAATTTATTTCCCTTCATTCTTACAGAGTATCAGTGCTATTGCTTCATATAATCAGGACCTGATGCACCCACAGTGACCACCTTCTTGTCTTTCTTCCTCCTCGCATCTCAGATCCACCACCTGTAATTTCCTTTCTTCACAATTTCCTTTAATAAAGTTCTCCTTGGGTTCTCAGCTTCACTTAGTTCTGGTCTCTGAGTATTCCTTAATTTTCTGCTGGCTCATCAACATATTTTACAAGGTCTCAGACATTTTGTTGTATTTTTGGCTCTTATAAGCAGGAGGGCTGACTGGTGACTTCTCTGCATGCTGCTGGAAATGGGAGAGACTATGTATTTGGAGCACCTCTTCCCACTGGACTCTGAATGCCAGGAGAGCAGGACTATGGCTCCTCTATAACATGCTCTTCGTGCTCTTATAACAGGTTGTTGACGTGGAACTCTTTTAGTCTGAATTTTGGCCCCAAGACCACAGGCGCCAACTACACCCAAGCCCCACAGTGAGATTCCAGGTGATCTAGGCAGGACTGCAAAGCTGCTGTCAGGGACGAGAGACATTCGGGTTGAGAGAAAGGTTTCCCTGGAGGGGCTGTGCAGTGAGTCCCATGCTCCCACCTGCACCAGAAGGGTGGGGCACTTATCTCCTCACCTTATGCTCAGTGAGAGGGGCTTCATGAGGACCCCTCTGAGGGCCTGCCATCTAATCCCTAGGGCCAGTGGTGGCACTGAAGGCTGGTGTCTCTCTACACTCAGGAAATCCAAGGGGCAAAGGCAGCACCTGGAGCTGTGTGGGAAGTACCATGTGCCAAGCAGGTGGGTCAAATGTACATGTTTCCTGAAGAGCAGGTAGGGCCACACCCCCAAACATTGACCTGAGATGTCGCAAATCCTCCCTGGAGGTGTCTGCAGGCCTGAGAAGAGGCTGGAGCCACCATCTGACACTTGGGGCTAAGGAAGGAAGTGCAAGGGACCAGCCAGAGAGGAGGGATCATCTGAGTTGGCCAACAGCAGCAGACAGACACCCCCGCCCCAGGTAAGTGGCCTCTCAAGAAATCATGAAAGCACACAAGAGCCCCGATCCTAGCTGAGCTGCATGTGCCAGTCACAGGTCACAGCAGTGCCAGTTGCAAGGAACCCCTCCCAGCTCTCCCCTCTCCCACTGCTGCTGCTCAGCCTGCTTGGAGGGCAGTAACTGGAAAACACTGAATTAACTAGAAGGGGCCAGAGAAGTCCTGGGGCTGCACCCATTCTTCCAGGTGCAGAGGGGGAGCCAGTGAACACACGAGGTTGGCTGGGGCAACGAGAGAAAGCCAAAGCTATTTTCTGTCAACCTGCGTTCTGGCTCCTTCCTGTGTCCTGGTGGGTGGACAAATGAATGAATGAACCCAGGGCCTGCCCCTCCTCTTGGTCAGGTTTATATTTTGGAATTTATTAAGAGATGGTAGGAAAAATAAAACCATTGCATAAAATAATCAAGAGAGATCTTTCCGCACAACTGTGAGGGGACCTCCTGGGGCCCTGGGGTCAGAGAGGCAGGTGGCCACATGATGGTCACCTCGACTTTGGAGGTGGCTGGCTCTCTGCCCTGAAAGGTTCAAAGCCATTGTGTCCTTGCTGGAAATGCCCCAGAGGAGGGAGCTGTCTTCTGGAAGTGGCTCTGGCAGGAACGCACCACATCCATCCCGCGGGAAGAAACTCACCAAATGTTCAAAAGAGAAAAGGCTGGTCCCAGACTTTTAGCCACACCACAGGGCCATCTCAGTCTGCTTGGCTGCTTTAACAAGATGCCACACATGGGCAACTTAAATGCATTCTGGAGGCTGGACTTCCAAGACCAGGTGCCTGCAGATTCACTTTCCAGGGACAGCTCTTTCCCTGGCCTGCGACACCACCTTCTCCCGTGTCTTCCCATGGGCCTTTCCTCAGCCCCATGGGAGAGAGGGAGGAAGGGAGGGAGCTCTGGTGTCTCTTTTTGTAAGGACACTGGTCCTATCAGATCGAGACCTCACCCTGTGATTTCATTTAACCCTAACTACCTCCTTAGAGACCTGTCTCCAAAGACGAGCCACCCTGGGGATCAGAGCCTCAATATATCCGTCTGTGGGGACACGAATACTCCGTCCATAATAGGCTCACAAGGGAAAGATGACTCTTTAGTGAAGGCTGTGAACTGGTACAATTTAGCCTAATAACTGTATTGTATACTCTTCAGTTGCGGGTTTTAAGATCATTAACTGTCTCAGAGAGCACTTCCCTTTGGACATCTAATGAACATGGCACCTGCGTGGTGGTCCCAGGAGACACACTCGTGATTTGAGGGCTTCTGGACCTGCCCTGCCCATGGTGGGATGAAGCAGGCCCATCCGGCCCAGGTGCGTAGGGGACCAGGGCAACCAAGCAGGGCTCCAGGACAGGCATGTGTGGAACTGGGTGCCAGAGGCTGAGCACAAAGAATCAACCACAGGATATGTGAAGAATTGGGGGGGGGGGGGGGGCAGTGTTGTCACAATGTGAAGAATCTCCAGGTTTTGTGATCTTTCCCTTCTCAGTTGTGTTTACTGAGATTGTTCCCATCTCCCTAGCACTTCTCTCCAGGGCACCAGGCGTACACATCTGTTTCCTCCATAGACGCTCCCATCTGTGTGACTCTGGGGGACGCTATCAACATGCCAGGCCTGCATGGACATTAAGTTCTCTGTCACCTGTGTAAGCTGCTTCTCCTTGACGGGTGCTTGTCCCTTGGGCCCAATGAGTCTCCCAAATGAGTGGGCGCTCAGGGAGGGTGACCTAATTGAATGCTCAGCCTAAGCGAGGGGGTGGAGGTTTCTTGGACTTGCACATCAGGGGCCACATGTCCTGGAAGGAACACAGCTCTGCTCCAGCCCCACCTAGGGGGTCCTTCATGCTTCTCCTCTGCCCACCTTCCCTCACAACATCCTTCTTGTGAATGGTGAGATTTACGAGTGGAAAACTCTGCTCTTGGGTACAAGCAGAGGGTTTATAACTCAGAAGTGCTGGCTCTTTGCTCTATGTAGAAACCAAATAAGTAAAATAATCCCACTGCCTTTTAAAAATTCATGAAAGTCAACACTAAAGTAAACATTACTGAGAATTTTCAGGTCATTGTTACCCTTTGAGGACGAAACTTTCCAGTTCATGTCCTTCTCAAAGGTGACTTTTTATAGAAGCTGTAATGAAATTAATTCATCTCTTTCTGAGTCAGGAAGCACAGATAAAGATCCAATTTTTATAGCTTAACTTTTTTCTAACTACACAGTGGAACTGAATTCAGGAAAGTGTTTAGAATTTTCTCTAAAATGTACAACTTCGGAATCCTTGAAAAAAAAGGTTTGATGGAGAAATCAGGTTTGTCATTTCACTCAGTGGTGATGTCTCAATGCTCCCATGGCATCTCTGAGCTTTGCAGCCTGGCCAGCCTGCAGTGGAGCATGAAGTCAGCCTCACAGACTCAGGAAGGGGGTCAGCAGTGAGATCGGACTGTCACTCTGCTTCTGGTTAAAAATCAGGCACTCAGGTGGACACCTGGACAGTCATCTAAACTCTTGGGCACAGCTGGACAGGTCCAGAGAGAAAGTGACCGGTCACCTCCCAATCTCCCGGCCAGGAGGTCTGGCCTTCGTGGGTGTGTTAGTGGAGGTGGGTGGCCCCAAACCTGGCCTGAGCTGTCCAAACAGCCCAGTAGCTCCAGCCATAGAACAGGTGCTTCGCAGAGGCAAGTCTGCGTCCCACACAACAACACACTGTCATTTTGCATGACTTTCTTGACTACTTCAACACATCACAGCCCTCCTAGAAAGGCACAGTCATCCTGCAAGACGTGACAAGGCTCCAGGTTACCACAGCAAACTGACCTCAGCACTAGGCGTGGGGATGGGGCCCCTGGCGTGGGGATGTGGCCCCAGTGAGGGGATACCCAGGCATTGGGACGTGGGTACGAGGCCCCACAGCGTCAGGCCAGGCAGAGGGTTCTGAGGGACATCCAGCCATATGCCAGCAGCACATGCTCTGCATCTGCAGGGCTTCCTTGGTCATTCCCTCCAGGGACTCTCCCAGCTTCGTGAACACAGCCCTTCTGGCTCAGCGGTCAGGGAGCAATAACTTCTACTTTCTCAGTTCTCAGAGTCTTGCAGCTTTTCCTGATGAGACAGAATTCCTTCTGCTCCATCACTGTTTCCACAGCAGGCTTCCCGTGCGGCCTGGTGGATGCCTGTCCCCACCCCCGCCTGGGGGCCGTCCTGCCGTCAGCATGTACAGGGGCGACATCGGCCCGTCCTCAATTGTATGAATTACTGTGCAATGTGCAGTTATAACACTTATACATGAGGGACTAAGTGATGATTTCAACAGTTATTTGACTAATTGGACCTATCCATCCAGCAGCCCTGGCACAACTGGCTTTCCCAGACGAGGAGCCTGGACCCCCCACACCAAGATGACAGCAGCTCTGCTAAGATTGTCTTAGCTGTTTTACATATATGAGTTTTTCTTATTTATAAAATTAATACATTTCAGTATGAAATTGAAACCACTGGAAAGTAAAACAAAACCTCTGGAACGTCTCTACTCAGAGATACCTGCTGCTAACACATTCGTGTGTTCAATTCCAGGGGTGCTGGAGCTGGCCGGGACCTGGGGAGGGGGCCTATGAAGCCCTGCTGCAGGGCCACAGGACAATGCTGAGTGTTAATGCCATTCAGTTGCCCTCTCCAGCATCCCCACAGCCAACACCTTTCACGAGGGGCATCTGAGATGCGTGGAGACCACAGGGTCCCTGTGGTGAACTGTCACAGGCACCCATGACAGCCCTTCCTCCCTGAAGGGACACAGGAGGGCCAGTGAGAGGCCTGTGCAGAGCCCCTACTCCAAGCCAGAAAGCCGGCCACACCCCTGGTCTCCTCGAAGTCCCCCAGGACCTGGCAGCCAGTGCTGAGTCCACAGAGGACCTGGAACAAAAACTGTTGATTTTTAATCTTGAAAGAAGCCTGATTCAAAACTACTTGAGCAGATGTCATTTTCAGCTTCATACACAGAAGCCCAAAGCCCATCAGCCCACCTCACAACAGCACCAAGCTATTTGCAAGTCTGCAAGTTTTTGTGGGCTCATCAGAGACCCAAGGTCCCAGGGCATCCAATAACCCAAAACCTAAGGAAATAAAGGTGCTCCTGGGGACAAACAGGACACGAGCTTGATACTGTGGACACTGGGCAGGAGAATTCAGACACAACTCAGACATAATTCTGAATGTGGGACTGGAACCCAGTGAGAGAACCCAGAACCCTGGTAGTTATACAGGTTTGAGATGGGGACCTGCATCCACTGCAGCTGCTTCTCTAGGGATCTCAGAATGCTCACAGAGAAGAGGGGGCCAGGCAAAAGTTCTAGTGCAGGCCGGGGGAGGGGCCGGCAGCAAGTCCATCACCATAGGGCCTAGTGAAATCCCAGTGCAGCTGGAGAAGGGACAAAAAATCCCTCTGCCCCTGGAGAAGGGGCCCAGACTATAGTAGGGAAGGGAGGAGCACTGAAGAGGGCCCACCAAGATGCCGGAACACCTCAGTGCAGCCTGCAGAGGGCACCTGGCCCCTCATCTCCTCCAGGAAGCCCTCCAACCCACACGATCCTCCTGGTGACCCCCACTGAATCGTCCAACCCCATGGCACCCACTGTTCTTTGCCATTCTGCAAACCTACTTTTCAGGAAGTGTTTTGTGAGCCTGCACCTCTAGCCACTTGGGTCTGGGTGACAGACACTTGGACGCAGCCTTTTAACCCAAAGGAAAAGTGTGTGGTTCTTGGGGGAGGACTGACCTGGGCTGGGTGCTGGGTGAGCTCCAGGCCTGGGTTGCAAAATCTCAGCCCACCATCCCTGCCTAAGGTGCCCACAGGCATGACTATGGGGTGGACACAGCAGCTGGCCCGGGGAGGCACAGGTATGCACGGGGAACAGGGACACCTCAGAGGAGCCCCAGGCATGGCTGATACCTCAGCCACCAGCACACAGGACCAAGTCCAGCTCAGCTCATCCCACAGCCACACAGCCTTGTGTGCTTGGCCTTCCCTGGGAGCAGATGGCCTTTCCATGATGGGACATCTCAGAGCAGCTCAGGACCAACCCCACACTACCAACAAGGGGTCCACGTCCCGGAGCAGAGTGGGAACACAGATGGGTGGCCTTCACACAGAGGTTGGGAGGGAGCCAAGACCACCACTCAGAGATCTCACACACAGCGGGGACTCTCGGGAGCCAGCAGTGGCCAGAGGATTTGGGGCTCCTGCTCCGTGAGAGGAAATGAAGGCCAAGGGGGCCCTATGGAGGAGGGATCAGTGATGGTATCCAGCTGGAGTACATGGCAGACAGAGCTGAGTCCTCAGGAAAACTGCCCTCCCTCTCCTGGGGGGACAGAGAAAGCTAGCAGTGGGCAGGGGCTGAGTCTTACCCCAGACACATCTCAGCGCAAACTGCTCCCACTGCTGTGGGAGGTAGACAGACCTGCTTCACATGGTCTCAGGCCTCAGCCCTCACCTGCCATCCATCCTCACTGCAGCCCAAGGCATTTTGTTTAGCACCATGAGGACGTACAAAAGGTGATGGCAGGAGGAGCAGGAACGCTACAGTTTGCTGTAGTCCCCACCCCTCCCTGTTGTCCACATAGGCCCATTTGAGACATTTACCTTTCCTGCTCCCGAAGACCTATCGTAAGTTCATGATTTTGTAAGAAGTACACACTTAATTCACTGGTAGTGGCAGTCACAGGTTTTAAAATAAGTGACAACCACCTTTCTTTCTCAGGAGCTGAGCCGGCCACATGGAGAATGAGCATGCCCTGGAGCGCGAGGTGCGGGAGAGCACCCGGGACAGCAGAGCAGCCATGAGGCCGGCCACGCAGCCTTCACCAATCAGCGCAGGACACGATGCAGATCTCCCTGGTCCCTTGGAGCCCTGGGGTTGTCAGGAAGTCCCAGGGCCCCAACAGCAAGTGAGTCAAGAGGGGGAGGACCTGCCAGAGCTGCTCTTGTTAATCAGTGTTCAGCGAATCCTCCTCTAAATGGTTACGCAGGACAAGAGGCACCAACTGGTCCAGCCCAGCAAAGAGGAGGAACCCAGGCGAGACCCAGCTGGGCACAGGCGGACACGGGTAAGAGCCTACCTTGGAAGAAGCTCTTCACCCTGAGGTAGCTGACGCTGAGACGCAGGACCGAGAGCTTATCCAGCTTTGAGACGACGTCGGGTGGGAAGGGCAGCAGGCTGGCCAGGTGGTCCAGCTCGGCGTTCAGGCGGTCTCGGTGCCGCTTGGAAGGGTTCGACTTCTCAGCCCCCGCAGAGGGCTTCCTGTGGGGAAATGACTACAGTCAGGCTCGGGTGACTCTACCAGGGCCCATCGGCCACACAGGTGGAAACCTGTCCCTGCTTCAAAATGGAGCTACCACCAGGAAAAAAGTGCTGAAACAAACTAAAGCTCACCCATTCCTGAAAACATACATGCTGAGAATCTGAAACCACACCTCGGGGACTATATCTCATCACTGGGAGGGCATGAACAGAGATGAAGAACAGGCGGCCTGGAACGTGGTTTGGTGCAAGCTGTGTGATTCCAGCATGGCTCTTGACTTCTCTGTGCTAATATTCCCAGAAGTGGGAGGACAGCTGGCGCTAGGCTGCATTTGCTCAGCCTCTTTTAGTAATTTCTCGGTGTCTAAACACACAGCTTTCTTAGGACCTGGACTCCTAGCCCTGCAGTCCAGGTGCAAGCGGCCCCTCTGGGCCTCAGTTTCTCCTCTACACGGCGAGGTTGAAAGGTGGTGAGGCGAGGGTAACTGAGGAACCCTGGGCACCATGGGTGCTGTCCCGCCTACTCCTCCAAGGCCTGAAGTCAAAGGCTGTGCCACCACGCAGATGGGCATGGCCCTGGCTGCTTTCTCCTCTTGCCCCAAAACAGATCTGCTCTCCCCTCAAAGGGGGTGTCCCCTGCCCACCCTCCCTGACCCCAGACCTCAACCTGCCTCACAATGACCTCCCTCATCTGCCCCTCTTGCCCCCAGGATGACAGTCCCCTTCATCTGACCCTATTTCCCACCTCACAGAACAGCTTCTCCCATTTGTCCTTCCCAGCTCTCATCAAAGGAAACCTTCTGCCCCTAAAGGCAGCCAGAGCACTGGAGCTGCTGGGAGGCTCCCACTGCCTTTAGGGACTTGGGTCTCTTGTCCAGAAGTTCCTATTTTCCTATTGTGTGTTCTCTTGTAAGTACATTAAACAGTCTGTCCTCTGTTCTGTCTACAAAACTGTCCCCCGAGCTGTCTGAGGGTCTCTGCCACAAGAACCATGACAACCTGCAGCCCCAATCCCAGAGTCACTTCATTTTTTGGTTGAGATATAATTCATATAACATTAAACTAACCTATTTAAAGTGTATAGTTTGGTGCCATTTAGTACATTCACAGTGTTGTGTAGCCACCACCTCTACCAGTGTCCAAACCATTTTCTTCACCCCCAAATAAAACTGATAGCCAGTTTCTCCCCATTTCCCCTCCTCTCAGCCCAGGAAACCACCATGTGCTCTCCGTCCCCATGGATTTGCCTGTTTGGGAAATTCACATAAATGGAACCACACAATGTGAGGCTTTCATGTCCTGCTTCTTTCACTGAACATCATGTTTTTAAGAGTCAGCCATGGTATAGCATTTATCAGAACTTTATTCTTCTTAAGGCTGAATAATGTTCCTCTGCTTGGATTTACCACAGTTAATTTATCCCCTTGCCAGCCCAAGCACATTTGAGTCACTTCCACTTGGTGGGTGTTGTGAATATGCTGCACAGACATCCATGTCCAAGTTTTCACTTGTGCTCAGCTCCCTTGGGCATAGCCCTACAGTGGAATAGCTGGGTTGGTATGTAATTCTTTGTTTAACTGTTTGAAAAACTGCCAAACTGTTCCCACGAGGGCCATACCACTTCATAGTCCCAACAGGAGATTCTCAGTTGCTCCACATCCTGCCGACACTTGTGATTTTCCTTCTTATTCTAACAGACATTCTCGCTGATGTGAAGTGGTACCTCAATGATTTGCATGTCCTTAGTGACCAATAATGTTGAGCATCTTTTCATGTGTTTGTTGGCCATTTGTGTATCTTCTTTGGAGAAATGTCTATTCAATTCCTTTGCCCATTTTTAATTGGGTTATTTGTCTTTTTATTGTTGAGTTGTAGGAGCTCTTTATATATTCTAGATACAAGTCCCTTAGCAGATATATAATTTTCAAATATTTTCTCCCATGTCTTTGGTGATCTTTTCACTTTCTGCTGTGTTGGGTTTGTTTTTTGTTTTTTCTTAATGAGGCCCCTACTCCAAATTTACTCACACCATTAGCCAAAATGTAAGTACACACGAGACTGAGGATAAACTGAGCAGACTCCAGTATGGACAGGCACTTCCTGGCCAGAGAAGAGGCCCACCCTGTCAGTGAAAGACTCCCACCATGTGTCCCCATAAACAAGGCAGCACCAAGGGGAGGTGTGGGTTCAAAGAAGAAGAGAGATTCCAGAAAATGGGCAGGAAGCCCTGGCTCAAATTTCACCTCTATGTAGACCTGGGGGAGCAGTCGCCCACCTGCCTCCCCAGAGAGCACATGCCTGAGAATGAGCTGAGTGTGACTATTCTCCTACCCACCCCCATGGGCCACCTAGGGGATGGGCACTCACCTGCTAAAGAAACAGGTGTCAGAAGAGCTTGGCAATCAACACTGTGTTCCTTCAAACTTTCTCAGAACATCTGGCTTCCCCCTGATGCAACTCCTCCACCCCACTCCTAGCTCCAAGGGCCAGGAACCACCCATCCTACACCCAAGTAGATGAGAAGAAATGCGGTAAGGGGCACTGGAGAAAGCTCCAATCCCCCAGGACACAGACTCAGCAGGAGGCGATGGGGACAAGGGACCATCAGCACAGAAACTGTGCAGGAGGAGCCACAGCCAACTCAGATGGAAGGAGAGTTACAAAGGAAGCCTTGACACCAAAAATATGAAATTCTTAGGAAAAATCTAGTGAAAGACATCCCAGACACCTAAACAGAAACTATAAAAATATTGTTGAGAAAAAATTTTAAAGACCTAAATAACAAAAACATATACCATGTTCATAGATTGGAAGACTCTACATTGTTAAGGTGGCAACACTCCCATAAGCTGATCTATAGATTCAATGTAATCCAATTAAAATTCTAACAGGCCTTTCTACAGAAACTGACAAGCTGATTCTAAATTTGCATGGAAATGCAAAGGACCTAGAACAGCTCATTAAAAAAGAACGAAGTTGGAGGACTTATCCCACTGATTTTAAGCCTCCTCTAAAACTACAATATTCAAGATGAGTTGGTATTAGAAACAAAATAGAAATAAAGATCCACAAAATAGTCTAGAAATAGACCCACATCTTTTCGGTCAATTCATTTGACAAAGATACTAAAGCAATTCAATAGAAAAAGAAAAGTCTTTTCAATAAATGGTGCTGATCAACTGGACATCCATGAAAACAAGTGAACATCAACCCTTACCTCACACTACACCCCAAAATTAACTCAAAACACATCATAGACCTGAACCCATAAGCTACAGTATAACTTTACAAGAAAATACGGGAGAAAATCTTAGTGACCTTGGGGTGGTCCCAGACTCAAAACACACACAAAAAATCATAAGAGAAAAAAATTGATAAATTGATCTTTACCAAAAATTTTTAAATGTCTTTTGAAAGTCACCTTTACAAAGATCAAAAGTGAAGCCATAGATAGGAAAAAAATATTAATAAGAGCTTGTATCCCGAACATGCAAAGAAGTGTTACAACTCAGTGAAAAGACAAATAACCCAGTAAGATATAAAAATTATTTAAGCAGACACTTCACCAGGGAAGATGTGTGGCTGGCAAACAAGCACCTGAAAGGTCCTCAACACCAGCAGTCAGTAGGGAAAGGCAGGCTGAGCACAACAGGACCCAGCAGAAGGGCAGACGCAAAGGGACTGGAGTTCCAGGTCCTGGACAGAGTGCTTAAGAGCCAGGAGCTCATGTACTGCCCCCAGATGTAAACAGTGCAACTGCTTCAGAAACAGTTTGGTGGTTTCTTAAGAAGTTAAATACACACCCACTGTATGACTCAGCAGTTCCACTCGTAGGTATTTATTCAAGAGAAGTGAAAACACATCCACACAAAGACCTGCACACGTTTGATGTTCACAGCAGCTTCGGTCCCAAAGGCCCCAAATTGGGATCAGCCCAAGTGTCCGTCTACAAGTGAACAAACAGACGCGGAGCTTCCCATCTGGGGCACGACTCTGACGCACACACCATGGAGGAATCTCAAAGTCATTCTGCCCAGTGACGGAAGCCAGACACAACGGCAGGCCCAGTCTGTGGGATTCCATCTATAGAAACTTCCAGGAAATGCAGACCAGTCTGCAGCACGGAGCACATCAGAGGTTACCTGGATGAGGTACGGGAAGGAATGACAGGGAAACTCTGGGAGTGACAGGCATGTCTGTGACCTTGGTTTCAGCAACGTTTTCACAGGTGTTTACATAGGTCAAAACCAATCGGACTGTGCACTTTCAATCTGTGCCGTTCAGCGCACTTCAGTTATAGTCCAGTAAAGGTGGAAAATGCAGATGACAGAAGGGAAGGCCCACTGCTCACCCCTGTGAGCTCAAAGTGCCACCCCAGGAGAGCACAGTCATGCAGCACCCAGAAGCCCCATGGGACCTGACAGCTCCTGGTCCACTCTCTCTGCATCCACTCTCTGCATCCAGCCCCGAGAAAGCCTCTCAGGAGCAGGTTCTGCCCCCGAGCCAGGCTTCTGTGGGTCCAGCCAAATCCTACCTCCTCTGTTCACCCCATGCTCCCCGACTCTCATCACCCACTCCTTCCAGGGGAAAGATGGGCAATCACAGACCCCTCACCCACCACCGCTCCAGAGGGCAGGGCCAGACCATAGCCCCACAACCCTCTGGTGTGGCAAGGAGTCTGGGACCGCAGCTGGGATGCAGGGATGTAGCTCACACCCAAGGAGGGGCTGCGGGCTCGGGTGCCCTGTGTTCAAGCATCAAAAACAGAAGTTGTCTGGCCCCAGTTTCCTGGAATATGTCCCTGTGGAGATGCTCAGAACACATGCACACACCCAGCTGCTCCCCGTGAGCTTCTCAAATCCCAATTCTAAAATGCTCGATGTCACATCAGTGAGGAAAATAATGATTCTTCAATAAAACTGTTAAGAACAACTGGTGGTCACAGCAGAAAAGAATGAGGTGGATTCAGACCCCACTTCTTACTCCAGGAAAAATTCTAAGGGCTCAAAAGTTTAAAATTTTTTTAAGGAATCCATAAAAGTTGAGAAGAAATATTTGCAAGATTCTCTTAAAAACGTGAAGCAGAGATCTTTCTAATCGTGACGTAAAATTAATTAACCACAAAGGAAAAGATTAATACATTCAACTTCATAAAAATTAAATTTTTCTGCATGGCAAAGAACACCAGAAATAAATTAAAACTGGGGGAAAGTATTTTAAACACATTCAAGAATTAGTCTCCCTAGTATACAAGTTCCCAAGGATCAAGAAGCACAAAAACATTAACGAGTTAAAGGAAAAATGAGCAAAAATTTTCAACACAGACAGTTCACAGAGAAGGAAATACAGTGGCTCTTAAACCTCACTTGTGAGAAAAGCATACAGATTACCAAAGTCTGAACTACACCATGTGCCCAGGCTGGGGAAGAGGCACTTCTTGAACGCTGGGGAGCTTGGTGACCCGCCAACATCACCAATGCCCACACCGGTGACTGAGCAATCCCACTTTAGGCATGTGTGTGCATGTGGGGCCTGGGCCTTGATTTTCCTTCTTGCAAACTGATAACCTGCCATTGCTCCATGGGTGCTGGCAGGAGGCACAAGTCTGCGCCCCTCTGCCTTGCCCTCGTCCAGGTGCACATAGCTCCGTTCTCCCGCTGCCTTCCCCTGCAGGCCATGCTGTGCCTGTGCTCCAGGCACCCACCCCACTTACGGCCTGTGCTGCCCCGATGCCACAGTGGTCGCACGACAGACTGAGGTGACAAATCCACTTGCTGAAGTCCAGTCTCACAGGCCTTTCCTGCCTATCCTTGGGGCTGGTGGTGCCATATTCCCAAGACCCTCCCACAGAATCCTGCAGCTGCCAAATTCCGGGGGGTGGCCCGGTCACAGAAACACAGACCCACACACAGACGCTGCTGTAGGTGTGCACCCACACACACAGCCCATGCACACACAGTCACTCGGAGCTATATCACACACATACACATACAGCTGTATTGCACACACAGCTGTATTACACACACAGCTGTATTACACATGTGCACACACAGCTATTACAAACAGCTGCATTACACACATGCGCACACAACTGTATTACACACATAGCTGTACTACACACACTCTCATACACAGTATTACATACATGCACACATAGCTGCATTGCACACACGCTCACACACACCCACAGCTGTATTATACACACACCCCTGCTGATGGTGGATACCTACAGGACCCCTGTTGGAGGAGTCAGAGGTAGCCTGTGGGCCTCTGGGATGCCACTCTCCACTGACTTCCCAGCGGGGCACCCTCCAAACCCTGTTATTCCTGCAGCTACCACAGATCTTGCACCTCTGTGGCCCAGAGCTCCTCTGGGCCAGCCACAGGCATGTAGAGGGACCATGAGCAGTGGTGACGTGTCCTGGGAGCAGCAGGGGTCCTGGAGCCATCTGGGGGTAGAAGGGGTTCCGGAAGCCCCCAGGCAGGGAGGATGAGCCCCCCACGGTCTCCTTTCGCCAGTGGTGAAGCTCTCAAAGGAGTGCTGGGTTCGTCCTCACTGAGGACGGGGTGTCACTGGGGCAGAGAGGGAGTCAGGTGCTCACCACTGATAGGGGTGATGTCACAGCCCTCCATGTGGGCTTTTGGCCAAATAAGTGTCACTGGGCCTCACCTCACCTTCCATCAAAGTCAAAAGAGCAGCCGCAGCTGGTTCTGCCATCAGCCACCACCTAAGGGAGGGCAGCGGCAGCCTCGTGCTGCAGGAGCCACATGCACACCACCCGCCAGGCCTCGGCAAGTCCCTCCGTCCCTCAGGGAGGTGGGACCAACACCTCCCCCTCCCTCACTTGGTTCCTAAAATTCACTTTTGCCAACAAGAACGCAAACGCCTTCCGCCTTCGTCAGTACCAATCAGCAGAGAAAGAAGGTGATACGTTACTGTTTCTGGATGGGCTTCCTTCGCTTCCTCCCGGCGTACATGCACTCCCCTGGCGGGATCATCGTCTTTGGCCTGGAAAAGAAAGGAGCACCGAGTTGGTCACATTGAAGAGGTCCCAGGGCCCGCTTGACTCACCAAACCACCAAAGGCAGCAGTGTCAGCTGAGGTCCCTGTGCCGGGATCGAGGTGTCATGCCATCCCGCTCCCCCACTGGGGTCCCTCCATCGCCACGCAGGCAAGGTGACCCACAGCACTTCCAGCACAAGCCTGCACTGCTCACGCCTCCTCTCACTCAGCACAGCCCCGGTGACATCTTCCCTTCGATGGGCAGCATCACGGTCCCCCAGCCTGGCCGAGGACCCACATCGCCGCTCCCCACAGAGAACAGCCCTGTGCTCTTGCACCTGGCTCTGAGAGCCTTTCGATAGACAAATGCACTGGGCCTGTTATCACAACACAGACACCGGTCCACATGGCCCCCGAGAGCAGGACACGCAGCCAGGGCAGAGCGTAAGGGCTCCATGTGGGCCCAGCTGCGTGGCCTCAGTGGCCTTTGTGGTGGTTCTCTTTCCTCTTCCCATCTCCCCCTTATGGCCCTGAACTTCTGGGCCAATAGGCTTCTTCTTTTCTGTGTAAAATCTCCCACTTTGGCCACTAACTCACAGCTGCACCCAGCCTAGCTGACCAAGCCCGCCAGCCTCCACCAGCACTGCCGGGCACAGGTGCCTGGATTCGAGCAGCGGCCCCTGAGGGGCGGGCACACTATCTGTGTCCTGAGGCTGCTCAGTTGCCCATCACTTCAGGCTTCTGTGCAGTGAGGACATCTGAGACCTCCCATGTCCTGCAGGTGAATGTGCAGTGACCACACAGTGCCAGGTTCGGGGCCAATGGACGAGGCGAGGAGGTCAGGAGCCCTCACCTGGCCTCAAGCGTGTGCAGCCTGGAAGACTCGACACAGAGCTCCACCCTGTGCAGAAAGTGCGCGAGAATATGGGAAATGTGTCCTGGACCCACTTTAAATACAAGAAACACACTCTGAATATAAAGACACAAGTAGGTAAAGTAAATGGATAGAAGAAGACACACCATGCAAACGCTAATCACAAGAGGCTGCAGGAGCTGTATGAGTATCAAACAATGTAAGCTTCAAAAGGGGATATTCCCAGGGACAAAGAGGGCTATTACATAATGACAGGTGGTTCAGTTTTCCAAGAGGACACAGCAATCCTAAATGTACATGCACCTAACAACATGTATATGTAAAAATGCATGAAGCAAGAGCTGACAAAACTGAAAAGATGATTAAGTCACCGGAGACTTCAACATTGTTTTCAGTAATCAATAGAACATGTAAAACCAAAAGGATACAGACCATCCAAACAACAGGCGTGAACTAATTGCAACTTACAGAACACTCCCTCCACCGACAGCAGAGTATGCAGCCTTTGTACACAGAACATTCATCAAGATGGACTATATTCTGTAAATTAAAACAAATTTAAAAGAATAGAAATTATATAAAGTATGTTTGTTGACAATTACGGAATTAAACTAGAAATTCCCAAATGTTTAGAAAGCAACCCATTTCTAAATAACCATGGGTCAAAGAGAAAGTCTCAAGGAAGTTTAAAAGTCTTTTGGACTGCATGAAAATGGAAATATAACATATCACACTTTCTGGGCTACAAGCTGAAAAGTATTTTGATAGAAACTGATAGCATTAAACATTATATTAGAAAAAAGGTCTCAAGTAAGTAATCTAAGTTTCCACTTTAAGTAACCAGAAGAAAAGAAATCCAAATCAAGCAAAAAGGTGGAAACAATAAAGGGGGGGGGGGGGGGGATCAGTGACATTTAAATAGGAAAATAGAGAAAAATCAAAGAAACCAAAAATTGGTTCCTTAAAAAGATCAACAAAGTTGATCAAGGAACAGAGACACAAAATACCATCAGAAATGAAAGAAGGGACATCACTATAGACCCCACACACACTAGAAGGAACATAAGAGAGTGCTGCTATGAACTTAGTTGCGTCTCCCCCAAATCCATATGTTGAAGCCCTAATCCTCCATTTGACTGTATTGGAGACAGTGCCTTTCAGGAGGTAATTAAAGTTAATTTGGGCCATGAAGGTGGAGCCCTGACCCAGTAGAACCATCACCCTGGTAAGAAGAAAAAGAGCTCTCTCTTTACCATGCGAAGGTAGCCATCTACAAGCCAAGAAGGGGCTCTCACTGGAAACAAAATCAGCTGGCATCCTGAACTTGAACTCCCAGCCTCCAGAACCATGAGAAATAAATTTCCATTGTTTAAGCTGCCCAGTCTACAGTATTTTGTTATGGAACCCCAAGTTGACTAAGACAAACACTATCTGCACAAATCCAACAATTAGAAAAAATGGACAAATTCCTTGAAAGACACAAACTACCAAAACTCACTCAAGAAAAAAATAGATAACCTGTTTATTCCTATATCTATTCCAACAACAACAGTTTCATTGGTAAATTCTACCAATTTAGGGAATAAATAATACCAATTCTCTAAAACCTCTGGCAGAAATTGAAAATAAAATAAAAAATTGCCAATTTACTTATAAGTTCAGCATCACCCTGATACCAAAAAGCAAAGACATTTTGAGACGAGAAAACTACAGACCAATAGCCCTCATGAACATAGACATACAAATCCTTGATTAGATATTAGCAAATGGAATCCAGAAATATATAAAGAGGACAATACATCACAAGTGAGGTTTATCCAAGAAATTCAAGGCTGCTTCAACATCCAAAAATTCATCAATGTAATTCATTATATTAATAAACTAAAGAAAAAATACATATGATCATCTCAAGATATACAAAAAAGCTTTTGACAAAATCCAAATCATTCATAATAATGAATAATTCTCATCAAACTAGTAATGGTTAATTAACTTAATTAACCTGAGAAAGAGCATCCAAAAAAAAGCCTGCAGCCAACATTCCACCCAACAGTGAAAGACTGAGCACTTCCCCTAAGATAGAACAAGGCCAGGACATCCTCCATCCCACTTCCATCAAACATCTCTTGTGCACCAGTAAGGACAACAAAGTGACAATGAGAAACGTCATGAAGCCAGGAAAGGAAGAAACATGCTCTGTGTTCACAGGCACACGGTTGCACATTCCAACAATTTTACTAAGACAAATATCTTATAACCAATAACTGAGTTCAGCATGGTCACAGGGTAAGAACAATACACAAAAGTCCACTATGTTTCTACAGACCAGCAAGGAACAATCTGAATACAGATTTTTTAAAACCATTAAAAATTATGTACTTAGGTATTTCAGGAGGTGTAACTGGGGCTCTAAAGAATAGGATGGTAAAGGAGGTAATGGGGGAAAAAAATAAGTAATAATAGCAGAATTTTTCCCTCAAATGTAATGAAAACTGTAAACCTACAAATTCCAGAAGATCAATGACTCCCAGCACAAGAAGCGTGAAGAAAATGACACCCGGGCACATCATAATCAAATGTTCATAACCAGCGATAAATAGAATAATCTTAACTGTTACCAGAAAAACAGTCATTGGGTAGAGAAACAAAGGTGAGAATGACAGCAGATGCCTTGGCAGAAACATGTGCACGGGAAGACAATGGGGCACTGGCCTGAAAGCATGGAGAAAAAAACACTGAGACCTAGAACTCCACACCCTGCAAAAATACCTTTCAAAAATGAAGGTGAAATAAAGACTTTTTCGGATATACAAAAGCTGAAAGAATTCACTGCGGGCTGACCCACACTAGAAGAAATGTGAAAGGGTGTCTTCAGGCCAAAGGAAACTGATACCAGATGGTAACATGGAACACAAAATGGAACACAAAGCTCGGATTTGTTCTTGCTATTAAATATCTTTAAAAGATAGTTGCCTTTTTAAAAATAATGATAACAATGTTTTGTGGGGTTTATAGCATATGTAGATGGCAAGGACAGCACAAAGGCCAGAAGGAGAAGTGGGCTGGGGTAAGGTTCCTACACTACCCCTGAAGTGGTAGAACAGTATTGCCTCCAAGCTCCACATTCACCCTCCTCCTCTGCTCTGCACTGATGGGCTGGACCACTCAAGCATTTCTTCTTTGAAGTTAGCACAATATGTCACTGCCAGTAGAGGCACTGGAGGGATATGCCAAAGTGAGGGGCTTTGGGTTCCAGTGCTTCCAATCTTTCTATTTGTTTCTGCTCACCACTGCCAGAGGCTGGGACCCAATGAACTTCACCAGCCAGGGGGCTGAACAATACCTTCCCAGAGGAGGCCAGAGCCCAGGTTTGGGGAGGGCCCTCCACGTCCAAGTGTGACCCTCGACTTGCTCAGCCCTGGAGAACCCTTCAGGGTCCTCTTTTCACCTTTGCAGTTATCCTACTGTTGTATCTAGTACTTCTTTATATTTAAGTCTCTCAAATCACAAAAAAATTAAGTTAATATAAAAAGCTATTTTAAAGCGCATGTATTTTAGAGATACATACTGAAACACATATGAAAGAAATGATATATTAGGAGTTTGCTTCTACTATGTGGGAGCAGAGTGGGGTCTAAATGGAACTGGATCAGCCTATATGGATGGTTGGCCATCTATGCTGGCTGATGAATAAATTGAGCTCATTATAAAATTGTGTCCACTTTTATAAAAGATTTGAAAATATCCATAATAACTTTTTAAAGCACTAAAAGGAGAAAATTTGCCATAAGAATAGGCATACTGTGGTCAACTGATGTTCAACAAGGGTGCCAAGGCCATTCAATGGGGAAAGGACAGTCTCTTTGACAGATGATGCTGGGACAACTGGATATTCGCAGGCCAGAGAGTGAGGTTGGACCCTTACCTCACAGGATATGAAAAAACTTAACCAAAGTTAGTTAAAAGACCGAAGTGTAAGTGTTAAACTATAAAACTCTCAAAGAAAACATAATGCTATACATGTATCTTCATGACCTTAAGTTTGGCAATGGATTCTTAGAAATGTTACCAAAAGCACAAGTAACAAAAGAAAAAATTGACAAATTGGACTTCATCAAAATTAAAAGCTGTGCTCTGAAGAACACTATCAAAAAAGTGAAAAGACAACCCTCAGAATGGGAGAAAATATTTACCAATCATATAACTGATAAGGGTCTAGAATTCACACTATACAAAGAATTCCTAAACTCAACAACAAAAAGACAAACAACTCAATTTAAAAGTGGGCAAACAACTCGAGTAGATATTTTTCCAAAGAAAATACAGAAATAGTCAACAAACACGTGAAAAGATGCTGAACACCATTAGTCACTGGGGAAATGTCAATCCAGCCCACTACGAGATCCCACACCACACCCACTGGGACGGCTGTAAGGAAAGGAACAGAGAAGAGCAAGGCTTGGGGAGGCTGCAGAGAAACTGGGGCCTTGCGCTGTGCCAGTGTGAACGTAACATAGTGGGGCTGCTGCGCAAAACAGTGTGGCATTTCCGCAAACAGCTAAACACAGAGTCGCCATATGACCCAGCAACCCCACTCCTAGGTGGATGTCCAAGAGAACTGAAAATGTGTTCAAATAAAACCTGACACACAGTTGCTCCCAGCTGCATATTCACGGGGAGCCGAAAAGGGGAAGCAACTCAAACGTCCGTCGTCTGGTGGATGGACAAACAAGACATGCTTTCTGTAGAGTGGAATATGACTCAGCCATAAAAGGAATGAAGTTCTGCTGCTATAACATGGATGAACCTTGCAAACGCGACTTGTGTGAAAGAAGGCAGGCGCCAAGGGGCACACATTGACTCCATTGATGTGAAATGTCCAGAACAGGCAAATTCATAGAGATGGAAAATAGATTCGTGGTTGCCAGGGGCTGGGGGTGGGGAGTGGGGGGTGGGGGTGGGGAGTGAGCACTAATGAGTACAGAGTTTCCATCTGGGGTGAAGAAAATATTTTGGAATTGTACAGAAGTGGCAGTTGCACAACTTTGGCAATATACTAAATAAATGCCACTGAACTGTATACATTTTTAAATGGTTAATTCTTTGCTATGCGAATTTTACCTCAATAAAAAATGTACAACACAAATTTATATACAAATGTAAATAAAATCTCTGGAATGGTAAGGTGGAGAGGGTATGGCAGGGGAGAACCCGGTGCCAGAGGCAGAAAAGCCTGCAGGGAGCTCTTCAGGAAGGGAGTGGAGAATGGTGGAGCAGCAGGGGCTTGAAGGTCGAAAGCCCGTTTTAGGCTGGTGGAGATAGTGCTGTGGAGGTGACGGGGAGCCCTGATCCATGGGTTGTGGTGGGTGAGTGGGGATAGGGTCCAGGGGGCCACAGGCTGGAGCAGGAACAGGTGGACGGATGTTTCAGAAGGCCCCGCCTTCTCAGCCTCACCCTGTGCCAGGGCTACCAGGCCCGCACTTCTTGAGAAGCAAGTCATGTCCTTGGTGGCTGGACACTGTTATGCAAGACCCTCCTCACAGCAGGAGCTAAGACAGGATCTAGACTCCTCTGTGTGGCCCTTCCCTGTCCTCGGCTACCGCCTGCTCCCCCACAAGCCACATTCTCCCTGTGTCTCCAGCTCGGTGCTCAAAGGGCCCTAAAAACGCAGGCTATGATAAAAAGTGCCAAGAACATGTAACTATCTCCAGGTACCCCTCCGCTGGGGGTGTGGAAGCCGGCTGTTGCGCCCCCTCTCCCATCCACAGTCCCAGTTGAGTAACAGTTTGGAATCTGATCTGTGCCGAGTTCCCAGCCTAGGAATCATAAATAACGGAGGCGGATACTGCGCAGTAGGTTCTCCATTCTACTAAATATTTGTGTACTCTCCTCAAAAACATGAAGCCTCCTAGGGTTGAACCAACCTTCCCACGGAAATGTCCCTCTGAGGAGGGACGCAGGTCTCAGCCCAGGATCAGCCTCCTTCTCTAAGGGGGGGAGGAGACCCTCTCCATTAGGCCCCTTGTAGCCTGCAGCTGCCCAGGCCCAGGGTCTTCCTGCAGCCGTGGACAGTGCCGGGGCAGGGGCACGTGGGGGGCTGGGTGCCACACAGGCGAACAACAGATGCACTGAGCCCTACTAGGAGACTCGTGGGCCTTCCACCCCTACCAAGCTCTGACCTGATTGTGTGTCTCAGAGAAATCTGAACTTTTGCACAAACCCTTCTCTTATAAGAGGTAAGAGAAATAACTGTCCTTTTAAGAAAATACAGGTAAGAAAAACCAAACAGAAATCCTCCCCACCCAGCAGTGCCCCCACCCTCTTTCCACAGGGCACCCATCACTCTGGGACCAACCCTGGACAGAAACCACACAGTCTGGGTCCAAACTCTGCCAGCCAGTGCCTGGAACTCCTCTGTAAAATAGGGTGACTTCCGGCCACCTCAGGAAGGCCGCAGGAGACGGCAGAGCCCCCTGGGTCAGGGCCTCGGGGGGACGGTCTGCACACGACTGCAGGGTCTCCTCCACCACAACTAACAGGCTCCCACCCAGGAGCCTGCAGAAGCCAGGCCTGCTGTGGGGCAGAGGCCAACCAGGCTTAGGGGCCTGCCTCTGCCAGAAACCCCCGGAGAGTGGCCTCGGCTGAGAAGTCCAGTTCATAGCTATCAAGTACCCAGAGCCTGGGGACAGATGCCCAGGGCACACACTTAGGACCAGAGCCTGTGGTTGATCCCACAGAAGCCACCTCCCCAACCCCACGATGACACTAACAGCTGGAGGCCTTCTGGATGCTTCCAGGGGGCAAATACCTCCAGCCCTAGCCCCTGGAACCTACCGGGAAATAGGAGGAACCCAAGGGCTGAGTGGCCCAAAGCCTCTCACCCCTGACCCTGACCAGCACCTGCCCCTCCCAGTGGGGGTCACTGGGGCAACACTAGGGTGGGCAGGTCCCTGAGGGTCTGTGCCACTCACAGAGTATCCACGACCTGGGATTTTCAGCCACTCAAAACAGGACTTTAGGGGAAAAACTTTCTTGGTGCCACTAACTGAAACCCAGCGAATTCCTGGAACTTGGGCCCTTCCGCCCTTCCCAAGTGTGAGACCCAAGCCTGGTGCTCCATGCCAGGAAGCAGGGGCCGAGCTGTGCCAGGAGCCGAGCTGTGCCACCCCCGCTCTGGGTGCCCCCAGCGCAGCCTTCCCCACCCCCAGCTGCCCTGGTGAGGGCTCAGGGCATGGGTTCAAAGCCCCTCTGCCAGCATCTTCCCAAAACATCTCTGAGAGAACTGGACTAAGACTGAAGGGCAATGAAGCCAACTCCCCCAGAGCCGCCTGGTCACAGCCGGAGCGTCAAGTCACCGCGTGGGGGGAAGGCGAGGATGGGGGCTGAGGCTGCGGGTGGGGGGACCCAGGGACCATGATCAGCGGACGTGGCCGGCTTTCCTCAGAAGCCCCGTTTTAATTTTTAAGTGAGAAGCTGCCCGTCGGACCCCGGCGCGCGGAGACGTGGGGATGCGGCGGGAGGATGCCCCGGGGCAGGATGGGGCCGGGGGACCGGTGGGAAGAGGGCTCCCTGCGAGCGTCCCCGTCTCGCGGCCGGGCCGGGCCGGGAGCCCGCCCAGGGCACTTACCGGGCCGCTCGGCGCGGAGGCTCAGGCGCGCCCGCGGGGGAAGCCCGCCCGGGCCAGGAGCTGCGGCGGCGCGGCGGCGGGCGCTCGCATCCCGGGGACCAGGCGGCGGCCGCAGCCTGAAGCGCGGCCCCACCCCGGCACCGAGCCGCCCCGCCCCGCCCCCGCCGACCGCCCCGCAGGCGGCAGGGGGCGCGCGCGCGCATCCCCTGGCTCCCGCCGGGCTGTGTGCCGGGCTCGCGCCCTGCGTCCCTCTGTCCCCGTGGCGTCCCCAGGAACTGTCCGCTCCGGGGTGGGCGGTGCCCGCGCCCCTCGAGGCCCCCACGCTCCCCTCTCCTCTACTCCTTCCCTCAGTCGCGCTCCCCTCCCACCTGCGCCCGCGTAGCTCGAGCGCGCACCTGCGCGCGGGCCCGGGGCCAGGCTCAGGCTCCCCCAGCCGCGGGGTCCCGGCGGTCCCCCTCCGAATAGAAAACGGAGGGTAGTGGCCGGCCCCGCCTGCTCCAAGGGCTTGTGAGAGTCAAAAGGTTTTACAAACTATAAAATAGTAATACATCTAATCTTTTGACCCTGAACTTCCCAGGAACCCCAGCTTCGTTCGTGTGACGTCCCAATCCGGGATATTTCGGGTCCCACCAGGGGGGTGCGCATGGCGTGGACACCCTGCTCTGCGAGCCCGCGCGCGGTGGGCACCTGGACCCCGCGCGGCCAAGTGCAGGACCCTCTCCTCGTCTTTCTCCCTGGACCTCCAGGGGGGAGTACCTGCCAGCCCCCCGGGCGTGCTCCCTCCTCTCCTCCTTTCTTCCACTCTGGGGTCCTCAGGGCCCTTCTCCTTCTCTGTCCTGGTGCAGACCTCAGGACTCACACACGCACACACGCACACACACACACACACACACACACACACACACACACACCCCGCGAGGCTCAACCCCGTGTCCTGCCCTGGAGCTCCCCGCACACCCCCCGAGCCTGGGCGCACATCTGGAAGTCTCTGCCCAACGTCTGAGAGGCCCCCAGACACCCCAGCCCACTCTGAGGCCACTGCCCTCACCAGCCCGCCCATGGGTCGCCAGGCCTCCGCTCTCTCCCACAGTCCAGTCCATCGGTGGTTCCGGGGTGGCACTTCTCATCCAAGCCCCATTTACCAACCTCGCAACCCTGCAGCCAGCCCTGGAGTGGCTTCTGTGCCCTCTTCTGCCCCACCATCATAGCCAAAGATGTCACTCCAGGCGCCCCCCAGGCTGAGCAAAATGCTGTCTCCCCAGAAGCCCCCAGCGCCTTCCCCCTGGCCTCACTGATGTGCTCTGAATGAGCAATGTGCTGGGACCTTTGCACTCACTGTCCCCTCAGGAAAATGCACTTCTCCAGGTACTCACAGGGCCAGCCTCCTGTTCTTGCTGCCTCAGAGAGAACACCCACCCCAAATGGAAGGCCACCACTATCCATTTCCTCTCCTCGATGTTTTTCATAGTGTATACACCCCTGAAATCACAGCAGGTGTTTCTTTACTCCTTGGATCTAACAGGTAAACGCACCAGCCAGAGTTGCTCTGTACGCCTCTATCCAAGGAAGAGCATGGCACCTGCTGCACAGCAGGGGCTGAAAATGTTGGTGGAGTAAATGATTTTATATTATTTTTTGACATGCAACAACGTGCAACTACAATGCTGATTGTTTTAAGTAGTTAAAATCAGTAGTTGTGACTTGGTCCAATTTTTGTAAAATATGTTACTGGTGAGAGGATGAGACCTCGGTTCTTGTCTTCTTGAAGGAAAGATTTCAGTCAAGTGCAGCAAAGCAAGCAAGAATTTATTGGCCACAGCAAAAATACACTCAGATGGGACTTTTATTAAAGCTGGGGACAGTGAAACAAGGAAGGGCTTAGCATAGAGGAAGCAACAGGGGAGCCTAGGCTGGGCTGCTTTGGCTCACTGGGAAGTCAGAAAAAAGGGAGCCTTGGAGACAGGTTCAGGGGGTTAGCCAGGGATGCACACTGGGTTCTTTGCTTTGGGAGTATTTCTCTCTCTCTTGCAGGTGGGAATCTTAGGGGAGGTCTCAGAGGAGGGTCTCAATAGAATATTCATCAGCTTTCCAGGTGTGTCCTTTTAGGACTGAGGTCTCCACTGCTTGGTCAGCACCAGAGCACGGGGTCATTGGTCAAATGCAGCTGGTCCTGAGGCAGCCATGGTGTTGCTTGTTTGGTTTTGGTGCTAGGAATCTGGGGCTTTCCACCCTGGTGACCTTCTGTACCTGGCCCATTGTCGTTGTTCTTCTCTTGTCTGCCTGACTGCCTATTACAATTATACACAGAAAAGTTGGTCTGCTAACTCCAATGCTACAGGTGAACTTTAATGTCTTCTTTATACTTTCTAAAATTTTTACAATTTCTAAATATTTTTGCAAGAAGCATGTGGGGTCCAGCTGGTGTGACTCAGTGGTTGAGCCTCAACCCATGAGCCAGAAGGTCACTTTTCAATTCCCTGTCAGGGCACATGCCCGGGTTGCAGGCTCAATTCTCAGTCGGGGACATGCATGAGGCAGCTGATGGATGATTCTCTCTTATTGATGTTTCTCTCTCTCTCTCCCTCTCCCTTCCTCTGTCTGAAATCAATAAAAACATAAAAAACAAACAAACAAAAAAAGCACGTAGTACTTTCGTACCTTTTTGGTAGTTTTTTCTTTTTGTTAAAGAAAATAGGTAAGCATGTCTATGGTGTTGGGGGGATGGCTCTTGGAATGGCAGTGGTGACGTGGGTCTGCTGTGGGAAGTCTAGGCCTGTAGGAGACCTTTGGATCTAGGAATGTGGGCAGACACCTGGGTGGGCACCCTGAGGAATTAGAACTTTGTAGTAAGAGCTGACACTCCCCTGCATGGGAAGACAGCACCCCCAAATCTCAGGGAACCTCTTGCTAGTCTTGTTGTCCAGACACCAGTCATACCCACCCCATCCCATCAGGGGACTGGCTGCAGCCAGACAGGTGAAGCTGTACAGCCCAAGGTCCGAAGAAAACCAGTATCCACCTTCCCCCTCCTTCCCTTAAACTGCCCTGGATGGGCAGAGGCCACCCCCCCCCCCCCCCCCCCCCCCCCGCTGGTCCCCAAAGCAGAGCCTCAGGTAGTCAATGGAACTGAGAGGAAACAAGATGACACTCCCCATTTGGCCTTGTGATGGGGGGCAGGGCAGGAACTTTCATTCACCTTATAACCTGCTATATAGCTCCATAGCCCATGGGGGGGGGGAGGGGGGAGAAGAAGGAAAGGGGGAGGGGGGGGAGGGGGAGGGAGAGGAAAGGGAGAGAGAAGGGGGAGAAAGGAGGAAAGAGAGTGAGGGGTGGGGGTGGGAGGTGTCGAGGAGGGGGAGGGAGGGCCAACTTACTATATTTTATTTCCTTTCTTGCACAACCCCCAGCCCCGACTGAACAGACTCATTTGCTTGGTTTCCTTTGAACCTGCTCTTGTCCTCCACATCCTTTGGCAGCTCTGTAAATTCTGTCCCTGAGCCTTCTGCACGGTTCCATGAGTCAGACCATCTCAATCCCACACACAGAGGGACGGCTCCCTTCGGGCCGCTGCCCACTCCCCCGGCTTCCCTTGGGCTGTCCCATGTTGGTTCCTTTTCCTGAACCCCTCGCCTTCCTCTTGGTTTACTCACTTTTGCTGGAGCAAACCCTCCAGGAGGTAAATGTAGGAGGAAAACTTCTTGCAGACTCTACACAAGGATAGAATTGTAGGTGGAAACAACTTTCCCTCCACATGCCTGATGTCTGCTGCTCCTGGTGCGGCCATCCTGTCCCTGAGCCTCATGTGGGCCTGTGCCAGCCCTCTCGGGAGGGTTCCGGTCTCCTTGTCCCCCGTGGTCCTCAAGGCAGCCTTGTCCAGATGCCAGTGCACCTTTCTTCCAAAAAAGCCTCACCTGTTCTGGAAAGCGGCCCCCACTTTTGTTTTGAAGTTTTCTTCCCTATAGTTTTCTGTTCTTTCTTTTTCCCCTACCAGATATTCTATTTGTAATTTTTACAGGTGAATTCTCATCTTGTACTCCTTCTTTCTTAAAGGATTGGTTCATTTTTTAATGGATGCAGTGTCTTCATTCATCCTGGAGATGCCAACTGTAAAGTACAGGATTCTAAATGCTTCAATTGCCTTTTACAAATGTCAGGTGAACTCTGCCGTGCTTCATACAGGGCAGCACTGCCCTGAAGAGCACTCTGGGTGGTGGGCTTGTTGGGTGCTCTGGTTCTTTGCATTGTTGAAGGCAATATCAAGAGGTACTCTGCCATCTTAAAACCTTCCTGAATTACTGGCAGCTAGTGTGACCTACTTAAAACACCCCTGCTGGCCTGTGTGGCATATGGTGGGAAGAGCTGACAGTTCAGGTGTGACCTCTGCACTCCCCATCTCTCAGTGTGACAGGTCAGGGCCAAACCCCAGCCTAACTACTGCTGATCATGTGACCTCTGCCAAATTATGGGCCCTCTGTGGGTCTCCATTTTCCTGTCTATAAAACAGGTAAATATAGACCAATGGAACAGAATTAAGAGCCCAGAAATAAACCCTCTCATGCGTGGTCAATGATGTTTGACAAGGGTCCCAAGATAATTCGATGGGAAAACAGTCATTCCAAAAACGGTGGTGGGAGCCCGGCCGGCCATGGCTCAGCGGTTGAGCGTCGACCTAGGATCCAGGCGATCAGGGTTCGATTCCCGGTCAGGGCACATGCCCAGGTTGCGGGCTCGATCAATGACTCTCTCATCATTGATGTTTCTATCTCTCTCTCTCCCTCTCCTTTCCTCTCTCTGAAATCAATAAAAAAATATATATATAAAAAAAAACCAAAACCACAAAAATGGTGGTGGGACAACAAGGTTTCCACATGCAAAAGAATGAAGTTGGGCCCTTACCTCACACCATATGTAAAAATTAACTCAAAATGGATCAAACCTAAGCATAAAAGATAAAACTCTTAGAAGAAAACATAGGGGAAAAGCTTCATGACATTGGATTTGGCATTGGTATCCTACATAACAACACCAAAAGCACAAGCAATAAAAGGGAAAAAAATACATCAGAATGTACAACTTTTGTGCACAAAGGACACTAACAAGAGTGAAAAGGTAACTTATCATAAAAAGACAAACAACCAATTAAAAATGGATAAAGGACTTGAACAGACATTTCTCCAAACAATATATACAAGTAGCCAATAAGCACATGGCAAGATGCTCATCACTAATCATTAGGGGAATGCATATCATACCACAATGAGGTGACACCTCACACCCACTAGAATGACTATCATAATAAAAACAAAAAGTGATGTGGAGAAGTTGGAACCTGGTGCACTTCGGTAGGAATGTAAGATGGTGCAGCCACTGTGGAAAATAGCATGGAGGGTCCTCAAAAAAATAACCCACCACTCCTGGGTACAGAACCAAAGAATTGAAAGCAGGGTATTGAAGATATATTTGTGCACCCATGTTCCCAGCAGCATTATGCACTAATGGCCGAAAGGTGGGAACAAACCAAATGCCCATCGACGAATGGATGAGCACAATGTGGTAACATATATACTACAGAATGTTATTCAGTCTTAAAAAGGAAGGAACTTCTGACTCAGGCTGCAACATGGATTAACGTTGATGTGAAATAAGCCAGTCACAAAAGGACAAATACTGTGATATCCCTTATATGAGGCCCCTAGAGACACTGAATTCATAGAGACAGAAAGTAGATGGTAGGTGCCAGGGCTGGGGCGCGGGGATGGGGAGTTAGTGTTTCATGGGGACAGAGTTTCATTTTGGGAATATGGAAAAGTTGTGGAAATGATAGCTGTGCAACAATGTGAATGTGCTTAATGCCAACACACACTTAAAAATAGTTAAAATGGTAAGTTTTATGTTCTATACATTTTACCACACACAAACAGGTTAAGAATCCCCACCTTTACCTACTTATCCAGCAGGTATGTATGTCCCCACTCTTAGGGGCAGACATGGGCCAGCTTCCTGGAGCCTCTAGTCTGAAGTCAGATATTGATCAAATAATCACATGCACATACTCACATATACATAGACTCATACACACACTCACACACACATGCACTCACACTTACATGTGCACGCATGAGTAAGCCCACACTGCACGTAAGTGCTAGAGAAGCAGCAAACTCCAAACTGCTCCAGGCCCGTCTGTCAGGTGGCATGAGGGTGAGGGGCTGGGGATGAGGAAGACACACGGCCCAGCTCCTAAGGTCCCCACCTTCCAGGGCAGCAGGGCAGCCCCTCCTCGTGGGCACCTTGGTCAGAGGAGACAAGAGGACCATCCAGCAGCAGGGACTCCACGGGGACTGACTCAGACACATGGCAGGGTGAACAGGTCTGACCTCTGCTCTCGCCATCCCAGGTGGAGTAACAGCCCGCATCTCTGCCCCCTTGGCCCCTGGTGCCAATTCCCCCTCTGCCCAGGCCCCCACCTGCTCTCCTCCTTGGCCAGACTCATCTAGACTGGGACAGGGGACTCTCCCAGCTGGCAAAGGTGACTTTAGTTGTGATCTGTGTGGTGGCCAAGGTCAGGTGTCCTGACTGTTCCGGGATTATTCTCAGCTTTGTGAAGAACTGGACAAGAATTTCAGGGGTCTTGAGCAGGTCCTTCATTTCTCCAAAAGTCAAATTAGGAGCTGGGTCAACACATGTTCAAATGGCAAGAGAGGGAGTCATGAGAGCATGTGCCCAGAGAACAGGGAACTGGGGATGGGGGACAAAGATAGGGGCCTTGGGGCTGAGGATGGGGGACAGGGGTAGAAGATGAGGGAGTTATGGGGAAGCAAAGGTGGGGGACAGAGGACAGGGGATGGAGGACAAGAATGGGGGACTGGGTACAGTGGTGGCCTCGGCAGCTTGCCTGGCTTAGCCTCCATGACCTTGCCGGGCCAGGCCAGGCCGGCTGCCCGGCAGTGCTTCCTTTGCTCATCCCAACACCCGACACCAAGTGGACCAGGTGCAGCTTGAACAAAGCAACGTGATGAATGAAAGGCTGCAAAAGTCAGTGTTTCCACAACTTCCTAGGGCATTGTCATCGTCGTGTCCCGTCCCGTCCCCCCACCCTGGTTTCTGTGTGGCTTCTGTGAATTCCATGCTGGCAGGCCAGAATGAGGTGGCTGGAGACCCTGAGGCGTGACTGCACTGCCCCCGTGTGGTCGACTGCTTGTGGGCTGTGTTGGGTGTCCTTTACCTTCCTGCCCCTTTGCCAGGGCAGCCTGGTGGAGCAGAGGGCTTGCTCACCACCCTTCAGGTAGCCCTGCCCCCCAGCAGGACACCTCCCCCTACCCCCAAAGCTCCCAGTCCCCCTCACCCCAGTCCTCAGGGACTGCCCAACCCCCCACTCACGCTCCCCCACGCCCCACATGTCCCCTACTCCTCACTGTGCCTCCATTGGCTAAAACCTTTGACTCCCACTTCGAGGGTCTGTGCCACCTGAGTATCTGTACCAGACACCTGAGTGCATCAGTACCAAATGCCTAAGAATATCTGCACCACATCTGTGTTTCTGTACCACACCTGAGAGTATCTATACCACACACCTGAGCACATCTGTATCTTACCTGATAGTGTCACCACACCTGAGCACAAGTACCTTACCTGAGAGTATCTGCTCCATACACCCCAGCACATCTATACCTTGCCTGAGTCTGCACCACACACCTGTGAGTTGCCGAGAAGCCCATGCTATTTTCATACAGGAACAGCTCTCCCGGCTAGTGAGGAAAGACCTTAACTCATCTATAATCTGACTTTTTCTTTGTGTCTATCTCCCCTTCCCTAACTCAGAAATGCAATTAATACCATTCACACATCATACATTCTCCTCACTGTGGCTGATACAGTGTGAGAGAACAGGTCTCTTAGCATCCATGTCTGGCATTGGGTGATCCACAGAGATTAAACACCGTGTATCTGGCGGAAGGTGCCTCACCAAGGCCTTGAACTGCCACTGCTCAAAGATCAGCTTGAGAGGCCTCCAGCTTCCTGGGGCTTCAGGCTGAATCCAGGGCCCCAGGAGCTGCAATGCAGGGTAGGTAGGGTGAAGTGGGTGGCCGAGGAAGCCAGCATTTGGAGGATGGGGCCCAGATAGAGCATGGAGAGGCTGGACTGGTGGCGACGCCTACTGCCCTCACTCTAAGCTTGAGGTCTTTACATGCCTGAGATCAAGGGAGAAATGGGAGTGGTGTCTTCCACGGGCACTTCTAGTAGGGACGGTGTGTAGCATGAGAATGGGGACAGGGAAGCAGCAGTTACTGGGTGCAGGGGTTGTGGGTATGAGATTAGATGGAGATGTTGATTCCAGTGTGTTTGTGAGAACCAAAGAAGTCACCTGAGCACATGGATGTGTGGGACTCACAAAGTCAGTTCTAGGGTCTGAAGGCCTCACAGAGTCTGGAGCTTGGGGTCTGGGGGTCTGAAGGCCACTTGTAGTTGCAAATTTGGGATTTGGGGTCAGGGGATTGACATCACTAAAGTAGAATTTGGGGTCACGTGCTGGTGCTGTGTCATGAGTGTGTTGGTGTCCAAAGAGGCACTAACATAAAAAATAGCGGAAATCCTCAGAGATCCCCGTGGACCCTCCCCCACTGAGCTCACACAGATAGTGACCAGTGACGTTCACATCCCTCTAATCACTGACACCATGAATAAGAAACCCACACCTCCCCAGATCCCCACATCCCCAACCAGCAAGGTGCTCAATCACAGATTTTCAGGGCCACCCAATTTCTGGTAACAACCATCCAGAACCCAATGTCCTCACAATGCCCCCAAATTCTGGTTTGGGGAAGCACACTTAGAGCGGGGAGGGGCAGGAACAGCCTAAAGCAATTCCATGAGTGGCAGGGCCAAGGGTCACAGGCTGACAGACCACTTCCTCCCTTCACTTTCATGTCTGAAACTCTATCAGACCATTGCAGAGCAAATCATTAGTAAATGACCAAAACACACCTCGAAACTACATTTGGATTTTTATGTCCAAAAAAGTTCTAAGAAATTTAAACAACCTCCTATAATAGGACAAGTCGTATATAAGCATTTCCACTAGTGAGTCGTGCAGACACCCAAAAGTGACCCAAAGGTGTCCCGAACCCCTCGAAGCTCCCCTCATGAGCACATCAGAGATGAACTGGGACAAGGGGTACATTGCTTTATCGCCTACGTGGCATATTCAAATGAATACAATAACCCCCCTTTTTAAAAAGTAAGGCACATGAAAAGCCTTCTGTGCAAGTTCTGTATTATTTTAAAATTCCTATTTGCTAATAAAAGTATTTCTGCTATAGAACTGGAGCTACATAGAAAAGCACATGATGAATGTTTTACATGCAGAATTCCTGAAACATTATTTTCTCTTACCTCATGGCACAATTAAACCGTCCCAAATCAAATGCCTGTATCTGAATAACAATATGACTATTGTTACAACTGGAAAAATGCTAATCAGCTTATCCACATATGTACAGGTGGGTCCCAGAATGTTAATTATATAAAGTCTAAAGGAAGAGCAGTGCCTACTGCATCCGTGCTTCGTTTCGTTCATGGTGAGAGATTTGGCATTTTCAGTCTTTCCATAGTCATGTTGCCGTTTGTAAAAGGCCAGTGTTATACGATGGTGAAGACCATGGAGAGATACTGTTCATATGACACCTGAATCCAGCCATCCTGATCCGTATCGTAGCGTCTGAATATATCTGTCAACCTCTGGGGAAAAAAAACACAGGCATTTAGATCTCAATATTAAACAGAAGGAACAAAATGAATTTGGCAAAAAGACATTTAGGGACCCAATTTCAGAAGCATTCATGTTTCTACATCCCCTAACTAACAGACCAGGGCAGGGAGGCACAACTGAGGGATTCTTGCCCACCTCCCAAGCCAGGCTGACCCAAGCCAGGGCTGCTCCCTCAGAACCTGTCCCCAGCAGGTGAGGCCCTGCACACATCATGGAAGAGCAGGTCTCCCTTCGCCAGTGCAGAGTCCACCTTGCCCACCACGTCCTCCTGTCTGCCAATCCCCAACCCCAGGGCTCCACCCTAGTCTGTTCATAAACCTGACCATTGAGGTCAGGTCAGGTACAGAAGGGCACCAGTACCCAAAGGCAGGGAAAGTCAGATAAGGGCTGCCTCAGGACAGGGCTGGCAACCACAATAGACTCTGAAGAATTATAATGACAAGAGAAGAAAACAACGCCAGGGTTCATTATGGCCTTGGTGGCCAGTCGGCTGCCCAGGGAGGCCTGGAGAAAGGCTGGAGTCTGGCCATGTGGGCTGTGTGTGCCCCGGTCTCCTCAGAACTCCACCTGTTGCCCCTCCAGTGCTGGGGCAAGTGAAATGGCTACAAGAAACGAGGCCTGACACAGGTGACCATCCCCTCAGTGTCAGCCAGGAGCACCCCAGCATGTGTGTGAAACAATAGCAGAAAACAGCAGCAGCGCTTAACTCTGCCTGGAAGAACAATGGGCAATCTTTCTTTTTTTCATTTTTAAAAATTTATTTATTTTTTTATTATGTCTTCATTGATTTCAGAGAGCGGAAGGGGGGGAGAGAGAGAGAGAGAGAGAGAGATAGAAAGAAACGGGGGGGGGGGAAATCTGAGAATATTTTCAAAAATTCTAAATTACATTTAAAAACCTCATGCTGTTCACATCTTCAGTGGATTCTAAAGCTGACAAGATGGAACCTCAACTTGGATTCAAGTTGCAAGGACTTATTTCTAGAGATGGGTTCTACTAAAATATTGATGGAAAAAACACTCTTTCCATAAGTGGAATTTGCCTCAGAATAATGGGGGGTGGGGAGTTATAGTTATTATAATTCATTGGCCATGAGTGATAACTAGTGAATGTGAGTGATGGGCACATTGGGTTAATTTTACTGTTGTCTCTTACTGTTAATTTTACTGTTGATTGTTTGTTTTAATCTGTCATAATAAAAATGTTGAACGATATGTGTTTATTAATTCAATGCATTTCTAAAGTTTAAAATATATGGAGCTTGGGTCCCTACCTAGAAACAGGAGCAGGGACCCAGAAACAGGGTGGGAGCAGCCAGTGCAGGATCGATTGCTCTTCTGTCTTAAGAAGGTGTCTCTGGGAAGCCTCCTTAAGCTCTGTGCTTAGTTTTCTTGGGGGTAAAATGTGAGGCTGTAGGATAGACATCTCAGAAACGAGTGGGGAAATGGCACGTGCAGGGCTCAGTGCAACTCAAGAGCTCTACCAGCCCCTGGTTAAAAACAGCACCAACACCCACACAAGGACCCTTGAGCCTGGGAGCCAGGTCGGGGATTGAGACCTCACCTCACACAGGAAGGCAGGGCAGAGGAAAGATCACATGGAAAATTTACCCATCTCCTCAGAATAAAAATACACAACAAAAATAGCAGAGCATGCATGTAAATAACCCACTGGATATGGAAAAAAACCAACCGCTTCCAAATGGACCACTGTATAGTACTTCCAGGGGGAGAAAGCACTACTGTTTACACCTCCGTGTAACAGAAAAAACAGTTACTTCTCCAAAGGCAAGACTAACTTTTAGAAGATCCAGGAGCTAATTTTAAATACGTTTGACTCCATTAAATTGCAAATTCCAGAATGACACTGCCCTTTCCCTCCATGGAGCCCAATTACCTGCAAGACGATGCAGCCCTGGATGAAGTCGTCAAAGGCAATCTGTCCCCGTCCTTGTCTGTCAAACTTTCGAATGAGGATGTCGTGAAACTGGTCCGAGAGCCGGTAGCCTTGAAAGGGAATCAGAGTAAATAGAGGGCCAGGAGGGCCAGCACGGCCTTACGCGCCACGCTCACCACCCCCAGGCCCCCAACAGACAGGCCTCTTATCACAGCTGATAATAAACGGTCTGGGCTGGTGGGAAACACATGGTGCACATTCATTCAAAAGCGCTCTAGGCTACGTGACAGGCCAGAGCAGCTTCCTGGAGGGTGAGGGGTAACTGGAGGCAGGACTGCATTTTGAGTTGAAGGATCCCGTGAACTCACTAGTTCACATCACATCCCAACTCCACAGGGTGGCCCCACCACAGACCACCTCACAGGGCTGAGTTTCTTGAATGCAGTGATCATTTTAAAAAGCCCTTTAGCCCTGGCCGGGTGGCTCAGTTGGTTAGTGTGTCATCCCGTACACCAAAAGGTTTTGGGTCTGATTCCCAGTTAGTGCACATACCTAGGGTGTAAGTTCGATCCCCGGTTGAGGCACACACAGGAGGCAACCGATTGATGTTTCCCTCTCACATGGATATCTTTCCCCCTTCCCCCCTCTCTAAAATAAATAAAAGCATATCCTAGGGTGAGGATTTAAATTTAAAAAACAAAAAAAGGCCTTTATGGATCGATTTTTATTACATTTATTAACCTAGATGTGAAAGTTCTGAATAATTTAGCTGCCCTGGGTTAACTCATTCCTAGAGAATGTTTTGAAAGATAAAGTATCACTGACGTCTCCCAATTAAACAAAATGTAAACCTAAGAAAACAGATTCATTGATAGCCATTTCCCCCACAGAAATGAAATGATTAGGAAATGGAACATTACAAGGAAGAAGGTAGCTTCACAAGGTTCAAAATCACAATGTTCATCAAAGGGTCACCGTTTCCATTTTCAACTTACTAGATATGTCATGAAAAGATCTCCAGCAGGAAGATGGCTCTGAAGGCATGGGGACACACAGTCCCTTGTGTGTGGGACATCCCTGGGGGCCAAGGGAACGAGGACACCTACTTCCTTCCCTTTCCTCCCCTCCTGATCCCACTACCTGTATGACCATGGTATCCTCACTTATTCAGGAGACAAGATCCAGGTGCCAAAATATTTTTACTGATTTTCAGTCTTGCTGCAGTCTTTGCAAGGAAATGTACACCCACTGTCTGAGTGAATTTCACAGTTAATTGCGTGTATGAATACTTAACACTTTACTGAAAGATTCCAACATGCAAACATGTAATGGTACCTTCCCAAGTTGCCAGTGTGCTTTGCACGTCTATGACTTAAATCCCAGGTCCCTTCCCTGCAAGCTGAATAGAAGATGGGGTGCCCGACTTAGAAAGAGACAGCAGGTCCTGGATGGCTGCCATTCCTCCTGGCCCATATGATTCTCATCTCCTTACACAAGCACCTATGCCTGTGTTCAGGTAAGAGAGAGGCCCAGGCTGGTGAGGACTGAGCTTGGTACACAGTGACAAGGCCGTGCCCGTTCAGGGTGCAATGGTCTCCTGCCCAGACTGGGAAAGGACAGACAAGATAATAATAATAACACAATAACTTCACAATCTACAGACAATGGAAGCAACATGTATCGTCCCTGGCATTAACTTCCAATGTCTCTAGTCCTCAATACCACTGCAGGGAAAACGAAAGCAAAGAAAGTCAAGACTATAAAACTAAGTGACAGACAAACCCAGGAAAGAATATTTATCTGAGAGGCCAAAATCTGGGAGCAGTCAGTTCTCTACGAGGTCCTTCCAGTGAAAATCCACATAACGATATTTAGAAGGACGTGCCCTTTGCTCGTGGACCCCCATTGCCTGGGGCCCAGGTCTGGACTGGCCATCCTTCACACCTGGGTGTGACCAAAGGGCCACACCCCTGACCTGCAGCTGAGCACCTTTTTGCTTCAGCAGAAAACGAGGGGAGGGGGGGATATGCAGCAAAAAGATGGAAAACAATTGAAAACGACTGATAAGTAAATGGAGATTCATTACACTTTCACAAAGTTTTCATGATAAACACTATACTGGCTTAATGGCTGCCAGGCCCAGGTGGAGGAAAGGGGAGCTGGGTGCGGAGCTGCCCTGTGCCTGCCTGTCATGGGTCAGAGCTGCCCCCGAGGCCTATGGTACATGAGTAAACTCCATCTGGGAGCTGTGTCCTCCATGCTGGCAGGAGTGAGAGCTGTGCCTTACGCGTGTTCTCATTTCCAATTCTCTGTACATGGCATATAGCATATATTAATAAAAAGTTTTAAATGAATGGACTATCAAATCCAGAATGTGTGCCAGTAAGTCCCACAGCGCTGCCAGGGTTGGCCTGAGACACCCTCATGGAGCTGACAAAGGTCAGAGGGCACCTTAGTTCAATCCCCTGATTCCCTCATGCATCTGCTGAGCTAAAATTTATCCACCTGCTTACCCAAGGCAAGATGCTTGTTCTTAGGGGTCAAGGAACGGAACTTTCTGCTTCTGTGGTACATTTCCTAACAGTTACTACAGAAAATCTTCCAAAATAATCAATGTGGGAAAAGGATGACAATGTTCCTTTAACAGAAAACACAGCTTTGGAGAAGCCCTGGAAAAATCAAGAACCAATTGCAGGAAGAAAATTTTTTGAATAACTGAAGAAATGCTACAAAAGAATATTTACTTTCTTCAGAAAAACTAGGACGTCAGGAAGGATCTCAGCACTGAGAGTGTGAGGAGCCTGCCAGCTCCTGACTAGGGATCTCTGCCTGACCTGCTCAGCTCTGCTGTAGCTGCAGACACCCTGGGTCTGACCAGGACTGGGGGGAATGACTGGGGCTGGGAGGCCCGAGAGTCCCAGGGCACCCTCTACATAAGTATTTCTACCATAAGCTCTAGGAACCCAGTGGTCACAGTACTAAGTAAAAAGGGGGCTCTGGCCCTGGCAAGGTTAGAAAATGCAGTTCCATGACCCGTGATACACCTGAGGTCACTTGACTAAAATCACTTGTAAGATGTGGGCCTCTCCCAAGTTCTCCCTAGCCTGGCTAGGCCCCTAGCTCCTTTCCTCCCAGACTTCCCTAGGGCCTCCACCAGTCCTCCCACCTAAGGGCAAAGCAAGATCAGTTGCATTCTGAGTTCCAACTCCGAGAACCTGAGGTTGACATCCTGCTCAAACTCTGAACACATCTGGTGAGCTCCAGACTTCTTGTGCCATACCACAGCCTCCACCTAGTACTATGTCTGAGTTTATAAGGCAAGAAAAGAAAGTGAGAGAAAGAGAAGAGAGACATAAAGTACATGACCAGAGAAAAATAGAGAGGGCAGGACCATGTTAACCACCACAAGAACTAAAATGTAGTTTATATTATTAAAACTCAAGATACCTAGAAAATAGTATATTACAATCTAACTTTTCTTATTTTTCCTACAAGGCATTTATAAAGCAGCCTTTTAAGAAAAACATAGAAGGAGTTTTGTAATACAGGCCCTGTGAACACAGGGCCAAGTAAAATTGTCCCAAATTAGAATCTCAGTGTAACTTCAAACCTTGAACAAGTCCAACATCCCAGTTTTTCCTCTATAAAAAAATCCCAACTTCCTCTCAGACCCATGCATGGTATCAGAGGCACACTGACCCACTCTGGAAAGGTACCATACCATGTGCACATTTCTGAAGGCACTGCACGCACACACGCTGACATGCACTTGAGAATGGGAGCTCGTGCTGACTCTAATGCCCTACCTGCGCGGCCTGTGATGTGCACTACAGCTTAGAGAATCATCTCTTACAGGTATTTTATCATCTTTCTGTGTATTTTGATATATCATGAAATATAAGTGCCCTACACTATCTTTTTCACTTACTCACTTTAAATTATTTCAAAGCCACATTCTCAATGTGCTTGTGACGTTATTCCAATTCACAAAAGATAAATGATTGCATAGCCCTTATCTCATTTTGGATGAAAAATTACATTTAAAAAAGACTGCATAAAAGTCTTCAATAATATCAAATTATAAGTCTGTATGATGTAAACAAAAACTTCACATAGACTGGCTTAAAAAATCAGTAAGCTGAACAAAGTAAAAGAACTTGAATGGTACCTAGGTTCCAAAATGAAACATGCTACACAATCAAGGTAAGTGAATTACCAAAACCTGAAAGTGCTTGCTTGAGCTCGTTCTTGTCAATCATTCCCGAGTTATCCCTGTCGTAGGTACGGAAGACATTCTGCCAGTCTGTGATGTATTTCCAGACGCCTGTGAATTCGCTGAAGTTCACGCCAGCCTTGTTCTCACGATCAAACATTGCTGTGACAAAAAGGAGTGTGAGTGGTGCACAATGAATGGAATCTGAATATTAATCAGCAAGAAACATGACCACAGTAGTTATCTCCCCAGCATGGCACTTGCCCAACAAATCCTTAAGTGTTGCTAATCATGCTCATTAGCTGAGTGAGGGGCAAGATCACCTCTGTTGGGGCAGGGCAGGGGAACTGTCACCCAACCACAGCCCCTATGAAAAGGAAAAATGCAAGCAAAACACACTATTAGAGCCACAATAAAAAGGATACTTCAGTCCGGCTGGTGTGGCTCAGTGGTTGAGCATCGACTTATGATCCAGGAGATCCCGGTTCGATTCCCAGTCAGGGCACATGCCAAGGTTTTGAGCTCTATCCCCACTAGGGGGTGTGCAGGAGGCAGCCAATCAATGACTCTCTCGAATCATTGATGTTTCTATTTCTCTCTCCCTCTCCCTTCCTCGCTCTAAAATCAATAAAAATATATTTTAAAAAAAAAAAGGGGGGGGTACTTCACACAGGTAGGTTCTACAGAAGCACAACCACTGGTGGGTGCTCTTGCTTTGCCAGGAAGATGCCAGAGCTAAAGTGCCCCTTATTCACAGCCTCTAGGTCTGGATCTAGAACACAAGGCACCCTCCATTCCCCAGGACTGACATCCTCTAGTGGAGTCCACTCCAATGAGAAAGACTTTCTACTATCTTTAATGGTTTTTTTTAGTAAGAACTGCCTTTCATTTAAAAAATCGGCCCAATTCCAGGTCCAAATACAAAAGAACCTGTAATTACATTTACATAAAATTGCAAAGTGGCTAAAATATATGTATATAAAGACTAACTCTGAATTACTGCCATAAAGAAACTGATAAATCATTTGCTGTCTCTTCAGATAAAGAGATTAATGGACACCTGTAGTATGAGTGCTCTCGGTTTGCTCAGAAGTACATTACATTTAGTGAAGTTTCATGTTCCTCCAGTCAGCAGTGACACAGGATAAGGACTGCGTGTGGAGGGTACAGTCCAGTGTATGCATGAAAGCTTCAGGGCTGGCAACTAAAAGGGTGGATCAGACGTAAACTGGCAGTAAAGCATTAGTGAGGGGACAGAAGGGCGGGATGAAGGCCCACATCTAACTAGAGTTCCAGGAGAGTAAGTAGGAAGCCCAAGCTGCACCAAGCAGCCCACACCTGTGCCTGCGCAGGCAGGATGCTGGCGCCCTTACTTACATATGATTGACCGGACAGTCACAGGATTAAATGGAGTCCAGGTGCCTGAAAACAAACAGGAGTAAAGTAAGAGAATGATCTGTACCTTTATTGATTTTTACACTCAGTAAAAACAAAGTAAAAAACATGTTTTTAATGTGGAGGAAAAGCAGTATCTCTGCCCATCCCCTATTTGTATAAAAAGAGCCCATTTTTTCTTCTATATACACAACTGTTATAGTTCCGGGTGGCACACAGAGATGCACTCCCGACCTTTGAGCTTTGGTGGGCTGGAGAGTCTGCAGGGTGCCATGCCTCACACTCAGGGACACTGGGCCCTGCAGCACCTCCCAAGTGCCACTCCCACCCAATTCGGGGCTTGTCCAAGCTTCTGTAACCCTCACATGTGCCCATCTAACACATGTACCCCCTCCACCCAACTCCAACCTCCCCTGTAAGCCTCAGCTGAAATGCTTCCTCAGGGAACTTTCCCTGAGTACCCCACACTCCAGGTCACTAAGCTAGATCCATCTGCTCTGCCTGCCCTTCTGACTGCCCCTTCAGAACACCTGCAATGGCTATTACTCCAGGAAGGCTGGTCCTCCCAAGAAAGCAGGGGCTCACCTGTCCCCAGGCTTGGCACACATCAGTGCTGGACAGCACCTTTGTGCAGATTTCACAGATCTTTTAGGGAAAGGTGAGCAGGAGTATGTATAGAAAGGAATGATGAATAGTAGTATTATTAGAAACCAGTATAAAGAGAAAACTATGTTACAGGAAAATTCCACATACAGGGGACTGTTTCACCCATGCCTGCTGTCGCCTCCCTCCCTCTTAGTGGCTCCATGAACTGAATTGGGTTTCACAGAAAATAACCCACCACTGACCAGAAGCCAGAAACCACAAGTACCTACTGGAATATCTTCCTTCCTCTGTGCTGATACAGACTAAGTGACCATAGGAGAAGAGTTGGGAATGTGGGCTAAAGTGAGCTGACTGTGCAGAGCTGGGGTGGTTGCAGAGATGAAGCTGCACCCACATTCCACCCCAAATGCGCACATCAAGCCAGGGCCGTAAGCAAACGACTTGCCGGTAAAAGTGTTAAACAAAAGCAGTACAAGTAAACCAGTTAAATCAGGCTGCACACACAGGCACTCTCATGGTGAGGGCCAAGGGCCCCAACAGGAACATGTGGAACGCACAGATGGCACACCACAGAGAGGCAGGCCTGCGGGACTCAGCCATGCTGGGGGAGTCTGAGGATTGGAGGTCTGGGGCTGAGTCAATGATGAAGAGACCTGGAACGTGGAGGAAGGCTACAGGCATCCACTCATCCTTCTTGTTAGCCAAATGGGACCTGACTCTCCACAGAAACCAGGGGGCAATAACAACAGCTAACAGGTAATTGACTCTGTTGTGTGCTAGTTCTGTGGCCTGGTTCCCAGGCCTAACATCAAAGCTTACTAACCCCACAATGAAGCTGAAATGTCGCAATGTGCAGACATTTCACACTCTGGTTATATTAAACATTAAGTGCACCTGAGTGTCAGCCCGAAAACCTAAACAGTTTATAAAGTGTTCTGTAACAAATCACACTGCAACACCAATAAGGCGTTTGCAACAGCACTTGCTGAAGGCAGAGGACACATCTTACAGGTGGGTTTTTTTCACAAGCCCTTCACCTCCAGCGAGCCTCTATCCCAGGTTTCCTGGGCCAGCGCAACTTCAAACATTTCCATCTCCTCTTCCCAGTAACCGCTGTGTCCAGGAATATCAGAAGCATCCAGCTTGCAAAAGATTTCCTGCCAGACTTTTACATAGAAATATATGTTCACTGTATGTATAAGTCTTGTCTCAACTTCATCTCAAAGAACCAAAGAACACAAACATACTATTATTTCCCCTGTAAGTTGAGTACTCAACTTTTCACCCATAATTTGGGATCAGTGCTAAAACCTTAAGAAGCAACACTGCACGAACAGTGTGCTTACGAAACAAGCTACCATCTATAGGGTGGTCAGTCATCATCGGGGGCTTTAGTGTTTTCCCACTTAAAAACTCCAAACACACAAATGGTTTTAGGAATTTATATCTGCTCCCTTCTCAAAAGGGGAAATCCCACTCTGCTCTACAATAATATATTGCCTTTTTAGTCTCCAAAGAGTTTTCTTTCTTAAAATTACGTCCTATTAACGAAAAACTTAAATTTTGATTGAAGAAGACTTGAGTGATGGTGAAGGGTTGTCTTCACAACATGTCGCATACATACAACTGAAACACCTAAGTACTTGGAATCTTTTGGGGCAGGGGGGAAGGGACAATAGACTTTTCCCACCATCACTGGTGATCTCTGTGAGTCTCCCTGCAGCAGACCCAGAGTCCAGCCTTCCTGGGCTTTTCTGCCAGAGGAGCTTGTGAGGAGGGGGTAGAAGTGCCACAGGGCCTGACTCTGTTCTATGCATGGATTTGTGAGGACTTCAGTGCCTCTTCAGGTTCAGCAAAAGCCTACATTTCACCCAGTCATCTTCAGTTATGGCTTCAAACAGCCAAGACTGGAAATATGGCCTTTCTGAAAAGCCATCTGAATACTGACCAAGAGCACGATGCCTACACCCTTTGATCCGGTAAATGCCCCTTCTAGAAACTTGTTCTATGAAACTTTGGGTCCAATCACTGCAATAGTTACATTATTGAAAATGAAAACAATCTTAAGTGTCTAAGGTAAACACTATAAACTTCATTCTGGTAGATACAACAGTGTCTTACAGTTCTGGACCAGACAGGGTGGGACCTGGAGATGGGCTTGGTTGGAGGGGAAAAGGATTCTCAACATCCAGTCACCCTGTTTTTATACCCAAAGACAGAGGCCAGGAATGCTGCGACCTGCCCAGGCTCATGAAGTGCCCTGTTGGTAAAGCCAACCTTCCTTACTTCTATCGGAAACTGGTGGGCAAGTTTCTAGGAAGGGCAGATGTGACAGGCTGTACTGAGGCCTCTCTCAGGCTTGATAGCTTGCTAGGATGACAATACTCATGGTCAGTTTGTTACAGAGAAGGGAGAGTTAAACCAACACAGCTAAAGGCATTGGGACAAGTCTGGGGGAGACCAGGAACTGATTCCAGAGCCCCACGTGGAGTCACAAAGGAAAGCTTAACCCTCTAGTGACAGGCTGATGACACACATGAAGTGCTGTCCAACAGGGAAGCTCCTCTGAGCCTGGGAGTCCAGGGTTTCTTTAGGGGATCAGTCATGGAAGCTCCAGGTGTCCAGAGGGAAGTCAGGTGCTTTGCATCACCAAACTCTCAGTGTGAATATCCAGGCAAATGGGTACAATGCACTGAAGGCCCTGAGTGGGCAAAACACTTATCAGTCAGAACATTCCAGAGGGAGCCCATCATCTAACAGGCCCTTCCTGGAAACGTGTGGGCTCTGAGTAACCCAGCCTGCTGAGTCAGCCCTCACCTGCATACAGGCAGATGGGGGCTGAAGGTGAATCTCACTCCCTCTGCTGCACTGGGGCAACAAACACCATCACCCGCGACACTGGGCTGGGGCAGGACAGGGATGCAACTGTAGGTCCTGTCTGCTTGGATGGTCTTATTCTTCTCATTTCTTCAAATATGGGCTCCCCAAGAAAGCTAGAACTCTACTTTGATAAAAGTACCTTAAAAATATATGAATTATTATTTTTTAAACTGGTAAGAACAGATACTACACTTGATCTTAGCCAAAAGGCCGAGAAGTGATGAATTATTATTTTTTAAAACATAGCTAAAAATGTCTCCTCAAAATACATCAATATCTATGTTAAGGCAAACATTAAAACACAAAAGAGGCTTGAGCAAAATTTTTTTTTTAAAGTATCTAAAAGTAAAGATAGTTTGTGACAGGTTATTTTAAAACGAAGGCACAAGAACAGTCCTCTCCCTCTTTAGACCCACTGACCACACACGTCCTGAGAGCAGTCATTTCTGGTGGCTTTCCTACAAAGGACTCAGTGTGTGGGACCTACAAAAGCCCTTTCCAAGATGGTTTCAGCTGGACTCAAACAGAGAGCGCTCCAAACCACAGGTCTAACTAAAGTGAGAGACTATGTTGTTCTGTAGCTTCAGTTTCCCACCAGCAATAAACTAATAAAAATAATTTCCTGAGATTGCCCAATAGTCTAGTTCTAATATGAAAACAAAAGTCCATTCCTGGGAGAAAAATCAGAACTGAAAATAACTTCAATCATATCAGCAACAGGAATTCGAGGAGGAGTGAAGAGAAATGACCTTGTCTATTCAGTAACCAGCTCAGTCCTCATTTAGGAGATAGCTACAAAAATGGTTAAGGAGAATGAAGAGAAAGGAACACATCAAAGAAAAAGAAATGCTGTTCAAAAGGAGGGGCAGCACACGCCACACAGGAGGAAAGGGGTTTGAAGATGTGGCGGATGGGCGGAGTTCATCTTACCATGAGAGGCAGGCATTCTAGGAAGGAGCAGAGACTCAAGGCCAGGGGGGATGCCACAGGCGCTAGAGGCATTAGATGGCGCCAAGAGACAGGTGGGAAAGCAGCGGGGTCAGCGGCCTGACTGAGGAGTAAGCCTGAGGCAGAATGGGTGCGGCCCTGCTGTGCACCAGATCCTGGCTCTGCAGTGTGAGAGCTACGAGGGCAAGCAAGTGGTGGTAATACCGTTAGGCACTCTGTGACGTGAAAAGAACTAGAAATCGGGACTCATTATTAACCTGCTTGCTGCGGAAAGAACCTAAAGGAGTTGATGAAGGCCTGGCCGGGCAGCTCAGCTGGTTAGTGTCGTCCCCATCTGCCGAGGCTCAGCATTCCATCTTCGGTCAGGACACACACAAGAAGTCACAATGAATGCATAAACGAGTAAAACAACAAATCAATGTTTCTCCCCCCCGCCCTAAAAAAAACAATACAAAATTAATATTTTTTTTTAAAAAGAAGTTGGTGAAGATAGTAACGAAAGTAAATTTTAACTATGTTGGATGGGAGGAGAAAAGGAGGGTAAGAAAGTGAGGAGCCTGAGGTTACATTCAAGAAGCTCATCCCTTACACCTCTAAACTCTGGTTACTGGTGGGCCACAAATTTAACTTCAGGTTTTTAGCAGCTAATTTAAAGAGGAAAACATAACTGGTTAAAAGATTCAGTGTTTTGCCCAGCCGGGCATGGCTCAGCGGTTGAGCATCGACCTAGGATCCAGGCGATCGGGGTTCGATTCCCGGTCAGGGCACATGCCCGGATTGCGGGCTCGGTCAATGACTCTCTCATCATTGATGTTTCTATCTCTGTCTCTCCCTCTCCCTTCCTCTCTCTGAAATCAATAAAGATATATTTAAAAAAAAAAAAAGATTCAGTCTTTATAAGATTCAAACAAGACAGAACAATCACCACAGTTGCTTAGTACACAAGAAGCACCACACCTGCAGGGAGAAATGAAATGGACATTTCTCTAGGGCTGCCCCAGAGAGGACCTCTCTCAGGATTAAGTGACTGCTTCATGGAGCCAGCTCTTATATGCCCCCAACAAAAGCTGGGGAAATCCACAGGGCAACTCAAGAAAAGTGACTATGAGATGCACCTGACACATACTTGTTAGTTGGGTTACACCAGGTATTGATTTCAAAGTTGTCTTAGGAAGGGGGGAATGATCACCCTTTCAAAAATCCTGTTAAAATTCTCTGTCAAGCAGGCTCCTGGTTGAGATTTAGTAGCAGCGGAGTTCAAGACTATGTTCTCACAGAACAAAGAGCCATATGCTCCAACAACCAGCAGAACCAGGGGGCAGTACTGACACCTCTAGTAGAGACAAGAGGAGCCTAACCCACAGGTCAGAACAGAGGGTCCCCCGCTCACATCCACGGGACTCAAACAACGATGCTGACTGTGGGACAAGGTTTGTTAAGTGCCCAGCACAGTGCCCATGTGTGGTGTAGTGGATGCTCAGTAGGTGGTAACCATCATCACCTCTGTCATTAGGAAAAGAAGGGCCATCAAAGGCTCAAGTTGGCTCTTTGGCCAGTAACAGTGGCAACAGCACCACTATTCCTCACCCCAGAAACAATACTGAGCCCTTGCTTTGTGCCAGGCATCACACCAGTGTTCTGCATGCACTTCCTCAATTTACCAGCCCAGTAACTGTGGGACACAGATCCAGAAAGGTCGAGTCCTTGCTCAAGGCCACATTCCTAGAACTGGTTGAGCTAGGATTTGAATCCAGGTAGGCTGACCCCAGTGACCTCACCTCCCCCCACCTCCCCCCAAGGTAGACAGATTTAGAGTATTTGACCATCACTCCCAACTGAGCAGGTTTCACAAAAACCCTAAACCTGGGCAGGACTCTCAAGCCTTATAGCAAACAAACAAAAGGAGATGTCCAAATGGATCACAAATCAATCCTTACTCACTGGAAAAGAGCTCAAAAGAAAAGCCTTACCCTGCAGGGCACTCTCACTGTGATGGCCAACATCTTTAACATCCGGCCACAATTAACATATGATGTGAAGAAATCATCCATTTTTGTCAACACTTAGAAAGTTTTAATCCAGGATTTGCCAGATTATAGTCTGCTGGATTTGTGCTCTGGACATCTTTCTAGTAACCCTGTCTTCTACTAGTGTAACTCTAATAGTACTTCCACAGGTTATTCAAGTTGAAACTGGCAAGAACTCAGCCATGGAGAACCTGCAACACACCACCCACAAGAACTGTAACCCTCACCCCTGTCTGAATGCCTATAATTCTGCCACTGACAAGACCACCACCCCACAATCCAGTGGGCTCTGGGACCTTGGTGATCCTCTCCAGAAGGGTCACAAAGATTACCTAAGAAAAACAGTGATCTTCAAGATACATGAAGGATATCTGCTATACAAAGCTAAACTTCCTATCCATCCCTAAAACCTATGTCCCCAACTTGCACTTCTCAAAGTTTCCCTATGCCCATCCACACAGTTGTTCCTCAAGGCATTTGGAGTAGCACTGACAACCACCAGGAAACCACTGGGCAAAATAAATCAGAAGCACCTCCACTATGTGCCAATAATAACAGGTCTACAGATGGGTCAGGCTGGCAGTTTAGAAGTCCTAATGGGAGGTCCCACTCACCATTGGACAGTGCTTGCTGAAGCTCATTGTCGGATATCACGCCGCTCCGGTCTTTATCAACCCTACAAAATCAAGACCAATTCAGCTGGTGATTAAAAGTGCAGGAAAAGCAAACCATGGCAAGCACAAACGTTTAACCCCACTGACCAGGCTACATTAACTCTGGCATGTTTCTTCCCATGGACCTTTCACTTTGTTCTGCTGGGGAACAGGTATACGCTGGAGCTCCTTCACAAAGCCTAAGCACTCCACCTGCCAAGTTGGTTCTCTCCAGAGGCCAAGTTATTTTTTCACTCTCCTTTCCCTTTCCCAGGCCTTACTCTTTGATTATTCCATGGCCCCAGTTCCCCCTACACCAGTTTCTCTTTTGTTCACAAACAGGAAAAAACTTTCTCAATCAAGTCATTCTCGGGCCATGAGTCACTCAAGTTTCCGTCATTCATTCACTAGAAGGACGGCCATGGACGGAAGGAGCTCAGGTAAAGATCACCTGTCCCGGCAGCCATCATGTCCCAGCTTCTTTCCTGGCTGCTGGCATTTTAATAGTGCTAGAGCAGAATCTTGTTTCTGTTTATCTAAAACTAGCATCGCCAGGAGACCCTCCCGGAGCAGCAAGAACCTGCCCCTCGCCTGCGGGTTTTTGGCTGTTTGGGGAGGTGGGTGGAGGCAGCGCTCCAGAGCGTCTTCGGAAAGCTCCACACCTCGGGGAGGGGCCCGGAGGGAGGGTGAAGCCCTGAGACAGATGGGGACAGAGGAGGGGAGTGAGCAGAGCCGAGGCCTCAGGAAAAGTTGGGGGAGGGAAGCTGGGGCAGGCCAGGGAAAGGCTGGAGGAGGCGGAGCGGAGACGGTGGCTGGGGAGGGAGACCCGGGAGAGACCAGGGCAGGCCGGAGTGCAGGCTGGGAAGAGGCCCGGGGGCGGAGGAGGCAGGCCAGGACCGGGAGACGCGAAGAGGAGAAATGCAGCAGAAGGCTGAGGAGAGGACGCGGGCGGGGGGCGCGGGGGGCGCGGAGTGCGGATCGGGACAGTCCCTGGGCGGGGGGTAACATGGAGCCGGAGGTCGGGGAGAGGAGGAGCGGAGGCCGGCAGACTCCCGTAAGCCCCGCGCGCCGGATCTCACCTCTGGAAGACGTTCCACAGGAAGCTCTGGTCCGGCAGCGCCGCGCCCACGGCTGGGCCGGGGCCCGGGCCGGTCCCGGGGCCTGGGCGGTAGGGGTAGGCGGCCATGGGCCCAGGGGTGCGGCTAGACTGAGTAGTCCGAGGCTACAGGAGACGCCTCAGGGTAGCTGCACTTCCGCCTCTGCCAGGGGCGGGGCCAGTAGCTACGTCACTTCTGGGAGCAACAGGAAGTGCGATTCTCCGCAAAGGTCCCCGGGCCTAAAGCTGCGAATCCCTCCGCGGCCCCGTTGCCAGGCACCGCCGAGTCCCCCCCTGCTCCCTGGCTGCTGGCGGCCTCTAGGTGTGGGTACCGCTTGCTTCGCCCCCGCAGAGCGCGCGTGAGGGGCGGAAGGGGCTCCACGAGGGCACGTTTAATTCTTGCACCAAAAGAAAGTCGTGAAAGCGAATGTGATCGAGGGGAGGACGCGCGTGGAATACCCTTGCGCTTCTCTGGGTTTGCCTGCCCGTCCCCGCCCTCTTCCCCACGTTGGGTCCCCCGCGCGTCTTTCGCGGACCTCCCCAGTAGCTCTCCGTGCCTGCATACCCGGGAACCCTCACGCTCCCGGCCAATCTGTCCCCGTCTCCGGGTAACAGACACCGCCCTCGTCGGGACAGACTCGGAGCGTTTTTAGCGAGGTCCCTGCCTCGGGGCACTCGTGTTCCCCACCAATCCACCGGCCTTGCCCCTCCCGCCCGGGTTCGGAGGCTGAATTTGTTCCTGTGAGTTCATAGACTTCCAGCTTCGCAGGTTTTTAAATTCCCGATTCAATGATCGCTGACCTGTTTCATCCTCAGAGCTGGGAAGCATTTAACAGAACATGGGAGGACCGAGGGCTAAGGACACGACCTTTTATCCGAGGCATCGGAGTGCTCCCGGTGGACACGAATGCATTATTCAGCGCTCTGGGCGCGGCTGATCCTGCCCCGACGGTTACCCTCTGTCCCACTTAACACGAGGCTCCATCCTGGAGAGTTCCTTCAAATTCTACAAAGAAATTAAGATATTCTGTGACTGTGTCATTCACCTAAGGTACTAATCCTCAGACCTCTTCAATAGTGTGGGGTTTTTCTCATGACTCAGTGAATTAAGTGGTTTCTTGTTTTCTCATATTCACATCACTTGAATAGTCCTTTCTAGATTTTCCACAGCTCTTCACTCTGTAGTTTCTGAAATCCATCTTTATTCTGTCTCCCATCTCTGGCTTTTTTGTTCTCTAGAGCTCTACAAAATTAGTAACTATTATTTTCCAACCCAATTTGTAAGTTTTCTGGTACATCAGCAAGAACCCTCTGGGTGACTGCAGAGGGCCCCTGCCTCCCTCTCTCCACTGTCACTGGCTCCACCAACCTTTGGCCAAGTCTCCAGCCTGGATTGGCAAGGCCAACACCACCTGTGGGGCCCAGAAGGGCCCCATTCTACTTTCTGTTTAGTTCTAGGGGTGGGAAATGATTCATTCAAGGTGAGAACCACTTACTGGATGCTTACAATTAGATAGAATCTACCCTTGTGTTCAAGTATTACTTTATGTAATCCTCATACATGCACCTGGTAGCAAAGTCCCAAGGTCCACGTTACTGATGAGAAAACCATGGCTGGCCTAAGGTCAAACAGGAAATTGATTCTCTCTGCTTTTCCTGCATTACTTCAGTGGTAGCAAGGCTGACTTTTAAAGGGGAAATTACTAGGAAAGAAAGGTTTATAGAAAAATCACCCCTGCCACTTGTACATTCACCAGACTGGTCTGGTGCACTCAAGAGCCAGGCAGCCCTAATTTCCAAGGAACCTCTGGCTCTGAGAAGCTAAGCCTGAGCACTGCACATGGGTCGCACCCCTGTGCTGCACTGCTAAGGCACAACCAGGCCTTGAGTCCTCACAATGGACCATTGCCATTGATGAGGGGCATTGCCTGGGGCCCTGTCACTACATTACAAAGATGTACAACAATGGAGACCACCTTCTGCCAACAGAAAAAGGCAGATCATCTCTTGCTCCTGGTCCTACTAACTCAATCATTTAAAGTATTGATGTGCTTGCCTCTATCTCCTTGCCTATCTAGGGATCCAATTCCCTCCTAACCTAGTCTGTTCTAAGCTTTCCATTTAGATGGTGCTCCTGGATGGGAGGCAATAAACTGAAAGACAACACTGCTTTCTTCCCTACATTAAAGGTATCACACGATGTATCAAATCTCAGGCCAGTCTTTCCTTTTGGTCTAATTTCTCGGAGCTAATTGGGAAATGCCTTTTTATTATCCCTAGAATTTTTCTAAACATTGATTTTATCTGGATGATAGAATTCCTAACTTTCTATAGTCCACCCTCGTATTCATTCTATGGCATACAGGAAGTTCATGGATGACTAAATTTTGTATGTGTCCTACCTTAACAGATTACCTGTCTTTTCTCATCAGCTGCACTGTGACATTTGCATAATGGGTAACTTTTCTTTTTCAGTCTCTCCCTTTTACAGCCTCTGGTGTAGAATTCTAGGAGCCAAGAGCCCACCTTCCCTTTCCTTCCCAACCAGTATCATCAGAATTCAGTATGAAGGGAATGCCCTACCACTTTTTGTCAGGTTTCTTACTGAGTAGTGATCAACTCATCAAATATATGCTGTTTTCTTAGGTACTAGCAAATGTCTACATCAGCAGTGGCCAATAAAACTTTCTGCAATGATGGAATGGTTTTGTATATGCTGTCTAATGTGGTAGCTATGGGGCACATATGGTTACGAAGAACTTAAAATGGATCAAGGTGACTTGGGAATGGAATTTTAAATTTTAGTTAATTTTAATGAACTTAAATGTAAATAGTCATGTGGCTATGGCTATTGCTATGGACAGTGCAAGTCTGAATGTTTTACTACTATGTCTTATCTTTCTGCTTCTTTTAATCCATATTAGAAATTATCCACATCATCTTTGGGCAGTATTCTATTCTCTTTATATCTTGATTCACATTTTTTTATTTCTCTGGTTCATCAATTCCCCTAGCACAGGTGGGTTCATTTAGAAACTGAACACATTTTACAAACATTTCCAGTGTGAAATAATCTGTCCCATGGCTCCTTAACTAGCGGAGTCCCATAGAAACATTTCCAGACTACCCACATGCTTGGTAGTTTTCTTGGTCTCAGGATACTCATTAAAGTAGTTTGAAGGTTTCTGTTTCAGAGTAGCAGACAGACAGAAGGAAACCACCGATTCTTTCATTGAAGCCTAACTGGCCCTTCTGTTGTTATCATATCCTGCTTTAGTGGTACTGTGCTAGCTTTTAATTCATTGTCGCTCGAAAGCCTGTATTAATGCTTCCACTTAGTTTACAAAATGCTCAGACATATATATATTTCTCATATCTACTGGCAGGGATGAATCTTTCTGAGGTGGTCAGTTGTCTTTCTACCCGTTTTCAATTACCTCCTTCATGTTGGACCATATCATTCCATGTAGGTGGTTTTCAAAGTGTGGTCCTTGGACATGTTAAGAAATGCAGTATCTACTGAATCAGAAGTTCTGGGTGGGGGCAGGAATTCCTTAACAACCTCAATGTGATTCTGATGCACACTTAAGTTCTAGAACCACTATATTAGGGATTGCAAAGTGGCGACCTTCAAATTCTATCATTCCTTATTTATTTACAGGAAGTCCTCTGTAAAGAAGTTTCCCTAATCAACTAGGTTATCCTGAATTGCAGTTTGTAGAGAAAAGCCAAGATAACTTTATATTCCTTTAATTGTCCATTTTCAGGGTTAGGAGTTAGTGCCCTCATTGCTTCCAAGAGTGACCAATTATGTTTTTTTCTTTTTTTTTTAAACTATCATTATACGTTCAGTTTTTAATCTATTCAGTGTTTCAGTCAGATGTGATCATTATTGTTTGCTGGCTCCCATGTGCCCTCTGGCATGGTTCCAGCAGTCTTTGATGGTTTCCTGGGTCTCTGAATCAGAAAACCATTTTAGGCTCATCTTGCACATTTCCTCCCCCAGCCCAGGAATCAGCAATTCTTCATGGAGCCCTAGTTTCTTTAAGTGGGATATGGTACGCAGGCCACAATCCAGGTGCTTGGGGTGTCTACTGCTACTGGGGCAGAGCTAGGAAATGTGTATTTCTTTTGAAGAGCAAAGAAAAGAATGAGTTTACACTTATATTTCTGTACCAAATTTAGCATTACAGGGTTTTCGCCTCTCTGATTTTGAATGTTTCCTCTTAAAAAAAAAATATCTTAGTTTTAACATTACCATAATTAGTTATTAGCTTTAACTCACACTACACAATTTCAAAAGATAAATGCCAACATTACTACCAATAATGAGATTACTGATTGAAATTTGGGATTTCTTAGTGACTCTATTTGTAGTTAGATTCTAGTTTACTAAAGTTGTAGACTCAATGCCACTTGAAATAATGTTCTCCTCTATGTGACTGTCAAAACTGGATTTGCAGTTGGGTTTTAGACACTTGATGCTGTCCCTTGGCACTCTCCAGATCTGTGCAGCCCCTAGCTTCTTGCCCCAAGAACCTGCAACTCTGCCTGAAGGCTTTCCTGGTGGTAAAGTGTGGCTTGGAGCAGGGCCAGGAGTTTTGGCACCCTGGATGCAGCCTTCAACCCATGAAACACACCAGTCCCCTTTCTTGTGAACTACTGGTTCAGCAGTGTGGATGAATCTCAATTACCATGCTAAGGGAAGAAGCCATATTAAATACTACATGCTGTATGTTTCCACTTATATAAAACATAGAGAATGCAAACTAATCTGTAAGAAAGGAAAGCAGATCAGTGGTTCCCTGTGAACTGGTGGGAAAAAAGGGGAGGTGGGTATTTGGAAGGGGTGAATATATTTATTATCTTCTGCCAATTATACCTCAAAAAAAGATGTTAACAGTGATAACAAAACAAAAAAGAATTAGAAGACAAGCTACACTAAGATAAAATTTCTCATTATGTGAATGGTAAACATCTAGAAGCTTGCCATCACACCTTCTTTGCAAAGTAGGACTCTCATACATTGCTGGTGGGAATGCCCACCAGCCCAAGAATTTGGCAACATCTGAAAAAAGGTGACTCAGCAATTCTATACCTAGGACTCCACCTCAAAGAAATGTCAAAGAAAACGACTTCACACACAAAGTTATTCATTGTGATATCTGTAATACTGGCAACAACACAAATGTTTACACTAGGGGATAAGCTCCATGTTGGAAAACACCACCAATGACCACATTAGGGGATAAGGTCAATTCAGCAGTGAAGGACTACGAAGCCACAGAGGATTGAGGACAACTCTACTGATGACAAGGAATAACCAACCCCAGAATATACAGTGTGCGTAATATATGCAAATATCTATTTGCTTTTTTTTTTTTTAAAACACTCACTAGAAATACAAAGCGGTGCTCTGGGGGGAGGAGAGAGGATGCAGCGATAATTGAGGCGAGCCCTGAATAAAATAGACTTTGAAATCATGTAAATGTTTACATGATTTCAAACATATTAATAAGCTTTAAAAATTTTGAGACAATCTCGAAAACTGAAAAATAGAATCTGAAATAAATGAACATAATTGCCTTGATTGGTTTCTACAGAAGCTAATGCTGAAATAAGAACTTGGGGGTGATGCCTAGCAGCACCTAAAAGGAAGTGGGGAGGGAAGAAATCCATATTACATCCATATCAGTTTCACTTAGTATTTGGTTACTGAAATGCTTTAGGACACATATTCACATATGAAACCATTTGTTTACTAAGAACAAGGAGGAAATGTTTGTTTTCTTCATTTGCTGCCAAGCAGTAAAATTCATTTTTACTTAAATATACACTAAAACAAAATTTTGGGCTTTCAGTGTACCAGAATAAAAAGATAACCACATTTAATATTTCAGGTCAACAAATATGCCTAAAGCAAGTCTATAATTTATGTTTTAAGAATCCTGCCAAGTTTTATTATTTCACAAGAATGAAGCAAGGGATAAAAGTAAGCTTAACACTGTGGCTTTAATCACTGGCAAGCTGCTGACCACTGGTCTCTACTCAGATGGCGTTTCTCGTTCACTAGAGAACAGAATTTTAAAAATACAGTCACACTTTGAACATGTCTGTGAGCTATTATACATTATTACAAAAGCAGGTCAACTCCGGTCTCATCAGTAGGAGCGAATGGCTGGGGGAACTGTGGCGCAGTCAGACTCATTTAAAGTTTTGTCGATTACAGGTCTGTATTCCAGCGAAACCTTAAACAGAGGAGTCAATGGTAAGTTGGGGCACAAAAATGTACAAACAGCACTATCATAATGATCTTTTGAAAAATTAACTATAAAAGTAGATTTGTACACAAATATGCAGGCACTTAAAAACAAAGGTATTCAGTGGAGTATTTTTTAACAACAAACTTGAAAATGATCTAAATGTACAGCAGGAGACTAGCCATGTAATTACGGTAAGTTTGTGTCTTAGAACATAGCAGATCAAATGACTACAAAATTCTTAATGCTTTACAAAAATGCTCAAAAAGTAGGTAGAACTCTGTATATGCTGTCATACTTTAAGTATCATTGCACTGTGTATTTACTTCCATTTTATTCTACTTGTAAGTGAATATATACACACATAAGGAAAAGACCACACATACATAAAATGAAGGAAATATTTCAAAAGGGCAATAAAGAATATTTCTAATTGGGGAGCTTATAAATGTTAATTTTCTTTATTCTTTTTGTACTTTCTATACTTTCTAACATGAGCATGTATTTCTTTTATAATCACCCAAAAACCCAAACAGCCCTGGCTGGTGTGGCCCAGTTGATTGAATGAGCACCATCACATACATGGAGAAGGTCACCGGTCGGATTCCCAGTCAGGGAACATGCCCAGGTAGTGGGTTCGGTCTCCGGACAGTGTGCATATGGCAGGCAACAAACAGATGTTTCTCTCTCTCTCCCTCCTCCTCTCTCTCTCTCCCTTCTTCTCTCTAAAATCAATAAAAACATTAAAAAAACTCCAACATTACTAAAAATAGGGTTGCACTGAGAGGGGGAAGCCTGACTTCTTCCCATACAGTCAGAAAATAGCATTCATGAAAAATTTGAAAATGACTAACTGCCCGGATTAAGTGGTCATAGTGGGCACTCTCTATATATGTAAATATTTAATCCTCACCCAAGGAAATGTTTATTGCTTTTACAGAGGAAGAGAGAAACAGGAGGGAGAGAAACACTGATCAATTAATTCCCTCCGTATGCACCCTGATTGAGGATCAAACCCGCAACCTAGGTATGTGCCCCGACCAGGAATCAAACCCGCAACCTTTTGGAGTACGGGACAACACTCCAACCAACTAAGCCACCAGCCAGGCGTAGGCACTCTATATTAAGAGATGACCAGAGAGCACAACTTAATTTCTGTAAACTCAGATAAAGGATCAAGACTATCCTTACAAGCTACGAAAAGCTTAGGGGTAAACACTTTGTATCCTAATTTCTATCTTAACGCCTGGCAAAAATGCCCAATGGGTAAGACCAGAAGCCCCTACTGCAATCTCAGCTGACTATTCCTAGGACCTGCCCACCCCAACCCCTTTGCTTGCTCCCTGAACCCCCTGGACTTCCATGAGGCTGCTTCCAGGTGGTCTAGCCAATGGGAGGGGAAGGGAAGAGGGGTATTTTCCTATCTCAGCCCACTCACCATTTCAGACCTGGCCACCATGTCTTCGTGTGCTCACTCCCTGCCCAGCTCCAATGCTGTGGAAGCCAGCCCTTCTGAACCACTCACCCACGCTGAATTCTGTTTCCAGGCAGATGCCTGACAGTGTCTTTTTCAGTGGTGTCTCAAATCTATGGCAGTCGATTTAAATCCACAGTGTATCTCCCAGTTCATTAAATGCCATGTGTCAGTGCACATATAAGCAAACCACATTCCCCACCTACCTTCCCAGTCTTGACATCAACATAGGAAAGGGTGTGCTTCCTCCAGTGCTGCTCAAATGGCTTCTTCTGCTGCCCTTGGATGGGTTTGGAATAATCATATTCATCAACCCGCTCCTGAGGCCAAGGAAGTAAGTATATTTCAGAAAACATCAAATACAATTACATTCCAACTTTCTCATTACTCTAACAGAGCAATATAACCACAAAAATATGGCTAACAGATACATGATGTAGGAACCCCTACATCCCACTCAACAAGGAGGTCTCATGCAGACCTTGTTCAGAGAGCTGGGACCTCCCTAGGCCATTTTTCAAACCATTTCTGCCCCTCTACAATGAAAACCACTTGGGTACATCTCGTCAAAAAGAACACATAGCATGTAACATGGTACAACTAAGTACCAGACGCAGAAGAATGGAGAAACAAGGCGTGCCAGCCATTTGCCAGCTGTCAGCCTCTAGTTATTGGTAAGCTCCTCACTCTGTACCAGCCAATCCCAGAACCCTATGCCTTTACTCATCCCATTTCCACCACAGCCCAAATCCTGAGGTGGTCAGGACCCCTGACGTCAGACCACACAGCTGGGCAGTGGGTTTGCACTGGCAGGGAGGGTTCCAGAGTTAATGTGCTTTTATACACTTAAAGTCTATCAAATACTTTCTCTGTCTTTTTGCTCTATACTCTGGGAGAGTTCACCTTAAGTCTTTTAATTTAAATGTTTTAATCTTAGCAAATCATATTAAAAATTTCAAAATCTTGTAAAGAGAAGCTGAATGCTTTTAAGGAGTAACTTGTACATGGTAATAGATAAGCCACACAAGAGCCTCTTCAAATAAAACACAAGAGATTCAAACACTTGTTATTTCTGCAGAGTGAGGCAAGTGTGGGGGTGGGCAGAAGCAAGACCTTTTACCTAGGGGCAAGAGAGCTCAGAACATTCTCTTCTAAAGTAAGAGACAAGGCACACTCTCCTGGGGTGAACAGGTTCTAAGTGCTATCTGACTGAATGAAATGAAGTCTTCATTGCAGCCACAAGAACTGCCAACCCACAACCTGGAGAAGCTTTCAGTCCTTCTGTACACATGATGAATGTGCTTACCAATCTCTTCCTTCACACCAAGTAAACAGCAAATCTAATCCAGCCCCAATCAGTGGAAAATCAATAAAATTTCACAGTAAATCAAGATCCTCTTCCTTAGCCAATCCCCAACTCACCCTGTTTGGTGGACAGGTAAGGCTGTCAGCAACCCAAACATTGTCCTAGACAAGAGTCTGTGTGCCTGTCTGGGGGGAGGTGGCTCAGATTGCTGATGTTCACCCTTAACTGGCATTTGCCCCAAGGTCCTCTGTCCACGAATTGTTTTTTTCTCATAAACTGAGTGTTCTTTTCTGGCAGAATATGACAAGTGTGCTCTGTATAAAAAGCAGCTCCTTTAAAAATATTGCGACCCCAAGACAAGGACTCATAATCACAGGCACAAAAACGATGATTTACTCATCATTTTAAATCACTAAAGTAGCGTTTTCTGGCAACAGTACTTGAGCTGCAAGCTAACCTTTGCCCTAGTGAGGAAAAGCGCATTCTGCTTAGAGATGCCACTGTTGGCAGCAGGAGATACTGATTCAAAGCCAGAAAAAAGTCCTGTGGTAGGAATACCATGAGAACACAGGTATAAAAGTTAATAGGAGCAAAGAAAAGCATGTTTTTCAATTTACTTCTCTCATTTTACTCAAAATGGGAGTGAAATGTAGAGAAATTGCAAGGTCACTTAGGAATGCCCATGGGGAAGACACATGGTGAACCCGAGTGTGTCATGAAAGCGCACCTTATAATCTTCCCGGGCATGAGCACCACGTGACTCCTTCCGGGCCTCTGCTCCATAAATGGTCTGAAGGGCACAGAGCATCAGGTTCTGCAGCTCCAAGGTCTCCACCAGGTCTGTGTTCCAGACCATTCCTGGGGACACACAAGGTACCCGTGAGAAACAAACAGGGTGGGGCTGTCATTGCTAAATGGGATATCCTGCACCCCAACTATGTGCAGGGGCCAGGGAACTGCTCACCTCTGTCAAACGTCTTCAGATGCTTTAGGTCTCCGTAGAGCTGGCTGATTTTCTCACAGCCCTCCTGTAAGACGCTGCCCACACGGAACACTGCAGCATGATTTTGCATTGACTATAAAACAAAATACCATTGGGAAACTTTTATCCATAGGAAGCCATGTCAAAAACTCCTAAATGTTCAGATTTTCCTCTTGTGCATTTCATTTTCTCTAAAATATTTACGTAAATTAAATAGAAAAACTAGGAAATTCAGGCTTTTATTACATTGAATTTTAAAATGAAGCTTTGTGAGATACTCTTAGCAACTTTCAAACATGCATTACAATATTAACTATAGTCACCATGCTGTACATTACACCCCCAGGACTTATTTTAAACTGGAAATTTGTATTTTTTGGCCCCTTTCACTCATTTTGTAACTCCTCACCTCTGGCAACCACCAATCTGTTCTCTGTACCTAAGAGCTTGGTTATGTGTGTTTTAAGGTTCCACATATGAGAGTATATGGTAATTGTCTTTCTCTGACTTACTTCACTTAGCATAACACCCTCCAGGTTCACCTATTTTGTTCCACATGGCAAGACTTCCTTCTTTTTTATGGCTGAATAACATTCCACTGTACATATGTGCCACATCTTTAAACATTCATCTGTCAATGTTTCCATGATTTGGCAACTGTAAATGCTTTCGCAATGGACACAAGGAAGCATGTATCTTTTTGAATTAATGTTTTTCTTTGGATAAATACCTAGAAGTGGAATTGCTGAATCAATAGTAGTTCCATTTTGATTTTTTGAGGAACCTCCATGCTTTTTTTATAGTGGCTACACCAATTTACATTCCCACCAACAGTGTACATGGGTTCCCTTTCTCCACATCCTCGCCAACACTTATTTCTAATCTTTTTGATGACAGCCCTTCTGACAGGTGAGGTGATATCATATTGTAGTTTTGATATGCATTTCCCTGATGAATAATGTTGAGCATCTTTTCATGTACCTGTTGGCCATTTGTATGTCTTCTTTGCAAAAATGTTTATTAAGATCCTCTGCCCACTTTTAAATCAGATTTTTATTTTTTTGCTATTAAGTTCTATGAGTTCTTTATATACTTCATGTATTAGTCCCTTATTAGATATATGATTTGCAAATATTTTCTTCCATCCCATAGGTTGCCTTTTCATTTTGTTGATAGTTTCCTTTCCTGTGCAGAATCTTCTTAGTTTGATGTAGTCCTACTTGTTTATTTACCCTCTAGCTGCGTTTGCTTCTGCAAAAATCATCACCAAGATTGATGTCAAGGAGCTCACTCCTATTTTCTTCTAGGAGCTTTATGGTTTTAAGTCTTTAATTCATTTTGAGTTAATTTTTGGGTACAGTGTAAGACAGTGATCCAGTTTCATTCTTCTGCTTGTGGCTGTCCAATTTTCCCAACACCATTTATTGAAGAGACTGTCCTTTCCCAATTGTATATTCTTGGCTCTTTAGCAATAAATTCATTAACCATATATACACGGATTTCTGATTTCTCTAGTCTGTTCCACTGATCTATACATCTGTTTTTATTCCAATACCACACATACTGCTTTGATTACTACAGCTTTGTAATACAGTTTGAAATCAGAGTGTGATGCCTCCAGCTTTGTTCTTCCTTCTCACTATTACTGTGGCTATTTGGGATCTTTTGTGGTTCCACACAAATTTTAGGGTTATTTGTTTTAAGTAAAAAATGCCATTGGAATTTTGATAGGGATTGCACTGAATCTGTAGGTTACTTCGGGTAGTATGGGCATCTTAACAATATTAATTCTTACTATCCATGAGCACAGAATCTATTTGCCTTCTTCAATTCCTTTCATAAATATAGTTTTCAGTTTACAGGTTTTTCAAATCTTGGTTACATTTACTCCTATGTAGTTTGTTCTTTTTGATGTAAATTGGATTGTTTTCTTAATTTCTCTTTCTGAAAGCTCGTTATCAGTATATAGAAATGCAACAGATTTTGTGTGTTGATTTTGTATCCTACAACTTGAGTGAATTCATTTCTTGGTTCTAGCAGTTTTTTGGTGGACTCTGTAGGGTTCTCTACATACGGTTCTCATGTCGTCTACAAATAGTGACAGCTTTACTTAATCTTTTCTAACTTAGATGCATTTTAGTTCTTTTTCTTGACTTAATGCTCTGGCTAGGACTGCCAATACTATGCTGAATAAAACTGGTGAGAGTAGGCATCCTTGTCTTGTTCATGGTCTTAGAGGAAAAGTTTTCAGCCTTTCACCGTTGAGTATAATATAAACAATGGGCTTGTCGTTTATGGCCTTTACTATGTTGAGGTATGTTCTTTCTATACCCACTTTATTGAGCATTTTTATCATTAATGGACGTTAAAATAAAGTTTTGATTAAAGCTTTTAATAAATGGTGGCGGAAGGGGTGTAAGCTCTCCATGCTCGAATAACTGAGGAGACAACAGCTACATGAGGGCTACAGGACACCTCCTCGCCCTACTCACAAGGCTTGATGTTAAGTTTTACAAGAGCCAGCAGACACCCTGTTGGTGACACAAACTAAGAAGTGCTGAGATAATGAGGTGGTGAGCAGTGGGTGCTGAGCTGGGAGGTCGTGAGGAGGCCTGGAAACCCTCACTGCTCACTCTGCTGGTTATTCAGTAGAAGATCCTCATATATAAAGTACTTTAGAGTTTTACTGCTTATAGTCCTAAGAAATGGGATATGAAATAAACTTGAAAGTTAGACATGAGAAGCAGAATCTACCTGTTTCCCATCATTTACTAAATGACTTTTCATCATTCTTGAAAAACCCCTTTATCATATGCTAAATCCCAGCATGTACTGAGAGGCCTATTTCTGGAATTGATTTTGTCCTACTGACCTAGATGTCTCTCGCTCTACCAATAACAAACTAATGTAGCTTTATAATTTAATTCTATTTAATAGGCATCTCACCTACTTCCTTAGAATGACGTATCACTGTAAGATTATAATGCACACCATCAATGTCATGGTTTTTCAGGAAGAGCAAATGGAAAAAAATTCTTAGAATCTAGTAAATATTAGTTAATACATTCATATTCTCAATAATCCTAGTTTTTCATACCCTTTTTACATTCGGTAAAAATGTTAGGTTTATTCAAGGCATTTTAAACATTTTTGGCTGTACTGCAAATGAGATACTAACTTTTGAATAGATTTTTGCTGGCATCTTGGAAAGTTACTAATTTTTGTATATGAATCTTTTATCCAGACACCTTACTTCATTCTTGCATTGTTTTTATTAGCTTTTCAGTTTATTCTCTTGGAATTCTTAGGTAATCATATCTGTAAGTAATGATAATTTTATCTATTTCTTTTTTATTTTTATATGTTTTTATTGATTTTAGAGAGAGGAAGGGAGAGATAGAAAGAAACATCAATGATGAGAATTATAAACTGGCTGTGTCCTACAACGCCTCCTACTGGGGATTGAGGCCACAACCCTGGCATGTGCCCTGACTGGGAACTGAACCATGATCTCCAGGTTCATGGGTCTGTGCTCAACCATTGGGACACACCGGCCAGACTTATCTATTTCTTTTCAATACTTACCTAATTTCTTTTGTTTCTTACTATATATGCTGGAATCAGCAAAAAAATTACTCCCTCTCCATCACTCAAATGTAAATTCCACCAGGGCAGCAATTTTTGTGTTTTGTTCAATGCTGACTCTAACATCTAGAACACTGCCTGGCACATGGTAGATACCAGTACATGCCTTTTTTGGTGGGAGGCCTCTAGTATTTCAAAGTCTCTCATGGATTTGCCATTTCTATTACCCAAATAACACAATGGTCACATCTGTCCTAGCTGAACCCCTACCCTTGAAATCAGCACCCTACAAAAGTCCTGCAGAACATCACTCAACTGGTTTTCCATAAACATACTTCTGTTCCTTCACTCATGCTATTTTCCTTACCAGTCCAGGAAGCCTCCCTGAAGTCCAGTCTCACCTGAAGACATGGCCGTATGAAACTTTTTTTCTTTTGGTGCTATCTGTGTGGATGTGCCACTGGACTCCTTTCAGAATGACTAAAGCAAGGGGATTCTTTTCAGAAAATGTCTCCACACAGAAATTCTTGCAAATACTTTTAAGTGGACAGAGATCTCATTCATGCACCAAGAAGCCCTGTACTAAGAATCTGAGTGATTTCTAGCTGTTTTACATATTATTTTTATTGATCTAAACCTGTGTTATCCAATATAGTAGCCACTAACCGCATGTATCTATTTACATTAAAACTGAAATAAAGTTAAAATTCAGTTCCTTAGACTAGCTACATTTCACATGCTCCACAGTCACATGAGGTCAAAGATACAGAACATTTCCACCCTCACAGAATGTTCCACCAGACATGCTGACCTAGAACATAAATACTCTGATAGTAACCAATGCACAGATTACAGTTTCCACGCATGATCCATGCTCCTCTCTTCCTGATTTTATTTAAACGCATCAATGGCCCAATATAAAGATACTTCCCAGAGTTGCTGGAAGCTAGGTGTGATAATGAGACTACTTTCTCAGCAATGAGACGTGCTGGGCTTCAAAGAAGCCTGCTAAAAGTAAGCTTCCAGCTGGGAACTGAGCTCAGACTTTTCACTTTCCCTCCTCTTTCAGGCTGTGACATATACAGGATGGCTAGAGATGGTGTGAGGAAGGAAGCCCACATACAAGCATCCTGGAGCATATGAGAGAAGGCTGAGTCACTGATGCTGCGGAGTTGCTCTTGCTGCCCTTGGCTGCTACCCCCAGCCTTCTATGTGGAAAGACATGCACTTTTATCTTATTTGATTTCTTTTGTACTCCTACTTGACACAGGAAGAAATCTGTCCTTCTGCTGTTTACCTCAAACCCCAGTGCAGGGCTATCTGATGTAGCTGGTCTGCTCACTGCAGTGTGTGTACAGGTTCTTACCTTCTGCATGTTGAGTCGTAGTTCCGATGTTCTTATGCTTCCATCAGCAAATCTCAATTTGTCAAGATTCATGACAGATTCTTCCCCAGCATTTGCTTTAATAGGTGGAACTTTATCACCTATAAAAAAAAAGGCTATAATTTAACTTCTGAAAAACATTGAGAAAAACCAAATGAATTTAATCACACCAAGTGTGTATTATAACTTTTCAGGCACTTCAAAAAAACACACCTGTAATTCTACCTGAACCACCCTATACTCGAGGAACCATCTGTTGACTTGGGTTCAAAGAGTAAACCTAAAGACAAAATGTCTGGCAGAGTAGGTCTCCAATAAGTAATTTGTGAATAACAAAAGAGAAACCATCTTTTAAGTTTAAAACTTAGATTTATGCAAACAAGCCTTGCACCATTACTCTATAAAGAGGAAAAATGGCATCCTTCAGAACAGTGGTTCTTGGCGAATCTGCCAACCCTATTTCCCTCCACAGGCCTGGCCAGCTGTGTTTATGTCTCCTGCTGACCCTGACCCTTGTACCCACATACCTACCCCTCAAGGTTTGCTGTTCTCGACTTTGTAAACAGATAAACATTTTGAGGGTTTTTAAGTTTTTGGGATGACATTTTTAAATGTATCGGTTGCTGGAGGCAACCAATCAATTGATGTCTCTCTCTCTCTCATGTCGATGTTTCTCTCTCTCTCTCACTCCTTCTCCCCTTTCTACTCTCTCTGAAAAGCAATGAAAAAAAAATCCTCAGGTGAGAACTTTAAAATAAAATAAAATAAAAAATTAAATAAAATTTAAAAATAAAAAATTAAGTTAAAATAAAATAATTGAATTGAATTTAAAAAGACCCCATTCACGCTGTGTCCAATATTAAGTCTGCCACCATGTAAACCTCTGAATTTGTTTCCTCACCTATAGGGAGAAAACCAGACCACCACTACATGATCACTAAACAAATCTCCAATTACAGACCTTGACTTTGTAACCTTTGCCCCCTGAAGGACCCTGGCTAGCTACTTGAAGAAAACATACCAGGTCTGCAGGACTCTGCGATACTCAGGGCACATGCCCGGCCAAAGACAACCAAGTCCAAGAGTGAGTTTGCCCCAAGACGGTTGGCACCATGCACCGAGGCACAGGCAGCCTCCCCACAGGCGTACAGGCCAGGCACGACCTGGTCCCGGCCATTCACATGCCTTAGTACCTTTGGGAAAGAGGAACAGAAACGTAAGAGCAGTCTGCACAGACCCTTCCCTACAAGGGGCAGCCATGACATAAGTCAGAGCAAGGACATGATCTTCTCTTGTCTGCAGGGAACCCTCTGGACCTATGCGCCCAGTCTCCTCCCTCTACCTCTGGATACTTGGTTACCCTATGCCAAGGTCAAAGGAACCCAAATGGCAGCGCCTGTGATGTCAATCCCATGGCTAATTCTCATCAGAAACCTCACCCACCCAGACTTGACCCTCTTTATTTCCCCCCTCCGCTTCTGGCTTGAGATGGAGGGAGCACGGCAGAGCTCAGGAGCATTAAACTATGAGGTAGAAGACTTGAATTGTCATTCAGATTCTTCCAACTTATTACTCGTCTGTGAAGTAAGAATACAATTCCTACCCAGCTCACCTCAGGAGGGACTAAAAGTAACTGACTGAAAAGCTCTTTGTGAACTGCGAACCACCCAAATATATTAATTGTCTAGAATACACAATTGACAAGATCACTACCTCCTGATACCTGGAGAAATAACATGAGAATGTACAGGAAAAATCTGCAAATGATGTCTATAACTATTTACTAAGAAGGGATTAATAAATTATTAAGGATTGATTGTTATTAAGGAGTGAATGCAAAAACTGGAATATAACTAAGGCCTTCCTCTGCCCTCCAGCTATAGCAATTTAAAGTAAGTGCAACCTATCAAACAAAAGGTACTTTTTTGAGGAAAACATCTGCCTTTTCCTCTAAGATCTAAAGGGACAACTGTGAGGTGGGCCCACTGTCCCCATTCTCTTTTCTGCTGTGTAGTCACCTGTCCCTTGTAGTTAGTGGGAATGCCACCCATGTTATAATGCACAGTGGGGAGAACAGGGATCGGCTCCTTGGTGACGTCCACACCCGCAAAGATCATGGCCGTCTCTGAAATGCCAGGCAGGCGCATGGCCAGCTGCTCCGGGGGCAGGTGGTGCAACTGCAGGTAGACGTGATCTTTCTCAGGGCCACAGCCTCTGGTAAAAAAGGGCAGGATAACATAAGGCAAAGAACAGTGATTATAGAAAACATGAGGTTACAAAATCATTGAAGCACATGAGACTCCTCACTTTTTGATACTGAATAAAACCTACCCATCTCTCCTTTTCTAAGCAACTACTATGTGCCAGGGTAGACTCTAGTAACACAGACAGCCATCATGGCCTCACTGGGCTCACAGTTTGCTATGCTTTCTTTGGTAAATGCATTAGAAAGTCCTTTTATGCCAAATACCCCAAAGAATCATTTGACTTCTCATTTTTTTATATAAAAATGTAAAACCTCCAACAGCCATACCAGCAAATATTTGACATATCACCACAATAAAGTGTCAGGCACTGAAGGGCCTAAAGATGCAAATAGCCCACATACCTTGAAGGTCCTAAAACATGAGTTAAAACACAATACAAGCCCGGCTGGCGTGGCTCAGTGATTGAGCATCGACACATGAACAAGGAGGTAACGCTTCAATTCCCAGTCAGGGCACATGCCGGTGTTGTGGGCTCGATCCCCAGTAGGGAGCATGCAGGAGGCAGCCAATCAATGACTCTCTCTCATCATTGATTTTTCTATTTCTCTCTCCCTCCCCCTTCCTCTCTCTGAAATAAATAAACAAATACATTAAAAAAACACACAAAAAAACATGCAACACACCACCAAAGGCTTCCACACTACTTGCAGGTTGGGCATGTTCCACTTCGCCGACACTGTCACTATCACACTCACATACAAAAAATGTTCCACAGATTTCAGAAAGATTTACCCTGAACTAGCTACACTTCTAGCCCTGGTCAGGTGGCTCAGCTGGTTGGAGTATTGTCCCATACACCAAAAAAGTTTCAGGTTCGATTCCCCCGTTGGGGCATGTATGGCAGACAACCAATCAATGTTTCTCTCTCCCTCTAAAAAAAATCATCCTCAGGTGAAGATTTAAAAACAAACAAACCACAAAACTGGCTAAACTTCTTAAAATGTAACTCTCTATATAGACATACACTAACAGGCAACAGTCAGAAGTAGCAGAGGCAAAAGCCCATCTGCCAATTCAGAAGTGGGAGTGGGTACTGCAACTCACACAGAAGCCATACCAGCCCACGTTTAAAATGCAGACGTAAACAACAGTCACCAAAGAGAAAGGAGGCTCTGTGAGCATGCATATGCACTCAGGCACCTTTGGAGATCACACAGACCTTCCTTCACGGATTTCCAGAGTCATGGATCGGGACACGACGTCTCTGGAGGCTAGGTCCTTTGCTACCGGGGCATATCGCTCCATGAACCTCTCGCCTTGACTGTTAATGAGAATGCCTCCCTCTCCGCGGCACCCTTCTGTGATGAGACAACCAGCACCATATATGCCTGCAAAGAACCCAATTAATTAAATATTTATAACCTGAAAATGCTACGCCTATGCAAGTATTTTCTAAAAGACATTGGGGAGGGGAGGGCAAAGGGTATGCAAAGGACATTAAAGTCAACAAGACAGAAGAAAAGTTAAGAAATAGTAAATAGAAAGTTTTGATAATAAAAGGTACTGATAAAACTGCAGTGAGGAGGAAGGACAGCTGCAATGGGCAATGCTACAGCCTTGCCAAGTAATCTGACTTTAACTGCATTTTAACCCTTCAACACAACTAAGTATATGTTAAATATCTCTGGTTTTGCTTTAAGGAAGCATGAGAACAGAGCTCTAAATAAATCATAGAAGGAATTAAGAAGTCTGGTTAAAATTAGTAATTATAAAACTACCTATTACATTTTTTATTCTTCATCCCTGGCAGGGATCAGAAAGAACATACGGACAGAGCAAAGAGAAAACACAGGTCTAGCTCTTAGCATGGGGGCCACTGCCACCATGTGTGAAGTCTCATCTATTGACAGGTCAGAAAAGCAACCCACAAAAAAAGGTCAGGATGAGATTCATCTCCCAAGAGACAGATTCTCAGATTCATTTATGGGTAACATCCCTGCAACTCTCTCAAATCTGCAACCCCAGCCTAGACCGCCCTCCTTTCGAATCCCACACTTGTACTGTCTGACGACCGAAGATGAGTTCATCTCCACCATGACAGGCACCCTCCCTCATTAGCACCTCACAGAGCCCTGCAGGTCAGAGCTTTATACTGACGTCACTGTTACTGTGGCAGCCCAATGTTCTCCCTACAAACTGAAATCTGCCTATGCCACTTTTCTGGTCACATGTATTCCACCTCACTTTCAGGATACTGACTTAGTAAATACTGACTGAGGTCCTACCAGGTAGGTGCCAGGCACTGAGAGCACAGCAGTAAATGAGACAGACCTGTCGCTACCTCCTGGAGCTGACAACCCAGTGGGAAAAGGGACAATGAACAATCACTGCTTTACAAGGGGGATAAGTACACCTGAGCAAGGTGTAGTTAAGAAAGGGCCTCCACTACCTTGCAGGAAAGCAGGGAAAGTCTCCTGAGGAAATGACAAGTTAGGACCTTGGAGATAAGAAAGTGGTAAGTCTGTATAGGAACCGCAGAAGAGCATTCCACAGGTACTAAGTGCTTAAAAGACACAAATAGCTTCAGTTCCATGAAGGTAGTCCCATCCTACCTGTGGGGTGGAACTGAACAAACTCCAAGTCCTGGCAGGGAAGGCCTGCCCTGGTGATCATTGCAGTGCCATCTCCGGTGCTGGTGTGGGCAGACGTGCAGCTGAAGTAGGTACGCCCATAGCCTCTGGAAAAGACAAGCCGGCACAGTGAGAGTGGTAACTACACACAGCACCAGATCAGAATCTCCTTTCTAATGGCACTGAGTGGACAGCAGCCCATGTAGACCACCACAGGTGCCCTCTGCACACACTACCCTCGGCAACTGGGAGGGGAGCCTGGGAAAGAGAAAGTACTCTTATTTGTACTTTGGTACTTTTGTGCTGTTTGAGCGATTTCTCATATGATAAGGATATCTCACTTTTATAATAAAATTTTTAAATGTTTATAGATTCACCTTTTTAAAAGTTTAAAATAACAGACTGATGGTATAAAATGGAATTTACATCATATGAACAAACAGCACTTATCTACCTGAGAAATCAGTATAAAACAGTATCCATTAAAGCAAAAGAGACACTATTCCAGAAAGTGTCATGTGATTCTCTAGGCCTCAGTTTCTTCAAGTCTGCCCTGTGAACTGATGATAGGACACTTTCTCGCCCACTTCACAGGCAGGTGTTGTTATTGCCCCTGTGAGAGAAGAGAAACTGAGGCTGGCAAAAGTGATTATCCTCACAGGCTAAGTGATGACCTATATCTGAACCACATGTCCAAAATGCCTCTACTTCTATTAGGATAAAGAAAGCCTGAAACTCAACCTCCCCGTAGAGAAATGAAATACAATTAAAATTAGATTCCTACCCAGTAGCTATAACAGTGTTCTTTGCTCTTATGCGATGGATGGTCCCGTCTTCTATGCACAGTGCGATAACACCACGACACTCCCCATTTTCCATGAGGAGATCCAAAGCAAAATACTCTACAAAATAGCTGGTATCATATCGCAAAGACTAAAAAAAAAAAAAAAAAAAAGCCCACATTTAGGGTGTTAAACCAACATTTAAGGCAATGCTGTTCATATGAACAGGTTAAAAACCTTGATGTATAACAAATGAATAAATGCATCAGGTAAACCCTAGGAGAGTACCAGGCTGGAAACAAGTCACAGACGCCAACTCACACCAACACAGTGCTGATACTATCGTGAAACAGCACAAAAGGGGCTCTACTCCAGGCTGTATAAACAAAACATAAAAAGTTGCACATATGTCAATGCATGCCAGGAGGAAACTGACTCCAGGAGAGACTGGTAATGTGCTAACACATCCCTTATTTCTCCACATCCTAATAGGCATTCCAGGCTCTCTGGTACCGCACATAGCTTGACACCAGAGTTAGGGACCCACAGACCATAGGGTCTGGGCTTAGGCTGGGCTATACTATAAGGCAGCTGCTGGCCAAATACCACCACTTAGTCTAAATAAAACAAAACATTCAGTCCCTCAGCACACCAGCCATATTTGTGACGGTCACATGTGGCTGGAAGTTGCTAGATTGGACAGCCCAGATAAGCGTATTCCTATGGCAGCAGAAGGTTCAATACTGGACAACGATGGCCCAAACCCTGGATCTGACAGTCCCCTCGGCAAACGGAAGGGTCTTTCATGAAACTGTCAGCTTCCCAGATGACACACAATTCCACGGGATGAGCAAGTCCTGTTACATATTAGTCAGAGAAAGCACTGGTATTCTAACACTTGCAAATCAATGGCTTGTCCCATTTGTAAACAAGAGTTCAGAATACTGATTATTCTGAATCAATATCATTCAGAATATTGATTATCTGGCTATAAGAAAGTTGGCCCTGATTATCCAGTGACTACTAGCCCTCAATTCTTAGTCCAGTTTTAACAGTAAGTATTAAATCAATCAGCTCATGAACTCAAGGGTGGTGAAAGGGCCTTAAAATATGTGCTCTGCTCTTATACTTTCAGTGTGACAGGATTACAAATTCAAACCTGGTATGTAATGATTACCAATTTAGTTTTCTAAAATAAATACTTTCCAATCAACAATTTCTATACAAGGCCTACCAAGGTATTCTGTTGTTTAAGACACTCCTTAGGCTGACATTTTGACACTCTGACGCATCTCCAGGGTGGCCTGTCTCCGGTTCATCTGCTTGGCCAGAATGGACCATGTCCCATCACCCTAGGCACCCAGGCCAGCCTCACCCTTCCATACAACGTGTGCAGCAGTGAGTGGCCAGTGCGGTCAGCCACACAGCAGCACCGATGGGCCTGCCCGCCTTTCCCAAACTTGAGGCTCTGTCCGCCAAAGGCCCGCTGGTAGATCTTCCCATCCTCAGTTCTGCTAAATGGCATGCCGTAATTCTCTAGCTGTAAAACAAAAACAAACACCTAGTACTTCAAAGGAATCAAGACACTCATGGCTAACTTACTGTGAGCAACTTCAACCTAAATCTGCAAACCCAACATGAATACATTCTATGAAAACGTCAACATTTCTGAAAAGAGAAAAATTTCCTTTAATGAATTGAATGGTTAATAGCAGAAAAGGTTTCCCTTGTTATACTGGCTTGTCACCATCCTTTTCAGCTGACCACACCTGCCTCAATCCCACTAGAAACAGACTGTGAGGACCTTACCTCAACCACAGAAGCGGGGGCCTGCTCTGTCATGTAGTGGATGGCGTCCTGGTCCCCCAGCCAGTCAGAGCCCTTCACGGTGTCATAGAAGTGCCACCTCCAATTGTCCTCCTCCATGTTCCCCAGAGCAGCATTGATTCCTCCCTGAAAACACAAAGCAACCTTAGGAGCTACAAATGGGAGCCCTACAGCATCTTTCAGGCTCATCTCTCCAGGGCCCTTCCTTGGGAACTGGATTTGGAGGGAGCCCCAAGTACTTGTGAGGTAACTATCTGTGAGGGATCTGACTACAGACCAGTTCTAGGACCTTCCTTAGCAGAGAGAGGCAGCACTGCATGACAGATTCCAAATCACACCTCCTCCCCTTAACAAGCTAATGATGTGGGCCAAGTTACTGCATCCCTCAGCCTTAGTCTCTGTATCTGTGAAGGAGACATGAAGTTAAACTCCTTGAAGAGTTGTCTGGAGAACTAAGCAAGAGGTTACATGTGCAATGCTTCTTACCAAAACTGGCACATAAAAGGTATTCAAAAAATCTGGATAATTTTATGACAAAATGTTTCTAATGATATTTTATGGGTATATGTTAAAAACAAGAAGTACTTACTGCCAAGTAATAAACTCCAAACTCAGAGTCACACTCCCCATACCCCCACTTCCTTTTGCTGGGCACAGTCACCCCATCCCTGCCTTATCCCCACTGTCTCTGCCCCTTCAGAGGCACAGAAAATGCAGCACAAGGACAAATGTTAAGGCTCGCCCTTTTCCCCCACAGCTTAAAATCAGATTCCTCTTCTTCAGGTAATCTTTTTTCCATAAGTAAAGGCACATTTTATAACTTACATTTTTTTTCCAATTGTTCTTCAATCACAACTTTTGAATCAAGCACACCCACATTGGAATTCCTTCCCCACTTAGTGCCACCGTGCCTCAGTTTCCCAAGTTATGTGTTAGGACAAAAATGAGTTCCTGGCAGACAGTGAGGAACCTGTTACTTCCTTCTTCCCTTCTCTAACCCCTCAACCTGTAAACCCAAATGCAACCCTGATAGAATGGTATAGAGTAGTAGCACAATATAGAAAGCTGGTTTAAAATACAAAACTACTTGGCCCGGTGCATGCATAAATGCTATTTATCTTATTGCTGCTTTTAGTAAGAATCAGAGACATAGATGCCTGGTCTTCTGGGCATTCCTTAGAAGTACTCTCCAGACTTTCCCAGGACCTGACCTGTCTCATCCTTCCAATTAAACCTCTTTTTTTGAGAACCAACATTCAAGTTAAGCTACCCTTTCCTTATTCTTTTTATCTTATTAATACTGCACTACCTGAACACTTTTATTTTGCAACATTATTTAGAATTATCTGTTTGTATTTTTCCTTTTAGACAACAAATTCTCCAAAGGTATGTATTATTTATTCTTTAGTTTACAAAGCACAGCTCAGAACAAAGTATCTGGACAGCTAAGTGTCTGAAGAATGCTGCTGGACACTGACTACAGGTTGCTCCAGATTAGGGAGGCTGTTATGGTCCCTGGAAAGGCACCACACGCTCTGCTGTCTCTATTAGAAAGGACAAATAGGACTTTGGAATACTGCCTGTGTGCAAGCGGACACACCTAGTGTGCCAAGGACGAGAGAACAAAACTATGAAACCACCAGGTAATCTCCCCTTACTTTTGTCCTCCCCCTCAGTTCAGAGCCACCATTTCACTGTCCTGCACACTCATGCCAGTGTCAAAGCCCATCACCACCACCCCTAATGAGGATGCAGCAGGAACCACGAGATCCAGAGCAGACAGTAAACAAGCCCAGAGACAAGCTCATTTCAGACTGGCAAGTGCAATAAAGAAAGTTTAACCAAGAAGAGGGGAGGGGGCTGGGTGGAGTGGTCAGAGAAGACCCAAATGTCAGTAGAGCAGAAACTGAGGTGACAACAAAGCTCCAGGCAATGAGTGATCCCTAAGGGAGATCCCTAAGGGAGTGAGCAGAGTGGGTGAAAGAGCATGGTGGGAAGGCGGACTGTGGCAGGAGGTTGTTCTGGCAGAGGCTAGATTGCACAGTGCCTTGCAGGTGCCAAAAGCACTGAGAGCCCCTTTCTCTTACCTGGGCTGCCACAGTGTGGGATCTGGTGGGAAAGAGCTTTGTAACACAGGCTGTGTTAAACCCTGCCTCAGAAAGGCCAAATGCAGCTCGCAAGCCTGCCCCTCCAGCGCCGACCACCACTGCGTCAAATTCATGATCCACTACTGGGTATTGCGTAGAAATCTGGAAAAGAAAATTTCACCTGTCAGCCACCCATTCAACTATGTCAAACACTGAGACTGTAGCTACAGTGAAAGCTTAAAGGGAATGAAAGAAGAAACACAAAGAGTAAGTGCCCAGAGAGCCTCCACCATGCGTGAGGCTGGATATCAACAACTCATAGTTCTGAGATGTGGCAGGCACTTCAGTGAAAGGGAACAGCTCTACTCATGCCAGCTCTACACTAAACAATAATCTGGGCATGCAATGGAATGAGAATTTTTTCCTTTAAATAAAACCTGGGTATTACTCAAAAATATTAAAAATTGGTATAGATCATTACCGCTATAAGCCAAGAAAATAATTTATAATGGAACAAAAAGCCATGAACTTACTGAATCTGAAACTTTAGCAGATGACCTCTTATTCCCATCAACAGTGAAGTGAAAACCACGGGATCCTGTCTGCAATGCTGCCGGCCGCTGATGAGAGAGATGGAGAGCACTAAGTGTCTTGAAGAAACAGGGGACTTGTAATTAAAATTTCCTCTACTAAGTTGCCAACCTATTTATGTATTCAGGTGCTCCCTGCTTTACCTAGAAACTTTACCTGGAAGCCTGCCTGTACTGAACTCTGAAGGATAGAGCAGGGGCTAAGGATCCAGACAAGCCCAAAGGGGACTTGGCACTCTAGGAAAAGCCCTTCTAGATAAAGCTGGGATCCAAACAAGATACTTACCAACTCAGATAGGAAATAAAAAAGGTATACTTTCACATTAATTTCTTAATTTATGTTACTTAAATGGATAAGGGAAAGACATCTACATTGTATGAGTGGTAGTTTTGCAAATAAGGAAGCACTTTTACTGAATCCATCATAACCTCTTCACACTGGAGCTACACCCATCTGTGAGGTTTTGTGATTCACTGGGAAGGCACGAGACATTGTAGCAGGAGATCAATGCTCTAGGGCAGGCTCTACTGCTTGTTGTGACACTTAGGCACCAGTGATGTTATCCCTTCACTGTACACGAGGATTCAAGGCTGAGATGCTAGCAGTCCTGCTTCGCCATCCTCCATCCACATCTTCACTAGGCTTCAGCCATACCACCTTCTCACCTGTCTACACCACAGTGCCATTCCCTCTGCCTGGACACGTGTCCCTGGCCTTTCCCTAGGGAAACTCTACAATTCTCTAAGACTTGGCTTAAAGGTCCTATCCTATAAACATTTACCCAAGAATTATGTATTAATGAAATCACAGCCCAGCATGGGGCGATATTCTTCACATACTAAGAATGGTGAGCAACTTAGGGGATATGATTTTCCATTCTGCTGACTGCATTTTAGTAGGCTATTGATAAAACAATAAGCCTTAGAAATACCATAAAGAACAGGTTTAGGAAATAAGCACATACAACAATGACAAAAGGGGATATGAGAGATGCCTTCAAGTATTCTGCAATTTGGAAGATGTTATTTACTCTGTGGGTTAAAAAAATTATTCTGGAGGCCAAAAAGTGGAGATTACAGGGAAGAGAATTTGGCAAGATACAAAATGAACTCTCACTGAGCTGTTGTAAACTAAATGGACTTCGCTGTAAGATGAAAGGACTCCAGAAAGGGCTGGATGACTTGACCACCTGTGAGGAAAACTCAGAGGTGGCTCCTACCTTTAAAGCGCCCTCTAACTCTAAGACTGAATGATGACTGGCACAAATATTTGAGTTTATTTTAATAACTCCAATTACAAAGTAGTTTCTTGGATTTTTAAAGCTGAACTGATAAGGGAAATATTCTTAAATTCTCCAATTTATTTTTAAGTACATTTGTTCTTATTGACATGAGGCAATTCAGTTTTTTCTTTCAGAAAATGAATTAAAAAGAACTAAAAACAACAAATATTCGTCTGCTTCAATTTAATTTTTTAAATGGCAAAATCATATTTTAACAAAGAAGTCATCGAAAGACTTAATACAAACATTATTGAAAACTGTATAGAGTACAATATAAGTATAGGTAATAGTACCAATAAGAACAGTACACTTTGTAATACCAAATTAAAATAGGACAGTGAGATTCTGTAAGTATTTATTTCTTGTTTGGATGTTCAATAAAGATATACACACACTTAAATGGGGCAGCTTCTGTAATAAAATCTTTAACAAAGGACACTGTCTCCCTGTGGAAAAATAGTAACACCAACTGTTGTATCTGATGGGGGCACGGGGAGCAACTGTAGAGTCTGGAGAGTCCAATTGTAACCCAATTTCTGTCTCTAGATAAAACTAATTTTATGTCACTTACTAATCTAATGTGTTTTTTTAAGAGAAATCATAAAACATTTTCTAACAGGGCAACATGAAGAATGGGAAATCTACCTAAGGTACAACTAAAAGGAACACTCATAGACCTTTTACTAATAGTACAGGTGACTGAATTAGGAGGTAAAAGGGAAGAAGGGTAGAGATACTGATGTCATCAATCTAGCAAAGAGGGGAGTCCTCATCTAATAGACTACACCTATGAATCATGAACAAGAAACTCAATTGTTAGTATAATCTATACAATTACAAAAGTAGCCAACAGAGGATCTGAAAGTGATTGTATAACTATATTGGGAGGACTGAGAAAGTGGGAAGTAAGATGGTTTAAGTAAACTAAACCCTTATTTACCAGCAAAAGTCCATGTCTAAAATGGATAAAAATGCAACTGCATATGAGCTAGAGAAACGGAGGTAAATATGAAGGATCAATACCAGAAACAATTTGGAACTGATTCCATTGGGGAACAAGTCTGGGGGAAAAAAAGGGGTCTTATTCCTTTTCATTTATAAGGCCTTCTGCACTCATTGACTTTTCCTTTTTTACAACTATGTATAATTATTTTCATTAAAAATTTAAAGACTTTGCCTGGCTGGTGTGGCTCAGCGGATGAGCATCGGCCTATGATCCAGGAGATGGAGGTTCGATTCCCAGTCAGGGCACATGTCGGGGTTGCAGGCTCAATCCCCAGTGGGGGGTGCACAGAAGGCAGCTGATCAATGACTCTCTCATCACTGATGTTTCTATCTTTCTCTCTCTCCCTCTCCCTTCCTCACTCTGTAATTGATAGATATATTTAAAAAAATAAAAATTTAAGATTTTAAAAACAGGGATGCTTAAAATATAGCTGACAAGATAATAATACAGTTCACAAGGTTACTGAGCACAGGCTGCAAGCTGTGGGCCCCGGCTCAGATGAGCATACACAAAGATTTCACATATTATATCACAGAATCCTCATTAACCCCAAGAGAAACTGAGTCTATCCAGGGTACCTGAGATTTGGACTTGGGTCTGTCTTGCTAGCTCCAGATCCTGCACTTTCCCTACTATCTAAAGACCCTTGGGGAAAAAAATCTCTCAAACTCCAAATTAAGATGAATATCCAGGTAATGGTATCAATACCAAACCACAATTATTCAAGTGAACCACGAAAAACATCACACATGATACAAAACTCTATACGACTGACACTCTTATTACACCAACAAGCAAAAAATGTAATTCTAGATACACCATTAAAACATATTCAGAATAATACGTACAAAGAAAAGAGATTAACTTAGATAGGACAAGGGTCTCAAGGTCTGGCAGTTCTAAACATAATTTCTTGCTAAACATTAAAATAAAGCACAGTATTTTGCAGATGCAGCAGTAAACAGGATGAGCCGACAAGAACTCAACCAATGGATAAATGCAGCAACTTTGGAGAGACAGAGCTTTAGATACAAATCTGAATCCATCTCCTTTATACTTGCTGCAAGTAAATAAAACTACATTGCCACAGCCATGTTCCATGTCTGGTTTTTAAGAGCATCCCAAGTGCAAACCTCTTAAGTTCCTCTTGAGTTCAGTAACAAATTCATCTGAAGTGAGCAGTTAACCAACAGTTATTTAAGTCCTCAATTTTACTTTTCCTTTCCATTAAACTACTTTGGAACAGTTGCAAACTGTCAGTACATTAGAACAGTTGGAAAGGAAATAAAAGGCAAAATAGTTTTGATGATTTTGTAACTTAAAAGCATTTTTAAATGACTTGGAAACCCCACAGAATTGTACAAAATGAGATAAAGAAAAAGTCTCTGTGGACTTTATCTAAATTCTCTCATCATCTACTTTCTGTGGACATTTCTCAGTTGGCATCATAAATTTCTCTATTTGTGCTGTCAAACTGACACTATTGTTCTCGCCAATCTTAATCTCCAATAAATATACTGCTTGAGGGAAGAATTAATTTCCATAGGAAAACCTATCTTCATCAAGATAAAAAGACTTAAAAAGCCCAAGACCATCTTTTGTAGGCCTACCTTGTTCAATTTTACTATCTTGCCACCATGTTTACAACTACTTAAACACAGGACACTGATGAAGATTCAAGGAGAAAATGAAGGTAAAGCGCTGGCAGCTAAAAGCTGACTTCAACGCAGATCACTTCCAATCAAGTCAATATCAAAGATTTACACACTCTGACCTCTAGCGCTTAGAACCTCACTCTCACTTTCAGCTATAAACTGGAGCCAGAATTGTAGTCCAGCCTAGATAAACAACAACTTTGGTTTTCATAACTTGACAAAGGGTGGGTGGTGGGTGAAGGGAGTTCCACAGGCTGGGGGGGGGGGGGGGAAGGGGGCTTAGTCTGCACAAGGAATGCTTGGGCACCAGTCCCGGTTGAGGACAGACACATTAGCCCTTTTCCAATCACCACCAGTTACCAATCTGTCATTTCACCTAACAAGTAGGAAGCACTCAGAAGCCTGCTCCTTTGTTTAACTGAAAATACCCCACTAACCTCGACCTTCACGTGGACTCCCTACCTAATTGTGTCTTAGAGCCCAAAATGGGGTGGTCAGTAAGAATCTCACAGCATTTAAAATGCTTTCTGGTGTTGGCAGGATGGGATGCCTGACTAAACCCTCTCACATTTAACGTAAATTTTAATGCCTTGGTTCCAACTGGAACTTTTACGCGGTAATTAAATTACTACGTAGGTGGGTGAACAGGTTCATTTAAAAGAACCCAATATCTAAATCCTCCAAATTTAGTGTGCTTACAGAAACCATAAAAGACCAATTCTTAAGATGTAAAGAGTACGTCTGACAAACCCAGCACGAAGGCTGAGGCAAGCATACTTCTGCCGGTCATCCTAACAGACCCGAGCAGGCGGAGACACCTCCTCCACGGACCTCGACCTCCACAGATAGCGCCGGAAAACAAACGACCCGACGTCCCCTCCCAAATGTGGTTTTGCAGTCGGCGTCTTGACATTCTTCGTCTGATTTTTAAAAGTGTGCACAAACACCACGATACAAAATCCAAAACGAAGGGCCTAAACTTACTTGCCAGGCCCCGGTGTGGACACACAACCTACGAGTTCTCGAAAGGGGGCCCCGTTTTGCAAACAGTTGTAAGGCAAGCCGAGGTGAGGCTGTTAGACACTCGTTCCACCTCACCCCGCCTTGGGCGGCAAGGACGGAGCCGGGACTGAGCCCACGGGCTCGAACCCCGCCCTGCCACCGGCCACCCGGGGCCCCATCTCCCCACCCAGAAGCTGAGGGGATCAGACGGGACGGTCCCGTAGGCTGTACGCAGAGCGCCCAGCCGTGCCGGCGCCAGCGGCCAAGGTCCCGGCTCCACGAACGTTCTGGAATTCCGAGGCCCGGGGCATCCCCAGGCCGCTACCCGCCGACATGACCTTGGGCAGGCAAGCTTCCCCTTCGCATTCACATGCCCGCTGCGGAGGCCAGGCCACCCTGGCCCAAGGGGCATCCGCACCCTGGGGATCCCGAAGAGGCTCGCGGGATCGTGACCTTCACCCGGACGCGGCCCGCCCGGCTTCGAAGAAAGTCCAGTGGCCCCCCCAGACGGAGCCTGACTCTGTCGGCGGCCCCGTGGGTCCTCCCGCTCCGGCTCGCAGGCGGCTCCCAGCCCGTCCAGATCAGAGACCAGGGAGCTGGGTCCTGGCGTCTACTCCGCCCCGGAGAGCGGGGACCATCCGCCTAGACCTCGCCCCCCCCCCCCGCCACCTCCACCCCCACTCCCACCCCAGCCCAGCGGGCCTCAGCCCGGCCCGCGAGGCACACTCACCGCCCCCGACAGCGCCAGGCGTCTGGCGCGCAGCAGCCCAGACACAACCCGGACCCCTGACATTTCTAGTGTCCGCTGTGCAGTCCCACCAGCCCCCGCGCCCAGCCGCGCCTGCGCACCTCGCCGCGCCCGGGGTCGAGGCCGGAGGACACTGCGCCTGCGCACCACGCCGCGCCCCTGGTCACTGCTGGAAGAGAAATCGCGCCTGCGCACCTCGCCGCGACCCGGGGAGGGGGCTAGTGTGGGATTACCACGCCTGCGCAGAGAGGACTCGCGGACCGGGGTGTGCTGTGGTGCCTTGTTCCGCGCTCCGGCCCGGGGTAGGTTGGGGTTCGGCGCGCTGCGGCTGCTGGAGGCCGGGCTGTGTGCCGGGGGCGGGCTGGTCGCTCCTGTGCGAGCCCCCGCGGTGGAGCGCGTTGGGGACCCGGCCGGGTCAGGTTCGGGTCCAGCCTGGGGTGCCTTTACCCACTCGCCTGATGTCACCTGCGGTGCAGATGATGTTTCTGTTTTTCGTTCTGTGCTGTGAGATGTCTGAGATGCTTTGTGGGAGGAAGGGTAGGGGAATAATATTGCAATAGTCAGAAGTAGTGTGATCATCATCTCGCACTTCACATAACTTTCGATTACTATTAAGATGTTTTTGGGGCGCAATTGTGTGCAATATCATTTTGAATTATTTTGAGTAAGTTTACAAGGGACCGTTCCCACTCTATTCACATTTAGGTTGTTTCCAAATTTTTGCTATTAGTAAATAAGGCCATGAAGAATATATTTGCGCCTAACCTGCGTCTTTATGTAGGACTAGGTTGCTTTTACTAGAATTACACGTTTCCGCAGGCCATAGGCCCGAGGGAATGGACACCGCAATTCCCACATGTCCTTTGAAAGTCATGCAGTTTAGTACTTTCAGATAACTTTTTTATTCCATGGGTACCCCAAGCTCTTTAACATGAAGTCCTGAGCCATATTTTTTGGCACTTCCTTATTGCCAATTAGAATTTAGGTTTTTAGGTGTTAAACAAGTGCTTATTGAAAAACCCATTAAGATTTTTAAAAATTGAGTTGAATTTCCTTTTTTTTAACTGTCCTTTGACTATTTATTTTGTCATCAGTCTGTATGATTTGTCACAGTCACATAGAAACAGGCCGAAAGCCCTTATGACTGTATTTTGCAAAAATGTGCAACCTAATGTAGGCACTTAGTGAAGTGGCAGATGCATATTAACATGAGACCCACGCCTGGTGATGGAGATAAACCAGGAGCTTCAGGCAGAAAGGTCTGTAAGCTGGAGTTAGGACCAGTGTCCGGATGAAGCCTCCCCTTGCTGCCCCTCAGCCCCTCAGTGTCTGTCACCTTCCCTAAAGCAGCCAGTGTTTTGACACCTTCCTATTTCTTTGTATAAATGTACCACCATAATTTTAAACATTTTTATACTAAACAGTTTTCCTCGTTCTACTTGTTATTTCAGTTACTGAGACATGTCTCTGTCCCCACAGTACTGTGAGCTACTTTTACCTGAGGTCTTCTTGTCCTCTACTTTTGATCCCATAAGGTTCAGTGATGTGTAACACATACATAGTCTGAACAACATTTTTTGGAAGAAAAAAAGAATTCCTATGAGCAACGTAGATGATAAAATTGTGACATGTTTTTTATTCCTTTTGCATGGTTAATGGTTTTATTGTTTACTTTAGGTATATATTCATGAATAACTTAAATGACCCTCCAAATTGGAATATCCGGCCTAATACCAGGGATGATGGGGGTGATGGAAGCAAATGGAATTATGCCCTGCTGGTTCCCATGCTGGGACTGGCTGCTTTTCGTAAGTCACATTTTCCTAAGAGTTGCATTTTCTGGACTGATGGTGTAGAGCTATGCCAGGGGTCTAGTTAACACCCTTATGTTGCAATATAACTTCTCAACACTGTAATTACACACATTTTGGAGAATCCTTATAAGAATGCAGTTAAAAGTCTTCTCTGATAACATTACCTAAGCAAGACAACAAAGAAGAAAAAATAAAATATTCTTCAACCCTTCTCTGGGACAAAAAGCATCATTTCAAAAGTCCCAGAGCAAGAACTTCAAAAGTAAAGGTTATTCTGAAAGGCTGTAAAAGCTAGAGACGAGTCTGAAAAACAAACAGAAATAAAAGTCCCTTCAGGCCTCTCCCAGAGTCAAAACTAATTATTACATTAGTAATTGTAATTTTAAACCTTTCAATTCACTCACCGAGTTCATCACCCTAGCCACAGGCAATAGGTAGTCTCTTGGCAACTCGTAGTCTTTCCTAGTGTTAAGTAGTGTTTTGCAAGATGGCAGGCTGGTGAACTTCTAAATGGCATAGCCTTAGGGCTGGATTTTCTTTTTTTCGAGAAGCAGGCACAGTGCAGGTCACTGAGTCATAAAAACCACCAACACTTGTCAGCCTCCATCAGAGTTGATGTTTAGTTTTTTAGAAAGTGCCAAAATGTTTTCCAGAGTTGCTGTACCATTTTACATTCTTACCAGCAGTGTGTGAGTGATCCAGTTTCTTGGCGTCCTCACCAGCATTTGGTGTGGTCACTATGGTTTCTGCCTACCCATTCTTGTAGGTGTGTAGTGATCGCCCCTGGGATTGTAATTTACATTTCCCTAAAGGCTAGGGATGTGGAGCATCTTTTCACTCCTTATTTGCCATCAGTGTATCGTCTTCCATGAAAGGTCTGTTCCTGTCTTTCAGCCCTTTCCTAATTGAACAGTTTTTTAATACTGACTTTTGAGTTTTTACTGTATTCCAGATTCTAGTACTTTGTTAGCTGTCTGGTTTGCAGACATCTTCTCTCAGTCGGTAGCTTGTCTTTTCAGTCTTTTAATGGAGTATTTCACAGAGCAAAAGTTTTAATTTTAAGGAAGACCCAGTTTGTCAACTTTTCCTTTTATGGGTCATGCTTTTCATGCTAAGTCTGGGAACTTGGTTTAGTCTTAGATCCTAAAGATTCTCTCCTATATGTTCCCTAAAGTTTTAGTTTTACATTTTACAGGAAAAGTGAGTGGTCCATTTTGAGTTAATTTTTGTAAAAGATCTGAGACTGCGGTTTTCCTCCTTTCCAGGCTGTTTCCCTTTCTCGCTTTTTATTCACTGGCTGAAACTTCCAGGACCCTGTTGAGTAGTTTGACCTTACAGGGAAAGCTTTCAGCATTTTCACCATTAAGTACACTGGTAGCCGTAGGTTCTTCATAGATCCTCTGTGTCAAGGCAAGGAAGTTCCCTAGATTCCTGTTTCTCTGGGTTTTTATCACGAATGGGTGTTGAGTTTTGTCAAATGTTTTTCTATATCAGTTGATATGGTTGTTTGATTGATTGTACTGTAGCCTGCTAATCTGTTAGATTACATTGATTGATTTTTGAATATTGAACCACTCTTACATTTTTGGAATAATCCCCACTTGATCATACTGTATAATTCTTTTTATATGTTGTAGAATTATATTTGCTAATATTTTGTTAAAGATTTTCATGTCTCTGTTCGTAAGGGATATATCAAATATTTCAGCCCTTTGGCAAGGCTCGCTCTCTTCATACCTGTTTCAGCATCCTGTTTTTCCCCTCAGTTATTATATTTTTCAGTTCTAAAATTTCCACTTTTTAATCTTCTATTTCTTTACTGAAACTTTCTATTTCTTAGCTTAGACTTTCCATACGTTGGCTGCCTTAATCTCTTTCTCAGGCAACACTGACCTCTCTGTCATCTCAGCATTGACACCTACTGATTAGCTTTTTTTTTTAGTCAATTTCAGATCTTCCTGATTCTTGGTATGAAAAGTGACTTTCCATTGAAATCTGGGCATTTTGGGTATTATGTTATGAGAGTGGTTTTTATTCAGACCTGTTTTGGCCGACTTCTTGGGCAGTGCTCTGGCAGAAGGGTAATGCTGCCTCCTTACTCTCAGGCGGGGGTGGAAGTCCATTCGCACTGTGGCCCATTGACACCATGTCTTGACGTTGAACTTCTCTCTCCACCTTACTTTTTATGTACCCTTGTCAGAGCAACCAAACATCTGGTACTTCAGATGTTTACTAGTGATGACCAGGCAAAGCTGAACACACTTTGAAATTCACTTTAACCTGGCCAACAATATTTGAAGTATACCCATATTCATTTTTTCAACAAATAACCCAATTCATTTTTAAACCTTGGCAATAGTACGTGGGAGCACTGTGGCTAGAGTAGGTTTGAGAGCAAAAGAAAGCAGTGGGGTTTTCTTAGCCATGGAAAATTAGAAGGCTGAAGAGGGGACACTCTGTCATACTCATCTTTTGGGAGCCCTTATCTGAGTAAGAAGTTTGCATATTATGTAGTTTTATGCAAAATGTTAGCTTTTTTGTCACTCTTAGGACTTAAGAGTTTATTGAAATGATGTCTTAGCTGCTTTATGTTTTCTTTAAAGAACTTCAGCTCTGGATTTTCATTATATGTATTTTTCTCCCTCAATTTATTCATGTCAGGTTGGATTTGGTCTAGAGAGTCCCAAAAAGAAATAGAAAAAGAGAGGGAAGCATATCGCCAGAGAACGGCTGCTTTCCAGCGGGATCTTGAGGCCAAGTACCATGCCATGATCTCAGAGAACCGACGTGCCGTTGCTCAGCTGTCTTTGGAACTTGAAAAGGAAAAAAACAGAACAACTAGTTATCGAGAAGCCCTTATTGCTCAGGGACGCAAGTTGGTGGAAGAAAAGAAGCTTCTGGAACAGGAACGGGCTCAGGTCATGCAAGAAAAGCAACAGTTGCAGCCCTTGAGAAGTGCGTATCTGAGGTGCCTGGAAAAGGAAGAAAACTGGCAGAGGAGAGCCCGGCTTCTGCTGAAGGAGTTTGAAGGTGCTCTTTCAGAAAGACAGAGCATCTACTGCAGCCTGGTTCTCCCTCGCAGCAAGCGACTGGAAATAGAGAAGAACTTACTGGTCCGAGCATCCACTGACCCAGTTGCTGTGGACCTAGAAATGGCAGCTGGCTTGACCGACATATTTAAGCATGACACCTATTGTGGTGATGTCTGGAACACCAACAAACGCCAAAATGGGAGACTCATGTGGCTGTATCTCAAATATTGGGAACTAATTGTCGAACTGAAAAAGTTTAAGAAAGTAGAGAAAGCCATACTAGAAGAGTAAGACAAGAATGAAATAAAACTTCTTTTGACGACTCAGGTCAGTCTGCCATTGTGACATTCTCAGTTATCTGATGTTTTCTTTTTCCCTTCTTCCAGTACTGCCTGTGTTGTGGCCACATGTACAGAGTGGCCTTCCAGTCTGCCACCCTCTGAGGACAGCAGTCCTCAGCAGACAGAGGGTTTCCTCCCTGATCCTGTATAGTCATTAAGGAAGCTGTTTCTCAGAAGCATTTTTTTAAGCTGTCAGCGTTTTATTAAGCAAAGAGCATAACCTCGTATCTTAGCTCTAGTGTAAAATTGTTTTTAAGAAAGTGAAATACAATAGTGATCCTCACTATAAGAAATTTGCTGTTTTATCACTCCCTAAACAACTTCTGTTTTTTCCTCAAATTATTTTTCTTCATTCTGAAATTACATTTAGAAGTTGTGAGGTAGTGGATAGAACTGCCTAACCGATGATAATAGGAAAATACTAATATTATCAAGGTTTTGTATTATTTTAAAGACCTCTCCCACCAAAGGGAAAAGGGATTTCTTGTAGCTGCTTGATACCCTTGTGTATGTTTGGAATTTGGCTTGTGTCTGTGTTCAATAAACAGATATTATTGATTAGTGATGACATATAATAAAAGATACCTGTAATTTAAAAGATACCTACCACTTGTGTGTGTAATTTTTTACTCTTTACAAAATGTTTTTACATACATCATCTCAATTTTTGCCACAAACTAATAGGTAGGCAGGCATTCATGGCCCTATTTTTTCCCAAAACTAATATGAATCAGCCTTTACTATGCTTTACGTACATCACTCGAGTAATCCTAACCCCAGTGCTGTGCAGAAATGTTACTACCCTCTGTAGGTCCTGGGACTCCGAGACCACCCCTTTGATGACCCAGCACAGAGCTGTGCTTCTAGCTAAGATTTAGTACATGGAAAGGACACAAAGGGAAAGGCACACAGGGTGAAGTGAGGAGATCAGGTGCAGCCCCCAAGTCCCCTTCTGGGGACTTAACCCCCAGCAGTGAGCTGCAACATGTGAGATGTTGCCAACCAGGGATGTTCCTTAGAGACAGCACCCAGGGATTCTGTTGAGGGTTGGTGACATAGTCACCTCTGCCTGGCAAGGCACGTACCCAACAAATTCCAAACTCCCAGGAGGAAAGCAGGTATTTAGTCCAAACTGGGCACAAAGTTTAGACACAGTGAGCCACTCTTACTAGTTAATGGTGGTGGGAACCCTCCCAAAACAGGACCCTGGATGCCAGCCGAGGGCCAACCTTGTAAGCAAACTTTTCAGAGGGCTGCAGTCTCAGGCCTGCTGTGTGAACTCTTCTACACATCCTCATTTTACAGGCGAGGGAACTGGCACCGAGGTCAGGAAAAAACCTGCCCAAGGTCACCCTGGTGGTAATGTTGGAGCCAGTATGAATTCAGGCAGTTTGGCTCCAGAGCTGCTGGTAACTTATGTGCAATTATGTAAGGGGCCTTGCAGTGACTGGGTGGAGGTCCATCTGGTTTCAAATCCTGTCTCCACCCTATCTGCCTGCTTGTCTGTCTGTGTGGCAGTAAGACGTACTATTAAAAACATTAAGCTTATAGGAAACTTCAGTTGAATCGTAGGGTATAATCATCAGAGCTACTCTTTTTTGGATGCATACTATACACACAATCTTATGTAATTTATGCTTACATGTTGTTTATATCTTCAGAACCATTTTAGAGATGAGGAAGCTGCCTCCGTAAGTTCTCTAAAATGGCTCTGCCCCTGGCTGTGCCCAAAGCTTGTAGGCTCTGCTCACTGTGGTCTGAGGCTTCTGTAAAGGCTCAGAATGTCTTTCTGGTAAATTGCCACCACTGACCTGAGCAAGTGATTTCTTCAGTTAAAGCTGGTGCATATTCTACTTTCTGTTACTCCACTGACTTGTCATGTGTCCTTGAATAAACTACTTAATGTGTTTCTCTTGGTTTTGTCTTTAAAATGAGGAAAATAACACCCAGCCATTTAGGAGGTGGATGATTTTCCAGGAGAATTGTTAATCCTCACTGTACTTTCTAATGTCCAACATGCTCTCAGCTTCGCCTCCTTCAACAGCTAGATAAATATGTTCAGATAATTCAAGTTAGACCGTAAGATTAGGAAGACCAGTTCTCCACAGGAAATTAAAATTCGGACACATTGTACTTGCATGTCACAGCTGCCTTCTATCAGTGTAATTTGATGGCATCTATCTTTTTAAAATTGATATTATTAGGTTTGAAATGTATACACAATGTGGTGGCATTTGATGGCTTCACAGATGTACCAAAAGGTGTCTGGATAAAGTGAGATTATGGTGGAACACTATTAAACTGAAATGGTCTAAAATAGAGAAAAAGTATAGCCCAAGAGCTGAGTATATAACTGGAAAGAACTGTCTGGACCAAGAGTCGTTAAGGTAGGCTGGACCAAGTGGAAGCCCCTGAATCTGTGCCCTCCCTTTGCCAGGATGGTGAAGAGGAAGCAGTGCTGAACTCCAGGAGAAAAAACAATGCTTCATCCAGTACAAAGGACGTTGCGGCGACAAGAGTGGTGTCCCCATGTCCCAGATGGTGGTTCCCACAAGTCCAGGAAGGTGGTCCCTCAGTGTCCATCACAGTAGTCCCCATAGAGTCCATCACGGTGATCACATCATGTCTGCATTAGACTCACCTGTCTGGTCCCTGGTACTGAGTACATTTTCTTTTTAAATTTATTTTTCAATTACAGTTGACATGCAATATTGTATTAGTTTCAGGTGTACAGCACAGTGATTAGACATTTCTGAGTACATTTACTAATGCCCAGTTTGCCTTTGTGTGGGGGCCATGACCGCTGCTCCTGGACCCTGGCAGAAACCTGTCACAGCTGCTGCCACATCAGGCGTTGTCAGAGCCACAAGGTGCAGGCTGGACAGGTGCATTGAAAATCCTTCATGACTGAAAGTGGCACAGTCAGGGTGCACTGGGACTGGGCGGAGGCACAGGTCCCCATCAGGCCGCTCCTCAGGCTTTACAGTGGCTCCACTCAGCCTCTCAGCTTCTTGGGCTTCATAAGAATGGGTTGTTCCCTGGGGGACCCAGGGCACAGGAGACATTTGCCATTAGCAGACACTTGTGTGCCTGCCTCTGTTTCAAGTCACAGGTCCCAGGGCATCGCAGCACCCGAGCCCTCCTGTACCACAGCTGCCTGGCTCGGCAACACTCGTGCTGGGGCCCCACCTGGCTGGCACGCAGAGGCCAAGTCTGTTATCAAGAGAATTCCACAGACACAAATAGTGGAAGCTGCTCTGCTCTTCACAGAATCAAATCACTTAAAAATTTGCCATGCCTCCTTTCTTTCCAAGAGCTTCTTCCACTAGCAAACTCCATGTGCTTGAAATAGGATTCCAGAGACTACCAGCATGATAGATCTGAGACGGGCAGCAGGTAAGCGGAGAGCAGACCTGATGGGAAATCACCACTTCCCACCCGCTTCTGCCCACGCAGCGGCAGGGGGGTTACTGCCCCCCTGAGCAGGCAGACCCCTGAGGTGGCTCTCCCTCTGGAGGCCCAACCCCAGGAGCCCCAGTCCACTGTGGGAGAAAGGTATGGGAGATACCTGGGGGGAGGCGCAGAAGTGCCCGGATGGGGACGGGACATACCTGGGGAGGGAGCAGCACAGCATTGGACCAGAGGGCAGCAAATGCTCACGCAGTAATGCAAACCCTCGTGGAGCGTTGGGATGGTTGTGCGTGAGGAGGATTTGGCCAGATCAGACACTAGCTTCTGTCTTGAGGAGAATGCTTTATTTTCAGAGGTTCCTTTAAAAATTCTGAATTGCATTGAAATGAAAATCACATCTGAATGAGACACATTTCTGTTTTATTTGTACTTTATCATCCTAGTCATCACCTTGGCACAAATCAGAGCTTGGTGGAAACCAAGCCCACCTGACGTCCTGCTCCCCCGAACTCCTCTTCGGTACCACTACCAGCCTGCACCTCACACGCAGCCCAGGATGCACCATGACCAGAACAGCTGTGACCTGGCTCACCATGACCTGGCTCTCAAGCGCCAGGACTGCGGTAACCAGGCAGGACCGCTCCCTTGGATCAGATCTCAGCGTCTAAGAGCGGCAGGGGCGGGGTCCCCGCAGGCACTATGGTCTTCCTGCAGTGACAGATGCCCTCCTGGCAGGCCCTTCGGTTCCTTAACCTGGTGCTCTCAGGCTCAGCCAGCAGCAGCAGAGCCTGAGCATTGCTCACCCCCTCAAAAGCAGGCAGAAGCCATTAATAACCAAAGCCCACAATCCATGCTAGACTGGGCGTTGTAAATATTCCAGCAGACATCACCCTGTAAGCATAAGCACTGCAGACAACTGAGGGGGGTGGGACAGCACGGGGCTCCCATGCTCTTCGCTTTCACTTCTTTCTGCCGTCTGTTCTGTGACATACTCTCTCATTTCCTTCCATCTCATGCCAGCCTGATGTCCTGCTCCCCCAACCACGACCAGCCTGCACCTCACAGGCAGCCAGGGACGCACCATGACCAGGACAGCCACTCTGGGTCCCCTGGTGCTTCTTTGTGCTCCCCCCTGTGGTGGGGGCTCCTGCTGACCCCAGGGCGTTTCCTGCTCCAGCATGCCCGCTGTGCTTTGACGCTAAAGTGGCCTCGTGTCACATCTACTGGGAGACAGGGCTTCCTCTCCTATAGTGCCTAACACATACCATGTACAACTTTGACTAAGAAACGCTTTGGATGATGGTGGTGAGGGCACAAACACTCGGCCAAGCTGCTGACCCCAGGGTCACCCATCGATTGGCTGAAATGCAAGACCCGCCGTGGCCTGTTGCAGGGCCTACCTACTCCATTTGTTTCAGTGCCCTGGAAAAGTTTTCTAGGGCAGTTTTGAAAGCTTGCAGTAAGAAAGTTCCAAGTTCATTGCTTGTTTCTTGAATATCTGGGTCAAAACTTCCGAAGACTGGTGTGGAAACTTGGATGTCATCCCGGCCGGCCCGCAGCAGCACCCCACGCAGGTCCTCGGCAATCATGTCGTATTTCTGCTGGTCAAATTTGGACATGGCCAGCTCGTCCTGGGGGTAGGCGGCACCCTCAGGGTAGCAGTCCTTAGGCACCGGGAACTCCACCCACCGCAGCTTGGGGAGCTCAGAGAGAGCCAGGAAGAGGCGCCTCAGGGCAGAGGCCGACAGTGGGTTCCCCAGGAAGCGGAGCTCCTGGAGCTGGTGGCAGGGGCTCAGGGCCAGGATCAGTGTGCTCAGGTGACGGTCCTCGATGCTGCACTCCTCCAGGGTGAGGACCCTCAGTGTTTGGGCGGCCCGGCCCAGCAGCCTGAAGAAGGTTGAAGGGAAAAGGCTGACTAAGCTGTGTCCACTGAGGTCCAGCACCTCCAGGTGGGTGGCATGGGTACAGTCTGCCAAGAAAGCCATGTCTGCATGGTTCAGGGAACAGTTGGCCAGGTCCAGTGCTCTCAGCGGGGTTCTTAGGGGACTGCAGGGCAGGGTGGAAAACAGCAGAGGTGAGAGGTGGTCCTAGTGAGGGGCTCTGGGGGCAGTTAGGCAAATTCTGTCTCAGGGGTCAGCAGTCCACAACTGGACCAAATCCATCAGCTGCCTGATTTCGTCCAGCCTGAGACCTAAAATGGTCCTGACATTTTAAAATAGTTGAACAAATCAAAAGAAAAATAGTTTGTGACATGGGAAAATTATATGAAATTCAAGTTTCAGTGGCCGTGAATAAAGTTTTATTGGGATGCTGCCTCACTCATTCACTATGTACTGCGGCTGCTTTGGGGCTGAAAAGGCAGAACTGCACGCTCGAGAGAGTGGTGCGTGTGGCTGCATGTTGTGAAGAGGTCACTTTACCAGACAGGTCTGGCCTTGTCCACAGCTCCTGAAAGGTAAATCTGTGTTGTCAGCACTCTGTGTGGGTCCAGTGTAAGGAAGTGCCCACAGGGGTCCCTGTAGAGAATGTCTGCTCATGAGCTCGGTGGGGCAGAGAGATGCATGTGAACTGGCAGGAAATGAAATACCCAGGTTTCATTCAAGAGTGAAAGCCACAGTTTTAGGGCTGGGAAGGGCCTTGGAGCCCTCTAATCTAGGCTTAGCATTGCCTGGGACCTAAAAAGCCCTCCCTTTCTGATGTAGGTGGCCCCATATCAATCAACACACAGCTGGGGTGTGAGCCTGCTCTGGCCCAAGGTCCTCAAAGTCAGGAGCGGCATGTGCACCAGGGTCCTGTGAGAGATACATGTTCTTGGTCCACCAGGAGTCTGGACCTGAGCTCGGTGTCACCAAGAAGGGCGCTGAGTACAGGAGGATGTATGGGGTCCTGTTCTCTGTCCCCACCCATCCTCTTGCTGGAGATGCCTCCCCTACCACCTCCTGCATCTGTACTATGTGTGCACTGAGCGCCTGGTGCCTACCCACGGACCTGCACAGCTGAGCACTTGCTGTCTACCCCACAGCGCACTCTCTGCGTCATTGCTCTGCTCCATGGATGTTTCTCTTTTGATTTCTTTCATGCCACATCCATCCACAAGGAAATCCTGTAAATTCTCCTTCACATCAAGTCCAGGTCCAAGGGCCACTCACCACCTGCCCAGCTCACAGACGGTCCTAGCCCCAGTCTTCTCCTATCTTATTGGCAGTGTCTCCTGTACAAAAAAGGCTCAAAAGAGCAGGCCTGTTGACCGTGGGAGGCCTGCATCTAGGGCTTGGATTTGAGAAGGGTCCTATCACCCAAGTGACGGGTGGTCCCTGGCTCTAGACTGTTTGTACAAACAACGTGGTTCATACTGAGTCCCTGCTTCCTTCTGGGGTCTGGAGTCTTGGTGTGCACCCGGCTGAGGAGTCTGCCTACCAGCTCCCAGAAAACACCCTGGGTGTTTGGAACACATACCCCCAGTACAAAGGCATGTCTACGTTGAGGACGCAGGCCAGCCAACTGCAGGACTGTCCTGAAGGTCCCAGAGAGCCAGCCACCAGGCCTAGTTTTACTGTTCATGGGCTTGGTGGCCACCCTTTTCTGTGTAGGAGATTGATGTCCTGTGAGAAACAGGAGGAAGAGAGCCTTCATTCCTCTACCTGGCAGACTTGGGGTAGAGGAGCAGTGATGGAGGACCTGGGGGAGCCAGGGTGCCTGTAGGGGAGGAGAGGGAGTGCAGCCTTTGGCCACCTGGGCAGGCAGCTTCTAGGTTAACTTGTATAAAAGAGAAACACCTGTAAGCAAAGGCTCCCTAAATTAGGAGAGACACCTTTACACTCCCTGGCTCAAGAAATGAGAAGTTCAATTTTCTATAAGCTTTTACAAGTATATTCATGGCAGGTGGCCACCAAGGAGGCCCGCCAGCCCTCCTGGTGCTCCCACCCTTGTGTGGTGACTGCCTCCTAACCAACACAATATGAAACAGTGAGGACACACACCGAATAGGAAGTTATAAAGATCGCCTCACCCCTGGGTGCTCTGGCTCTCTGATGAGCACCCAGAGGCTGTGAACAGCTTGTGTGGCAAGGAGCCTAGGCCACCTGCCCACAGCCAGGTGAGTGAACCTGGAAGCAGACTGCCCACTTTCCCGCCCTGCCAAGCAGGCTGAAGTCCACTAACAGCCAGAGGTAAACTTGTGTGTTCAGCCCAGTGTTGGAGTAATTTGTTATAATAGCAAGTAATTAATACAATAATATAGTTACTTCTGTTATTGGTTTGCTAATTAGTAATTTTCTCTTTTGTTTACTAACTGAAAACAGTCCCCTGTGAGTTCCCAGTGCTATGCCCCCACCTTTTCCCTAGTCTGTCCCCACCTGCTGCTTTGGGCCTCTAAATCACAAGGTCCGATTATTGGGTCCTTGGTGCATCTTTAGCTTAGCCTCTAATAGGGCCTGTGTCACCCTGACCCAGGTAAGGGGTTGTGAGCAGAGACTGCACCTACCCTCTGGTCACCCCAGACTCACCCGAGCAGTTTCTGGATCTTCCCAGTCAGTGTGGAGAAAGCCACACTCAGCTCCGTGAGCTGGGTCATCTGGCTGAGCTCCCAGGCAATGGAGGTGAGGAGGGGGTCCTCACCCTCGGTGGTTGGGGTGCAGGCAGGGGGCGTGTCAAAGGCCTTGGCAGGCAGGGTGAGGGAGGCCAGCTGAGAGAAATGCAGCTGGGCCAGCAGCTGCTGCACGTGGCCCGCGTGCAGCCGCACGTTGTGCACCACCTGCAGCCTGTGCAGCTTGCCAGGCCCGGCCAGACACAGCACCTGCAGGAGCTGGCTGGGGTCCAGGCTGTCCGCCCGGAAGGACAGGCAGCGCAGGCGCAGTGGGGCGGGGCCTGCTGGCCCCAGGGCCTGCACCACCAACTGGAAGTTTCCATCAGTGACAAAGATATCAGCCAGGACCTTGACAGATCGCTGAGCAGCACGGGGTCCCGCCTGTAGCTCGCAGCAGGTCCTGGCCAGCAGCTCAGTGCGGCCCCACCGGCCCAGCGCCCGCCCACAGGGGCACTGCTGCACCTGCACGTCGCGGACTCCCGTGAGGTCAGCCAGCTGCAGCCGCGGCTGGCCCCTGCCCCGGAGCACGTGGTCCGCCAGGCCCCTCACGCAGGCCTCCAGGCAGGCCCTGCAGGCCCGGTCTCGCAGGTCACCCGCGTGGTCTTCGCTCGGCCCCAGCAGCGCACCCAGCCGGAACTCCTCCAGGGGCCAGCGCGCCAGCAGGACTCGGATCACCTCCGCCCGCTCCAGCAAGTAGCTGGCTTTGAAGAGGAGAGGGTAAAGGTTGTGGGCCACACTGTCCAGGCTCTCCAGGGCCACCTGGGGGTGGGACACCAGGGCCTCAGCAGAAGCGTAGCGTAGTGACTTCATCATGCCCACCTGCGGTGACAGAGGCAGGACAGTGCTCTCCCCTTGTGATTCTCCCAGAGACTCGTGTATGCCCTCCGCTATTTTTAGCAGCAGCTGCTGTGAGCAGCTTGCCTTTGGGAGGGAGGTGGCCCACCAGCCATGTGGTCATCTGATGGTTATTTTGGTCCTGGGCGCCTGTTTGGCTTGGGTGAAGCATCTGGCAGTGGCCGGCATGTCCTCGTGGAGCTCGGCTGGTGAAAGCAGAGCTGAGTGCTTAGCTCAGGGGGGCCTGGGCCCTGAAAGTTGCCGCTGTGCCCACTGCAGGGGGCCTGAGCTTGGAAGCCACAGTCAGCAGGTCCTGGGGCAGCCTCCTCAGGTGGAGCACATCTGCCCCAGGTCTCAGCCCTTCTCGCAGTTGCAGGAGCAGAGGACGAGGTCAGCCTCAGGCTAACAAGCCTTTCCCGGGAGTCTCTGGGGGCTGGAACCCACCCTTGACTTATGCCTGGGAATGGGGACATGGTACCAAGAATGGGGCTAGGCACCTCTGACAACTGTTTCCTGATTTTAAGACGAGACAAATAATGCCAGCCCCAAGAGGCGCCGACATTTTGCTTCACTCATCTCTTCCTTTATTCTCTCCCAGGACCCGGGCAGCCTGTGGCCTCCCCACTTCCACGGGAGGGAGCCATGGCATGAGCGAGCTGGGAGGACATGTAGGCGGTCCCTTGTGGGGCTGCCTGACAGCAGCTGGGAGAGGTGTGGCTCAGCACACACCCTCAGCCGCCTGCCTGCCTGTCCTCATCTTTGACTCCAGGAACCAGGAGGCCCTGGGAGCTGTGATGCCTCCCTGACATGTGTTCAACCATCACTCCGAAGGGGGCAGATACAATGGGCCAAATATGCCACTTTGACATAAGGATTATTTTGAGCTAAAGGTGCTTGAACAGTAGGTGTGCTGACTTCCCCTTCCTTCCCGAAAGCAGGAGCTATAGCTCTGTGTGAAAGCCGGGGGGTGGGGGGGGGTGTCGGGCCGGGCCAGGCCAGGGAATCCTGAGCAAACAGGCCTCACTAAGTAATTCGTCTTCCTTTGCTTTGCCACCACTGCCTCTCTACTCAGCTTAGTAGGGAAATGCTTGGGCTTTTCCACTTTGGGGCTTCATTTCCTGTGACAGCTCCATGTCACCTAAAATATATGTTAGATAAATCTGCTTGCTTTTCTCCTGTTAATCTGTCTTTTGTTACTAAAATGGGTGGAGAAATATTTCCTCTCTACAGAGCCTGGGCTGTTAATGGCTGTTAAGTGATTATTAAATGACGAACCCCTTCCCCCCAACACACACCTGAACACACACACACACACACACACACACACACCCCACCATCATTTGGGACAGGGCTGGAGCACACAGCCCTGGACAAGCACTGGTCTGGGAGGGTCACAGCTGGGACAGATACAGAAACACACACACACACACACACACACACACACAGAGAGAAAGATGAGGAGAGAGAGAGAAAGAGCAAGAGGAGGAGGGGGAGAGGCAGAGAAAGGCAGGAGGAGGAAAGGGACACGCTGCGGTGCGTGTGAGTGCGTGTGTGTGGGGTGTGGACCCTCTCTCAGGGTCCTGTAAGATAGCTGTCCCCTCTGAGCCTCACTGCGCCTCCCCCAGTTGGGGGACAGATGGGAAGGCCTCAGCTCCCAGGGTAGAACCCACTAGAGTCAGGCAGGGGAGGGGTGTGTGAGGCAGTGGGACTTAACCTGACACTATCAGAAGGTGTTTGAGGTGGATGTGCACCCCAGAGTGAGGCCCTGCTGTCTTTGCCATGTCCCTTCAAGTCTCAAGAGGTGGGCTCCCTGGTGATGTAGGTGACATATACAGATGTCCTTGGACACAACAGACCTTGTAGAGACGTGCAACCATGTGGTAGAAATGCATCCCATTTATTTCTGTTCCTAAAGTTTGGAACAAGTCAGCACTGAAAAATTAACAAAACAGTGCACAGCTGGCAAATCACAGAGGTGTGGCTCCTGCCACGACTGCTCCTGGTCTGGGTGGTCCATGTGGTGGTGGTGGTGGGGGGGGGGTAGATGCCTGTGGCAGGAAGCTCATTATAGGCCTGGTGTCTCCTGGGCTCTCTCTGCTTCTGATTCAACTCCTCTGGTGAGGGTGGTCCTCTTGGGCAATGTCCACACTTGGACAGGACCTCCAGCACTGGCTCCTTAGAGCTTCAGGCCCAACTGCCGTGCCCCTGCCCCACCCTGGTGCCTACCTGGGAAGCAGGGTGTAGCCTCAGCCCAGGCTCACTGTCACCCATGGCCTGAGTTGCCTGGAAGGTGGGGAAACACAGTCCCAGAGGGCTCACCCTGCTCTGAGGCCCCCACATGTCTGGGCCTCTGCACACGAATGGGGGCCTGTGTGCTCCCACCATGGTGGAAGAGGCTGGGCAGCACAGGGTGTCCGTGTTGGATGGAGGTAGAGGAGCCATACAGGAAGGACAAAGGGGAGGCCTGGGCATGGCCAGGGGGTGGGGGGAATGATGGAAATGACTTCAGGCCCCAAGGCGCATGTGACCCAGTATCCCATGGCTGGGGGCCGGGTGTGTCAGGAGACCCCAGCTTGAGTGTTTCATCCCCAGACCTTATGCACAGGACTGGGGTGAGGTTCCTCTGAGCTCTCCCTGGGGTTCTCCCTGGAGGAGCCACATCTCATCTAGGTCTCACAGCTGTCAAAAGAATGGCCCTATTATATCTCCTGGCCTCCTCCCACTGTCCCCTCAGCCCCCAGGTCTGTCATAGCACAGAGTCTTATCTGTGAGGCTCTGTAGGGGTTCTCACCCCAAAAGGCACTCTTGGCTTGTGGACACACATCCTTTTTAAAGTAGCACTTGGGGCCAGGAAAGGACAAGGACAGGGCACCATAAACAAGAGCCTCTGTGAGGCTGACTTCTCTTGTGGCAGGTGCAATGCTAGTCTGTGAGCTGGCAGGTCTGGGCCTGGACAGGAGTGGCCACTGGCAGACCTCAGCTGGCACCACAGGGCTTCCATGGGTGAAAAGAGTTTGGCCCTGAAATGTGCCTGGTCTGCACTTGACATTCTGATCCTGGAACGTGTGTGCGAGTGTGTGTGTATCTCACCAGCAGCCGCTCATGTGAACTGAAATCACTTAGATGATTACACAATGTGGCTGGTGGAAAACAGTCTATTTTACGGGCACAAGGGAGTCACATGTACTTGTAGACTTGTAATCAGCTCTGGGACCTACACACACACTGAAGGCAGGCAGTGCAGGGAGGCTATAGAAGGCAGTGGGGATGGTGGGAGTGGGTGGGCTGGGGGTTCTCCTCTGGGGTCTGAGCATGGAACTCAGGCCCAGATGTCTCCTTTGTACCTCTCCCACTACTCATCAAGAATGTCAAGGCCTTGAGATCTCAGTAGAGGAACTGGCCTCACACCCAAGGAACCTGCCACTGAGGCCTCACCCTGACAAGTGGACTGTGGCTCCCACCCAGGGCAGTGGTGCCCCATGCAACACCATGTGCCTGCTGCGACTTGGATTCAGTGTGTGCATGGGAATTCCTGCACAGAGTATTGGACAGACTGAGTGACAGCCCTGGCCATGACACAGCCTTGTCTGAAGACAACCACTGGCCGAGCTCCAGCCATAGGGCATGGGCAGGTGGGACTAGATATCAGGGAGTGCCGTTCTCAGAAGGAGAGGGTACCAGGTCTCCTTGAACTCCTGATAGGGCACCCCAGAGGCAGAAGTGGGTGGGTGGTGTCCACTGCCTTGGCTGGGCCTCTGGGGAGTGACTATCTGCACCAGGGGCTGAGGGGCCTGGCCCTCCTGTTGGAAAAAGGCCTGAGCTCTCAGAAATAGCTGATGCTGGACTCCTGAATATGCCGGTTACCAGGAGGTTAGTCAGGGAGATGAAGGAGCAGGGGAGCAGCCCTGCTTGGCCAATGCGCCCCTTGCGCAGTGCTGTCAACGTCTGGCTGTGCAATCACGATTTGGAAGCATCTGCAACAGGCAGAGACACGGTCAGGCAGCCTGGGTGGTGGTGGTGTGTCCGGCGCCTTAGGGATTACAGTGGGCAAGGGAACCCCTGGTACACTGGGGAAGCTGAGAAAGCCCAATACTTACGGAGTGTTTTGCTTGCGATTCAAACTGCTGTCCAGAAGCCTAAGACATGAGGGGTTTTGTTCTGAAAGAAGAGGAGGGAAGTCACTACAGAACCAGCATCACTGGTCATCACGAGTGATCTAGGGCACAGGAACAAAAGACCTGTTTCCCCAGCTCTCGGCTCAGCACGCCCTTAAAATCGGACCTTCCCTTCTAATGCTGCCAGGAGGTGGTCTGAGGGCACATCCCCAGAACTGGACATGTGCTTGCAGAGTCATGTTTATGATCTGGGCTGGGCAAAGGCTGCTGAGCCCACAGGCCCAGCCATATCCTGAGGAGAAGGTCTCTTGGAAAGAGATCTTCTTTCCTGTCTGGCCGCTCTTCTGGGCCACTTCAGTCCCTCCCTATCAGGGATGATGTCTCTGAGTGCACATCCAGGGCAATGTATGGGGCCTCCTCCATTACAGGCTGGGCCCCAGACACCCTATGAAGGTAAAAACACACGTTTGCATCAATTTGGGGAAACACTGATTTGCCAGGTATGTGATGCCATCAGAAGGGCAGGACTGGGGATCCTGTGAGAGTCCCAGGAGGGCTGGACTCCAGGCAGAGCCCCTGACCCTTGACCCTGCATCCTCTGATTCCAGCTTGCTCCTCGCCAGGCTGTTTGGAAACCGCCTCTGTTGACCATCAGCCCTCCTTCACCAGGACTGTGAGGGCCTTGAGTGGGGGCGCCACTGAGCCTGGGACCAGTGAATGCCAGATGGTACAGGTTACGTCTCCAGGTGGCCGGCAAAATCTAGACAGTGAAGAGGCCCTAAAATCACCCTCGCTAAGTACTGCTAAGTGACTTGGAAGTGCCTGGTGATGGAGCCAGGCCTCTGGTTTTGAGCCAACCTGGCCAGTGTGCAGTGCTGGGGTGTGGGTGGGGAGCAGATTCATATGCAGAATGACCCCTCAGAGCTGGGGGGGGGGGTGTCTCTGTGTGGTCCCAGGCAGCCCAGCATCACTTGGGCAGGTACTGACTACCCCCTAAGCACCTGGGCCTCTCATGTGGAAGTCTCAGAAGAGGGGGCACTCACGGTCGTGGTGAACTGATCTCCATCAAGCTGTGGCTGTAGTTCCCTCAGGGGAAGGGTGGAAGATGTGTTCTGGGGGCCCTTATCGGAGAACAGTTCCGGAGTGAGGGGCTGTGACAGCCCGGGTTGGCCAGGGCTGCTCTCCCCTGACATGCACTGGGAAGACTCCAAGCTCTCGGACCCTGTGGAGGGGAGCAGAGTTAGGGCTGGTCTATCAGGGTGAGGGCTGACCCCCTCCACCTCCCACGCTCAGGGGCTCTGGAACCTGTCAATCAAAAGCTAGGTGTTTTCTGCTCCAAGTGCAAATTTCTAACAGCCTGTGAGGCTGGGTCAGAGTAAGATGGAGTGGCTGAAAGGTAGACACCATGTAGGTTCATGGACAAGTGTTTCTGGACCTACTTTTCTGAAACCAGAGTAGAGCCAGTGTAGCCAATAGACCAAGGTAGAAGGCGCCCAGGCAACCTCTCCACCAGCAGAAGGCCTCTAGCTCATGGTGGGCGGCTCTGTGACCACTGGACATGCAAGTCAAAGGGGAAGCAGAAACTGAGACTGAAGATGGGTCTTGAGCCTTAAACAAGGAACCAAAACAGGACAAATGAGGCCTAACCTCCCCTCTTCCACCTCCCTGCCCCATCTCCCTTGAAGGACTGTTGGGCCCACCTATATTTACCCAGACCTAGACTTAGCGGAAGCCACTGGGTCCAGGCCCAGGGTCGCTCCCACAACTGGGACCTGTGTTCTAGGACACTGCTTGGGCCTAGTCTCAACCTCCCACGTGGGTGGACAGTGGCTTTCCCAAGCTTCTCTGCAGGATCTCAAGTGCTGTTTGGGCACCAAGCTGAGGATGGCCAAGCTGAGCCCTGAACACAGGCACTTCCACCTTGTCCTCACACTGGGCTCCCGGCCTCCAGACTCAGCCCTGACTGGAGGCTGGGTCAGCCTAGATGCCCGCTACCTGTGGTCCTGTAGCCAAAAGTATGTATCCTGGGAGTAAGTTGCTCTGGGCGGACAATGCCACATGTCCCCATTGTGCTCCAGTGGTCCGCCCTGCGGTGGCTACTGCCTATTCTGATCAGGTGTGCAACACCTGGCCACCTGGGATCACTGGCAGGTTTCATGTGCAAAGCCTTCAATCAGGCACAGAGATACCTTGGTGTCATTTGCAAAGCCCTCAGATGTTGACCTGTTGGCAATGACACATTTTGAGTTTGGGAGGAAGCTTGTCTCAGGCAGTGTGGCCCAAGGATGGACTGCATCTGTGCTGAGGGATGAGTTTCTTTGAGACATCTGTGATCTGAGGAGACCTAAAACCTGTGGTCCTCACACCACAGGCAGGATGCTGAGATAACCAACCACGGTGAATTCCACTGACACATCCCTTCCTCCATGAGGAAGTGTGTGCGAAATACTGCTTTATGGGGACGTAAATGACACAATAAACTTCATACCTCTAAGGTACAAATGGACAACTTTGGACATGTGTATACACTACATGAGGTTACACATGTGTACTTATCAGCCAGAGAGAACATGTGCATTGTTCACCAAGAGCTGCAGGTGCCGTTATGTTCAGTGTGTCACTGACACGGTGAGCACTGGATCCACTGCTGACTGGTCAGCCCTGTGTTCTTTGTTCTCTCTTCCACTTTCTCTACATTCTTTGGACTTTTTTCTTACAATTTCATTTTGTTTTCTTTGTTGGTGTATAAGCTGTGTCTCTTTGTTTTATTTCAGTGGTTGTTTTGGAGTTTGCAATCTAACAGGTCACAATTTACCTTTGAGTGATATTCCTCAGTTCACAAACAGTATAAAATGTCAGTGATGAGCGCCTCCTCCTCTCTGATTCTGTGTTTCATTTTGGATACTTTCTACTGACGTGTCTTCAAATTCACTAACATGTTCTTCTGTCACCCCATCCGGTGTCGTTTTCATCTCAGATATTGCAGTTTTTGTGCCTCTATGTTCAGTCTCGATGTTTTCACATCTTCCACGTCATTGCTTAACTTTTAAACGTCAGGAACAGTTATAACAATGGCTTGAAGGCAGCGACGGACAATTCTAACATCCACATCAGCTTCAGGCTGGTTCTACTTGATTATTTTCATTTCAATTTATGTTTTCTACTTTTTTAAAAAAATATCTTATTGATTTCAGAGAGGGGAAGGCAGAAGGAGAGATAGAGTCATCAATGATAAGAGAGAGTCATTGATCGGCTGCCTCCTGAATGCCCCCTACTGGGGATTGAGCAGCAAACTGGGTATGTGCCCTGACTGGGAATTGAACAGCAGTCTCCTGGATCATAGGTTGATGCTCAACTGCTGAGCCATGCTGGCTGGGCTGTTTTCTACTTCTTTGCTTGCCTGTTGTTCTGACTAGATGTCACACAATGTGAACTGACCTTACTGGGTGCTGGATACTTCTGTGATTCTATAAATCTCCATAAGCTTTGTTCTGGGTTGTAGGTAAATTACCTGGAAACTGATCCTCTTGGGTCTTGCTTTGTGATCTGGTGGGTGGGTCAGGGGCATTATTCAGTCGAATGCTCCCTCCTCCTGAGGTGGAACCTTCCAAGGACTCACCCTGCACCCTGCAAACCATGAGTATCCCATCTGGCTGGTGGGAATAAGGGCCCGTGTTCTCTAGTCCTTTCACAGATTCCCCAGCTTTAGGGGCTCCTCATGTGCTGTGCTGACGGCTACTTTGCTGGATTCTGGAGGGGACCCATCTGTCAGACTCCTAAGGTCTCTCACTGCATAGGTCTCTCCTATTCTGTCCTGCAAACCCCTGCCACCTTGGTTTCCTCCATGTGGGGAGTCTGCTGCACCATGTCCTGGGGCTCCCAAGGCAGAAACCAGGGCAGTCCCAGGGCTCACATCATCTTCCCGCCTCTCAGGGTCACTATTCTGTGTTGTCAGATACCCTGTGTTTTGAAATCTCTCATTTTATATATTTCATCTGGTTTAGTTTTGTCTGTTTTTTGTTGTTGTTGTTGCTGTTTGTTTTAAATCTATTCCGTTACTTCATCTTGGGTGGAAGGGAAAGTTTTCTTTAAATAAAAGAAAAATTCTAATTTGTTTGAGAACATTGGAAGTATATAAGATCAAGCGAAACAAATAAACACATACACTGGCCCCACCCACATCAGCCAGCAGAGGCTGGAGCGCAGGCAGCCACAAAGCATAAGTGCACTCACGTAGCGGAGGCTGGCTCCCCGTCTCCTGCTCCGGCTCGTCCTCCTTGATGCAGGCGTGGACATCGTATGGCGAGGGCCAGTGGGCTTGGCTGGAGGACACATGCAGGGCAGCAGAGGACTGGCTGCTGGAGGAGGAGGTGCTGCTGTCTGAGATGGTGGAGTGTGGTCTCTTGAAGGGGGTGCTGTGGTTACGGGAGGGCACAGCTATGGATGCTTGGGTTCTTGACTCTGGAAGGAGGCAGAAAGTAAGTCAGTCTGGGCTCTGCTTCAGAAGTGCAGCCTAGACGTAAGAACCAGACAGGGCCCCTTAGGAAGACCGACCAGGTCCCTCTGCCTGTGGTCAGCCCACTGCGCTAAGAGCTGCCCCTGGAGCTCTGGGGCCTGGATTCTAGTTGGCAGAGCAGAGTGGGGTGAGGGCTGTGGCCACCTTACCTGTTCTGTTCATGTGGTACTTGACAGCCCGGTCACTTATCGCTGCGTCGCTGGGCTTAATGTCCAGGAACAGTTTGCTGCTTAATCCCATAGACACCATTTCTTGCATTCTGAGTTCTGAAATAAAAGAATGTAGGACATGACATGCTTTCAGGTAACTCCCTGGGTTTAATACCACCCTTGACTGTGCTCTGCACCCAAAACTGTCAGTCCAGACCAGGAGCATGTCAGGGCCAGGCCCTGCTCCCCAGGGTGATGCTGGGGGGCCAAGGTGCTGGGGCTCCCAGTCTGGCACATGCATGTGGGCTGGGTGCCCTCAGAGAACATGAGGTGACAGAGGCCTCCAGGAGGCACAGAGCCATGAGGACACACTGACAGGTATTTGTGTGTCTTTGAATACTGAGAGGAGATCTAAGCATAGGGTGAGAGTCTAAGAATGAATGAATTCTTGGTAAAACTAAAAAAAAGAAAGACAATAATTACACTTGATCCACTCCAGGGGATCGAGGAGGCACTAGGCACCCTGAGCAGAGCTGCCTTGTGCAGCATGAGCACGTGTACATGTGCATGTGTGTGAGCACATACATGTGTGTGCATGTGCACATGTGCACATGTGTGTATACATGTGTGCAGGTGTGGTCTATGCTTTGAAGGAGGCGGCCGTAGGGGGATGTGGGGCATCTCTGTGATAGGTTAAGGCTCTGGCCAGGGTACAGCCACTGAGGGGACAGGTGGTTGTGTTAGCCATTTTGACGTTAGAGCCCTTAGGGTTCCCTAGGTCTGTGGGTCAGAGCTGGGATAGGAGGGCCAGGTTAAAGGTCACTATGAAGATGGCATTTACAGTAGCCAGACTGGATGAATGGCCACTTGAGAGTGTAGACAGAGGTGCCCTAGTGACTAAATCGGGGCAGAGGAGGGGCCAAAGGGGTGACATTGAGGAAGAAGAAACCTGGAGGGGGGGCAGCAGAAGGGAAAAGGTGTCTTATCGAGGAGGGGCCCTCACGGGCAAGGAGACCACAAGCTGACCATCAGCCCAGCATCCAGTCAGTTGGAAGGACCTGACAAACAGGGCAGGGCAGACAGCTGACCCCCATGGGCCTAAGGAGTTGAGAAGCCTGACCATGAGCCCTCTCTGGAGGGGCTGCAGAGCGGGGGCAGGGGTCTTGTTTATACTTATTTTAAGGAGAAATATGTGTTTGTGTGCCAATGGGACGGATCCTGGTAAATGGTGCTGACTGAGGGCCTCCCAAGGGCCACCAGGTCTGGGCCTCTGGGATGGGCACCCTGCCAGGGAGCTCGCCTCACACCCTCTCTCACCCACCTCTGTTCCTCAGAGCCTGCCGCCACAGGATCTTCCCGATCATGTCAGTCCACATGGTCTTGACTTCTGGAGAGCTCGCCTGGAGAATGAAGGAGTCCTGGGATTTCCGCCGCCTGCGGAACCAGATCTCAAACTTCACACCACTGTCCCCGACGGATTCTGTCAAACCGATTTCAGCCATCTGCAATCACAGCATGGTAGGAACCTCAGAGACACTCTCTGAACAACTGACCACTTTTGGGCTGACACTTTGACCCCAGTGCCTCAGTGCTGGAGGCCCAGATACCAAATGGTGTGGATGAGGCCAGGCAGGGGGCTAGTGCGGGACAGAATGGATCAAGTTTTCATCCCATCCACACTGGCTCCCTCTCAGGGCTTCAGTTTCCCCTCTAGAGAAATAGGGCTGGATTGGAAGGTTCTGTGGTGCCCTCTGGCTGTCACACACTGAGTGGGGTCACACAACTGTCACACCTCTGACATGTTCCTCCGTGCTGGCAGGTAAGGGATTATGGGTGTGGGCTCCTCCCAGGAGCCCCAAAAGCTCTTTATCCTAAGAGCTTTCTTTGACCCACTGAGGGGAGGGCCTCTTTGGTGTTCACTTTTATCAAAATCCATAATGAAGTGACTGACTGAGGAGACACTGTTTTCTAGCCACTGAACCAGCACACGGAAAGCCTTGAAGTTTTGGGGTCTGAGGTTTTCAAAATTCAGCCAAAGAACCACAGGAAAAAAACAAATACCATGAAGACCAGCAAGGACCAGCCTGATGCCAGCAGCATGAGGTGCGAGGCGGGCGCATTACCTTGAAGGATTGCTTGTATGTGTAGATGTCGTAGCCTCCGTCCACCTTTCTGGTCTTGCTAAACAGGATGAGGTCTTCGAAAAGGAAGACGTGCCTCAGATATTTCTTTCTTCCACAGCAAACGATGAACTCATCCCGGCATCTCAGCTGCCCCTGCTCCTTCAAATTCACCTGTGGATGGAGCAAGCCTCCCTCAGGGACCACTGGGTTTGATCTGATCCCATCTTGACCTCTGGAGGGGGGAGGGGCTGGAGGCTGAGCCAACACCAAAGGCCAATGATCCCATCAATCACACCTATGTAATGAGGTCTCCACAAAAGCCCAAGAAGACAGGTTTGCAGAGCTCCTGTTGGTGAGCACATGAAGATGCGGGGGCACTAAATGCCCTTTCCCCACACCTTGCCCTGTGCATCTCTTCCGTCTTGTTTCTGAATTGTATTCTTTATAATAAACTGGTGATCCAGTAAGTGAGATGTTTCCCTGAGTTCTGTGAGCTGCTCTAGCAAATTAATGGGACCCAGGAAGGGGTCTCGGGAACCTCCCATCTATAGCTGGTTGGTCAGAAGAACAGGTGACAACCTGGACTTGTGATTGGCATCTGAAGTGGGGAGGAGTGTTATGGGACTGAGCCCTTAGCCTGTGGGGTCTGACATCATTGAAGCGTAGATGGTTTCAGAAGTGAGTTAAATTGCAGGATACCCAGCCAGTGTCCGAGAATTGCTGGGATGTGTGGGGAAAACCCTTACACTGGAACTGGGTGCAGAACCCTCAGGGTGGGGTTCCCTCATGCCCATATTCCTGCTCATCTGCATGGATGTTACAGTAAAAGCCTGTCTTCAATTTTACTAAACTTCCCACTTCAAAACCCATTGTTCATTAAAAAAAAAAAGTTTTTATTGATTTTAAAAAGAGAGGAAGGGCGAGGGAGGGAAAGAGAAACACAGATGTGAGAGAGAAACATCGATTGGCTGCCTTCTGCACGCCCCCTACTGGGGACACCCCCTTCTAGGGATCAAGCCTGCAACCCAGGTATGTGCCCTGACTGAGAATAGTACCGGCAACCTCTTGATGCACCAGACAACACTCAACCAACTTAGCCACACTGGCCAGGGCATCCCTTATGCTCATTTTAATGGAAACCCCCTTGTTGAAGTGCCAAAATTTCACTCACTGTGTATAAACGCCCAATGTGGCAGCCCCAAGAGTAACATTATGAATTCCACACCTGAGCCATCTCACACCACGGAAATCCCTCTGAGCTGGGACTTGGGCAGATACTCGGGGATGTACTTGCCATGCCCCAGCCAGACTAGTGGTCTTTGTGGATGGATCCCGAAAGACAGAAACACCACCTTCCCTCCATGCACAGCACTGTTCTGGTGATGCCCGAGAATGCTGGGTGGATCCCAGTCATCCCAATCACTCAGCTAACCTCACTGGGAGAGTCTGAGGGGCTGTGGGTCCTTGGTGATAACCCTGTGGTTTGCTGCTTTGCTGTCCTCTTGAAACTCTTTTTATTTATTTATCTTTATTGTTGAAAGTATTACAGATGTCACCTTTTTCCCCCATTGATCCCCTCCTCCTGACTCCCACCCCCATCCTCAGGCCTTCACCACACTATTGTCTGTGTTCATGGGTTGTAATGCTGCTCTTAGCAAGGCACCCACATTTTCACTGTGATCTGGAAATTCCATAGCCATCTGCCTGACAATCAGAGACAAGGGGTCCTGCCTGAGTGGGAGTCTCCTCTTCCTGCCCATGTTGTTCTGCCATTCCACAGTGTGGGGGATGTGGATGCCAGCCTTGGTCCCCCAGTAGAGACCAGCTTGTAAATGGGCAGGCCAGGCCCCAAGCCCAATGGCCCCACTCAATTTTCATGCGTCCAGTTGTTTTAAAATATCCCCAGTAAGCAGATGTGTAGCATCTAGAGCCCACCTCATCTCACACCCTACAGCTGCTGCTCTAAAGCAGGGCACTGAGTTCTTCTCTGCTCCTGTTTCTCCCTTGGGTGGGGGCCTCTGGAAGATCTAAGCTTCAGGGACATCCCTAAAGAAAAGTTCTGTGCTCCTGATCCCAGACATGTCCTTCTCCTTGATCGACCCGAAGCCCTGAACCACGAGAGCCTGCTGGGGCCTTGGGGTACTTACATCACAGCCGCGGACAGCATCCATGGCCAGCAGATCGTTGCCGTGGCGCAGCTGGAAGCGGACCATGTCTTCTGCGGCCTTCACCTCACCCAGCTCCTGCTCGTGGGCAGGGCAGTGTTCGGCCTCCTTGACCAAGTCCTGGAGCAGCAGTGCGTACTTGCCCATGCGCTGCACGGGCTTCAGCAGGTAGGAGGCCAGGTCCATCTTGTCACCCAGGGCCTGTTGCTTGTCCTGCAAGGGCCAGGGGACAGGGTCAGTTTAGGTCAGGCCAGGGGCGGTGTGGCAGGCTGGCGGGCTGGGGGATGACCTTGAAGAAGGCGTGGCCATGGCTGCAGAGCAGGGTGTCCGACTGGGGCTTGTTCTTGCTGTAGAGCGCGTACATGCCAAACTGTTCTTCCTGCAAAGGGGAGGGCATGATGCGCCTGAGTGCGGGCCCCAGCCCGGGAGCGCTGTTCCCAACACAGTTATGAGAAAAAAACACAGAGCTGCATTAGGGCCACCTCGGCTCCCCAGCACCGTGGGTGCTCCTGGGGGCAATGCCAGGGTTCTGGGTGGGTCTTAAGTACAGTGTTTGGGGGAAGAGGTGCAAGGAGCACTCAGGGCGGGCTGGAGAGGGTCATGGGAGTACTGGAATTTTTGTTAACGGTCAAGAACTGAAGTGGTCTAAACATTTAAAATTCTCACAAATATGAAACATTATACCAATTGCACCTTATGGCTAAAAGCACCCTTCCAAAAAGAGCCGAAAAGACATGTGGACTTTCTGTCATCCCCGGTATTTTCTTGTGGTTACTTATATTTAATAACACCAGGGCAAAGGTGTCATCTGCCCACAGCACAGAGCCACTTGGGTGCCCAGTGTCTAGTAGCTACTTGTTCAAAGAATCTTTTCAGAGAGAATTAAGAATTTTATCAGAGACTCCAACAGAGAGATATTCCACGTTCATGGCTGAGAAGAGACTTAGCCAAGAGTTGGCAGCTCTCCTCAAGTTAGTCCATGCATCCCGACCAGGTTCTCTCAGAGCCGGTCATGCTGATCCTGGGGTCTGTCTGGAAGGGGAGCTGGGTGGGCCCCAGGCAGGAGGACTGTGAAGGGATGGTGGGCTTCTCAGCGCAGGAAGTGAACTGGTTTTGGGAGTTCTGATGAGGTTCGAGTGTTGAGGAAGTGGGGCTGTCGACAGAATTAAGTGTGATGATGTGGATGAAGCCCCAGCGCCATGTGGCCCTCAACGAAGGTGCCACCAGGTGAACTGGAAGTACAGTGTCCCGTGCTGTTGGACCTATGGGCTCACTGTCTATTCTGGGTGCCTGTGTATTGACAGGTCTTAATGTGCTGCTGGAGGACACATTTCCTAAGCCTGGAGCGTAGGCTCCCAATGGCCTAAAATGTGGGCTGGCACTCCAGAGCCCGCTGCTCTGAGGGCGATCTCTGCCCACTGCGTGGGGGGACTTACATGTCGCAGAAACCCGCGTCCCACGGCCAAGGGGCAGTGCCGGCAGTGCTCCAGCTCCACGAGGAAGTGCTGCTGGTGGAAGTCGTAGAGCTTCTCCAAGTTCCCAAAAATGATGCCGCGCTTCCCTCGCAGGTCCTGAGGCAGGTCCACTCTTTCCATTTCTGGAAAATAGTTGTCGATGACATATCCTAAGGACCTAACATACTCCCTCTCCGTGGAGATCATCTCGGCCATTATGTGCTGCAGGCGGCTGCTGGAAGACAGAGAGCGGGCGGGGCTGAGGGATACGCAGGAGGGTGCACAACGGGAGGCGCACGGCACAGAACCTTTCCAGCTGCGGTGCGTCCTCAGCTGTGAGTAACGTCAAGAATGCCCCACACCAGTCGCTTGGCCACCTGGAGCTGCTCCCTTGGCATAGAGTAGGAAAAGGTAAGAGATACAGGGGAGAGGTGTGTGTTACATGAAACGTTTCCATGTTACTGGTCATGGCCTCTGCAGATGAAAATCCTTCAGGAAACTGGAAAGGAGAGATTCGCAGGCTCCCTGACTAAGCTGAGTCCTGCGGGTTCTCATTTCCAGGCAGCCTGGTTAGCGCCTGCTTCAGGGGGCGGCTGCAGCAATAAGAAGACTTGCCCCTCAGTGGCGAGCCTTGTGCAAGGAAGGCTGTACTAGAGATTTATGAGATTTCTGATGCAACTCAACTGCTAACCTATCAGAAGAGATTTCTGAAAAAACAAAAAACAAAAAACAAAACAGCTTTAAATGGCAGTGACATCTGACCCAGGGGCTGAGGAGAAGCAGCTGGAGCAGAAGACACCAGAGCAGGGCCTCGGGGCCCAGGACCGTGAGGAGATGAACAGCAGGGGCAGACAGCTCCTTCCACTGGCCCAGGGCTCCTGGGGCTCCTTCTGGTGTGCATGCTAGCACATACGTGTCACCAATCAACTGCACCGAAGGTACTTCATCAGGGCATGGAGAAGAGGTCTGCTGGTGACCTGGGCCCCACCCACTAATAACGAGGCACACTGCTTTTCTCCCCTACTTGATAGCATCCTATTGTCAACTTTCTTAAATTACTCAATCCTAATGACACTAATGGCGATTGGCAAAATTTTTCTGCCATTAAATGTCTTAACTTTTTTTTTAATTTGGAAAAAAATTAAAAGCAAATAATGATGAAAATATGCCAGTGGTCAGAAATGTTCCTGACTACATTCCACTTACTGCAGGCCTGGAAAACTCAACTTTCTCCACTCCCACCCACACATAACAGATTTTATAAATACTTATTGTTTCTAAGAAGACAGCACATGTGGCCAGCCGGGAGCACCTACTGCTGGGCAGCCTCGAGGTGCCCCTGTTGTATAGCACGGGCCTCAGAGAATCACCTCCCGTCAACACTCACAGAAAAGAAGTGTCCTCCTTAAATACTCAGAAACAAAATTAAAATGAGAGTAGTCTAGAGATTTGGACCAAATTAAATGGAAACTGACTCATGAGGCCATAATAGCTAGAAATTTCTGGGAAAATGACTGCTGACCAGGTGACAGAAGCTCCCTCTGGACACCTAGCAGGTTTAGGTTTTCAGGAAAGATGGGTTTGGTTTAATGGTCTCCCTCACCCCCAACCCCTGGTGCCCTGGAGTTTGAGGAGGACTTGCTCCCTTTCTGGTAGACTGTAGACTCCTAACTACCAGACCCTGGAGTGGTGGGGTCTGTGGCCTGAGAATGGTGGGAGAGGAGACCTATCTCCAGGGGCAAAGGCAGGATGGCTTTCCAAACCTGCTCCCTTCCCGACCCAGGATGTCCACTCTGGGTGACCAGGGGCAGCTCTTCTGAGTAGATGGCTCCACCCCTTCATTCTGCTGCCCTGAAACTTTTTACATAAGCATAGTGGAGCTCGAAGGCCACCTGCAAACCCGCGTTACCCACTGCCACCTTCCCACGGATTCCAGCCCGCAGGGAAACACACCGCAGCTGCTCCCGCCACTGTAAAAATGAAACCTTTACCTTCACCAAGGCACACTGTAACTGCCCTGGGTTTTGAAACTTAAAGGTGTGTTTCAGAAGAGTATTTTGTAACCATCTCAGTTCAGATTAAAGCTGTTCTGCATGAGGAGGAAACACAGGACAACAAACCAGCAAATAAACTAGGACACCCCACCTCAGGCTGCAACACTCACTATGAAAACAGCAAACAGCACAGAAGTGCTGTGGCACCAGCCAGTGTCACTGTCTGGCATTAGAGGTGGGAGTAATTCTTGCCACTTTATCTAAACAATTAATAAAAAGTATTTTACAAACATCTCAAAGATCAATAAATTAAAATGTACATCCATCTTCATTTGGGCAATAAACAAATAGGTACAAACTTCTTACCACAGCACTTAGAGACTTTTTAAAAGAAATTTTTAACATAATTTTTTTCATATTGTGGGCTTGATTTGCTTATTGCAATTTTCTAAAAATGGACTTCAAGTAACTAGACTTGGTTAACCATCAGAGTGGGTGTGCCAGGTAACCACACGCCATGAAAAAGAAAGCAGTTCTCAACGACTCTGTTCTGAACACAGGAGGTAACTAATATGTTGCTTAAGGCCAAACGCGAGTCCGGCTGGCCTGGGCAGAACAGGGTAGGCTAGAGGGATGTCTGCAGACTTTCTGTCTGGCAGAGCAAATTTAATGGCTTTGCATTTCTAGATTCCCACTGACCACTAGGCCCTAAGGCTGCAGGGCGTCCACCTCACCTTCCTGCTGGCCTCCTTCTATCCTCCTCAGAGGGGTGGATCCTGGAGGGAGAGGACAGGCTCCGGTTCCGAGTGACTAGGGGGCTTTCGGCACGTGGCCTCAGTGGGGGCTTCTTCTCCGAGGCCATGGTGCTGGTCACCTCCAGGCCTTTGATGAAGACCCCAGTGTGGCCTGGCCGGTGGGAGTCCCTGGGGCTACTGTCAAGCTGTGGACTCTCAAAGCTTAGTGTTTTCTTCATAATTTTCTTCAGGGGATGTTTCCTGTGGTGGATGATGGGGGTCTGGACAGGCTCAGAGGAGCAGGTGGAACTGTCGTCTGGGGTATGCACACCTGGGTCCAGGTGCTCACCCTCCTGCCCACACAGAGCGACTTGTCCGGGGAGGCTGGATAGCAGTTGTGTCCGCTCCCCAGCACAGCCCCCGGGGTCAGTGGGGGGGATCCAGGATGTCTCACGGTGCCTCATCTCGGCCCCCTGGACAAGCTCAAGCTTCAAGGGTCTCTGCTCCGGAGGCAGGGCACTGGGGCCCGAGGCAGCCTCAGAAAGGGCCTCCTGGGAGCAGAGTCGGGTCTGCTGGCACTGGAGCCACAAGGCATGCCACTGCTCCAGCGCCTGCTGGCCACCCAGGCCCAATACCCCCAAGCTCGCAGACACCTCCACGGCATCCTGGTGACAGCTCTTCAAATACTCAGCAACCAGCTCTGGGCCCAGGGGTTCCAGGCACTCACTGCAACGCAGTGTCCTCTTGTTCACCTGTGCAGCAAAGGAGGGCGCTGATCAGTACAGTTAGGGACTCGCATGGCCCGATGGCTATGCAGGCCCCACCGAATGTTATGTGGCAAGTGAGTAGCTTGAGTGAACTCAGGTCACACTTGTTCTGCTATCCAGGCACCCAAATCAAGGACCAGGGTGAGCCAGATGGCCGGAGTGAGAGGAACACCCAGGGGACAGCTGCTGTCCAGACTCACCCAAAGGGCAGACAAGTCCTCCACGGTCCCCAAGGGCACCATGAAGGGTGTCCCAGGACCATGAGATGTCTGTGAAATCAGTTATTCCACACCTCTGCCTGGTGTGGGAGCCTGAGAGGCCGTGACAGTGGATAGAGACCTCCTACCCCTGCCCTGCCCTGCGCTGGGACGTGGTCTGACAGGAGTGCTGGCCAGCTGGCCCAGTGCTTGGCCCACCCAGACCTGCATGGGGACAGCACTCACTAAATGTCTGAAAGTAAAGGACAAGGGCAGCACATGCAGGTCCTTGAGATTCCGCTGGGTCTCTTACCGGCTCGGAGAACGGGGACTGGAGGACCCACTGGGCCAGCTCTCCCTCCTTCCACTCAGCCTGGCCAGCTGTGGCGCTCAGACACCTCCCGACATCCCGTACTATTTCCTCTGTGTCCTTCGAGTTGTTCTCTTCCATCAGCTGTGGTCCTTTCTGACAACACTGCTGTAGCCCAAGGAATCAACCATCAGCACAAGCTGGGCACTTACTCTGGGGTTTCGGAGCGAGGGCTGGACTGCACCCACCGTGGGCCTGGGCTGCCTGGCTTGCAGCTCCTGCTGCTGCAGCTTCCCGTTCTCAACAGAGAGCAGCTCCAAGGGGCTCAGGAATTTCTCTTGCTCTTTTTCAAACCATGATTTGATCTACATGGGAAAAGAAGGTTTTACTATTAAACGTGTGAAGGAGTCTGGCTCTAAGACTGTGGAGGGCGAAGGAGGAGCCAGAAGTTGCTCAGGGGCTGGCTCACTCGTTCAGGCAGATGACACTCCTTGTCCTGATGCAAACGCTGCATCTCCCTTGAACATGTTGTCAGTAACTACAGAGCAGCAGGAGCCACAATGCAGGCTCAAGTTTATAACTATTTTCACTGTTTGGAAATGGAAACTGAGATCATTGAAAAATAAATCCAGAACTTTCAGTTTTGAAACTTCTTACTACGCTAAATATACCCCAGAAATATTCTTCAGGCTGGTGGCACTTGGACACCCAGGGGCTGCCTGGGAGTGACTGAGAAGCCAATGGCAGCCCTGCCTGTACCTCACAGTGTGAGAGGTCCAGGTTCTCATTTTAAGGACAAATTCTGTAGCAATATCATTCGGTTCATACTAAGCATGTCATAGGGAAATGCTTATTTTTCATGCACAGTTCTTGTTGGAGAGGAATGCCAGGGACCTCTGGCTGTTGGGTGCCCAAGAAGAGAGGTCTATTATTAAAAACAGTGCAGTCGGGCTGCACCTATGACTGCAAGGATTGGGTTTAGTGATCTCAGATGTACAGGCAGAGGAGAGAGATTAGAGTGTACATTCTTTGTGGACAGTGTCATGGAGAAAAATATCAAGATAAGATTTTTATAAGGAAGCACTGGTGATGTCAGAGCTGCCAGGTGGAGGAACAGGAAATGGCCAGCAGGGTGGAGGCCTCTCAGAGGTAGCATGCCCCTCCAACTTTGTGAAAAATTGTAGTTGGTTTGAAGATTTAAAAGAGAAAATTCAAACCATAAAAGGTCTTATGACGGAATATAGTAGTCATTCTGTAACTTAAAGTAGAAAAGGCCATTTAAATCATAAAGTTGAAGGACAAATGACAAACGGGGGGAAATTATTTACAACATAATCAAAGGATCAGTAGAAGTGATAAAATGAAGCTATTGCAAACAGTAGAGAAATTGACCAAGTACAAGAAAATAAAACTTATTAGAGAATAAAAATAACCAAGAAATGTATGAAGACAAAGTTCAACTGCAGCATAAAATCCCAAAGGCAAATATTGGTGAATCCTGAACTTCCACTCATCAGATGAGCGAGGTGATAATCCAAGCTGGGCAGGCTGACTTGGGCCACTTGCTAAATGTGTAAAAACTGAGCTCCAGCCCTGCCATCCTGAGCCGAGGAATCTGTCACAATGAACGATCACAAAGGGTAAGAGAGGAAGGCATAGTGATGTTTATAGTAGCAAAAAGCAGGACAGAGCCTAGGGGGTGCAGGCTGCTCAGGGGTGCTGGGTACACAGTCCACCAGGCAACACAAGTTGGAGGCAGCTGCGTGCAGCATGATCACACTTTAAAAAAAATCCTTACCCAAGGATGGGTGGATGGAGAGATATATATGATATATATATAAATGATTTTTAGAGAGAAGGTAAGAGAGAGAGAGAAAAGCATCGACGTGAGAAACATCGGTTGTCCCCCCACTCCGCACCCCATACACACCCTGACTGGGAGCCAAACCCATGACCTGCAGGTGTACAGGATGATGCTCCAAACCACTAAGCCACACCCGCCAAGGCCATGATCACACTTTCATAAAAAATATTTCTTTTCTAATTCTTCCATAGTGTTAATGCATTTCTTAGGTTAAAAAAATTAAATACACTGTATGTAGAATGATCCTATTTTTAGGTCAAAATGTATCTCATTTTGGGTAAAGAAGGCAGATTAAGATATATCTAATTTTGCTCCCTCATGAAACACCATCAAAGCTTTAGCAAACTCCTTTGAGGCACAGAAATTGGGGGAGCAGTGGGGCTGGGAAAAAGGGACAGACTGTGGGTGGGTTGTGAGGCTGAGGGGTGGCTGTGGAGAGACAGGGAGAGCACGTCCAGCAGGGCACCATCAAGAAGGGACATTCAGAAAAAAACCAAAATTCCATGGAAATGGAAAATGTTATAGCAGAGTCCAGCTGGTGTGGTTCAGCGGTTGGGCATCAACCTACGATCCAGAAAATTGCGGTTTGATTCCCGGTCAGGGCACATGCCCAGGTTGCGGGCTCGGTCCTCGGTGAGGGGCGTACAGGAGGCAGCCAATCAATGACTCTCTAATCATTAATGTTTCTATCTCTCTCTCCTTTCCGCTCTCTGAAATCAATAAAGAGATATATTTTTTAAAAAAATGTTATAGCAGAGGCAAAAACACTCACATGAGGTTAGAAGGTAAAGTTGAGAAAATCTACACTGAAAATAGAGCAAAAAAGTCAATGATATGGAAAACAAAACAGGAAAAAAAATTAGTGAACCAGCTGGAAGTGTGGAATTCTAGAAAACCGGAAAGCTTATCAAAGACAACAGTAGATCCCAGAGCAGAGACACACGCTGGCCAAAGGAGGAACCTCCAGCCCAGCAGTCACTGGGGCCAAAGTGCCCTGAGACCAGAGGTAAACAGGCATCCAATGAGATAAAACAGGGCCCAGGCCAAGGTCAAGAGCAGAATAGAGAAGGACTCCTCCACTGCAATGCATGAAGCTAAAAGACATGAAATGGTGCCTCCAAAATTCAGGAAGGAAATTAAAGCTACCATGAAATGTGAAGGCAGGAAAAAACATTGTCATATATGCAAGATCTCAGAAATCTGCATCCCACCATGCCTTTCTCTGGAAAGTTCTGGTGGGTATTCTGCTCAAAACAACAGAAACAAGAAGAAAGAAGAAAATTTGGCATATGGGAAATAGCAGTCCCCACAGGACAGAGAGGATACCCCAGAGGATGGAGGAAAAGGAGGAAGAGGAGACTCCACAGGACGTCCCACAGGCCAGAGGTGACCCCAGGCAGGGCAGCCCCTTCAGCTTGGGGTGTCCCAAGTCAGCCACGCACTGGGCTGCCACCACCAAGGCACCTGGCAAGCTGCCTCACCTCCAGCTGTACCTGCTTGCCCTGGATGTGCTGATGGTCTCCTGATCCTGACCCTTCCCCCCACTGGTCAATGGCTGGAGCTGCGGTTGGTTGTGGGGAGACCAGGGAGGGGAAAATACAGTATCCACACCTCGCCATGCCTGCTGGCCACCCTGGGGACCCCCTGCCAGTGGCGATCCTCCCACCCTGACTGCCCTAAGGTGATCTGACAACTCGAGGATCCAGAGACAACTTCCAGTCACTCTTCACCTTGCCCTACATACCTGGCTGTGCAGGCTCTTTGTCTTCACATTATTTACATGGAAATAGTGGTTGATAAAATAATGATTTTACTTAAAATCATGTAGTCAAGTGCAGCACAATGACGCTTCAGTCACCAACAGACTGCATATATGATAGTGGTCCCCTAAGATTACAATGGAGCTGTTGCCTAGTGTCGTCCTAGCCATGGTAACGTCCTACCACAACGCATTCCTCGTGTGTTTGTGCTGATGCTGTTGTAAACAAACCCACTGAGCTGACAGGAGTATAAAAGTGTAGCACATACAGTTATGTACAGTACATAATACTTGATAATAATAAACAACTATGTTACTGGTTTAGGTATTTACCATACTATACTTTAATCATGATTTTATCTCGTGTTGTTTTGCACAGTAACAGGCTGTACAGGCTGGTAGCCCAGGAGCACGAGGCTGTACCACACAGGCTAGGTGTGCAGTGGGCTGTGCACCCAGGTCTGTGTAAGTGCCTCTGTGATACTCTCACAACGACGAAATTGCCTCACCATGCATTTCTCAGAATGCATCCTTGTCACTAAGCGGCACATGACTAAGCTTTTGAAAAGCATTAATATGCATGCATTTAGGAGGGAAAGTCTGGGTTATAACATACTGAGTGTTAACATTGGTTATTTCAAGAGGCAAGTTTTAAAATATTTTTCCCATTTGGCTCCTCTGACTAGAGCATTAACCTGGTCACCTCCTTCCTGGAGCATTGACCTGCTTACCCCCCTCCCGGAGCACTGACCTGTTCACCTTCCTCCTGGAGTGTTCTGAGTTCCCGGAGACTCTCCAGCTCCTGTAGACACCTGTTGGAGGTGAGGACCAGCCTATGGACCGCTTCATCCACTTGGTTGTACAGCCGGGAGGCAGCCTCAATGCTGTCTCTGGAAGAGAAGGCAGCTGGTCTGGTGTTGTGTCTTGATCACTGGTTTGCTCACAGGCCATCCCCTTAGAAATATGCTGTTGGTGACAACCTACTTAAAAAACACAACTGCACTCTTCGTATGTCCTTCACGTCTGACAGAAATGGAAGCCCCAGATGGGGCCCATGGCCAGAGCAGGAACTTGAACGGGCCCATAAGTGGTGACACCTGCTGGCCACATGTATGCAAGCACCTCAGAGGTGGGACTGAAATGTGGGTGGGTGGATGCAGAACCCCAGGACAGAGGAAGCACGCCGTCAGGCCCTCTGACTGCTGAATCCCACTAAGATGAGTTTTGTCTTCCACTTGAGCACTCCAAGGAATCAGCTAGTTTTCCTTGGAGTCCTTGAATGAGAAAAACTCTGGTCCAGTCAAGTATGTCTGTCAGACGAATGGAGGTCTGGCTGGGAGACGTTCTTGGAGATGCTGCCTATGACGGAGCAAGGCTTCCCCTGTGGGGCTAAATGCTGTGCTTCACCCCAACCTGCCCCAGCGTTGACACTCACCGGCCGTCTTCGCTGGTCGCTTGCTCTTTCCTCCTTAGCTGTGCCAGCACAGTGCCACCTTCCAGGCGCAGGGAGACCAGCAGTGGGTCTTCCAGGACTCGCTTCATTATGGCCTTGTGCTCACTGATTAACTCTGTGACCTCCTGCGGGGTTGGGAGGAATGTGCATAGAACCCCCTCCTCCAGGCAGGTCCTCCCAGGTCTAATGCTGGGTAGGAATTAGGTGTGACCGCACTGGGCTTTCATCAATCAAGCTGAAGCATGGAGGGATGGCCACATCCACCACCTGGTCCTAGCAGATGCCTCACCCAGGGGAGGGAAGTCTGAGATTGAGCTTCCCGGGCAGGGGCACAGGGAAGCTGAAACTCAGCAGTAAAACCTGGTGTCTGGGGCTAGCACACCCTGGGCACCCATGAGGCGTCTCCAGGTTATCACAGGTCCTTCCAGCCAGCCCTTCTCTGTATTGTGTTTGAAGTGCTTGCTCCCAACAGCACTCACTTGCTGGCATAGCATCAAATGTAGGGGTGTTGTTTCTCTTTTAGGCAGGGTGGAATTTTTTCTTTTTAGTCACAAGGGGGGAGGAAGTGGTCCTTTGGAAGTCATTTGCTAACTGAAAAGGATCTACAAATCCAAAAGGTCTGAGAATCTCTGTTATGGATGATGGTGAAACCAAATATTAATTTTCAAGTTTTGGCTAAACTTCTATGTTTCCACCTGTCAAATAAAATAAAATACCCAGGACCCACCTGTGCCGTGCTTAGGATCCTGTGGGTGTTCAGGGAGCCGACTAAATTTTGTAAGAGAGCAATGGCGTCCTGGCAGTTTATGGTAAAGGGCTCCAGTTTCTATTGTAGTTGAGAGGATGACACAATAAAGACACATTCTGTCAGACACTGAAGTAAGCAGCTATGAGTTCCCACATTTAAACTGATCTCAGGTAGTAAGCCTGTTATGGTGTCACCCAGCAATCTCTGGGTGTCTCAGAAGCAAGGGAGCAGCTCCCTCCCCACCCAGGGCTGGATTTCACTGGCATTCTTAAACACCTTGCTGACTGGTCACAAGTATACACGTTTCCATGTCCGAACGTTGCTGAGGGTCACGAGATAACTCTTGTCTACACTTACATTAATTTAAGTAATTTTAAACACCTTGCTAACCAGAGTAGCTGGCCACCCAGGTGAGTTCTGGCTCAAAATAGACAGTCAGCAAGGTTTAAGCCCTTGCAGCACAGTTGTTAGAAACAGTCTACAAATGGCAACTGTGAAAGATGTGAGGCCAAGGATGGTGATGCCCTTTCAGATTTGAGTAAAAACATCCATTAGGAGAAGTCCCCTGGTAACTGTGGCACATGCAGCTGCTGTGAGCTGCTCCTTACCCTACGGAAGCAGATCCAGTCACTGTGGCTGTAGGGAAAGGAGCCTTCGAGTTCTGCAGTCAGCTGAGAGCTGTCAACAAACTTGTGCAGGGCCTTCAGGGAGCCCACCACCTCACACTGCCAAGGAGAGGGAAACACTGGTGGAATGGGTCATTCCTGGGAGAGCTGCTATTGATGGGTTCAGCTATGCTGCCTTGCAGGAGGCATTAACGGATTGCATGTGGTTGCACACAGGAATAAAGGTAAGAAGGAATGAAAGGAGAGGGTAGCAATGAGAAATGAAGGAAACACCCCAATTAAGGAAAGACAAAAAGAGGAAAAGACTGGGAAGGAAGCAGGGGCAAGATGATAAGGGGAGAAGGGAAAAGGCAGGAAGAGGAAAGAAAAAGTGAGGAAGGAAGTGCGGATGTGCTACTTGGTATGACAGAGTTGACCCTTCTCAGACAAAACCACAAACTCTGAACAAAGTGCAATGATAACAGTCTGAAAGCTCTGAGAGGGGAATAAAGCTGGGCTTATTGTGAGTACCTGAAACCTGGATGAAGGAACCAGGGATGGTTTTCAGTTTGAGTCTAACCAAGTTAAATTCATGCTAAAATAGAACTGTATGGAGGTTTATAACAGAATCCAGAGTCTTTACAACAGAATTTTCCACAATGTCTAGAATACCATCCAAAATTACTTGACACATGAAGACTCAGGAAAATGGGACTCATTCTCAAAGGAAAAGATAATCAACAGAGTTCAACCCAGAGAAGACACAGATGTTGGAATTACTGGATAAGTACTTTAAAGCAACTACTATAATTATGCTCAACGATGCAAAGGAAAAATGCTTGCAATTAATGAGAGGATACAAAATCTCAGCAGAGACACAGAAAATATATTTTAAAACCCACTGGAAATTTTATAGCTGAAAAATACAATACCTGAACTAAAAAATTCACTAGATGGGATTAATAGCTGACTGGAGATGAGAGTATGGAATCAGCGACCTTGAAGATAGATCAGTGGAAACAATCTGATATGAAGAAGAGATGATATCAGTATGAGATGACATCTATGAGATGACATCAGTATGTATAATTGAAATCCTAGAAAGAGAGGATTGCCTTAATTAAGCAGAAAAAGCATTTCAAGAAATAATGACTGAAATCTTTGTAAATTTGGATATAGACATAAAATTTCAGCCATACCTAACAGGATAAATATGAAGAAAACCACACCTAGTCACATTAGAGTCAATTTGCTGAAAAGAAAGAGAAAATCTTGAAAGTAGCCAGAAGAAAATGACATTTCCTATAGATGAACAATTACTTGAATTACTATGAATTTTTCATCAGAAAATAGGCCAGAAAACAACAGGGCAACATCTTTAAAGTGCTGTAAAAACAAAGAAACAAAGAAACAAACAGAAAAACTACTGTGAAGCCAAAATTCTATATCACATGAAAATATCCTTCAAGAAAGAAAGCAAAATAAAGAAGTTTGCCGATAAAAAAGAAAGAAGAAGAAAAAGAGGAAAAGAAAACTGAGGTGGAGAAGATCAGAGTTTCAAAGTGTTCTGACGTTATGCTCTGCACAGCTCCTGCAAGAACTGAAGGGTCAGACACAGGCCTCCAGGCTTCTTTGTGGGTGAGACCAACACTTACATAAATTCTTTCATGTTTTATCTCATCTGGGTGTGCCTTAACATTTAATGTTATGCATCACTCAAAGTCATATCCAACGCTGAGGGTCTAAAACCATTACCTGAATTGTTGCATCCTTGTCAGGCCTAAATGCCGATTCTTTATCCACCAACAGCAAAATGGTATAAATTATGGGGGTAGATGTGTTCTAAAATAAGTAAAAAGTATTAATTAGCTTTCTAATTTTTAACTTCATTGAGTTAATAGAATTGTCCAATTTTGATTGGTGCTACTTCCACTTTGATATTTCCCCAAAATACCTAGAATGCATAAAATGCCTTTGCTCTAAATGTAAATTATTAGCCCTTATGAATTATTTAATGTAATCAGGTTTACTGGCTGTAATTTATATATAATAACATTCACCTTTGCTAGTGTATAGTTCTTTAAGTTTTGACATAACTTACAGTCATATAATCACCACCACTATGAAGATATAGAACAGTTTAGCATCCCAAAAGTTTTCCTCATGCTTCTTTGTAGTCAAGTCCTTCCCCCCAGCCCCTGGCAACTACTGATATGTTTTCTGTCTCAATAAATTTGCCTTTTCCAGTTATATTAATGGAATCACACAGTATTGGCTTCCTTCACTTAGGAGGAATGTACTAGGGTACATTTGAAATTCACTCATGTTGTGAATATCAGCAGTTCACCCTTTTTTATTGTTGAGTAGTGTTCCACTGCATGAAGGCACAACAGTTGTTCCATTCACTAGCTGAAGGACACTGTATTGTTCCTAGCTTTTGGCAATCATAAGTAAAGCTACTATAAACACAGTGTGAACGTAAGTTTTCATTTCTCTTGGGTAAATAGCTAGCAGTGGGATTGCTAGGTCCTATGATAAGTTATGTTCAACTTCTGAAGAAATAGCCCATTGTTTTCCAGAGTGGCTGGACCACTCTGCATTTCCACCGGCAATGCCAAGTACTTGCTCTTGTCAGGTTTTGTTGTTGTGGTACGTCTGTTATCTCGTTTTGGTTTTAAGTTGCAGTTCTCCAATGACTAGTGATGTTGAATATATTTTCATGTGCTTATTTGCTATTCATATATCCTCTTTGGTGAAGTATGTTCAAATCTTTTGCCCATCTTTTAGTGCGTTGTTTCTTATTATTGAGTTTTGAGACTATATATTCTGGGTACAAGTCCTTTATCGGATATGTGTTTTGCAAACGTTTTTTCATAGTCCATAGCTTGCGTTTTCATTTTAGTAACTGTTTTTTGAGAAGCTTGGTTTTGGAGGCAAAGAAAAGTTGTTTTTCTCTCAAGTTGCTACTTATATGGGTGCCAATGATGTTATTACCTGAGGCATACCTACTTCAACCACTAACTTGAGAGACATGCATTTCTGAGATAGTAACAGATGTTCCCTTATTGTCCAGTTCAATTACAGCCATCCAGGAAATTCAGATTAACAATCTTTTAGCAAAATCAAAGGACTCAGAAAACCTTAGGGTTGTCAATACTTCCCTTACATCTTTAAACAGAACTTCCCTCAAAATCTTTCTGAAAAGCACTCATCTACCTATTTTCTTAAAAAACTTTACTTGGCAATTTCTCAGGCTTTACTGTTATATAGAATCGCATGTAATTAAGAAAGACCACAATCTCAAAGGAATTGCCGAGTCTTGAACAGAATATGAGCACAAAATTGGATGACATCCTGGTCTCCGACTTTTGAACCCAACAGCTGGTTGACAGTAGGTGTTACGAAAATAGGAGATTATGTGCTTCTGAAATGTCTTACAGAAATTGAATTTTGGCACGTCAAACCTGTTGCTGTGTCAAAGGAGATAACTCGGGCTTTAAAGGAATGCAAGGTGAACCTTTTTTGCAAAAAGCTAAAACTGAGCATGTACACTCCTCTGAAATGAAGACATCACCCATGAGGTTTGCTCTGAGATGTTTCAGCAGTGCTGGTGGCCCATAGCCTTATTTCCACACCCAGAATCTGCTCCCTGGCTTTTATTCCTGTGTCAGGCCAGAAGCAGCACCACTGCCCAGGTCTCCGAACCAGGGTCGCTGCTCCTGCTAACCCATCCACCCTACTGCCTGGCCTCGGCTCCAGGCCTCTTGTCTCCTGCCTGGAGGTTTTCATCATCTCCCCAGGTCTCAGCCTGGCCTCCTGGGTCCCAACATTTGCATTTATACTTGCCCCAGCCTTTGACCCTGAGTCTTTCCTGGGAAGAATTTCCATTTGGTGTTCCTAAACTTAAGAACCTGGGTGAGAACAGAGACTTGTTCTATCTCTGCACCTTTAGCAGAGATGGAACACAGGACACAGATTTTAGCCCAGGAGTAGCTGGGGCAGCTAGAGAAGCTTCCAGATGCCTCTGACACCCCAGACCCCTGCACAGCACTTGGCACACAAGGGGCCCTGTGTACACATGTCTGAAGGAGACTGATGTTCTCAGGCTCCCGTCTGGCCCTGGGTCCCTGGAACATTCCAGTGGTGCCTTTATCCCCATTCCGGGGACTCCCCAGTTCTCTCTGGATTTTACTCATGAACCAGAATCCAGAGGGGGATCTTCCTGGGGGAAACTTGCTGGACAACCTCCCTTGAACCCATCCCAGGGGGCTCTCAGAAGTCCTGGGCACCCAAGGTCCAGGGCCTTCACTCTCACAGCAAGTAGTGGCTGCCCTTCCATGCCTCCTTCCCTGTTTGGTAGAGCGCATACCTCTGCACCCCGATTTAGCCAGATGTTTGATATGGACATGCTATGAAGGAAGGGGTCGTTACCATTCCCGCTGAGACAGGGCATGACACCACACCACCTGCACAGGCTGATCCTGCTGGCACTGCTGTTAAGGTTTGCATTGATGAATGGGGGATGGGCCAGACACTCCTTCCAAGAGTCCTCTGTGCTCAGCCCACACAGCCCTGAGATGCTCAGGCACCGAGGACAGCAGTGACTCCAACTTACCTGCAGAGCTGTCAGGGCCTGAGAAAGGGCAGGGATGGCCGGACTCTTACGTGCATCCACCAGGATGACCAGCCCCAGGTCCCGCACCTCCTTCCTGGAAAGAAAAAGGTGGTGTTAACCACTGCAGGTTAAATCTCTTCTGGATGAGTTTCTCCATCTCTCAATGAGACATCCTCATCCAGATCTTCCCGTCTCTAGAACTCAGGAGTCTTGACTTTATACACATCAACCTTCTGCCTCCTGAGGAATCAAGCTGCTTACAGTTGGAAGCAGGCAATCAGGCCTCAATGTGACAGACCAGTCATGTCTGTCAGCATCTCTAGGCAAGGGGAGCTGCCAAAGTCTCAGAACTGTCTTCAGGCCACCACTCTGGCCCCTCCATCCACTGCATGCTGAGGTCAGCATGCTCCTCTGGCCAAGGCGGGCCTCACCCGTCACACTGCCCCCATCCTCATTCTCCTGCCTCTCAGTGCCACCAGGAAATGAACAACTGCCCTGGGGCTGTGTGCGCTCTTCCTTCTACCCAGAGGGTTCTTCTCTTCTTGTCTGTACCCACCCTCCTCCAGGAAACAGAGCACATCAGGAAGTCCCCTCCCCTGGCTGAGAATGCAGCGCCTTCCCCGCACTGTGGACTTGTCTTATGCTGGGGGCTGCAGTAAACTGGGTTCCCATGTGTGTCTCCTTGAGGGCAGGAACCATGTCCTATTTTCTTTTGTATTCCCAGGTAAGTGTTAGATGGATGGATGGATGCACAGGTCAGATGAATGACAGCCAACATCCTTTCTAATTCTAAAATTTTTGTGTATCTAATGGTCTGATGGTCGTGCACTTATAAGGCACGCCCACAGACCATGTGGCTCCTTGTAACACACCTGCAGCAACAAGATACTGCTGGATGCTTTTCCTAATAATGCTGACATCTCAGGTACCCCATTCAGAGAGCTGAAGGCATGTGCTACATCCCATGACAGTGAGTGGATTTCAGCTTCTCAAGGTGCAATACTCGACCAGGATGCTAACAAAATTACAGCGTTTATAGGGAAATAACCAGCCAAACCCTGAGACCCCAGAATGAGTTTGTTTTAAATAATTTAGGAATGGTCCCCAACAGAGGCTTTCTCCCAGAGCACCGTGGGCTGGTGAAGATGCTGTCTCTGGAGAGGAGGCTTGGGCTGTCTGAATTTGCTGTGGCAAGGCAGAAAAAGCAGAGGGATGAGTTCCAGGTTCAAGTCCTGGTCCTGCTGACCCCACAAGTACCCTCAGCCTCGACTCGCAGATGCTTCATTATACAATGGAGAACACAGCTTGCCAGCTATGTGAGGCTAAGGATGCAGAAGGCTGTGTACTCTAAAAGTGCACAGCTCTCCACTGCAGCTCCCATTAGAGAAAGCTTCTTTAATAGAAAATGTCATTATCTGAAGGCTTTGACAGTGTTTACCTGAGTCTTACAAGGTATAAACTAATGTGAGACTGAAACTATTCTTTTTTATTTTTATTTAAAAAAATATATTTTTAACCCTCACCTGAGAATATTTTTTCCATTGCTTTTTAGAGAGAGTGGAAGGGGGAGAGAGAGGGAGAAACATCAATGTGAGAGAGACACAGCTATTGGCTGCCTCCCAATTGTGCCCCGACCAGGCCGGGGATTGAGCCTGCAACTGCAGGATGTGCCCTTGGCTGGAATCGAACCCGGGACCCTTCAGTCTGTGGGTCGACACTCTAACCATTCAGACAAACCGGCCAGGGCTGAAACTATTCTTTTCCAGTGTAGTTTTAATATATTGAAATCTTTGCTGAAGGACAAACTTGAAATCCCAGGCTCCCCGAAAGACAGGGAAACTAGTACCCTGCAGACAACTGGGAAACCTGCCTGTGAAAGGAGTGTTAGGGAGAACATTTTAATTCCTTTTCTGCCTGCATGTTCCCGCACTGACCCTACCTATACTGTTTCAGAAGAAATTAAAATAGAAAGCTGATACATTGCAAAGAACATGAGATCACATGTGATAATGCACCACGTGACATGTGCCCACATGAGCTCACATCATGTGATGTGATAATGTTCTCACATCACATGACCTTGTGCCATATAACATGTGCCCACATGAGCTCACACGTGTCACATGGCACATTCTCACATGAGATCACATCACATGATGTGTGCCATGTAACTGCTGTGATGTGATGTGACATGATGTGATGGAAGATGATGCTCTGGACTTCAGTCCAGGTACTTCAGGGAGATTACTTCTAACCCTCTGACACACCTCTGAGACAGCTGTCACCATCCCGTTTTATGCTGAGGTACACCACGTGCCCACCCAAAAATTTCAATGCCAGGATTCGGAGACGGGCCATGTGACCTCATGACTGAGCTCATCCTCCTCCAGGGGGTGCTTACACCTGGCACCACAGGGGTACTCTGTGGATGGCAGCCGTGAGGACTATCCAAAGTGTGTTTGTATCTGATGAGATCGAGAGGCCCTAAATAATGCACTTCAATGACCCTGGACTCCAGCTTTCCTGTCTCTGTCCTTGGTCCACAGAGAGACCTGAAACCACAGCCCCAGAGAAGGTCCCCCAAACATGGCTGCTTTCTAGGCAGACCTGCTCCATACGGTTGTCCTTACGCAGGATCCAGGAGGCCTGGTCCTCTGAGAATCCTGTCAGGAGGATGTGTCTCTCTTGAGGAGCTGCACACTTTCTTTCTGGCCCATGGCATTGCCTGGCTGAACATAAAGTTCAACTAGCATGAGTTGGTCTTTCCTGCTTCCTAGTACCAGGTTCTTCCCATTTGAATGATTTCTTCACCTGTTTCTTCTAAATATTATCTTCATATCAGTTCATGTCTTTATCCAAGGCCACTTCAAGTATGTTTTAGAAAAAGGTGGAGTATAAAACATGTAAATAAAGAACGCTTAACAGTGAGTACTGAACAGTGCAGAGCAAAGCAGAGTTCAGGGGTTGAGTGTGTGGCAGAGCCTTGGTTCAGGGGGAGAGGCAGGGTGAGCAGAGGGGAATGATGGGTGGGGAAGGGGAGAGGTGGGAGATGGGGCTTGGCACAGAGAGGAGCCAGACGGCAGGAAGCTGAGGAGCAGGCGAGAGTGTGCTACCCATGTCACAAGGGTCCCGGAGGCGAGAGACAAAAACCCTCTCATGAGGACACATGCTCACACGGATTTATCCCCAGAGGGATCTGAAAGGTGGAAACCTGCTGTCCTACCTGGGAATGCCATGGAGGTATTTCAGCAGGCAGGTCAGCTCGGCACTGGACATGTGTTGGCTGGACCAGAGTGGGCCCCTCGTGCAGACCTGCACTACTGCTCTCCCTTGGCGGTCTCGGGTCCCTGCAGAAATAGAGGGCATTGTGAAAGGGGCAGCTCCAGTGGGGACACACATGGCTTCAAGCCTGAGAAATAGTGAGCTAGAGTCTGCAAACTGTTATTGGCTTAGATGTGAGATCTGCCAAGAGAGGAGAGCCTGGCACTTACCTGGGCAAGTGCAGGCCATGTGCACCTGGGAGAGTGATGGCCACTGTTACCATCTGAATGTTTGTGTTCCCCCAAATTCACATGTTCAATTCCTAATGCCTGATTGATGGTGTTAGGAAGTGGGGCCTTGGGAGGTGCTTAGGTGATGAGGGCAGAGCCCTCGTGAATGGGATCAGTGCTCTTGTAAGAGATCCCATAGGCTCCCTTGCCCCTTCCACCACATGAGGACACAGTGAAAAGGCACCGACTATGAACCAGGAAGAGGTCCCGCACCAGAACCTGATGATGTTGGCACCTTGATCTTAGACTTTCAGCCTCCAGAACTGTAGAAGTAAATTTCTGTTTTTATAAGCAACCCAGTCTGTGGCATTTGTTATAGCAGCCCAAACAGAGTAAGACAGCCATGCTCACCTGGCAGGGTGACGGCCCCAGACTGCAGCAGCTCTGGGTGGACATCCAGCACCTGCCTGGGCACCTGGCTGGGCACAGCTCCTGGGTTGGGTGGCTGCTCTTCTCCCTCAGCACACAGCAGCTCAGCAAGCACATCTGGAAACTTGCTGGGGTCGTGTCGTCGGAAGCTGCAGCCATCCGTGTTGACACCAGCTGGACAACAGAAAGAGATCTTGTCAAAGATAAAGTATTGCTCTGGTTTGAAGGCAGCTGCTCCGTTTGCTACAAAAGTGAGGATAAAATCATGAGTGAAAATAGTGCGTTTCCACGAGAACTTGTCCCATTTCTGGTGGAAATGTAGGTGTGCCACGCCTGCTGGGAAAGGTGTGTTCCTGGGAAGTGGGGCATAAACAAACATGTACTGTGAAAAAGTTCAGTCCCGCCAGGAGTGCTCACTACCTGAAGACCTCGGAGAGAAACGTTTTATACTGAATGCTGTCATCATTTATTCTGTAATGTGGGCTTCACTTTCCTGTCCCTAAGCCCCATCCTTAATTTCTTCCAGGGCTGACATCGTCTAACTGCATGGCTTCCTCATTACAGCTGGACCTGAGAAGTCCACAGGATTGTTTCACACACACACACACACACACACATATATAAGCTTTATTGAGATATATTTTACATATCATAAAATTCACCCACTTCACATGTGTACAATTTAGAGGTTTTTAGCAACTTTACCAAATGGTGCAACCATCACTATAAATCAGTTTTAGAACATTTTTGTTCCTTGAAAAAGAATGGCCCCCCCCCCCCCCGCCCATTTACATTAAATCTCTCCCACCCCAGCCCCAGGCCACTGCCTGTCTACCTTCTGCCTGTAAATTTAACTATTTGGACCTTTCATGTAAACGGACCAAACACGATGTGGTCTCTTGCCTGGTCTCTCGCACTCAGCAGGATCATTTTTGAGGTTCACCCATGACGCTGCCTGTGCCAGAGCCTCATTCCTTCCTGTGGTGGGTCTCGTTCTGCTGTCTGATGTCCCACATTCTGTCTATCGCTCCACTGGCAGATGGACTCCAGCTGCACAGTATCCTTGAGGGTGAACTTTTTCATGTATGCTCACACATTTTCTAGGACACATCACTGGCCAAAGGTAAGATCAATTCTGCAGTGAACCCCAAGCTTTATCACATGGACGGGGGGGGGGGGCAGACATCACATTCACGTGAGCCTTTTCTTATTAGACATCTTCCTAATGGAACAGGTCATTCGTGTAGGCTTCTCCCGAATTCAGCCTGCGCCGTGAGGCAGTGAGACGAGAGGTCTGAGGTCGGGGCTATAACACTCAAATGGCCAGGAATCAAGGCAGTACCCACGTGCGGCTAACGAGAAACAGTTGTGCAGTTACCACTGGTTGAATAAACAATGAATGCTCTGAGTATGATATTCTTAAAATAAGTTCTGAAATGCTACACTTATAGTTTTGAAATTACATTAATTTTATGTTTAAAGAGGAGACAAAGCAAAGAGTCAGGAGCTGAAGCAAGCCGGAAGAGAGGAGGAGTATGCAGGAGAAGCAAGCAGGAACAGAGGAGGAGGGAGCTGGAACAGAGGAGGAGCATGTAGGAACAGAGGAGGAGGAAGCTGGAACAGAGGAGGAGCATGTAGGAACAGAGGAGGAGGAAGCTGGAACAGAGGAGGAGCATGTAGGAACAGAGGAGGAGGAAGCTGGAACAGAGGAGGAGCATGTAGGAACAGAGGAGGAGGAAGCTGGAACAGAGGAGGAGGGATCTGGAACAGAGGAGGAGGGAGCTGGAACAGAGGAGGAGCATGTGGGAACAGAGGAGGAGGAAGCTGGAACAGAGGAGGAAGCTGGAACAGAGGAGGAAGCTGGAACAGAGGACAAGCATGCAGGAACAGAGGAGGAGCAAGTAGGAACAGAGGAGGAGCATGCAGGAACAGAGGAGGAACAAGCTAGAACAGAGAAGGAGCATGTGGGAACAGAGGAGGAGGAAGCTGGAAGAGAGGAGAAAGCTGGAACAGAAGAGGAGCATGCTGGAACAGGAGGGGCAAGCTGTGCCTATCGCTACAGAAGAGTGAATGTGATAAATGTCACTTGTTTAACTTAGGTGTCAGCAAGGGGTTCCAGTGAGGCATTTTCCTGTGTTCATGAACACATGGAGTCCGTGACCACACCACAGACTTGACTCCAGGAACAGTGGGGTATGGAGGGGAAAGCATATACCAATGATCCACTGGTCACTGGTTGGGTAATCAGTGGTCTTGGCCCTCTGACCATACCTTTGGTATCACTGCCCACCTCCTCATGGCTAGAAGCAGCCTCCACTTATTCGCAGTGTCTTCCTTCCTTCCTGGATGTTAGACACCACACAGGTGGGTTCTGCTTTATCAGTGAGGAGGGCGAGGAGGTAGAGTAAGAAGGGAAGGGGCACTGTGCCCAGGCAGTAAACTCCTCCAACATCAGGTGTCCCTGGCAGCCCTCAGTGTTACCGCACATGTAATCTCTGGGTACTGCGTAGACAAAGCCCACTGGGCCTGAGAGAAATGATTACCTGAGAATACAACATTTCTGATGAAGAGACCTTGGATCTTCCTAGACGTGCTACTCTACAACCAGGGAGTCGACTGGCGCAGTTTCCACTTGGAAGTACTGGACTGTTTAAACCTGCCACCTTTATGACTGTTACATGTCATCTGGTTGTTGTCAAAGGTCTGCAACCCTGTGCTACAACACTGTCAGTGACAATGTGCCTGAATGTCCATGAAAGCATTTGCACAGCCAGCACTTCTCCGAGGGGAGAAATTTACTTGATTATGTTTTACATGGACACTTGGGGTGAAAACATAAGCTCTGTCTCCTAGCTGTGGATCTGCTGCAATCATGAATTTTCATGGTGTCACCCAGTATGAGTGTGGGATTGTGTGTTTTCTGCCCAATAAGAATGGGAAAGGAAATGGACAATAAAGGACAGGTTAGGGCCTGGAAACAATGGTCAGAGAGTTATTGCTTCAATTTTAATTGAATTGCAGAGAGTCAATAGAATGTTTTCTGTGTCAACCCTAAGTAAATAATTGTATTATAATCACTCTGTAGTGTGTGTGCTATGCTTTCTGAATCCTGTCAGAATTTTTGGCAGGAGGGCACAGCCTATTTTGGGGGGGAGGCCCTTGCACAGGTGCAGCAGACAGGCACGCCCAGAGCTACGAGGTCTCCAAGAGCCCTCAATGCAAACAAGATTGGAGCCCCCACTGGGGCAGGCGAGAGGCCAGGTGAGGAAACCAGATAGGAGCCCTTACACCTACTCCTGTATTTATTTTGTGGGGCTGCTAGTGCTAAACCTGCTTTCTGAGGCCTACAGCACGTTCACACTTTTTGCTTCTTTCCAAAGTCATTGTTTTTGTTCATCACAGGACATTATACAAAAAAAAAAAAAAAAAAAGGAAAATAGCTGAAATATTTGACTTAAGAAAAATGTTGCCGTTCTTTCCTTATCTTTCTTGATGCACAGCACACACTCGAGATAATTAGTTTCCCTCCAGAGCCTACAGAAAAGTCTCCAGGAATGGATGCTCAGAGACTTACTGAGGGCCTTCGAGTGTGTGTAACTAAGGAGCACAAAGTCACTGGCCTGGTGTCACTTAAAAATGAACATTATACCGATTTACCCACATGAACAAGTATTAACACAATGTTGGGGTGTTTGCTGATGTTTCCACTCGCAGAACCTGTGATTGTGACCTTATTTGAAAAAGGGTGTTTGCAGATGTGAATACATAAAGTTTTGGGTGGGCCCTAAATCCAATGACAAACGTCCTCATAAGAGAGAGGAGAGAGGTTTGAGGCATGGAAAGACAGAGAGGATAGCCAGGCATGCGGCCACAAGCCCAGGAATGCCTAGAGTCCCCAGCAGCTGGAGAGAAAGGACGGACCCTCACTGAGAGCCTGCGGCACTGTGAGGTCAGACTTCTGTCCTCCAGACTGTGAAAGGATGAATTTCTGTTGTCCTACGCCACCGCGTCTGCAGTACTTTGTGTGGCGGCCACAGAAAAGAAACACACATGAACATTATTTTCAACAGTCAATATGGATATGGAGACAGGTTTCTACTAAACTAAGTGACCAGACCAAACGGGACAGGGTGGGACAGGAGAGGAGAAGTTGAGGGAGAAAGGGGACAATGGAGGAGGGGAGAAGGGGAGAAGGGACATTTACCTTCCTCTTTGGTGCAGCCAGAGGGGTGGCTGGAGCCCAAGTTTCTGGTCGTCACAGCTTGTCCTCCTAAGAGACCTCCAGATCCAGCACTGGCTGAATGGGGGGAGGCCGGCCGGACGTCACCCCGGAAGCTCCTGACAGATCTGTCCCAGGACTGAGACCTCCTGATAAGGGTCCTCCCAGTGGCTCCTGGACAGCTTTCTTGACTCCGGGTTCCCTGGGGGTCCCCTCGAGAGCCAGGGGTTTCACTCTGGGTCCGGCCGGCCGCTGCCTCGGCCCCCTTGCTCTGGGCGCCGCAGGCCTCCTCCGCGAGGGACTCCTCAGAGCTGGAGCCCAGCGGCATGGGGTTCTGAAGGGCCTCCATGTAGGACTTCCGGAACCAGCGTCTGGCCTCCACGCCGCCAGGGGCCCCAGGCAGCCGCCTTCTGGAGCTCGGGCTGCCTGTGTCCTCCGGAGAGGTGAGGGCCTGGGGGCCATCCTTCTTGTCCACAGGGTCCAGTCTCCCTCCGGGTTGTTCAGGGCCCTCAAGGGGCTCCCACGGGCTGACATCAGAGCTCCTGGGCAGGGTCCCGGCGCTTTCGCACTCAGCTCTTCTCAGGTAAGGAAGGTGGCTGGGCTGGTCACTGCCAATATGCCCACCGCAGGGAGGCAGGACTGGAGTGTCGCTGGAAGGGGTGCTCCCCCATGGATGGGGGCTGGCCATGGCTGGGGCTGGGGCCGGCGCCTCCGAGGAGGTGCTGGGCGGCTGCTCAGGCCCAGGATGGCTGGAGCAGCTGGGCAGGACTCTTCCGCTGGTAGGTACAAACACAGGGACGGTGACGTTGCTCCATGGGGTGCGGTAGACAGCAGAGCCTGAGGTCAGCAAGCAGTTTTTCAAGAGGACACTGTTGCGTTCCCTGTTCACCCGGTCCAGGAACTCTCCTGTGAAGACACAGCCGTACATGGCCTCAGGCACTGCGACTTCCTCTGAGCCTCGTCCCAGCCGAGAGAGGCATTTTAAGACCAGTCTGGCTGACTGCTTCCCCACTGATGTGACCTGCAGGTAGAAGTCCCCGGGCCTGAGCCTGACTCCGCGGAGGGATGCCAACTGCACCACCACCTTCCCATGGATGCACAGTGGCCAGCCTTCGTGGAAGAAGATGAGACCTGTGTACCTGGCCTGGGACAAGAAAGGGAGGGAGATTAGCGGCTGGTATGGAACCTGTTGGGACCCCAGATCTCCATCCAGCAGGGGGAGAGAGCAACGGCCCCCCTGCACCTCAGAACACCAAACAAATCATTAGGGCTGAAAATGGGGTTTCTTCTTAATTCAGTGAAGTCAGTCAAAATCACACTTTTATAGCTCCTTCTGGGAGGCTGGGGGTTGGTAGGCAACAGGACAGGCAGGGAGGAAGCCACCCCAGGCACAGTCTCATGCATCAGAGCCCAAGAAGACTCTGTGGGAAGTGACTCCTAGGGGTCATCCCTACCTGGGCTTCCACACTCCCACCTCCCCAACGCTCGCCCTCTGTCTAGCCTCCAAGGGGTTCTGGGCACCCATGGGCACCCTGCCTCAGAGTATGGCCTCTGGAGTAGCACGTGGGGGGCACAGTGAGAAAATGTGGAATCTGGGCAGGACACCAACATAGGCTACATCTCCCATGTAATGGAATGGGTGGTTTCTACTTATTGAGTCAGTGAAGTTTACAGCCAAGCCATAGGTTAAGGGGAGAGTTCTTAAGCACTCTTTGAAATGAACTTGCTCTAAAAATGTTTCAACTTCAGGATGGATCAGACATAGTCAAACATGGGCCGCGTCTCCATGGGGCATGAGAGTGTCCAGCACTTAGGGAACAAGGGGTGGGACTCTGGCATGTCAGAAGCTGCAGCTACATGCTCTAACATGAAGCTACATTCCACAGTACAAGCTTAGTTCCAAAATATTTTGCTTTGCAACTTACTCTTCCCCATCCTAGCACTGACATACTGCACACACATTATTACAATAACAGAGAAAGGAAAAAGGAGAAAAATCTCAACCCAATATATCTCGAGAGACTTTAAACTTTTCTTTGCTCTTATCCATATAGGAAATAGCTTTTCTAAACTGGAACAGTAACATAGATATAATTTGGCATTCTTGTCTGCAGTCACCTTAGCAAACATTTCTCTATGTCACTCTCTCAGTTACCATCTTGAAGATCCCTCTATTTTTTTTTTTTTTTTAATATATCTGTATTGATTTCAGAGAGAGGAGGGGGGGGGAGAGAGAGAGAGATTGAGATAAAAACCCAGCCCAGGCATGTGCCCTGACCGGGAATCGAACTGCGATCTCCTGGTTCATAGGTCAATGCTCAACCACTGAGCCATGCCGGCTGGGCTCAATCCTTTATTTGATGTTTGTTTTCTGTAAATATTCTATATGTATTTTTGCTCCAGCTGTTGTCTTATTTCTGCCTTATGAGTTTCCGTGGGCTTTTAAAAAATTTTAACAATTTTCTGCACTTACCATTAGCAAAAGTTTCTATAATGCATCTACTGCTAGATGTATTCCTCCTAGTTCATTTGCTTTGTAGTTTTAGTTATGTTCTTTTCTTCTCTATAGAAGTTTAAATTTTACACAAGTTTCATTTCTTGAGTTTTTTTGGTGATGTCTTTTATTGCCTTAAAACTCAGAACTTAGTATCTTACCAAAGGTTGCCTTTCACATTTATTTTATTTAGTTTTTCTAAGTGCTGAAGTTTAAAAAATATTTAATATTTCATATATCTGGATAACTTTGAAAATTGTACCTCAGATATACCAGTGTGTTCTTAAGAGTGAAGGTCTCGTTAGCTATGTTCTTGCTGACATATAAGCTCACTGAGCATGTGCATGTTACACAGAAAGGAGGAGTGACGGCCTGCGAGGAGGCCAACACAGCGCAGTCTCTGCTGCAGATGCACCTGCCAGGTGCCCTCACACCTGTGGCCACATTTAATTAAAAATTAAGATTTTCAGATTGACAAAGTAATACTGTACATTGCAGAAACTGGAGAATCCAGGAAAAAATAAAGAATAAAATAATCCCAATACCAAGCCCCAGGTCAGCATTGTGGACATTTATGTGTTTCACTTCATTACTTTTTCTGTGCATTTTTTTAAAAAAAGATTTTTTAGAGAGAGAGGGAGGAAGAGGAAAAGGGAGAGAGAGAAACACTGATGACAGTGAAACATCAATCGACTGTGTTCTGCACGCCCCCTACCAGGGATCGAGTCCGAAACCTGGGCATGTGCCCTGACTTGGAATCAAACCAGAAACTTTTTGGTGCATGGGAGGATGCCCAACCAATTGAGCCCCACAGGCTAGGACTTTCTGTGCATTTTCAATGGTTGAGATGACATCACAAATACAGCTGTGCACCTCCTCCCCACTGAGCACATGCCCACTAGACCCAGTGGTCACCGTTAGCCCTTGTTCCTCTGCTGGATCCCACTGCCTATAGAAAATCATGTGCTGATTTCAGAAAATAACATGAATTAATAATTGAAAGCAATTCAGAAAAACAAACAAGAACTATCTTTCCTTTTCAAAGGGGAAAAATAGCTGGGGCAGGGTCTTTCCAGGGTCTTCCGTGGCCACCAAATAGGAGTCATATGGTTTAAACAGCAGAGGTTGGGGATCTAGGGCGTGGTAAGTTCTTCAGCTGTGCTGTCCAATCTGACATCACCTCATATGATTTTAAAAATCGCTGAGAATGTTCCTTACATCAGTGATCACATAATTCAAGAAGTGATTCCACAGCATACCTCCCCAAATGCTGTGCATGGGGCCTGGTGCCTAAGGAAATGCATGTTCCCAGGTTAGGCGATCCCTGACCTTCCCTGAACATTTCACCTCAGTAAAGAAAGACATCTGCTGGCCCACAGGGACTCCACTGCAAGTCTGTCCCCAAAACACCACCAGGGGCCCATCCCCAGCGATGCAACTGCCCATTATAGAACAGTATCTGGGTCGCTGACATTTTCCCCTGAAGAGCTGATCTCATGTGGAATGCTCAAATTACCATTTAAAAAATAGTTACTTGTTCTTGGAATAACCACTGGGTGCTTTGCTCTGTGTTAGAAAACACAAGTGGGGGCAAGTTGGAGTCTTGTGGGGTCTTTTGCCCCACCTCCAGGGGGCCACATCTCTAACAATTAGATCTGTGACAAGACAAGCGCTGTTCTCAATATTGATTGACTTTTCTGCTGTAGAAGGAAACCAGTCCAGGTTAACTAAGTGGTACAACCTTAGAGCGGGGGGGGGGGGGGGGGGGGGGCAGTCAGAAGTACCATGGAGAAGCAGCTTCCTCTTGTTGTGACAAAATACACATAATATAAACCTACCATTTTAACCATTTTTAGGAGTACAACTCAGTGGCATCAAGCAAATTCACACTGTTGTGCAACTGTCACCACCATCCATCTCCAGAACTTTTCCATCTTCCCAAACTGGAACTCTACCCATTAAACCGTAACTGCCCATCCCCATCCCCCAGCCTGCAGGGACCACCATTCTACCTTCTGTCTCTATCATGGTTTTGATTCCCCTAGGGACCTCATATAAGTGCAGTCACACAGTGTTTGTCTTTCTGTGACCAGCTTATTCATTTATGCTCAAGGTTCACCCATATTGTGGCATGTGTCAGAATCTCTTTCCTTTTTAATGCTGAATAATATTCCATGGTATACATGTACCACATTGTGTTTATCCATTCATGTCAAGAGACACTTGGGTTGTTTCTACTTTTTGGCTACTGTGAATAATACTGCTATGAACATGGGTGTACAAATATCTGCCACAGTCCCTGCTTTCAGTTCTTTTAGGTATACACCCACAAGAGGAATTTTTGGATGTGATAATTCTGTTTTCTTTTTAGAGGAACCTCCACACTGCTTTTCACAGCAGCTGCACCATCTTAAATTCCTACCAACAGTGCACGAGGATTCCAAACTCTCCACACTCTTGACAACACTTCTTGTTTGGTTTGGTTTTGTGTATAATAGCCATCCTAATAGATGGGAAATGATATCTAATTGTGGTTTTGATTTGAATTTCTCTAATGATTAATGAAGTTGAACATCTTTTCATCTGCTCACTGGCCATTTGTAAATCTTCTTTAGAGAAATGTCTATTCAAGTCCTTTGCCCAATTCTGAATTGGGTTGCTTTTTACTTTTGTTGTTGTTTATGGAGTTCTTCATATATTCTGGATTTAATCCCTTATCAGATATGTAATTTGTAAATATTCTCTCCCATTCTAAGGTACTTTTTTTGCTCTGTTGAAATTTCAGCGTAATCTTTTTTCTTTTGGTGTCATTTGTAGGGAATCATTATGAAATTCAGTGTCATGAAGATTTCCCCTTATGTTTTATTCTAAGTCTTATCATTTTAGCTCTTGCTTTTCTAGGTCTTTGATCCATTTTAAGTTAATCTTTGTAAATGGTGTTAGATTAAGGATCCAACCTCATACTTCTGCATGTGGATATGCAGTTTTGCCAGCATCGTTTGTAGAAAATACCCACTGAATGTTCTAGGCACTTGGCAAAAATCATTTGACCATGTATGTGTTGGTCACTCCATTGGCCTATATCAGCGATTTTCAACCTGTGTGCCACAAGGTTTTTTAAAACATGCAATACCTGACTATTTAGTCAGGGGTACTGACCCCTTTTCCCTTAGATTGTCAAATAAAAAAACGACAACAGCCAACACAACAATAGACATCAGTGTGAATGAATCAAAATTATACATATTTTCAGATTGGCAAAAAATATATTTTTTGGTGTGCCGCAGAATTTTAATAATTATGTGTGCTATGGGATGAAAAAGGTTGAAAATTGCTGGTCTATATGTTTTTATGGCAGTACCACTCTCTTTTGATTACTGTAGTTTTATAATGAGTTGTTTTGTAATCAGGAAGTGTGAGTCTTCCAAATTTTGTTCAAGATTATTTTGGCTACTTGAGTTCCCTTGAAATTCCATATGAGTTTTAGGGTAGTTTTCTATTTCTTCCAAAAATACTGTTTGTAACTCTAACTCACCTAGATTTAATGGGTCTTGGGAGGCAAAAAGTCTATGTTGGCCTTTTCCTGATGATCTGCTTGGTGACAGCTCATCACATGCTTGAAACTGGACCTCTCACTAATGATTTTAGTGCAAACTGTGCCATTCTAAGTTCCCTCCAACTCTGAGTGATCAGGACTGGTAGTTGGTTTGTGAAAGCAGATTATCACTAAAAAGAATGGTCATACATACTCAAAACATTTTATTTTTGCTTTAAATATATAATACACATTCACATGCCACCATCCTGATGGGAGCTAGGGACATCTGTTCCCATCTAGTGCTCTCCCTCAGCCTCCCAGCTCTTGCTGCTCCTTTAGAGTTAATCTCATGTTATTAGATAATAACATTAAGCTCCCCTGATTAAATGTCTGTATGGTTTCTGTCTCTTTATGGAACTAATGTGTACAGGAGGCCCAACTTTTCTCTGTTGATTTGGAGGGCTCTAACAGGTGGACAGTGAGGACAGGGTTCCATGGACACACACAGAGGGCTTGTCTCTCTGTGCTCAGTCAGACCCCAGACTGCTTTGTCTTACAGTACCTTTGAAGCGGAGCAAGGGTTTTATAAAATTAGGGAAGGAATAGAATGTAGAATTCTTCTGGATCCCCCGCCCCTCAAAAACGTCCCTGTCTTTTCAGTTGTCTTGCTCATACCTAATATGACATCACTTTTTTTACTTTGTTTTCTCAGAAAAAGCTATCTTTATTTTTGTACTCATATTTAATCGGTTTTAGGTTTCAATTAAATTGGGCTTAATTAGCTCTTCTTCTCCTAGCTTCTTAAGATAGAAATTTAGATAATTAATATTAGAATCCCCCATAACCTATATATTATACTTTAAACATTGCTTAACTGTATATAAAAATTTCTACATGTTGTGTTTCATTATGATTCAATTCCAGTAATTTTCCTTGTGATTTCTTCAATCTGTGGGTTATTTAGAAATATGTTACTTAATTTCCAAATATGTTAGGAGTTTCTATATCTATTTTTTTTGTTATTTAATTCTGATTTAATACCATTTTGGTTAGAAAAAAATATTCTGTGTAATTTCTGTCCTTTGAAATGAAACTTTGTATTTTAATGACCTACAGTATGTGCTCTGTCTTGAAAAGTGTCATGCAAATGTGAAAGCTATGTGTATTCTGCATTTGTTGGATGTGATGCTTTGTAATGTCAAATAAGTCACTTTGTTTATAGTGTTGGTCAGCTCTTTTATATTGCTATTGATTTTTTTGACTAATCTATCAATTGCTAAGAGAGGAGTGTGAAACTCTCCATTTAGTGTGGTCATTTGTTTGGCTTTATGTGTTTTGAAGCTCTATTGTTAGGTACTATGTTGACAAATTGGGCCTTTAATCATTATGAAATGTCCTGGTCCTTGTCCCTTTTTGTCTCTGATGTTACTCATGATCTGAAGTCTAACTTGTGTTATATTTTATTCCATTCTTTTACTTTCATCCTTTGTATGTATTTATATTTAAAGAGCATTTCTTATAACCAGCATTTAGTTGATCTTGCCTTTTTTCCAATCTGGCAATCTCTGCCTTTTACTTGGAATGTTTAGTTCATTTAACTACATTTAATATAATTATTAATATGGTTGGATTAAATCTATCACCTTGGCATGTAATTTCTATTGTCCTGTCTTTTGTTCCTTTGTTCTTTCTTTTATCCTCTCTTCTGTTTTGGGGATTCCATTTATCTCCCCTGTTGAATTTTTAGTTATATTCTGTATTATTTTTAGTGGTTGCTCTCAAGGTTACAATATGCATCTGTAATTTATCACAGTCTATCTTCAATATGTTATTACTTAAAAACAATGTAAAAAAACCTTACATTAGTATAACTCAATTTACTCCTTCCCACACTTTGTGCTTTTGCTGTCACATATTTTATTTCTACATTATAGATCCCACAATATATTGCTCTAAGCAGCTAATAATTTTTAAGAGCAATTCACACTTACTCATATATTTGCCTTGCTTGTGCTCTTCATTTCTTACTGTACATCTGAGCTTCTACCTGGTACCATTTCCCTTCAGCCTGAAGACCCCCTTCAACATTTCTTGCACTGCACCTCTGCTAGTGCTTTTTTATTTACCTGAAAATGTCATTATTTTATCTTCATGTTTGAAAGATACTTTCACTGGATATAAAATTTTAGGTTGACTTTTTCTCCTTTCAACATTTAAAGATATTTTCCCATTGTCTATTGAGATCCAATGCTTCTGATGAAAAGTCACTCATCATTCTTGTTGCTGCTCCCTGTATGTGATATGCCTTTTTTCTCTGTCAGCTTTTAAGATTTTCTCTTTATCACTGGTTTTCAGAAGTTTAATTACAGTAACTAAATGTTTTTTGTTTTTTGGGGGGGTTTTGTTTTTGCATTTATCCTGTTCTGCATTTGATGATCTTCCCAGATCTATAGGTTGCTGTTTTTTAACAAATTGAAAATATTTCCAACAATATTTCTTTAAATAATTTTTCTGCTCTATTTTCTCACTTCTCCCCTTCTGGGAATCCAATTACACAAAGTTTGACTACTAGATGCTCCCACAGGTTATCGAGACTTTGTTCATCCCCCCCCACACACACACACACACACTTCTCTCTCTGTGCTCCCATCTGCTTGATTTCTTTTGGAAGGTTTTCAAATAAATGTAACTTTTCCTTGGTTGTGCCTAATCTACATTAATCCCATGCAGTAATTTTTTTTAAATGGTAGATACTGTATATTTTAGTTCTAAGATTTCCATTTTGTTTCTTTTTTATAGTTTCCAAATATTTCCTGAAATTCTCCATCTCTTCATCCAATTCATCCATGTTTACTTGTAGATTATTTATTATGTTTATCATAGTTTTTAAAAAGTCTTTTCCTGATACTTCCAAACCTGTTTCTATTGACAAATTTCCCTTTTGTTTATGGGTTGATAATCTGGTGCCTTTACACATCTTGTAATTTTTAAATTTTATGCCAGAGGTTTTTGTCTAAAGTAGATGGTTTTTTTTAAAAGAGGAAATGCTCTTTCCTCTGTTAGGCAGCTAGGATGAGGGGTTTATCAGTTTAATGCATTTAGAAACAGAGCTAGATTGGGGTGGGGTGTGGCTTTAAACTCTAGCAGAGCCTTGGAATTCAAGCTCTAGGAGTCTAATGAGATACCTCTTCACTTTCCAGCTCAGCCCGACTCCCTTGGCCACCAGGGATAGCTTATAAAATTTGAATTGGGTGGAGTGTGGTTCAGCTTTGGCTGACTTCAGTTTACCTCTGGTTTCAAATGTGTTGATGGTGAGTTCACAAGTCTCTGTCCAGGGGAGCCTGGTACCAACTACCACAGGACTTCAAAACTGAGAGCTGCTGAAACTATGATTCTAAAATTCTGCCCAGCTGGCATGGCTCAGTGCTTGAGCGTAGACCCATAAACCAGGAGATCAAGGTTCGATTCCCAGGCAGGGCACATGCCCAGGTTGCAGGCTCGATTCCCAGTACGGGGCATGCAGGAGGCAGCTGATCAATGACTCTCTCTCATCATTGATGTTTCTATCTCTCTCTTCTTTCCTCTCTCTGAAATCAATACTTAAAAATATATATTTGAAAAAAAGTATATTTAAAAAAATTTTTTAGGACTGTGCGACCATGAGAGTTGGAGATGATGACACTTTGAAACTGTGTGACTATAAGATCTTCCTTTGCTTTCTCTCTCCATATCTCAGTCTCCACTTACGCAGCAGAATTCCCTGGAAGAGAATTGTTTAGGATTAGTAAAGAGGCTCTCTTAGATTCTTATCTGAAGCATAAGCCCCGAGGTTTCTTAAGTTCAATTGCTTTTTATCTGAGCATAGATAGTCCTTTTCTGGCAGCTTGTTCCTCCATGCATGCTCCTAGCAAACTCAGTGACTGGACCCACGTATGAAAGTATTTCTGTTCTTTCCTCATTTAGGAAAGCATTTCTTCTCCATAGTTGAGTTCTTTTGGATCTTTGTGTATCCATAGCTCTTGGATGGCTTTAAAGGGAAGTTTTGGTTCATCTTGGGATTTCTTGTTTTGACAGGAATAAAGGCCTTTCATATACTTCTATATCCTAACTAGAAATAGGACTCACGGATTCATCAGCAAGAAACATTTTGCCAATTTCCTTTGTGTTTCTCTGTTTGACCCTTTATCTATTTATAGGAGTACATTTACAATTTGCCAAATGTAAGGGTGGTTTGTTGTTGTTATTGATTTTTAGTTTTATTGTCTTACAGTCTTTAGATATCAATTCTTTGGTATTTGTTGACACTTTATCGCTAGTGGTCAATTCTGGTCAATTTTGGTACCTTTAAGGCTGATGTAAGTTCTCCAATAGTCCCTATTTGTATATATTCTGGAGATGAGTGTATATTGTCTTATTGTAAAATTTGACCAGGATTTTATCAAAATTTTGATTAAAGTTGGGAAATGTTCCCAACTTTAATACACTTGGGAAGGATGTGTATTCTAAAATTATTGGGTTCAGTACTCTACACATGCCCATTAATGGAAGAGAGACATGTGTTTAAATGTATATCTTTTTTTTTTTTTTTTTTAATATATCTATATTGATTTCAGAGAGAGGAAGGGAGAGAGAGAAAGAGAGGTAGAAACATCAATGATGAGAGTCACTGATCAGCTGCCCTTGCACACCCCCACTGGGATCGAGCCTGAAACCTGGGCATGTGCCCTGACTGGGAATTAAACCGCGATCTCCTGAATCATAGGTCGATGCTCAACTGCTGAGCCATGCCAGCCAGGCCAAATGTATAACTTAATATATGGTTTGCTTATCCTGTTTGCTTTAGAGAGAGGTGAAATATCCCATTATGATTATGAATTACTCTTTGTAATTCCCTCAATTTATGCTTCAAACATTTTCATGCTATGTTGTTAAGGGTTTACAGATTTTATGTATTCCTGGTTGTGACTACTACTGTTATTGAATGAACCTCTTTAGCCCTAACAATGCATTTTGCCTCTTATTATATTTAGTTTGTTATGAATATTGTTATACTAGTTATCCTTTGGTTAGAATTTTGCTGGTCTACCATTTTTAATAAATTTACTTTCAACCTGTTATGTAAGTTGTGCTTTTTATTTCCCATGTCTTTGTTTTCTTTACTCCCTCCTTTTTTGACTTCTATTTGACTTCATTTTCTTTAGTCTAACACCCTCTTCCTGCTTTCCCTTCTTAGTACAAACATTCTACTTTTATATCCTTCTGATTTCTTTTATTTAAACTTCTCCATATGTTTTCTGATCCAAACTGTGATGAAACAAAATTAAAAGTAAGTCAATGAGTGATTTTAAGCATTTCTTCTATCTAGAAAAGAATGACAGAATGGTGGTCATTGAAATATTAGTTTAATACAACAACTTTTTTAAAGTTAGTATGATTAACAATCATTTCCAAGCCACATACTTTGACAATAGTGGGTAAATGAATAAAAACTGCATTAAATTTACATTAACTAAAATATATTTATATTCATAGTTGTTAGGATAAGTTCATTTAAGTAAAAAGCAATAGCAATAGAAATATCCAAATAGTAAGGTTGTCTCTAAATTTCATTTTGTGCTTATTAAACCCTTGTAAATATGCATCCATATTAAAAGGTGATATTATTCATGTTTTTTTCAGAAAATAGGCAATTTTGTAAATGAGAAGAGATAACATGGTTAAAATGGAAGGAAAAAGAAACTTAGAAGAAAAAAGGCAAAACATTAGGTAAGAATAGCTTTTCAAGACATGCCTTTGAAAGGGGACAGGTATTTTCAGATCTGACTTAAAGCAGATTGATTCTCTGTGCTGCTATTTACTTCTCCTAAGAGGCACCTTTCTCTACTTCTGCCCTATGTCAATGTGCAAAGGGCACATAATCACAAAGGAAAATCATGTGGATAGACTACTTCAAACAAAGAATGAAATCCAGGATATCCTCGGTTATTTCTCTACTATGGTCATTCTAGCTAAAAGATAGTCAAAGAGTTTAATAAATCAAAATAGCTCAATGGTAGTTAAAAAAGAGGTCCTAACTCAATATCAATGGAGTAATAAAAGGTGTTGATGTATAAAGATATTTCATTTTAAGATTCAGCCATAATCTTTTCAGCAGCTCACTGCAATATATTCACAACTTGGCTGTCCTTAGTTTTAGCAGTGCCTCAAAAGTAACCTACAGTAAAAATATCCTAAGAAATAAACTAAACATATGAGAAATTCACTAAGCAGAGTTTATTTGTATGTATTGGAACTGCTCCAATAAGTTGGCTGAGATGATTACTTAGGAGTGTGACTTACTTCCTTCGTTGAAAGACTGTAGTCAAAGTTCATTGTGGGGAACCAGAGTGGATGTCTGCAGACAAAGTGGGCTCTACACTTCCTGGCAGGCCCGAGAAGCCTGGTTTCTGGGACACATCGTCTTATTTCATCCATCATTTGGGATGAGGGAAAGGAGGAGCCAAAAACTAGAAAGAAGGAGATGAGCCAGTGCCTGATGGACCAATCAAATAGAGGGGAATGGGAAGATTTCTCCATTTATGGGTTTAAACTCTATAAAAACATGGCTGAGATTATCATACGGTTTTGTTTTTTCATTATCTTGCAGCTTTCTTTCAGAAAGAAAACAATAAATACTCACTTGAATTATGCTGGTTTTAATTACTGATTTAATTTCAAATGCTCTCCCTTGCCTCCATCAATGGCATATCTCCCCTGCTTCTAAAATTCCACTTCCTCAGCTTAAATATTTTCCAGGTACCAGGTATCTTTGCCTGACTCTGATTCAGGTGAAGCACAGTTAAGGTGTTCCCTGCAGGGGAGGTCTTCGCGCAGATTCCTTCTGCAGGGAAGTCCTCACATGAGCTCTGGCACCTGAAGGCAGGTCCTCACACAGGCTCTGTCCCGAGGGCAGGGTCTCGCACAGGCTGTCCTCTGAGGACAGGTACTCACACAGGCCTCCTGCTGCAGGTGCTGTAGGGCCCTTGTGGCGGGGATGAGGAAGTCAGTGAGGCAGCGCAGCCCGTCGCCTCCATGGAGCCTCTCAGCCACGCTGAACACCTGCCAGAGCACGGTAGCTGCCGTGGCCTCAAAGGGCGGGTAGAGGTCAGAGAGCGTGTTCTGGATGTAGGTGTCGAGGGATTCCAGGTCCTGAAACAGAAGAGAGGATCCGGAAATCTAAGATACCAATAAAGACATGTACGTGGACACTTTCACAGGCTGGCACTTAAGGGTCCCTGCATTATATTTGTGAAGTAGGGAGGGTATAAGTGAATCCTCAGCACAGAGGGGAGTTCCTGTTGGGGACCAACTGCTTTTCCTTCGCGTTGTCACATGGCAGCAGCGCACTGAGGAAGTGCCCACAGCTGCATTAGATAGACTTGAGACCTCTGCCTACTAGGGTGATCCTAAATAACACTTTGTAAGTGAGGGTTGTCACATGAGGCACAATCAAGTATAGATTGGGATAAGTTCTATCCCATCAAATTATGAAATATGCACCTTAAATGCTCCATTTTAGGATCTTCTATGGAGCATGTGAAATTTCTCAGGGGGTTCTCTCCTTCCCTGGCTTCCCCCTCCCTGGCTCTCCTGGGTCTGCACATGGAATGGGGGGGGGGGGGGTTGTGGAGAGAACAGAGTTGAATAAGTTCATCCATAGCAAATACATTTTAATTGTATAACTGATGTTTTAAAATTTAAGTAGAAACCATTAGGGCATCTTTCATCAAAATCACAGAATTGTGCCCTTTCAATCATTCTGAAAACAGTATCACTGGTACCTGATTCCCCTTTACATTTTTGGTGCAACATGCTTTTATGTAAAGATGGAATGCTTTTAGTTTGAAAAAAAAGTTTAATGCTATTTTTAGATGTACCATTTCCTGAGGAAATACCACAAGGTTCATTTGTTTGGAAAAGAAATGCAAGGCTACAAATAACAGTTAAAAGCCAAAGATGTTAAAATTGCTGAGGGATTTTTAAAGGAACAACGGTTACATCTGAGACTCTTCTGACCAACTAATCATACAGATAATTTCCTAAAGAAATTGAAAATAAAACAGCGAATCCTCTGGCCTGAAGTAGGTGGACTCAGAAGGAGGCTGTCTGTCCTATCCAAGGAACCAGGCTAAACAGAGACCGGGGAGGTATGTGCTACAGTGTCAGTTCAGCTTCTAGAAAGCACGTGACACTAGGCACACCTGAGCCAGCTCAGTTCCTGCCTCTGTGTTACCATGGTGAGACGGTGGGTCACATGCCCTCCGGAGCACCCATGCCCCACACAAGTCTTGCCATGTCTGTCTGCTCCACTTCCTCCACATGCCTGGCTCTCCCCGTCAACAGGAATTATCTAAATAACTTTGTCCAGAAATGCCAATGTGGTCTGATTTCCAAAAACTCAAATCACCCCCAAGTCAGAAGCAAACATCCAGTCTATGAGAACAAATGGAGCAGGTTCCAAGCCAGTGGTAGGAGTCAGCCTCCAGGAGCTGTGCAGCTCCTTATAGATATTTGAAGCAAATGCTGTGATACAACAGGCTGTTAGGAAGTGGAATGCGATCCTAGGGGACATGTCTTTAATGGCCTATGTTGGAGGAACTGAAATGCAAACTTTGCAACCTCCCAGAGAGAGATGCCCTTCTGCTGCTCAAATGCGCAAATCCAGGTCCATTTCTCCTCAGGACCCACTGGGTGGGCCCTGACCTCTCATGTCCAGCTGTGGTCAGCAGCCTCCTGATGGGTGGGTCTCTTAGCCTCCACCTCACCAGTTCATCTTCTTAAAACTGTCCAACATTGAAGGAGAGAAATCAATGTTTACTGAGATCCTAGAGACAGCCCTGGTCACTCACAGGGCAGCCCAGCCTCCCTGGCTCCTCCTCTGCCCTTTGATTCCCATTGTGACTAGGTTAGGCCCCCACACTTGGCCTGGGGGTGCCTCTCCACTGGTGCCAACTCCCTTTGCAGCCATTCTCACTCAGAGCCTGGTTCTGGCAAGAGCTGCCCAAGGGAAGTTGTCTGCTGGCCAAGGGGCCATTTCCCAGGTCAAGCATGTTGAGGAAGCCTTGGATAAGCTAAAGTGAAACAACTTCTCCAGCCTCCTTTTTAAAAATTAAAAAATTTCAATTACAGTTGATGTAAAATAGTATATTAGTCTTAGGTGTATAATAGTGGTTCTCTGCATCTATGAGTTTGTTTCTATTTATATTAGCTATGAAATGATCATCCAATAAGCTTAGCACCCATCTGACAGCATACATAGTTATTACAATATTATTGACTATATTCCCTATGCTGTATACTTTACATTCCCATGACTTTTATAACTGGTAATTTGTGCTTCTTAATCCTTTGATTTTTTTTCACCCATCCCCTCAACCCCCCTCCCATCTGGCAACCATGAAAATGTTATCTGCATCTATGAGTTTGTTTCTATTTTATTTGTTGCTTATTTTGCTTTTTAGATTCCACATATAAGTGAGGTCATATGGTATTTTTCTGACTTGTTTCACTTAGCTTAATACCCTCTAGGTCCATCTATGCTGCCTCAAATGGCAAAATCTCAGTCTTTTTTTACGGTCAAGTAATATTCCATCGTGTATATGTACTACATCATCTTTATCCAATTGTCCATTAATTAGGTTGTTTCCATATCTTGACTATTGTAAATATGCTGCAATGAACATAGGGGTACATACATCTTTTCAAATTAGTGTTTTGGGTTTCTTCAGGTAAATACGCAGAAATGAAATTGAGGGGTCCTGTTCTATTTTTAGTTTTTTTTAGGAACCTCCATACTGTTTTCCATAGTGGCTGCACCAATTTACAATCCCACCAACAGTGCTTGAGGGTTCCCTTTCCTCTACCTCCTCAGCAACACTTGTTAGTTGTTGATTTCTTGATGGCCACTGTGGCAGGTGTGAGGAGATATCTCACTGTGGTCTTCTCCAGACTCATATTCTAATATGCCCTAACTGACATAAGAGGGCCAAGCCCAAATTTTCTTGAATATATTCAAGGCAGCTTAAGAAAACAGGAAAATATACAGTGTACTTTAGAAAAGTTTCCACAATAAATGCTTAAAAACAAGAACAATGTTTTGGTATCTTAAAGGGTCAAATTCAGTCATTTAGAACATTTACTCTGGCATTTTCTTCCCTCACATTTGCTGGGCTGATTGTGTGTGGACGAGGGACAGTGTGTATGTGTGTGTGTGTGTGGGGGGGGGTGTTTGAAGGCTGGTGTGTGTGTGAACCTCTGTGTATGTGTGTTTGAGGCAGGTGTGTGTGTGAGGGCCTAGTTGTATGGGAGGGCCAAGTGTGTGTTCGAGGGCTGGGTGTGTTGAGGGCCAGCGTTTGTGGGCAAGGATTTCTGAAGGTGTGTGTGCGTGGGAAGAGAAGTGGAGAGCCGAGAGAAGTACATGTTGGTAAATTCTTAAAATAGTTTCTAGGCCTTTGGATGCAGGAGAAGAGAAAGAGGCAGACACAAGGTTGGGGTGAGCGTCGGGTGAACACTGCTAACAACTGCAGTCTGGCCTCTCTGCACGATACAAGTCACACATTCGCCAAAACCTCACTTTCCATCAAAACATCCAAAAATAAGAAGAGAGGAGACAGACAAATGTTGATGACTATGTTGACAGTAAAGCACTAATTTCTTTTCCTTATATAACTCAGGATTCCCGTTTCAACCAAACCCACACACATGGAGATAGGCTGACTCCAAAACGCAGAGCCTTCGCCTGTTTACTGGATCATAAATCTTACCGAGGCTTAGAATGGGATTATGTGTTACGCGTGTGTTAGCGGAATGGCAGGTACAGTACTTGCATAAAAGCACTTAATCACCATTTTGCTGACCTGTGAATTCAGTGTGTTGTTATTTGGCCAACTGCAGGGCTGCCTTTGAATTTTAACAACAAAACTTATGTCTGCAAAGACATTTTAAAGCTTCATTCTTCGACAAAGGATTTATTTTCCCTATTAACTTTAGGTAAAATTTTACTGAAATGGGGATGATTTTTAAAGTCAAGATCTTTGTTTCTCATCATATCTCTGCTCCCCAGGGACTAAGCATGGTCCTTGTGGCACCGGGCTCTCAGGAGACAACCATCTGGGTGTGACCCTCCAGGCCTCACATGTGCTAAAGGAGAAGACAGAGGCTGGGGTCAGATGGCCCACTGGTGCCCACCCATAGGGGGCCAGTCTCTGGAACTTGGGAAAGTCGCTTCTTCCTATAGGAAAGGCACGGGTAGAGGGAAGGGGCAGATAACATGCTAACCAGCAAAGCAAAGGGAATTTCTTTTCATTTTTGAGGATTGTGCTGACCTAAAGGAGGCCAACTGAATGGGACAGGGGAATAGCAGGGGGGCCTGTCCAGGGCTTGGCAGGCTGGAGGGATGTGGCTGAGGCTGTCCCAGTAAGGAATGCCCATCAATACTCACATTTTAATTCAAGTACAACATTTTTAAGGGCAAGTAAAGGTGCAAGACTAGGATGAAGCCCAGGGCCTTGGGAGTGGCTGTCAGCAGGGTGGGCATAGATATAAGGACCCCTTTACCTGCTGAGAAAGTCTGCAGTGGCTTACTGAGGGGGCCACCCCACTTCCCAGAGAAGGGGACTCCAAGATACGGAAAGCTGAATAGCGAGGTCCCCACACAGATGGGGATCTGAGACCCTCTCCCCACCCTCCCTGCAGACAAGCTGGTGGCTGACCCAGCATAGCCACCTTAGGGAGGTTCTCCCCGTGGCCACCCCCATGACCAAAGGAAACCACTGCCCAATCTTGTGGGTGATTCCTTGATGTCTGGGCCCTGTGCACCAGGGACAGTAGAGGGTGTGTAGGGCAGGACCGCAGGTCACTTAGGACAAGGTCTCAGGTGGGGAAAGGGGAGGATCGAGCAGCGGTGGTGGCAAAAGGTGGCACAGTCCTCCCCATCATCTAGGCTAGAGGGCTCCTCTGGGACCCATTCACATTCTCATTCTGAAAATCCACAGTGGGCTGACGTCAGGATGCAAAGAGCAGACAGAATGTGGGGCTGGGGGCTCCAACAGGGTGAGAATGTGGGTTGGGGGCACCAACAGAGTCATAAAACGTGGGCTCGGGGCATCATCCAGGAGGCAAGGCTTGGGTGGGTAGATGAGGGTAGTGGTGGTGGTGGTGGTCACAAAGGCCACTCATCTGGTCTGGGAGCTTGACTCCTCCTGCAGCCCCAACATCAGCCCCTAGCGACAACATGCTGCAACCCAGGGTGAAGCCATCCTGAGTGAGGGGCGTGGTGGTGCCTGCCATACAGGCACTTCCAACCCAGAAGATAGAGCAGCCTTTTTTCTTTTGTTAATCCTTACCTGAGGATATTTCTTTTCCATTGTTTTTCACAGAGAGTGAAAAGGAGGGAGGGAAGGAAGGGGAAAGAGAGAGAAGAGAGAAACATGGATGTGAGAGAAACACATCAACTGGCTGCCTCCCACATGCACCCTAAGTGGGGGGCAGGGAGCAAACCTGCAACCCAGGTACATGCCTCTGACCAGGAATTGAACCCATGACCCTTCAGTACACAGGCTGACACTCTAATCACTGAGCCACACATGCCAGTGCTAGAGCCGCCTTTTAATTCACCACTGTGGCCTTTGCCTCTAGCCAGAATTTATAAACAAGAACCAGGATGTTCACTGGAGCATCCTGCAACCCCTCCAAGCAGGACCTGGGTCAGAAGGGGCCTTGCTCTGCCCCACTTTCCGTCAATAGCTGCTTTCTCAACTTCGTGGGTGAAGAAGCTGCGTGTGAAACCCACACTCCCAGGAGGCTTGCTCTGGGCAGCCAACCTGGTTAGAGCTGTTTGGGTGCTATTAACAGGGGCCTCCTTGCTGAAAAGGCCCAGTGACGGCACCCGGCGTCCTGCCCAGGGGGCCGATGGCCATCATTGGTTTCCTGTGTGCACAGACCCAGAAATCACCTTTGAGTCCAAAAAACCTGCCTAAAAAGCCTGGTCCCCTCATCTGGGCTGGTGTGCCAGCCTATCTACACCCAGTCTGCCTACATTCAACCGATCTATACCTAGTCTGCCTACACCCAGCTTACCTATACCTGCCCTGCTTTCCACTCACACGCTGCTGTGTATTTGGGATTCCTGACTGCCACAGTTGGGGGTCTGAGATGTTTCTAAGGGGTGGAAAGTCTTTTGGCCAAAGCTGGTGCCCAGAGGGAAGGAGAAGAAAGGGAACTGGCGGTGCCTCCTTAGGTCTGCACTCTACACCCTTGGAAGAGCTCTGTGATTAATAAAAGCAGCGCACACTCCTAATTCTGCTGATGTAGGTTTAGAGATCCTCAGGCCCTGGTGAGAAGCCTCACCTGACACGTATTTTCCCCAACCTGTATTCTACTGAAATTGGCACAGGAAGCTGAGCAGAGACGTGAGATGCTAGCAGCTGGGGGGACGGGGGCGGGGGATGGCTCTGGGGAATCCTCTATCAATGAGACCCTTTCTCTCCTGATTCCACAGTCTCCTTTTAAACCTCAGTTATAACTGATCCTGGGATGGTGACTACTGCAGAAAGAGCCCTACTGTACCTCTCTCACCCCAATACCTGTACTCCCCACAGCCCAGAAACACACACACCTGGTGCATCTAGGTCTGATGTCGAAGCCCCACCTGGACCACTCAACCAGGACCTGGGGTTGGCCCAGATGAGCCACTAGGCCTTGTGGTGATGTCTCATGTTGTGAAAACACCACAGAGATCTGGCCAGAGCCTCCCTTCCCACACCAGAGCACATCTGGCAGCTTAAAGCCTCAGGAGGCCCCACAGAGGGTCCAGTTCCCTTCTTCTGAGCCCCTGGCCAGGGTGGCCCAACCCTCCACTCACTCACAGTATAAGGGGAGGAGGACCCTAAAAAACTGATCACAGACAAGGGAATGAGGCCACACCAGGGCAGGGTGGGCAGGTGGGAGCAGAGACTGAGAAGACAGCAGTGCCTGGGGTCCAGGCCAGCTTCGCATAGACACAGGGCATAGACATGAGCAAGGTCTCACTGGGTGAGCATACTGGGGAAGGAACCTTCTACTGATTCTTTCTCCTTTTCTGCAGGGTGTCCATTCATCCACTGGCTGTCTGGGCTCTCTGGAGGAACCCACAACAGAGGACAGAATAAGCCTGGGTAACCAAATGGAGCGTCCCTGAGCCCAGCAGGCCAGGCAGGGTGTCTGTGGGACCAGGTTCCCCGGAGGAAACGAAGGTCCCACGAAGGTCAACGGTGAGAAGGTGCTGTCCAGTGGATGGCAGAGGCTGACCCCATGGGCACCTGTGGACTCCTCACCAGGGCTGGCGTTCTCCTCCAGCAGTGAGAAATAGACCGAGGCCACAGCTGGCTTCAGAGCCACTAAGCACTGATAATGAGCCCATTCTCTAACTCCTACAGCCCATGAGAGATGGGTCTGTGACAGCATGTCCTGTGGGCAGGCCTCAGAGAGCTGCACATTCCAGCCTGCTGGGATGGTGCTGTGCACCTTGGTCTCGCTGCACGCACACATACATGCGCACACATGCACACATGCATGCACAAACACACGAGAACTGTGCCCTGCACCTTCTTCTCCCTGCACACACGCATGCAGAGATGCATGCACACACATGCACAGAGACAACCTCCTGCATGCATGTACACCCATATACACAGGCACACATATGTACATACACATTCAGAAGGTGCACAGAAACTCCCTCCACTCCTGCCTGTGCACCCCCTAGACTGAACCTCTCATTTTTGCAGCCTCGCTTCTCACCTACATTTGTTCTCAGCTCCTGTCTGGCAGCAGGAAGAGCATCAGAGTGAATTTCAGCGAAGCTTGGCGCTTGTACAGCAGTCGTGAGAAAAAACTTTCTAATTTGAAACTCGTTTGTAAATTAGTGCTAAATCTTCATTTCCTTGGATACTAAATACCGCTTGCAGATTTTTCTTTCAAACTAAAAATAAATACATTAAGATACATAAATATGCAAGTATTTAAAAACAACACCGTGTATTTAGGTCTAAGTTGTTTTTAAAAATCCCAAGAGCAAAATTTCTAAGGACAGGGACTTTCACCTGAAAAAAACAGGGACCTGCATGTGGAGCTGCCCGTATTTCCTTCAAGTAATTGCAAATAATTAAGAAAGAACAGCAATTTGCTATTCCTAGTCCTTTCATATTCAAACAAGGGCCCTTTACATTTCACAGCAGATGAAAAGCAAAGGAAGCCAGTCTTTAAGCTCTGAATGCCCTTCAGTCCCTTTCTCTCTTTTCCTAACACAGTACTTTCAGGTCAGGGTCCTGTATGAGTGCCTGTCACCCTAGACTTTCCTGGGGAACTGGACCTTCAACGCTATTTGTTAGTGAGTGACAGTGGTGTTGCTAAAGTTACTGGCATGCCTAGTAGACACGAAGGTCTCTACCTTGTGGGTGTCAAGAAGGCCGAAGGCCCAACAATTCTGCAAAAGGCAATTGCTTCCAGGAAAATTCTGGCCACTCACAGCAGATGTTCCGAACTTGAATTCCTACGAATTCACTGAAATGCAAAATCACAGCAGGGGCTTCAGAAGCAGAAACACTGCCCGTGGAGCAGCACTGGGCAGCCCCTGCCACCTGACTGATTCTGAGTCCTAAGTCAGAGACACACACCGGAGCTGGCTGTAGTGATACCCTGTGTGAGCCATCACAGATGGTGCCATCTGGGTCTGCCTCTCTGGGTAAGCCTCCGCGCGCCCCATTGGTGATCCCAGCCACCACTTTGGGCCCTTCCTGGGTGAAGGCAGCAGTGTCTGCCTCCTATGGAACTGGGTCTTCTCTCCCTGACCAGGGATCCCCAAGCCTGACACCTGGGTCATTGTAGCTCACCTCACACCTTCCACAAATACTCCTGGCCTTCCTAACCAAGGCAAGGGCTTCTTTCTCACGTTCAAGATTGCTCACTTTTCACTTAGCTTCATCTTGTTGTATGTCTCCAAACCCAGACTCTGCCTTTAGGTCCTGCATGTGTATGGAGTCAAGTTACACCAAGAAGTGTTTAGAGGGTCTTTAGAAGAGATAGGCAGGGAAACAGTTGCCCAAATGTTTACCACAAAGAAGTCCAGACTCCAAAAGGAGCTTCGTTATGTGGATATAACTCCTCTGAGGGACAGGAAATGCCTGGATTAACTAAGGTACTGATCTGAGTAAGACAGAGCAGTCTGTGGTTGGCTGTGCTGTTGAAAGAATCTCTGCCCACTGGTATCAGGCATGGCCATGTGACAAAGAAATGTAGTGGCCATGGCAGATGCCAGTTCTGGGAGAAGCTTTTTCAAGCCAGCACATGCGTCACCATTTGTCAGGCAACACCCCAGAGCGAGGCCATTCTGTGAGCATGGATCACCTGATGTGATGACTGTGATGGGCATGTAGCATGAGAGGGTGATCACTGTGCTGGCCACTGAGACTTGGGGTCATTGGTTACTGCAGTATAACCTGCTCATCCCGACTGATGCTCCCCAGGGCCTGGAACACAGATCCAGGGGACACCTGAACTCAGGCCTTCCCCTACCAGGGCAGCCACAGCACACACCTTGGGACCCTCCTGGATAGATGTCCTGTAAAGCACCGGCAGGCCTAAGCTGTCTGCAGACACATCAGTGCATCCTCACCTGGAGCTGGTTCTCAGAGGCTTCCTGGATAGACTGAGCCCCATGAGGTAGCTTGAGGAGCAGGATCTTGGGGCTCTGTCTGCCAACAGTTGGCATGGTGGCCCCAGGGTGAAAGGCCCATTTGGCATTTCTCGATCTTGTCTATATTTCCAAGAGGCTGAGACTGTTCTGGAAACAACTCAACTCTGAATTTCATCATCCACAGATTTTGCTTTTCCATGGTATGAACACTCTACAGTTTTCAGGGCCAAATTAGGAGGATGCCAAAACAAAGGAACTATTTCAGGGGTCATTCTTCAGGGCTGTACCCTGTGTAACAGGCCCAGGAGGAGAATCCAGAAAATAATTTCTCTCCAAATATAACCCTGAAAACATTTTCTCTGAATTTATACACGACTTACTAAATATGAAACACATAATCACCTGACTTCAGCAATTTAAAGCTGGTGTGCGGATTACAGAGGATTGTGGGGTGCTGGGCATCACTGACAATGAAAATCCATTAACAGTGCTGAACACTCAGCCAGCCACTGTCTCCGGCGGCCAGCGTGTTAGAACAGCTCCCCTTTGCAGTCTTATGCCCAGAGCCATACTGGGATAGCCGCCAGACGGGCTTCTCTCAAGTTTATGAGCAGAATGAGGCTGTTCCGCCACTTTCTTTTCTTTTTTTTCCTTCCTCAGATGCTCAGATCCACCTGGAGCAAGGACTTTCCAGGTGGCTTATGCTCCAGTTTCTTTTTAAACTGATCTCACGCTCATCCTGTTATCCCAGCTGCCCAGACTAAACTTCCTGTTGTGGAACTGGCAGGTGCAGCCGGGGTTAGGCTGTTTTGTTTTTAATTTAATAAAGTTTTATTTTTCAAAATGTACAGCTGGTGGGACCTGTTGTTCATGCATCTTCACCTGCAGCTGGGGCATCCCCACATTTGGTGTGTGTTTCTGGTGTAAATTATTTGAGCTCTGTGCTTTGGAACTAGTTTAATAAGTTCTTTACTGAGGAATTCCTGCAGGGCTGCCCTGGCCAAGGAGCCACAGATCTTCAGACTCTCAGAGACAGCAGCTGGGAACTTCCTTACCAAGTATGTCATATGTTGCTTTGTCAAACAAGACTACGTTATTGAGCTTGTCCTGAACTTTGCCTTTGGACCACTTCTTCTTTTTGGCCTTGCCCCAGATTTGTTCACTGGGTCTTTGTCTTTCTTGGCCGACTCTGCAGCATCTTTCTTCTTGTCGTCCTTGGCGGCACAGGTGTAACTCAAAGAGCAGCTGCTACCACTGCAGCCTTGATAAGGTGGCCAGGTTAGGCTGTTCTGAAGGAAGAACCCAGGCCTTCCCAGGCCACCAGCGGGGCGTCCATGTACCTGCCCACCATGTGGCTCTGAACCTCCAAACTGTAATGTCACAACCACCACAGTGATGGAAACTGAGGGCACATCACAGTTTACAACCACATTCACACATTTAACGCCTATTACTGACAACAACCCAGTCCCACAACTCTACCTTAACTCTGCAATTATGTCATTAGCCATTCTATCAAACCTACCACATCACAGAATGGACCTTGACCTGATGGGATTTTATGTCCTAGTGAATCTGCCTCTACCAGGCACACTCAGAATCTTCCTCTGGGTGTTTGGAAAATCTTTCTCAGGATCTCACCTGGATAGGTGGGGCACCCTGTGTCATCCCAGCTCTGTCCTTGCTGCTGTCTATAAAATGCTCAGCAGTCCACAAACTATGATCCAGTGTTAAAAATAACCAAAGAAGAGCACTAGTTTGTGATGTGAAAATTATATGAAATTCAAGTTTCAGTGTCCATAAATAAAGTTTTGTTGGATCACAGTCACTCTCAGCCTATTGGCTGCTTTTGTGCTATAAAAGCAGAGTTGAGTTGTTATGAACAAGACCGTGTGGCCGTTCAAAGCCTAAAATACTTTCTCCTTTCACAGAAAATCTGCTGACCCCACTCTCAGCGAGGGAACTCCTGCCAGGCGGCCGAGGGGCAGCCCCACCCACCTCCCTGACTGCTGCCCCCGTGGTGTGGAGCCTGGCTCAGCATGGCTGCAATTCTGGGTGAAGACATGAAGGGGTGAGGGCTCTACTCACACCATTCTCTAGTTCAGCAATCACATTTCAACTAATTGTCAGTGACATGTTTTCCTTCATGATTCAGCCTAGGAACAGCTTTGCTCCGTGTGCTCTGAGGCTGGGCAGTTGACAGTCTCAGCCTGCAATGGAGGGCATGGCTACCAGACGCCACTGTCTGTTGGGGCTGGCTCATTTCTACTCATGATCAAGTGCATGGGAATGTCTAAAGCAGTCATTTAAAGGTCTGTTATCCTTTTTTGCATTTGACAGCCTAATAAGCTACAGGGGAATTCCCAAATGGGGGGCTGTGAAAGTCTTGGGGTGCTCCTATCGTGCAGCATGTTAGGGAATGATGGCTGCACCTGAGGAGTCAAGCACAACCCTTGCCACCTGTTGTATGTTCACTTGGTCTGTATTCAGGACAAAAGCAGCTGCAAGCATAAAGTCCCAGACCAAGGCCTGCCCTGGGCACAGGAGCCCATCGTGCCATCAGCGACCAGGAAGTGACCCCACCTTACTGTTTACTTGCTGATCCTGCAGTGGTTGGTCAACAGACCCAGTCCTGCCCTCAGCAGATAGAAGACAGAGCCGGCAGGATGAGAAACAGGACCCAGTAAGGGCCCCAGGAGGACCGAGTGGAGGTGCCAATGAAGAAGAGTCTGGCTAAGCAGTGAGCTGTGTCCCCGAGGCCCAAGGCAAAGGTGGTGGTTGCGGGGATGGGGGGAGTGTGATGACACCACATGTAAATATCACCCTGGATTGTATATTGGCTATTTCATAGTACAAAGTCCCTGAGAGTTCTGCACATCTGGTTTTTTCATATGTAAAACAGGAAAATTACTATAAATCGAATTCACCAATTATTCCACAATGGTAACAACTTATTTTATCTTAAAAGGACTTCAAAGCTTTTTATTTTTTAACACAAAAGGCAAACTGACAATGAGATGTTGGTTTTCAAGGCATTTTGGCCGAATTTAGTTCTTTACTTCTCTTAGTTCTTTGAAGGTACTCGACAAAAAGTGTACAAGACTGTTATTAACCACCAGCAGTCCAGACTGGGTTCCTCGTGCCAAAATGTCATTTCAGCTGGAAGTAAGAGTTTTGTTTGTTCTAAACCATGGCCGGACCAGAAAGATTACATCAACTTAAAACATCTCCTGTACTCCCGATTACACCACACTTAACTTTCTACGCTGAGCGCTCCATCGGTCCAGCACAGAGCATGGGCGAGCGGAGAAACACCCCAATGAGGTTGGGCCTGCTTGGCCCCCGAGCACCTATTTGGCTCTGCACCCATATCTACAGTTCTTTAGGGGGACGACTGATAGGAGCCATCCTTCCTGCTTAACTTGTCTGAAAAAGCCTAGGTCAGGAAAGGAAAGTGCTCTTGAAAGGTGTCGCTCAATGAGATGTGTCGCTTCTCAAGTATAAAGAGCAAACCTTATCCTCATGCCTCCAAGTTTCCTGTTGTCCTTTTTAGTTCATCTTTTAAATTGAGCCACAACAAACCACCTTCAAAACCAGAGTAAGTTCCCTTTTGTCTGAGTCCAGCTGCTTTGCCAGCGTCTGCCTGGCTTCCTGGCTTCAGCCAGCACACCTGGCGTCCCCACACCTTTCCCATGCAATTTCCAACAGAGAAACAACTAATTCCAGCTGATACTCTTGAGGAAATGGTTGAAACTAATTTTTCTAAATTGTAGATCTGACAGAATATTCCACTGAAATCACCAAATTACAAGGTTGTTTGTTTTACACTTTCAGATTATATTCCAACATAAATAAAAGAGGAGTATGTATCAAAATGCAGAGTGGGAGTGGGACATTGTATATCTGCACTGCTAGTTTAAAAACGTCTTTCCAAGGCATCCTATGAGCAGGGATCCCAGGCCACAACTGGGGTGCTATAGCTGTGACTACAGTCAGGAGCCTGATTTGGGGTACTTCAAGACGGGAATACAGGAATCCTAGAAAAGTTCCTCTCAGACTGGCAGTGTTTCTCTGCTTGAGGGTGCCTTGAACGTAGCTGGTACACAGGTCCTAATTTCACTTTAACAATTAAGATAAGAAAGCCCAGCCTGGCCGGGCGTGGCTCAGGGGTTAAGCGTCAACCTAGGATCCAGGCAATCAGGGTTCGATTCCCAGTCAGGGCACATACCCGGGTTACGGGCTGCAGCCGATCAATGACTCTCTCATCATTGATGTTTCTATCTCTCTCTCTCTCCCTCTCCCTTCCTCTCTCTGAAATCAATAAAGATATATTTAAAAAAAAAAAAGAAGGCCCAGTTTATGGTACTAATGGAAAACCACAGATGTGCTTTAAATTACATGATTCCTGTGCTTTTCCTAAAGGATCTCATGATTTAGACTTAATCTTTAGTTTCAGCGGGACAGGTGATGACTGCACACACTGGGTTGAGGTTTCTCAGGAACTGGTGCTGGGCCTGGACTGAAGTACCTTTCTGCTTTCCAGAGGGAGGGTAAAGAATCCAAGATTGCATGCCTGGTTGGGAAAGCTCTGTAGGAACACCTCATGAGGCATTACTGGAGTGCAGGAAGGAAGAGGAAAGTGGCAGAGGGTAAAGCACACTTTAAGGTATTTTAAGGGAAATGCAAGCTCTATACACACGATAAAAACAATAGCAAAAAGTTATTCTAATGAGAAACCTGTGATGTATGTACTTGGAGTGCTAAGGTGTCCTTTGCACGGCCTCCCTGGTCAAGAAAGACATCACTGGGCTGGTGTAGGAAGCACATGGCATCAGGCAAAGGGAGACCTGGCTGTACATAATGTGAACAGGCTCCTGAGGTATCCAACATGGGGACCAAAGAGAGACCAAGAGAAACATGCTCAGCGAAACTCTTAGAGATCCTAAGTCTAAAGATGAAGCTGGAGCCCGAACCACACTCAGAATGGGCATGGCAGGAGGCTTACCAACTGTTGGTATTCCAGAACAGGGGAGCTCTGAAAGACAAATGTATCATAGAAAAAAGGAGGTGTTGGTACAGACTGGAAAACCACTGACAAAAGGTGTAATGCCCAGTGGTGGCCAGGCTCAACATACAAGCAGCCTGGGCCTGGCAGAGCCCTAACAGTGGTCTGGGTTGTGAGGACAGAGGGTGTGTCCACGTCTTCTGGGGGCTGGCTGCATGCTGTGTAGCCAGGATGTCTGCACAGCATGGGTCTGAAGTGCTACCACTGGATTTATAGCACCTGGCTTTGGGAGAGAGTGGGTAGACACCCGTTTATGAGCATGCCCACCGACAGTGGGTGCCTACCCCTGTCATTTACAACGCAGTCTCCAGTCAGAAATGATATTCCAAGTCACAAGTGTCCCCAATTTTGGTTCTCACCTGTGGTCCTGGCATTATCTCTCTTTTCCCCTTCAAAGTGTTCCAATTTGGACAATAAATTATATGGCCATTCTACTTATAAGATGTTGGCTTCCTTGAGTCCATTAGGTCGTAGTTCTCAGCTCAACTGACCACAGGTTTATTACCCTTAATTTTCACAATTTGCTTCTCTCCCAACTGACCTCACCTTTGAGTGAAGGGTGGGAGGTGAGTGAAGAGTGGGAAGCGAATGACGATGGAGATGATTGAGGGTGGAGGTGAGAAGTGAAGGTGAGTGAAGAGTCAGGGTGGGGGGGGGTAGGATATTGGGGAAGAGGTGGGTGAGTGAGGGTAGAAGTGAATAAGGGTGGAGATGGGAGGTGGAGGTGAGTGAGGGGTGGAGATGAGTACAGGTGAGGAAGGGTGGAGGTGAGGAAGGGGGAGGTGAGGGAGAGGTGGTGGTGAGTGAGGAATTTTGATTAGACACTAGCAAGTTATTTGACCTCTGTGGCCTTTCAGTACAGTGCTTCAACTGCAGAAGGCATGATCAGGCTTGCAGAACTCTCACAAGGATCTGGCAGGAATTCCACAAATAATGGCAGTAAATCAAGAGTGATGGTAGAGCGCAGTGCAGAGGTGTGTGGACAGGAGCAAGTCATGAGGATGCAGAATCCTGTCCCTGCATACAGGGGGAACATTTGGGGAAACAGATGTGTGCGGTTAGAACATGTCCCTGGGTTCTCTGGTCAGTGCCATCCAACGCCCCTCTCCTCCCAGGGTGGGAGCACTGGTCTCCCATCCCATATGCTGTGTTTTTGAACTCAAAACCAATGAGCCCTGAGAAATGTGTCACCAGTCAACAAAGTCTGGGAAGGAAAATCGAGAATGAAGCCTTCAAATTAGAAATGAAGAAGTAAAACTGTCTCTTTTTGCAGCTGACACGATCTTATATGTGGAAAATCCCAAAGAATCCACAAAGAACCAACTAAGGCTAATAAATGGATTCAGCAAAGTTGCAGGGTACAAGATCAACATGCAAAAATCAGCTGTATTTCTAGCAATGAACAATCCAAAAAGGGAATTAAGAAAACAGTTCCATTATACAATAGCATCCAAAAGGAATAAAATACCTAGGATACAGTTAACCAGTGAGATGAAAGACTTGTATACTGAAAACTACACAGCATTGCTGGGCAAAGTTGAAGAAGCCTAAGTAAATGGAAAACATCCTGCATTCATGAATTGAAATATTTAATATTGTTAAGAAATCAATAGTATTCAAAGCAATCTGAACAAAATCTTTGCTGGTTAACAGAGAGACTGAATCTCTTTAGCTCCAAAGGAGAAAGGACACTTGCTTTCCCAACTTGAATGGCAAGTGGGGTGATGATTTGTTCAGACCCCCAAATCCAAAGTGGTGGAGATGGGTGCCGGGGCTATCCAGTGTGGTAATGCAGCCAATCCTGGAGAAGACAGCGGGAACCCCAGGGAGAAGGAAGGGGTTCACCCCGAGAGGTTTGAAAAGAGGCTCTCGTGACATCTGGTAAGCTCTTGCTGGCCCTTGCTTGGGTATTGTTAGGTAACTAAGAATCTTTGTGGAGTTTCAAGAGGAAAAATGTCCCCCAGAGTGTGAAGTGGTCCTGTGGGAATATCCATCCCATTTGACTCCTCCAGAGAAGTGCGCATAAAGGCTGGTTTTCCCTAGAAGTTTGTTCAGGCTATACAGACTTCAAAATTAACATAGAGCCTGGCCGGGCGTGGCTCAGCGGTTGAGCGTCGACCTAGGATCCAGGCGATCAGGGTTCGATTCCCGGTCAGGGCACATGCCCGGTTGTGGGGTTGATCAATGACTCTCTCATCATTGATGTTTCTATTTCTCTCTTTCTCTCTCCTTTCCTCTCTCTGAAATCAATAAAGATATATTAAAAAAAAAAAAATTAACATGGAAAATTGTGACTCCAAGGCCGACAAGCCCACCTATAGTCAGCCTCCTATTAATACTAAGGTGGCCAAGATGGGGACCCTTTGATACTTCTAAATTAATTTCTGTGTGCACAAGTAGAAAAAGCCAGCTTTACAATTAGGCAGAGTAAATAGAAAGAAAATGATTAGGGACTGTCTCAGAACTTAAAAAGGCTTACTCCTCTAAGCTAAAATGAAACTATGTAAAAGGGTTTACAAGAAAAGAAAAAAAGGGAGAGAAAGCATTTAGATAAACGGATCAACCTATAATGTCATTTAAGTGGCAACCCAATTCTTAGAGGTATTAAAAATGGCTGTCCTTATTTGAAAAGGGGGAAGGTCATTTGGAACTTGACTTGTCAAGAACAGATATAAATTGTAAATGCCACCAAAATAACATTTGGACTCAACTGTTCTCTGTGTCTGTTTGTGTGAGTCTATAAATGTATGTTGTTCATGTGAGATAATATCCTACCTATTGATGATATTGTTAAAATTAATTTAAAGGCAAGAGCTTGTAAGGAATGGGTATTCTAAAAGTCGCAGAAATACAGAAACTAACTCATGCTTTTCTTTTTTAAAAAAATGTATTTTATTGTTGAAAGTATTACAGATGTCCCGTTTCCCCCCCATTGACACCCTCCACCCCACTCCCCTCACCCCAGGACTTTACCACACTATTGTCTGTGGCCATGGGTTATGCATATATGCATCTAAATTCTTTGGTTAATTTCTCCCTTTTCAAGTTCATGTACTCTAAGATTAATCTTTAGTAAATAAAAGCTAGCTTAAGTTTGTTGGTTTAAGTAAAACAGACATGTCTTTCTTTTACCTGGGTTTTACAAAAATAAGTCCATGTTAATAACTGACTTTGATGTCTATGAAATATGTTTACGGACGTTAGTGATAAAACAAGAATAGCTGGGGCCATGGGAAACCCAGCCACTTGGTCTTTTCCTGGCTCCCTGACTCCCCATTTTTTGGTTTTTGTACTCCTCCATGCATCACATGCATTTAAACTTAATTTAAACAAAGGAACTTAGGAGCTGACATTATTGAAAGGAGACATCTTACCCTATTGCCAAGGTTTGAAAGAATTACTTCTGGAAAATGCCAAGTTGGTAAACGCTTCCTTTCACAGTGAGCTCTCGGAAGACAAAGATCATTGACTGTCACCTGAAGATTTTTGTTTATTGGAAAGGACAAAGAATAAAAGATGCTCTCCAACCTTGCTGGATCAGAGCTTAGAAGGAGCCTAACGACGAATGGACATCTACCCCATCTGACACTTGCCTCTGCCTCTAAGGGACATCAAAAACTCCTCAAGGATGAAAGCCACTGACATCAGAGGTAGATAGCAATCCCAAGACGTCAACAAGGCCTGTGTACCGACGGACTGATACTGAACTCAGAAACCATTCTGTTTCATTGTCTTTATCTGTCTGCAGATATTAGTCATAATAATAGTTATACTCGTTTGGAGGGTTTTTCTATATAGTCCAACTGAACACGTATAAGATAACTGTTAATACTCTTTTTACGGCAATGTAAATGTTATACTAGATGCCAGATACAGAAAAACAAGGCAGAAGGCAAGATTCAGATCATGACAGTTCACAGGATAGAAATAATTCAGTTCTTTTTCACAATAAAAGCCTTAAGACCGGACTGCCTTCCATTTACCTGCCTTTCCCATTTCACAAAAATCTGGTCTCAACTCACAGCCCATGATTACAGCACTGCCCCATCCCCAATGGTCAACAAGATAACATCAATACTGAGACTTCCTAGGAACAATCCTTCCTAGTGCTGTAAAACCACCTTAGCAGATCAAGATTGGTCATTAATGCATCCTTTAGATAGATTTATGACTAAAAGGGGGCATTATAGAAGAAAAATGGGTTCTATAGTAAGTAACCTCACAGGGTGATCTGATCATAAATTTCTAACCAGGCAGGTCATGGTGGGTAGTCAGACCCCAGGCATATAACTTCTTTACTAAAAGGTTTGTCTTTGCCTTAAGTAGGCCCGGTCTGTTGTTTCTGTGTATCTAGAAATGCCCCCTTTTACCCCTCCTTCTAATCCAATCCCTGCCTTGCTCTCTCCCACCTCCATGTGATCTTCCTTATGTTCCCTCCTTAAGTCCAAATGCATAAAAGCAACTGCAAACTGTTACTCTCCTGAGAATCTGAGATCTTGCTCCCTGGCATACGTTGTCAGTTGGCTCAAATAAACTCATAAAAATTCTCTACAGAATGGAGGGTCCAGAAATAAGCCCATAAAACTACAGTCCATTCACTTTCAGCCAGGGTTCAAAGACTATTCAATGGGCAAAAACTGATTTTGTGGACAAAAAGGGGCCACATACTAAACCTGATAAGCTCAGGGCAGGCCTGCATGGTGGGCCTTACAAACTCAGACTGAAAGTAACCACATAGGGTGGTCTGAACATACCAATTCCTAACTAGAAGTAGGTCATGGAAGGTAGTCACGTCCTCGACCTGTAGCTTCCTTGACAAAGGTCAAGCTTCACTTTAAATAAGTCTGTCTATTGTCTCTTTTGCATCTAAGGTAACAAACGTATTTTTGAAATATCAGAGTAATCTTCTGCAAGAGACCACAGAACCCTTCGTTGTTATCTTGTTTCATGAATACCATCTCTATGTGCTGTAAATGCTGACTATCTTGTACACGCCAATGTGTCTCTCTGTTTTGTTTTTTATCCAACCTCTGAGATTTCCCCGCTTTGTTTTCTCCCCCCCTTAATTTACCACCAATGGAATTCATGTAACCCCCTTCACATCTCCTCCTTTGATTCTAATGTATAAAATAAGCTGCAAAACTGCCATTCTCTGGAGCATTTTCTCAATCTGTTGAGATTTTGCTTCCCATCAATTGTAGTCAGTTTGTCTCAAATAAAGTCATAAAAATTCTCTACAGGTTTGGACATTAACAATTTCAACAAGTGGTGCTGGAAAAAGTGGATATCCACACAGAAAAGAATGACAATGGATCCCTATCTTACAACATACACAAAAATTAACTAAAAATGGATCAATGACCTAAATGTAAGAGCTAAAACTATAAAACTCTTAGAAAAAAACATTAAATCTTTTTTCCCCCCATTTTTACCAGTTTTATTATTCATCACTTGTGTACAAAAAACATTAAATCTTAATGACCTTGTATGTGGCAATGATTTCTTAAATATAACACTCCAAACAAAACCAAATATATATTTATGTATATATAAATAAATTGGAATTCATCAAAATTAAAAATTTTTGTGCATCAAAGAACCCTATCAAGGAACTAAACAGCTAATCAACAGATAGGAGAAAATATTTACAAACCACATATCTGATAAGATCCAGTTTCCAGAATATACAAAGAACTGTTGAAACTCAACAACAAAATGACAAACAATCCAATTTCAAAATGGCCAAAGGACTTGAATAGACAGCTCTCCAAAGATATACAGATGGTCAATAAACACATGAAAAAATGCTTAACATCAGTAGTCATTAGGGAAATGCAAACCAAAACCATGGTGAAATACTCCATACTCATTAGGACGACTATAATAATAATTTTTTAGAACCAGAAAATGAGTGTTGGTGAGGCTGTGGAGAAATTGGAACCCTCTACATTGCTGGTGGGAATGTAAAATGGTTCAGCTGCTGTGAAAAACAGTGTAGTGGTTCATCAAAAAGTTAAACATGGAATTATCATGTGACCCTGAAATTCTACTCCTAGGTATACACCCAAAGAAATGAAAATAGCTGTACACACAAAATCCTCTAAATACATTTTCATAGCAGCACTATTCACAAAAGTCAAAAGATAAAAACAGCCCAATATCCACCAACATATAAATGGTAAGCAAAATGTGGTATATGTATATAAAGGAATATTATTAAGCCTTAAAAAGGAAGGAAATTCTGACACATGCTATAACATGGATTGACCTTGCAGACTGTATGCTGCATGAAATAAACAGTCACAACAAGACAAATACTGTGTGATTCTACTTTTATGAGGTACTTAAAGAGTTGTCACAATCATAGGGACAGAAAGTAGAATGATGGTCTCCAAGGGCTGTGGGTTAAGGGGATGGGGAGTTAGGATTTAATAGGCACAGAGCTTCTGATTTACAAGACAAAGGAGTTATGGGGATGGATGGAGGTAACCGCTGCACAACAACGTGAATGTACTTAATACACTGAACTGTACACTTAAAATGGTTACAATGGTAAATTTCATGTTATGCACTTTTTTTTTTTTTTTCCCCCAAGGGCAGTGAACATTTGTTAGTGTCTCTAAGAGCTACACTGGAGGCGGCATCTTCCCTCTCCTGGACCAGATTGGGCCATGCCACTCCACATACACCCATGTGAGGGGCTCCCACTCAGCACTCCCAGGAACCACACCCACAATTGGGCCAACACCCTAGGAGAGGAAGGTGGCATTTTGCACCTCAATTTGAGATTAGGGGGTAGGAAGGAAAAACAATCAGGAGAAGTAAACACTTCGCAGGGTTTTGTTTGACAGCAGGTTCAGGTTGAGGGGCTTCCCGGGCAGGGTTGACACCCTGAGTTCTGCTCGGTCACATGAAGAGACCCATGCTGGTGTGGGTGGTAAGGGGAACCAGCCAGATGAGATCAGCCAGAAGGCACTGATTTTGAGGCTTTGTATTCATTTCACCCTTGGTCCCTGCTCAACTGGCTTCCCAAAGTCCTTCCTTGGAGCTTGAGGCCCATGGCTCTCTCAATTTTGCCCAGAACCGGGTTATCAGAAATGGCCCATATACTCTTGGAGTCCACGATGACCTGCGGCGTGTCACTGATTTTGTCTTCTGCGTCAGTGCCTTGCTCTGCTGGCCCTGCTGGATCACCCTGTCCACCTCCAGGGTCACAGGTCATGGTGTAGCTCCTCAGTCTCCCAGTCCAGCTTGGCCATGTTCTTCGTGATCAAATGCTGTTTGTTCTGGCCAGTGGCCCATTTCTTGGAAGTCTCCACCTCTCTTCTCCTCAGAGCCACTAGGCTGGACTGCTAGGACTTGGCACGCGCGGCTATGGGGCTCTTCTTGCGCAGCACCCTCACCCTGCCCCAGTTGTTCTCGGCCATAGCAGGGCGGGCCCGTCTGGCAGCTCCACGGCAGCTCCATGTTATATGTATTTTAACACAATTTAAAGAGTCACACACTGTATGATTTCATTAACATGAAGTATTCAGAGTAGGTAAAACCACACAGCACATTAGTGCTGGAGAGGGTGGAATAGGGGGAACCTGCTTAATGGGTGTGGGGGTTGACTGTGGGGTGACATAAATGTTCTGGAACTAGATAGAGGTGGTTGCACAGCACTATAAATGTACTAAATGTCACTGAATTGTTTGCTCTAAAATGGTTAATTTTTTGTTATGTGAATTTCACCTCAATAAATTTTTTTAAATTAGTTACAGTACCTTCCAGAAATTGTGCTAAGATCTTTTTTCCTCATTTGTTGCTATTGCTCTCTATCCCTAACAACCCTTGCACATGCTTTTCTTAATGTTGTGCTTTGGGGACAGGTTACATTAGTGTCTGAGGCTAAGTCAGCACATGTCACTGGCACTGTGAGTCTCTGTGCCACAGTCAGGGATGTTAGAGTCTCTGGACACACAAATGTCAGTTTGAGAACTAAATGCTCACTCCTCTGCCTAATGTGGCACTCTACGCTAAGTGCTTGCTCCAATGAGGTTTTCTTTAGTCTCTGAATAATCCAGAAGAAAAGCTCTGAGACCCTGGAACCAAGTGGAGTACATGGCCTATTGATTCGGGCACTTCTACAAAACATTTCTTTTTAAAAAACAGATGATTATTTTGTTAGAAATAGTACATAATTGCAGTTGTAATTCCTCTTCTCAGTTGATATCTTTGAGTATAAAAATGCCTTGAAAATAACTTCAGTGAATATTTTTCCTTAAGTGATTTGACAAAAAATTGAAACTCAATTCTTTTTACCTCTTATTTGTAGGAAAATCTCTCTCTACAGAATCACAAAATAGCCCCTGACATTTTTCAAGTACTGCAGACACTGTTCTAAGCACACTGTAATGCTGTTATCACCCCCATTCTAAAGACAGTGAGGTGAGGGGCTGGCATGCCACCCACTCATGGGAAAACCAGGACTGAACCCAGGCACCCTCACCCACTGCCCCACCTTCACCCCAGCTGCACAGCCTACATCCCAAACACCAAGCCACTACCTCTGTGTCACACAGCTCTTTGTCTCATTCTAGCAGGGACAGAGTCGAGAGCTCTCAGAAACTCATTTCAACTCCTTCACTAGCTGGGCAAAGTCACCTGATGGCCCACAGCTAATTACAGGTCAGAGTTTCTACCAAGCCAAACCACATCTCTTCTACTTGACAATGAAAGGAGGGGTCTTCCTCCTGGCTGCCCTTTGCACTCACTTGAAATTAATTCAGGCATTTCTTTTCTGCTCTGTTCACCATCATCCCCTCCCCCAAAACACACACACGAAGCACATTCATTATGTCACACCAGAGTTTATTGAGCCTTTCTCTGTAATTGTCTTCGGTCTGCTTTGACTGTATCCCACTTAGACAAACAAGGTTTCCCAGAATGAGCTATGCCCTGGCTGCTCCCTCAGATTCCACAGGGCAGGCTCTGCTTCTGTGTGGCCCACAGAAGGTTGGGATTGGGAAGGGGAATGAAAGTGGGCTTTAGGAAAAGAGGAGAGGGTCACCATCATGTGACACCTACTGTGTGCCATGCACAATTCCAGGCACCAGAGACACAAGGGGAATGAAACAAAGCCTGGAGAGACAAGCAATCAAGGAGAGCCAGACACAGGTGATTTAAGTTTAGACCCTCGTATGGAGGAAACCCACATATGGAGAAACCAAACAGGAAAGGGGCTGGGAGTGTGTGAGGGTGATGCCTACCAGGACTGGGGGGGTCCCTGGGTCAGGGGGCTGTAAGCAGGTGAGACCTCTAGGAGAGGTACACATATTTATTACCTTGCTGACTTGATCAATTCTAGTGCAGAAGTTCAAATTAATTAATTCCTAACTGTTGTTGCATTAGATTCAACCCTGTTTCTAGGTCTCAGAAACATAAGTAGCCTTTTTGTTTGTTTTGTTTTTATTAATCCTCATCAGAGGATATTTTTTCCATTGATTTTTAGAGAGAGTGAAAGGGAGGGAGGGGGACAGAGAGAGAGAAACATGGATGAGCGAGAAACATCAATTGGTTGCTTCTCGCACAAGCCCCAACCGGGGTAGGGATCAAACCTGCAACCCAGGTAGTGCCCTTGACTGGGAATTGCACCAGCAACCCTTCAGGGCAGATGCTCTAACCACTTAGGAACACTGGCCAGGGCAGAAACATAAGTAGTTTTAAAGTGATGTAAAAGAAATTCAACACAAAGTATCTTTTGCACAATCTGAGTTTCTCAGTGTTGGGGAAAATTCTATAAGGTCAGACACTTGTCTAAAAGCATCTGAAAGCTCTGTTTTTGAGAATTTGGGCCCAGATGTGAACAGAGACACCTGAAGACACCTGGAAAAGTGACCCAGATATTAGGACGGGGTAGCATTCGACTTGGGGACATTTATCTAAATGATGAACTGGGTTTCCTTTCCAGAAGCATCTACGCATCCATTTTTAAATTAGACCCTATGGTGCTCCAAGAGGTACGTGGGCCATGTGTTATTTCTACACACTATGCACAGACTGAAGCTCGGAGAGGCTGAACTACCAACCCAAAGGCTGACAGCTAATAAAGGGTGGATGCAGGTACACATCCAATCTCTAAGACGACAGGCCTGTTCTCTGGGCACCAGGTTGGGGTCTGGTGCCTCTTCCCCACTCCACGGGCACCTGCCCTCCTGGCCCCTTGTAGGGTAATTAGCAAAGGCGGGATGCCTTCTCCTCACAGGACCACAGAATCCCCAGGCACCCCAGGATTAACAGAGGATCGCTCAGCCCACCTTCTGCAACCTGACCTCCCTCACCCCAGTCTCCTCTCTTGACTTCTCACCCCTCAGACGTGTGCTGGGCTCATTCTCCTCAGCTGGACCAGTGAGCCTGGGCCAAGGGATGCAGGTGAAGAAGCCTTAATCCCCAGGCCCCTCACCCCACCCCCCTCTATTAGGGGCTAGCAGGATCTATGTGACGGGTATTTTTATTCAAGCATAAAGAGAAGACACATTCATTTTGTGTGCAAGGAGGGAGGCAGCGGCATGTGAACTGGGCTTGAATGATTCTCTTAAAAAACCACTGAGATCTGGGAACCTGGGAGCGGGCTCCTATGTTGGGTTGGATAATTCAACCGGTGAACACACATCGCAATGCAAATTCAGGGCCGACTTCATTTCCTTAGCTTTTACAAGTATTCATGTGAGACCACCACTGTGAACTAACACGCCACAGACACAAAGTCCTTAATTTCACCAAGGCCACTTCACACTAGACCCATCCGTCCGGGACCCTCTAGTGGAATAAGAGGTGAGGACTGTCCCACTAACCACAGGTTACCTGGCACCCAGGCCCACCACCCACTGGGAAGGTCAGGGCTCTGTTTCTGCGGCCCATCTGGACAGCCCACTTTGCTCCCAACCCAGGCCTCCTTGCACATGGGCCTCCTAGACCCAGCACAGCGAGATCAAAACGCGGTGCCACCTCAGAAGCAAAAGTGGGTTTATTACCCGGGTGGCAGATGCCCAGCTCCGCAGATAGGATCTCATGGTGAATGGAAACCTGTAGCTGTTAAACATCTCAGCCTTTGAGTATGTTTCACTGAGAGCAAGCATCTTGCATAAAGTGGCCTCCAAAGTTCCTCCTGACGCAGAGACCCTGTGGATGGGAGGCAGCCTGGGGAAACGGAGGCCGAACCTCACTTCTGTCCACTTCCAAACCTCTCTCCACGAAGCTGAGGCGCTCATCCGCTCCCTGGCCGCTCCGGGTTAGCACAGCCATTTCGTAAGGTATTAATTACGCACAGTTTCAACTACCTGTAACTTAATTTTGAATTATATGTTTTAATTGTTAATTAGACACCCGAAAAGTACCAACTAAACTTTTTAAGTAAAAACGCTGCTGGGAAACAGGAGTGGAGCGAATGTGATTGCTCCACCGAAACACTTCAATCTAGTTCCACAGGAAAAAGGGAAGGACAAACCCCGTACACTCTGCGCATTTCCCACGAAGCAATACGAAGCAGCTTCCATCCCGTTTTCCCAAATCTGAAATGGCTCTCTTTGCTCATTATTTAAATCAATGTTTATTATTTAAATCAACGGGGTTCCGACCCAGAAGCCAATCCCGGGATTTCCCTCAGTGAGAGCTCGGCGCCTCGGCGCCGCGGGTCGCAGGTCGGTCCCACCGGGTCCGAGCTGACGAGGAGCCGAGGGGCAGCCTCCTCCTCGGCGACGACTCCGCAAGCGCCGCCGGTCTTACCTCTCCTCGCTCCGTACTCCCCGCAGACCCCCGGAACGCGAATCTGTCTCGGAAAGCCTATTTTCCTCATAAATATTCATGAGGTTAAGGGGAAAGTTCGCTAAACTCTTCCGAAGACGCGCGGGTCCAGGCTTCCTCGCCCGGCTGCCGCGGCGGCGCCCGGGACCCTCTCCCCCACCCCCGCCGCAGGGCCCCTACCTGGGCGCTCGAGCCCCGGTCCGCGCTGAGAGCCATGGCGGTGCCGCCTTTGTCCCGCCTCAGGGGCCCGCGTCCCCGCGGAGGCCGCAGCCTGCAGCAGGGGCGTGAGAAGGACCCGCAGTCGGGCCGGCGGACCCTGCCCGGCCGCGCCCCCACCCGGAGCGGCGGCGGAAGCCGTGGGCGGACCCCGAGGGCGGAACCTCACCTCGCGCGGGGTCCCCTAGGCGGGGGCGGGGCCTCGGGGGGGCTCCCCGTCAGGGGCGGGGTCTTACACCGCCCCCACCCGCCCGGCTCCCGGGAGGGGCGGGGTCTCAACTCAGGGGCTCCCGGGAGGGGCGGGGTCTCACCTCGCGGGCTCCCAGGAGGGGGCGGGGTCTCAACTCAGGGGCTCCCAGGAGGGGGCGGGGTCTCAACTCAGGGGCTCCCAGGAGGGGGCGGGGTCTCACCTCGCGGGCTCCCAGGAGGGGGCGGGGTCTCACCTTGCGGAGGCTCCCGGGAGGGGCGGGGGGCGGAGTCTAATTCCTGCCCCCCTGGGGCTTGCGGGCGGGAGTGGGGTCCTCCCCCACCGGGAGCGCCAGGGCCCGGACCCCGCGCTCTCACCTGGGCGGGGCCCGTCGCGGCGCCTCCCTCTTGGAGCTGGAGCGGCGGTGGCGTTTGCTTTTACTTTGTTCTCCAGAAGCCTCCGGGACTTGCCATTTTGTTCTTAGAGTGGTGGCTGACTCTGCACCTGATTTCCGCCGGTGTAGACAGACCCGACTCTTGATTTCTGCCGGTGAAGGCTCTTGAACCCTGATTTTCCCCGTGTAGACAGATGTAGAGAGACGGGTCTCTGATGTTCGCTGGTGTAGATGGACTAGTGAAGGCAGTTGGACCCCTGATCTCCACCGGTACAGATAAAGTGAACTTCGATTTCTGCCAGTGTAGACAGACCGGCCTTCCCTTCCAGTCCAAGTGAGCACATTGCTTACTGGGATTCTCTCTTGAGCCCTCTGGGCCTTGTCACAGAATAAGGGGCTTGAGCAGGGGCTCACCTTCCCTTCTTTGGGGAGTCGGGCACCCGGAGAGTTGAACAGGCTCCCACCGGGTTTGCAATTCTAATGCCTTGGTTTATAGACAACCTCCAAAAAACACAGTGTCTCCCAGACCCCAGTGAAATACGACTTCCCCATAGCTAGGCGACTTGTAGGGTTTTGGTGGAGCACATTCCCTGAGCACCTGCTGTGCGCTGGGGGTGCAGCCAGGGTCCCAGGTGGATCTGCATCCCCTAGGGTCTCTCTCAGCAGAGCCGGCACATCTTCAGGTTTCTCACGCTGCTGTGTCCTGACTGGAAACTTGGGCACAGGCTCACCCACCCACTGCAGGACAAATGTGCTCATTAAGGGATAAAGTTCAGTTGTTCAGAGAAAGGAGCTGTGCTGGAGCTGAAACCTCTTGGCCACAGGTTACAGCGGGAATGACGGTAAGAGTGGCAGCGGTGAGCTTCGGCATCCTCCCCCAGGACGGCCTTTTTTAATTCCTCTGGTTGTTCCTGGAACCTCCAGCCACCACCCCCGACTGAGCCCAAGCTGAGTCCACCAGTCTGAGTGCTGGGAATCTGGGTGTTACTCCTGTCTGCACCTCCCTGAGGCCCCCAAGCATCCCTGCCTTGTTCTTCTCTCACCTGCTCTCCCAATGGGAGTCCTGGCCACGCTGCTCTAGGAATAGGAGCCAGGCTTCATAAACCTGTGTGGTCCCAAAGCACCAGCCAGGACAGAACTGGGAATGTTAGCACAACTCCAGAGCAGATGGCTTTCCCCCTCATCAGCTGCTCCAGGATCCAGAAGCTGACCTCAGGGGAGGTTGACAGTGACCCTAATGCCTGGTCAAGGTACAGTCCTGGACACTCATTATTACTGGAGAATTTGGGGCCTACAGGTGAAGCCTGTCCCACCACATCTTTGTTGTGCAGAGGAAAGCTGGACCTGCACAGGGCAAGCCCAGGAATCTTCTGTGTGTTGTCTCCAGTCACAATATCTAGGGATCTGGTTCCTTCCTTGCTGTGTATCCATAAAGTCAGTGATGTTTTCTAAGAAGTTTTCCCCAAAACCTGGACAATTGAGATGCTTTCATTTATTCAAAAGGTACTTACTAATCACCTACTTTTGGACAGTCTCTGCACAGCCCCTGTCAGGGCCCTGGAGGGTCTGACATTCCAATGGAGGGAGACAAAAGATAAACCAATGAACAGATAACATAAATATGGATAAAGCAGATGGTCAAGGCAGAGAAGACTGTGCAGGGACCAGACCAGAAGAAAGTGAGGGAGCTGCCTGTGCAAAACCTAGGGCTGGGAGAGGATCTGGTGTGCTTGGAGAAGGCTGGTGTACATGGGAGCATGGTGAATGAGGGCTATGTGAAGTAGGCAAGGTTGGAAAGGCTGCAGGGAAAAGTAGGTCATGGTGATGGGTTCTGTTTTATTCTGAGTGTTGTGGGAAACCACTGTGGAGAGAGTTTGGAAAGGAAGTGACACTATCTGATTTACATTCCAAATATCTCACCCTGTCTGCAGTATGGAGACCACAGATGGTGGAGGCAGGGAGACCAGTCAGGAAGCAACTGCCACAATCTTGGTGAGAGTGATAGGGCTGGATCAAAGTGGGGATGACAGAGGTTGTGAGAAATGGTCAAAGCAGGATATACTTAGAAGCAGAGAGGGCTGAGAGGACTTGCTGACAGCTGGCTGTGGAGAGTAAGGGAAAGAGAAGCCAAAGAGGACACTGAGAGGCATTTCAAATTAGCTGAGCACAACGCATGTCCACTACCTCTGCCCTTCTGGATGCAGAACCTAGAGATTGCAAAGCTACATGCCCCGGGCCCCTTGCATCTGAGATCACAGATGTGCCTGGTTTTGCTAAGACATGCACCACATAAGATGTGGAAGGAGCCACAGGAAGCAGTGGCTGTCACAGAAAATTAGTGGTGGATGTGTTTGGCTTGTATGGGGCAGTTCAGGTCCTGTCCTGGCAGCAGTGGTGCTGAGCGGAAGGGAGCAGGGCAGTGGGAATTTTCCTAGCACAGTCCTACGGCATGGTCAGGTGTTTCTCCAGAGTGTTGATGTTTCTGGCGGTTCCTTGTTACCGCCCCTCCCACAGGTGCTATAATCTACCTAATATCTTCTACTACATCCCTTACTGCATAAATTAGCTACAGTGGATTCTGCTGTCTGCACGTGAGAATCAGCACCAAGACAGCAAGTCAAAGATTCAGGGACTGATCGGCAGGTGGAAGTCGGTGCCACTTACTGAGGTGGGAGAGACTGGGGGAAAAGCAGATTTTGGAAGAGAAGACATATTAACATTGAAATACCTGTTAGACCTGTAAAGTGGACCAGTCACTGAATGAGCTTGGTGTTGCAAGGAGAGGTCAGGTTGGAAATACAGATCTGGAAGCATCTATACATAGGTGCATTTAGAGATGAAGAAATTGAATGTTCAAACAGAAGGGAAAAGGGACCAGGACCGAACTGGGGAACATGCCAACACTTAGCGTAGATGGGCCTCCCTCACAAACTCTTCCAAAAAAAATTGAAGGGGAGGGAACACTTCCTAACTAAATCTATGCGGCCAGCATTACCCTGATACCAAAGCCAGATAAAGACACAAGAAAACGACAGGCCCCTAGCCCTGATGAATACAGATGCAAAAATCCTCAACAAAAATTCAACAAATGGATTCCAACAGCATGTTAGGAAGATTACTCACCATGAACAAATGAGATTTATCCCAGGAATGCAAAGGTAATTCAACATAAGAAAGCAAACCAATGTAATATTTTTCAGTAACCAAATGATGGGGGGGAATGATCATCTCAATAGATACAGAAAAGGCATTTCAAAATTCCACACCCTTTCATGATAAAAGCACTCAGAAAACTAGGATTAGAGAGAAAATTCTTTAACATGATAAACAGTATTTATGGAAAACAGACAGTCAACATTATAAACAATGATGAAAGACTGAAAGCTTTCTCCTTAAGATCAGGAACAAGACAAGGGTGCCTGCTTTCACCACTGCTATTCAACATTGTACTGGAAGTTCTAGCCAGAGCTGTTAGAGGCAATAGAAAGAAAGAAAAGGTATTCAAGTTGGAAAGAAAGGGGTAAAACTATCTCCATTCACAGTGACATTATCCTATACATAGAAAATGCCAAAGAATCCACCAAAAAGTTACTAGAGCTGATTGATGAATTTAGCAAAGTTACAGAGCACAAGATCAACACACACGAGTCAGTAGTGTTTCTGTGCAGCAGTGATGAGCAATTCAAAAAATTTAAGAAAATAAATTTAACGCTTAAGAACAAATCTAATCAAGGACGTGAAAGACTTGCATGCTGAAAACTACAAAACGTTGCTGAAAGAAAAATTTAAAGGCCTAAATTAGATGGGAAGGCATGGTGTTCATGGATAGGAAGACTAAACATTGTGAAGATGTCAATATTACCTAGAGTGATCTACAGATTCAACACAATTCCTATCAAAATTCCAACAGCCTTTTCTACAGAAATTAAAAAGATGATTCTCAAGTTCGCTTGGAATTGCAGGGGCCCCTAATAGCAAAAACAATCTTGAAAAAAAGAACCAGGTTGGAGGACTCATGCAACCTGAATTCAAAACTTACTGTAAAACTACAGCAATTAAAAGTGTGGTTGTGGCATAAGGACAGAGACAGAAACCAATGGAAGAGAACAGAAAGCCCAGGAATAAATCCTCACATATATGGTCAAATGATTTTCAACAAGCGTTCCAAGGACATTCAGTGGGGAAAAGACAGTCTTTTCAACAAATGGTTGTGGGAAAACTGGATACCCACATGCAAAACAATGAAGTTGGACCCTTACTTTATACCATATACAAAATTTAACTAAAAAGGCGTCAGAGAACTAATGTAAGTGCTAAAGCTATAAAATTCTTAGGAAAAAAAATCACAGGGATAAAATCTTCATATCCTTGGATTTGGCAGTGGTTTCTTAGATATGAAACCAAAAGCACATGCAACAGAAAAAATACATAAACTGGACTTCATCAAAATTAAAAAACTTTTATACATTAAAGGATTCTATTGAGAAAGTGAAAAGACAATCCACAGAATAGGGCCAATTATTTTTGAGTCATATATTCAACAAGGGATTAAAATCCAGAATATATAAAGAACTTCTAAAACTCAACAACAGAGACAAACAATCCAATAAGACAATGGGCAAAGGACTGAAATTGATATTTCTTCAAAGAAGATCTACAGATGGCCAACAAGCTCATGAAAAGATGTTCAACATCATTAGTCACTGGGAAATGTAAATCAAAACCACAATGAGATACCACCTCACCCCCACTAGGATGGCTATAATAAAAGGAGGGAAGTAATAAGTGCAAGTGAGGATATGGAGAAATTGGAATCCTCCTACATTGCTCTTGGGTATATAAAATGGTTCAATCTCTGTAGAAAACAGTTTTTCATTTCTTCAAAAACTACTATGTAACCAAGCAATTCCATTCCCACATGTGTCCCCAAGAGAAGTGAACATATAAAGTCACACAGAAACTTGTACACAAATGTTCACAGTAGCACTGTTTATAATCACCCAAAGGTGGAAACAATGCAGTGTATATCCCCAGATGAACAAATAAACAAAAGTGGTGCATCCATACGATGGAATGTTACTTAGCCACAGGAAGGAATGAAGTTCTGACACATGCTATGACATGGATGAGCCTTAAAAACATTTTGCCAACTCAAAGAAACCAGTCACAAAAGGCACATATTTATATGATTCTATTTATATGAAATATCTAGAATAGATAAATCCATAGAGATAGAAAATAAATGATTGTTTGCCAAGGGCTGGGAACAGGGCCGGATGGGTAGTGAGTGCCTGATGGATACAAGGCTTCCTTTTGGGGTGATGAAAATGATGGTGCTAGATAGTGATGATGGTTACATAACATTGTGAATGTACTAAACACCACTGAATTGTACACTTCAAAATGGTTAAAATGGTGAATTTCATGCTATGTAAATTTTTCCTCTATAAAAATAAATTGCATATAGATTGAAGAACTAAATATAAAAAGAAAAATCTTAAAACTTAAAAAAAAGATCATTATAAAGTTGGGATAGGGAAGTATTTAATAAATGAGATGCACAAAGCCCAGACTATGAATAAAATGATTGATATATTTGAGTACATTAAAATTTCATACTGCTGGGTGATACATTTTAAAGGTGAGCCACAAAATGGAAAATGTTTGAAGTCTTACAGGCAATTAATGGCCAGATTCTAGAATATCTAAAGAGTTCCTAAAAACTAACAACAAAAGAGCCTAATGGGATATTCAGCAAAGGTTATGAATTGGCATTTCAAAAGACTACACTGTAATGATCAATAAACAAAAAATGTTCTCTTTCCAGTAATTAAAAAAAAAAAAGCAAGTGCAAACAAGTTCTCATTTTAAACCTGTAATTTGGAAAAGTATTTAAGGTCTAAAAATATTTAAAGTTAAAGGAATTTTTATAAAATATAATATAAAGCTAAAATACATAACAGTTTAAAATATTAGGCCTAAAAATCCCAAGTGTTTGCTGTTTCCTGAGAGCGTTGGTGGATGTGGCCATGAAACTTCGCATTTATCAAGTCTCCTTAAGGGACACACCTGAGAGGGACACCTGCAATGGTGCGGGGGACTCACAGAGTCTTCACTACAGCACTGTGAGGGCCTCGTATCAGAGGCACCCTAAATGTCCATCAACTTGGGAACGGAAAAGCGAATTGTGACACTTACTTGAAGAAGCACAGCAGGTAAAAAAAAAAAAAAAAAAAATGAACACAGAGAAGCCTCAAAGACAATGGTGAGCAAAAAACACCCTGCAAGTTACACAAAAGAATCAGAACGGTGTCGTGTAGTTTAGGTAAGCCCAAGAAGTCCCCCAAATTCTCTGGCTTGTTTATCAACACATGCTCATACTCTTAAAGCATAAAAATCGTGCATGGAAGGACAACACCCAGAGGTTTATCTCAAGAGCCCTCCGCGTTCAGGTCTGGAGAGATCCGGCTGCGGGTGAGCGGCGCGCAATGATCCAGGTGCGGGAAAATTGCACCGGTTCCCAGTGGGAGCTGCCAAAGGCTGGCCTCAGGCTCCAGCTGCTTTTCAGCTTCTCATTTTTATTTTGATCTACATTCGCTCCCGCTTCTACTTTAAGTTTTAATCAGTTTGTTTTAACCAGAGATTATAATGGGAAATATAATGGCACAGACAGCAATTGGTTGTTCTGGGGAGGACACGATGGATCGAGATGGATCGAGCGCCTGTCAAATGAGGCTGCCGGGAGGTAGCTGCGTGGAATCCGAGCGGGACTTGGTGGCTTCCTAGCTGCCCGATCGAGAGGCGGGGCCAGCCCCACCCTGGTCCAGCCTTCTTCAGATGCCTTTCCTCCCAGATCCCATCCATCCTGGGAATTTTTAACCGTTCCCCTCCCAAGACAAAGGAAATGCGGCGAGCAGCAAGCAAAGGAAGTGTGTTGGGGAATGAGTGTGAATGCTGCGCACCCGTTACCACCGCACCAGAGCAGCCGGGAGGCTGGCCTCCCAGAGAAGCAACAAGGAGATGAGGGCGACACCTGTGCGCTGCGCACCTGCTGCCCCTAGGTCAGAGCTCAGGCCCCCACGGAGGGAACCCGGCACCCAGGCCCGGCGGGATGGACACAAGGCACCCTGGGACCGCAAAGGGCCAGTGTGGCTGCGCGCGCGGAGATGGGGGGCTGGGGACGGGCGTGTAGGGCTGGGCTGTCCTTGGGGAGATGACCTGTCTGTCTGTGGCAGGAAGAGGAGGTATCTGGGAATGGCAGTCCTTGTGACAGGACTGTGAGACTCTGGCAGGCTGTGGGCCACAGCTGCTCCCTGGCTTTTACTTTTGGAGCATTTAGGTTCCCTTGATGAGCATTTAGAAGTCTTAAAGAGAAATTCTGAGCATTGGTGATGCAAATTTGTTGTGAACCCTGTCCTTATTTCCTTTTTCATAGAATATTTTGTTTTCATATTTTTCATTTCACACATACCACTTAAATTTAAAACTGGCTTATTCATTTCATTTTTTAAATCCTTTGTTGTTCTAATAGGTTACAGTACAGAACATAACAAAATATTCGCTTTCCGGAGGAATGTTCCCACAGTTTACAAAACGTCAGAAAGCACCTCTGACAATCAAATAGGGGCCTCCAACGCTCATGGACCCAGCAGCACAGAGGTGCAGGGATCTCAGACCTGGGGTCTGGCCTTGGCCCTGGCCCAGTGCTGGCCCCTGACACCATTCATGGGTCACTGACCACATTGCATGTTAGATGAGAGGGTTCGTATCCCTGAGAACCCCTTTCACACAGCATACACGGAGCCCAGAGAGGAAGCCTTTATGTCCTGGGTTACCCAGTTCTGCTTGTTTAAAAACCACTTAAATGTGTGCTCAGTACGGACAAAGTAGGGAAAAAGATGACAAGCTAACGCCTGTCTGAAGCAGCTAACGTTTCACTAATACACAGCAAGAGGGGCACCTGTTTAAAACTTTTGCTGTGATGTTTAAATGATTGTTCTCAAACTATTGATATTTCAAATTTAAATATTAAAACTAAGACCAATGAGATAAAAAATTTTAATATGACAAAAAGTTTTAACATGTTAACTTGCTAATTCTTCTGAGAAACAAAAATGAACTATATCCCTCAATCACTAGCAGTACAGTCATGGATCATATGAATTAAAATTATTTTCAGTTCAGAAATAGTTAAAACCAAGTATTAGGAAAAGGTTTAGAAAAGCCACCTTTTCTTGTCCTACACACCCATGGTCCCTCCAGGGAGCTCAGTGGGAGATGGGGAGCAGTCTGCTGTGGCTGCCCACACCGATTCCATTATATGCAGGATTTCACCCTGACAGAATTGGGCAGCAGAACACAAAGGGAGACTCAGGCCCTGCCCGCCCTGGAATGTGAGTTATTTCAGAGCAGGGCCTCTGTGTCTCAGCCCATGGGGAGACCTGCCTGGAGGACAGAGAGGCCTGTGTAAATGAAAACTATGCTGTAGGCTCAGATGCTGCAAGCCCGGGCCAGGGCACATCAGCCAGGTCTGAGGGCTCTGAAGAGCAGAGACAGGCGATGACCCCCCTCCCACTCCTACAGAAGTTTGTTTACTGAGTTGCTAAAAGTCAGGTCTGAGTTGCTGATCCTACCAGCTTTGCTGCCTTCAGTGGAGCATGAGGGGGAGGAAACAACTGGAAGGGCTCACAGAGCCTGCAGACAAGCCACACTGTGCCACGGGGACTTCACACAGGCTGTTTCTGCTGTCCAGAAGGCGCTCTCTCCACCCATCCCCTTACCAGCTGCAGATCTCAGCTGAAGCCCTCTGCAAAGCACTCCCTCCCCCCACACCTCTCTAACCAGCCTGCTGCAGTGGCACTGGCCCTGGTGTAATTTTGCACGTTAATTCTGTGGTTGTCTGACTAATGTCTGCGTCCCCCATTAGGGCTTTGGCTTCAGGATGGCAGCACCTGTCTTCCCTCCCCAAATCCCAAGCACTTAATGTGGAGGGAGGTGTGGCAGAAACGGAACCTTTGCTGTGTATTTAAGTACCCCCCGACCACCACCAAGTTAAGTGTGACCATCACACACCCTGTTTGCTGAGCTCAGGAGGGAGGCCAGCTGACACCATCTCAGAGAGGGACTTGAGAGACAGCCATCAGCCCAGACAGACACATATGCACATGCAAACACACATACTCTGTCCTCTGGGCTGGGACGGAGCATCGGGGGCTGATACCACAAATTATCCTCCCCCTCTTCAAATGGTCATCCTGGGGCCCCCACTTTGTGGAAAAGAAGCCATCCTCTCTTCTTGCCTTGTGTGCCATAGGCTCTCTTTCCTCTTACCCTAACAGAACTGTAGGTTTTCCCTAACAGCCAGGTGTTAGTTTTATGCGGACCACTTTTTGTGCACTGTCAGTTAATTCCTGCAACTTCCTTCCTGAGGCAGTGACAGGGGAGGCTCAGAGACTGAGTGGGTATCACAGCCAGAGACTGAATGGGCAGCTGTTCCAGGGCCTGGGCATTGCTTCTCCCTGCACCAGGCGCCCACAGGGCCTGAGCTTCCTCTTCTCACCTCCTCCTGGCTGGCTCCCCAACATGAAGCAAGGATTCTGGCCTGAAAGGGTGTTGAAAGATGCTAGAGCTGGCAGGATGTAGCCATTTTGTCACCTGAACCCCGCCTCTGAGAGATGAGGAATCCAAAGCTGCACAATTGTCTACCCATATCAGGAAGTAATCTTTATTTTCTTGACTCCACACCCAACACTCCTTCCAAAGCTGCCTTGGTTTGAACTCCATAGCCCTGATTCTGTCTAAGCTCGCCCACACCATACCTAGAGATCTTGGATCACAACCACAAGCCTATGGGGTCACAGACAGGCCCAGCCAGGAGGCACTGGGGAAGTGGCAACTTGGGAAGTTGGGGAGTGAAGAAAGACTAGGTGGGAGGACCGTGGCCCTGACCACACAGGCACCAGTTCCAGGAGAGTCTCCTGGAGGGGCAGAGCTCAGGATCTGGCCCTGAAATAGGAGGCCCAGTGAGATGAGGTAGAGACCGATGTCTTCCCAGTCCTAGGAGGCCACAGCAGGGAGTGATGGGACAAGGTTTAGGTCTCTTTAATTGGGTGACCCTGCACAAGTGCTAGCTTCCCCTCAGCTGATTCCCAAGGCTGACTCATAGGAGTGAAAAATGCACTGAAAACTCAGTTAAACTGAAACAGGAAATGCCCAACTCACTGGCTGGCACCTGGCCAACCTGAGGGAAAACCCCATTCCTCCCCTACCCCAGGGATGGGGGGAGGCCCGGGATTCAAAAGTCTCCCCAAACTCCCCTAGCTATCATTCACCCACCCTGTGAGATATCCTGACCCCCAAAACCCACATAAATACCTTAGCCTCCCTTGGATTCATGAATTTGAACATGTAACCACATGCACACACATCCTCAGACACAGGCCCTCCCCTAAACCCTGCCTCATATACATGCTAGACAAGCACATTCCTTAGACACTCCTTCACACTAACAAGACTCATAATCATCTCCTTTCACAGAAAACATGAGTGTGCAAAAGGTATGGAGAATTAGAAAGAAAAGAAATTGAGGGGAGTTAAAGAGACAATAATAAAACAACAATAATAACAGCAAAAACCCAGGACTCAGAACTTAGGAAAGGAGAGCAAATAAAAGAAAAGATGAAACCCAGAAAGACCGCATCCAGGTTGGGGATTGGGAGAACATGGAGCGCAACCTGGAGATTGGGCTGTCCTTGGGGAGACCTCAGGGCCACTTATGCATTCTCAGGGAACTTGACATTCAGAGTAACTTGGTTCCCAGGAAATGTGGCTGACACCATGAATGAGAGAAATGGAAGACAACAGGAGACAGACCACCCCTGGCCCTCTAGCCTCATTGCAGCTCCAATGCTCCCCTTGCCCCAAATTCTGAGGCAGCCTCAGCTTGCTCGCAGCAAGCAACCAGCAGAGAATGTGCATGCTTCAAGGCACTGGTGAGAAGTGCAGGCTCATCTCAGGTAACTGGCAGTGTGGACAAAAAAGAGACCACACACTAAACATGACAAACTCAGGAGAGGCCAGCATGGTGGGTCTTAAACTCAGAGACCAAAGTAACCACATAGGGTGGTTTTGCTGGAGGCAGTGGAAACGTCACCAGGAGTTAGACTGGTGGGGTCAGACTGGACCTGGGTTCAGCAACCTTGGTACTTGAGTCCTGGCTAGGAAATAATTCAGAGCCAAGACTCAAACCATTATAAGAGAACATTTATTTATAAAATCACAGAGGTAGAAGAAGAAATAGGCTTAGGAAATAAGTTATAGAGGTAAAGGAAGGGCCCTTGGAGCTTGAAAGTGAGGAAGATAAGGGTGACATGCCTGAGGGGAAGGGGAGGGAGGAGGAGGGAAGGGGAAAGGGAAAGGCACCAGCCTGCTCCTGGATGGAGAACATGCTGGGTCTTCGTCCTAAGGGTTTTAAGGGTAGAGATTTTAGGGGAGGTCCCAGGGGAAGATCTCAATAGATTATTCAACTGTCCAGGTGTGTCCTTTCAGGGTCAGGGTCTCCACTGATTGATTGTTTGGCACCAGGACAAGGGGTCAATGAAGCTCGTCCTAAGGTCAGCTGTGGGGTCACTTGTCCGGTTTTGCTGCTTTTCTGGGCCTGGAGCTGAAACAAAACTGAGGCCTGGATGTTATCTCTAGGGAGGAAAGGTCAGGGGGTCCAAACCGAATGACCAGTGGTATGCTAGGGGAGGAAAGGTCACCCTGGGGATGAGGTCCCACCCTACAATTGTCCTTTGCTAGGCACCTGGGGCTTTCCACTGTGGTGACCTTCTGTACCTGGCCCATCGTCCTTGTTCTGCTCATGGCTGTCTAACTGCCTACCATATCCCCCCCTCAAGGATCAAGAAAGACTGCCATGGACCATATGACCAGGCTGATTCCCTGCCAGCTGGAACGCCTTACAGGCACTCTCCACTGTTAGATTTTTGTTAATTTTCCAGGCCTTTCCACACCAGTTCTGACCCACAGTGATGGAGCATAATGTTTCTGCCTCTCCTAGGCTCCATTATTTCCATAGAAAAACAGATTCTGAGCTCCAGCTCCCACACCTCCACCCAGTTACAAGGAAAAGGGGACCCGGTGAGGGTTACAAGTTGCCTGGAGATGACCCCAGAGAAGGCCAAGAGTAGGTGTTAGGAGGACACAGCGACCTTGATCCACAAACTTCCAATTAGGAAGGCACGCTGGCCCCCAGACTTCCTCATTCCACACTCTGGCCTTCGGTCACTGCTCTCTAGGTCCCCACCGTTCACCCTCAGGTCCTTCCACAGGGATTCCAGAAGCTCAGGAACCTGCACCGATTCATTAGTGGAAAGAAAAGGCGGTTGCTTGGAGGCGGAGGGTGGAGCTCTGGTCGTCCTCCTGGAGGGGCCACAAAGGAACTGCTTTCTAGGCGGTCACCGACTTTAGGGGCTTTCCTAGGCGGTGGGAGAGCTCTGGACCCCTGGCTGCAGACCTGGCTAGGGCTCCGGGCGCCCTACCCTCATCCCATAACCAGGTGTACGTCCCTGGGGGAGGTTCAGGCTCTCTGTGCACTCACAGCCTCCCTGCCCAGAACTTCTCACTGCTCCCGCCCCCCAGCTTTGCTCCCCCACCACTCGACCTGCCCCTTTCCAGCACCATCCCGCCCCTCTCACCCCCAGCCCCACCCCAAGCACCAGACCGGGTTCCTTGGTCCCTCAGGGACTGACACCCCTGCCAGCTGGCAGGTGCAGAAGCAGAGTGACCCAGCACTCCTGGGACCCCTCGCAGAGTACAGGACCCCAGCAAACACCGTGACCTGGGCAGCAGCTCTGGGGCACAAAGATGCTCCCCCCCCCCCCCCATTTGAGAGCTACTGCTGGGACCTCACACAGCAGGGTGGGGTGGGGTGGGGTGGCTCTGTGTATGGGGAGGGGGAGGGGACTGGAAGTAGCTGACTCAGCCGGCCCCTCCTGACAGACCAGAGGAAACACGAGCAGAAGAGGGTGCTCGGTCCCTCTGTGCCCCTTCTCCTCCAGAGGCACACCCCCCCCCTTTACTCCAGAAGCCTCACCCGACCCCTTACAAATTAACATCATGGGTAGCTTGGCCAAGGTCCAGATTTGGACAGTGCTCAATGTCCGGTCAGTGTGCCAGGGGCTCTCAAGCACAGTGATGCTTGCCATGTGGCCAGGAGGGCTGTAGCTCTTCAGGCACCTTGGCCCCGGGAGGAGGTCCTGACACTGAACTCTGCAGCCACTCTGGGAACAGTGCGCCACAGGAAAGCCCCCCGTGATGACAGGAAGCCCTCCCGGGAAATACAAACTCTGCAAGTACAAGGCCCTCTAGAGTCAGGCACCATCTCCAAGTAAGCCAGCTACACAGCTGCAGCTCAGAGACGAAGGCCCTTCCAAAACTGAGGATACGGGGAGAAAGCACCAGTTACCCGCTGCCTCTTTGTCCCCCAACTGCACTGCCCAGCAGGTGCTGGGATGAGCCTTGAGATGAGCAGATCACTTGCGGTCTATATAACCCACACTTTCCATCTTTCACAGACTGTGGCTCCTCTACCCCTTGCCCCCAGTTTGGAAACATCAGGAGCTCCAGACTGAAAGTGAAGCCCTGGCTGGGTGGCTCTGTTGTTTGGAGCGTTGTCCTGACACAGCAGGGTTGCGGGTTCAATCTGGTTGGGGCATGTGAGGGAGGGACTCCCGAGGCTGGGTCATTGAAAAAGGGTACAGCTTCTGCCTAGCTCTGTCTTTTAGGGCCACTGTGCGGTCACAGCGAGGAAGCCCAGGTTAGCCCAGGTAGACAGGAAGCGATGCTCGCAGCCAACAGCCCTCAACCCCAGATGTGTAAGTGAGCAGGCCAATGAATGAGCCTGCCTTCAAGCTTGCCAGTGAGCTTGCCAGACATCTGGGTCCCACTGCAACCTGTCTGAATTCCTGCCCCACAAAATCCATGAGCATAACAAATCGCTGTTTTACAGCACTAAGTTTTGATGTAATTTGCTGCACAATCATAGTAAGTGGAACTCTGACCGTAGCCAGCTCCGTACTTAAGTTCAGATAACATTCAGTGAATATTCTAGAGAGAAAAAAATTGGTCCAAACCGGAAAAACAACTTATCAATGTTTATCAAACTGTTCCACCCAAATTACCCCTAAGAAGAATTAAATGAACAGATCCCCCTGTGAAATTGGATTTTGTCCAGTATCTTTTTTTAAAAAATCTTTACCATCAGGTTAAGCCTGTTCTCCAGGAAGGTGTTCCATGTTTTTCCCTGGGAAGTTGCATTGGGGTATGATTACCTCAGCATTAGAAAGCATGGATGTGAGTACTATTCCTTCTAGAGATATTCACATTTTAATGTCAGATTGAGCCTTAGAATAAGTCACTAACTGCAGAGTATAATACTGAGGATGGAAAGGCATTCTGAAAGGCAGGTAAATTGTTCACCTTTTTGCAAAATCATGTAAAGGAGGCAACACCCACTTTGCTCCAGTGGAGAGCACAGGTTCAACTGAGCCCTGTGGCTTCTAATATGGAGCAAAAAGAATATGAGCAATTATCAAATTTCTCTTGATTGGGGAGTATGGATAGTTCAGATGAAATCTTTCTGATACAGTAAGACCCAATAATGACTTAACAACCTGAACACCATATTTTAGGCTAAGTTTGGTGAGAAACATTCTTGCTATCACTGTGTATGCCAGGGACACGGTATTGCTGTGCACATGGAGGGTATAAGACAACTAGCTGCATATCAAAAGTATAAAGCTAGTTCTTTTATATCTTATTTCTTTCTTATTGAGTTTCACTGGACAACTTACTGTGTGACCTTAGGAAAGTCCTATTACCTCTCTGGTTTTTATCTACTCATCAAAAATAGGGAGTTTGTAGACTTATTGTGATTATCATTTTACAATATATACAAATATCAAAGCATTTTGTTGTACAGGTGAAACTAATATAATGTATATCAATTATACCTCAACAAAAAGTAGGGTATTTGACACTATAGTTTTGTTTTACCTGATTTTGTACATATAGCATGTATTCTTTTGTATCTCACTTCCTTTGGGCAACATTGGGTTTAAAGATTCATCTACATGCTTGTGTGTAGCTGTAGTTCATTCTTTTTCATTGCTGTATAGTATTCAATTTTAGGCTTATACCACACTTTATTGATTCTGGTGTTGATGGACTCTTGGATCATTTCCATGCACTATGTACATCCTCATGCAAGATGCTCCCTGCCCTCTCCCAGCACGCTGCCCTGCCCTCTCCCAGCATGCTCCCTGCCCTCTCCCAGCATGCTCTTCGGCTCTCCACCCCCACCTCTGGGCATTTGAATCATATGGCTCTCTAAGTCTACTACTCTATGATTCCAGGACCCAGACTTGCCTTTACCAAAGCCACAAGAAGACTCTGGCATGGCCCCAGAGAGAACCACACTTAGAAAACTCTCCTTTGACTTTATGCCAGGAATGAACTCTCTTCTTCTGTGTCATTTAGGATGTGTTTGGCTGCAAATAACAAAACCTAACTCAAAGAAGCTTTAAATATAGATTTTGTAAAAATTCGACATAAAAATCTCAGAAGTAGGAGATTAATGTAGCAGGTTAATAGAGTGGTTTAACAATGTCATCAAGACCCAGGACCTTCTGAGCTTTGATGCTTACTCCATCCATTGACAGGGAGCCAGATAGCTGCAGTGGAACCAAATATCAAATTCAACCAAATTTCATGAGGAAGAAAAGAGAACATCTCCCTCAGGGACTTTCTCTCAGGCAGAGAGACCTTTGCCAGAATGACACCCCTCAACTAGCAGCAGCAGCAGCAGACTTCTCATGTGTCATTGGCCAGAATTGGGTTCTATGTTCTAACCTGAACTTGTCACTGGCCAGGAGAATGAGGGTGCCCTAGGTGGCCTAGACTAAGCATCTAGAGTGAAATGGATGTTGAGTGTCAGTCGTAAGGTCCATCGCATTCCCCCTCCAGCTCTGCCTCAGTCTCTCCTATCATAAGCACTGGCTGTCCCACGATTCCCCTTCTATTTATCAGCAGTGCATAGGTGATACCAGGCTGCTGTTCTGTGCAAAGGCTCTCAGCCCTGGATGCCCAGTAGAATCACTTGGGAAGTGTCTTTAAAGATACTGAGCTTAGGCCTCACCCCAGATCAATCAATAACAATGGAATCTCTGAGGGTGAAACAGATGATCCTGGTTTGTCCAGGGTTATAGCAAGCCAGGGCTGGAACTAAGCCTCCTGACTCTGGTTCAATGTTCCTTCATTACTGACTTTTACTCTCTCTTATCCCATGCAACACTATATATGCAAAATGATTTGACTAATAACTCACATTCCAAAATTGTTCTTTCTATGAAAATAAGAACAAGGGTCAAACTTTATATCAGCAGTTTCCTCCCCCAACTTTTCCTCTTTTTAGATTTTCTCCGGAAAAAAACTGAAGTGACTCCTACCTGATTCTTACTTGTATTTGACAGCCCCCTAATGTAGTTTTACAGTAAATGCATCTTTTGCAACACACCTGAGCAGCAAGTTCATGTTTTACAATAATCTAACATTATGAATGCACAGATTCACCACTTTGCTGATAAACATTTGAAAAGATGTTCATTCCTTACTATGTTTTAAATGGATCTTAGTAGCCCTCAGCTTCGAACCACCACAGGACAAATAAAAAAGGTAGAGTCTTTTCCCAAGTATCTCCTCATGTGGGCAAAAACGTCAGCATATAAAATCTTAACTTCCTTTGAAATCAAATATGGATTTTAAAATATCAAAGTGTTTCAACAATGTGCTGCCCACAACATCTGACATGTTTAAGTTGTTTATTTCTACTCCTATTTGTTATCTCACCTCAAAATAGGTATAGTTTACATGAAGCGAAAATGTTGGGAAGAAAGGGAATGCTATTCTCTTTAAATGAAAGTGAAATGTGATGGGCCAAATTAGAAAGAATAATATAAATAAATAATAAGGAAGTAAACTGGGGTAAAGCATGCCATCTCATCCTTCTAGAAATCACTCCAAACCAAGAACCCCTTTCTGTGAGCGGATGGAGTTGTAAAAGGAGAGGAGAAACTACTCGCTTAGGCTCCCCAAAACAGATGTGGGAGGAAGTCGAATACTTAAGCAAAAAGCTTGCTAAATATTTAATGAACCAAGTTTATAAAACTGTTTCTATCTTTACTGTTTTGATTGCTTCCTGCCTTTCTTCCTTCCTCTCCTCCATTAAGAAACACTGGCTCACTCACAGCCTTAACTCTTGGGCTCCAGAGCAGCTGGTCCCTAGTTTTACAACTGCCTGCTTCACCTTTCTTGTCTCTCAAACACAACTTTCCTTATTAGTCAACTCTCATTTTTATTGATCTTTTCTGTTGTCTTTCTCATCTCTATTTATTTCTATTCTGATCTTTGTTATTTTCCTCCTTCTGCCAGCACTGGGCTTAGTTTGTTCTCTTTCTAGTCCCTTGAGTTTTAAGATTAGGTTGTTCATTTGAGAACTTTCTTTTTTTCTTAATGTACGCACTTGTTACTATAAACTTTCCTTTTTGAACTGCTTTTGCTGCATTCCATAAGTTTTGGTCTATTATGTTTCCATTTTTGTGTGTCTCAAGATTTTTTTTCTTTCTTTTTTGATTTCTCTTTTGCCTCACTGGCTGTTCCTGAGTGTGTTGTTTAATCTCCACATATTTGGTGAATTATAAAACTTTCCTCCTGTTATTGCTTTCTAGTTTCATTCATTGTGGTCAGAAAATTATTTGGCATGATTTCAATCTTCTTAAATTTGTTAAGACTTCTTCTGTGACCTAACATATGATCTATCCTGGATAATGTTTTTTGTACACTTGAGAAGAATATTCTGCTCTTATTAGATGGAATGTTCTTTATATGTTTGTTAGGTCCATTTGATCTAACATGTAATTCAAGTCCATTATTTCCTCAATGATTTTCTGTCTGATATATCCATTGTTGAAAGTAGGATACTGAAGTTTCCTACTGTCATTGCTTTGCTGTCTATTTTTACTTTCAGGTCTGTTAACTTTGCCTGGTAGAGAGTTCCAGATTCAGCTCTGAGCCCTTAAGGTACATGAGCTGGAAAACGATGCTGTTACAGGAATGTGGCGAGACAGCCATTACTTTAGAGTAGGAGTGTTGGGTAGTCTCCGTTTGCCCTTCCACATCCTGCCTCTACCTTTCTTCACCTTGCTCTGTGTTTGAAAGGCTGGCCACCAAGGACTACAGCATGGGCTCCCTGGACCTCTGGCTTCTCACTGTGTTCAGTCATTGGGAGGTAACAGCAAGATGTTGAAAGGTAGGAGAAGAACCAGGGCATTTATTTTCCCAGTTCCCCAGATGCCAGGACACAAATTGATACTGGCTGCCTTCCTCTGCATGAGACACAATTCCCACAGCTGCAGGTGTCGCCACATTTCACTAATAGCTCATCCTTTCAGGTTTTGGGGCTTCCCACTGTTGCTGGCACTGAGAAACTTGTTGGTTTCCCATATTGCGGTCTGTACCTTTATAATTACAGTAGTTTTTCATTAAACTCTTAAATTATCCCAGTTGAGGGTGCCAAGAACTGAATACATTTGGTTTGGAGAACCTCTCACCCCCACCTCTTAGGAGGCAGAGACAGCTTTCTTTAAAGGAGTCAAATGCTCACTTTCCAAGCTTCCCTTGCAGCTAAGGCAGAGGCATGTGACCTGGGCTCCAACAACTGGGTGCACCCACGTGAGAGTTTGACTCAGCAGCTGGGAAAGCAAAAGGATGACCTGTGTGGAATCCATTCTGGGGAGGGTGCCTACAGGCACAACCAGTTCTTGGCTGTATAGATGTAAGCCCGCTTTTTCAACCCTTGCAAGGATTCTGAGAATAATCTCATCTGTAAACAAGCCATGGATTCTGTTGTTGGCAACTGAAAACCATGAGTGATACTGCCCTGTCCTGGACCTTTGAAAACTTGATGCCTGGTTGATTCTCCTGACTTAGTCTCTCATCTTCCAACCACAGGTTAAGTTTGATTTTAATGCCTCCTCTTCCTCCACTGGAACAGCAATGTTTTCTTTGCTTCCAATCACTAAAATTGATCTCATACAACTTGACTTTTAAAAATAATCCTTGTGAACACTGATCACTTGGAAATCAGGGAAGTGTAGTTGCTCACTACGTGGTCTGCAGGAGGCCCCATCTCCAAATGTCCTCCCCCTCCCTTCAACCCTGGCCTGACCCGCTCGTTAGTGGTTTCAGGAGAAACACTATTCCTGACTTCTTGCCTTCTCATTCTATAAAAGTTAATCATGAACAGCCACACAGACAGGACTATTTCTGACCCTGGGCTTTGCTACTTTTCAGAGGTGGCTGACTGTGACTCAAATACTTGTATACTGTGGGTTTCAACTGTACACAAGTAACAGAAGAACACATGTAGCCATGTGCACATCAGTGTTTTAGCCCAAGGGGCTGGAGAATATATTCTAATTTTTTGTTGTTGTTCATATGAACTACCCCGAGGCTAAACAAGGAAAATTCCATTTTTTACCTTGAGATTACTTATTGAGGATCCTAACCCAGTTAGCCCGTTTCACATAGGGATCTAGATAATAAGGAGCTGAAGGTATCTGTATCTAGAAGGTAGAACATGTGGTACAGTAAATTCTCACTTCACGTCCTCAGTAGGTTCTGAGACTTTAAGTAAAAGGACATCCAGGCATACCTCCTTTTATTTCACGTCACTTTATAGTACTTCACAGATGTTTCATTTTTTTTTTACAAATTGAAGGCAAGACCCTTTACCACCAAAACTCTCTTTATTGTGATGCTCGCTTTATTGTGGTGGTCTGGAACCGAACCCACAGTTTCTCTGAGGTATGCCTGTATAAAGAGATTGATTATACCATAGGCTAATTGATAGAAACAAGAGGTAAGTTCCTACGGCATCTCATCAACATTATAACTAAACATTATTCCAGGACCTGCTAGACATAATTGCATGAGTAAAGTTATCGACATCTGTTAATCATTACAGTATTTTTTTAATATCTTTGCTCTCGCAACCAACCAACTCACAACATTCCACTAGCAGGAGGCTTAAAATTCATCTGGTTAAGTTCCTTCATTTTATAGATAAGGAAACTGGAATCCAGAAATGTTAAGTGCCTGCCCAGGTCAGACAGTTGCTAAAACGCAAAGCCAGATACAAGCCTGATTCTTTTTGGCTCCCAAACCAGTGTACTTTCAAACCTTAGGAATCTAACTCTCCAAATAACAGGGGAACAACATAGCTTCAGGTCTTTATTTAATAGGTGGTCTTTCATAAACCCAAAGATTCATTAAATTTGTCTATAAAACTTATTATCTATAGGGGGAGAGTAGGAATAATGTGTTATATTACATTATGTAGTGTACTACACTTATATAAAGCATAAAATGCTTTAAGTTTAAAGCACTTTTTTGCTATAGTAGCAAAATCAAACTAGAACCTTGTCCAAGAAGCTTACCTTGTAAAGTGAACCATCTTTTGACAGTAAATGTGACTACAAATTAGCCTAAAGTGATGATTTACAAAGAAACCCAAGTGTTGGTTGCAGAATCTGTTGAGTGTCCCTCTGTTTAAGGCCAAGTGGCTAATGTGGTGACACTGGCATTCTGGGCTCTATACACAGCTTAGGAAGGGAGGAGATGGCAGGTAGTGCTGGGGCCTGGCCTCCAGAGTAGGGCTGTTCAGAGTCAGATCCAGCTTCATGACTTGTTGATGCGTTTGCTCTTGACACATTAGGTAACTTCTCTGTGCCTCTATTTCCCCCTTTGTAAAGTGGGGAGACAACTGTGAGGATTAATATATGTAGGATTTGTTAGGCAATAAGTGTTCAAAAAAGTTAGCAATTATCATGATCAACAAGAGAATCTAAACAGATATCTAGGAGCTCACACAGGGGTTGTCTTTTGAATCACCTATTTGTAAATTTAGTGGGCTGGCAATAAAAAGAAGTGTTTCAAAGAGCCACTAGAGGGCGTACATGGGTCAGACTGGAATAGTGAGGCTGCTGTTTCTGGCAGCCACACCCAGAGGTGCATATGCATCCTCCGTAGGTACTAGCAAACACAAGGCCTCGAAGAGAACTAAAACCCTGAGGCCGAGGCCCATGGATTTATAGATCAGATGTCCGTCATGAGCCCAGGCTTCTGTGGGGAGGCCACTGGAGTCTGCCCTTGAATTGTCTCTCCTTTTCAAGTTGCCTGAAGCTGCAGTTGACTGCTGTCAGGACTCAGTCCTGAAGAGTGTTACTGATAATACACTGAGATGCTTTACTGTGAAGTAGGGTGGTGTGTGTGTGTGTGTGTGTGTGTGTGTGTGTGTGTCTACTCTCTCAGAAAGAGAGAGAGAGAATAGTCAAGTCACAGTGACCACCCAGGGCTGGGGCAGGGGGAGCCATGCTCGTCTTTAAATGGCACAGCACCTCCGAAAGGCACTGTCAGCAGCCTGTTCAGGTTCCATTGAGGCGAATGCGTATGTTCTCTCCAGGACTGGGCGAGAGGCGCGCCTGGGCCAAGACTGAAGGAGGTGTCTCTGCCCAGCTCTGCTCAGGCACAGCCCTGGCTTAATGACAGTCCTCCTCTTGCAAATCCAAAATGTTGGGGACAATCTGGTTCAGCTTTTTCACTCAGTTTGATTTCAGGGTATCATTGGCTTTTCAGGAGCATTTTTTTTAAACTTAGCTACAATTTTGACTTAAAGGTTATCTTTATCCTGTCTTCCTTCTACTCCCAGCTTCTGGTGATTTTGAGCATCACCCCAAGCCCATCACCATCAGATTGAAGGTTTTCTCAGGCAAGGGTCTTGCTCCTTGCTTCTGTGGCTTTCCAAGGCCAAAAATATGGGGAGTTTCTTCATAGAAGGCTACCCCTTGACTTCCTGTTCTCCAGCACATCCTGTCACTGAGCTACTGTCCTCAGCTGACTTGGTGGGTGGATTCTGGTGGAGGCAGACAGAGATTGCAGGCCCCTCCTAGGTCAGAGTTCAGAGCATCAAGCAGCCTGGGACCAAGCTTGTGTGTCTTCAATTCCCTCTGAGAGGATCCAGGCTTTGTCATGGGGTAAAGGGTTACCCTGTAGCTCAATGGAGTTTTCCACTCTCTAATCTGATGGCAGAACTTCATTCTCTGAAGTGGCTGAACCATTTCCCTGCTTGCCTCACATCCAAGCTCTTTGACAATTGAGTGCAAATGCTGTCTGGGCAGCCACTGGTCTTCTGGGCTCTGCCTGCAGGAAGTCTGCCCAGCTCTGCTCAAATTGTGACTTTCCTGTGTGTCTTCTATCTCTTCTCCCTTGATTTCCCCCTGGCCTCTGACACGGGGCCACTAGCACCTCTTGCTGGACCCATTCAGCCTCTCTTTGCCTCAGATAAATCAGTGTTTTTTTTTAAAAAAGCCCATTAATGTCCTGACAAGAATTCCTTCCAAGTCATTAGTGTCCCTGATTAGGGCGTCCGCTCTCCAGTCACATAGCCTCCTTCTCGTGTTTCTCTATATGGGGATTCATAGTAGAAATGTGTGGAAATGTGTCTAGCAGAAATGCATGTGGAGGACAACCATCAGCTTCCCCTCAGAAGTCCTGATGATTTCCCCTTAATGTTTTAAAAACATTGGAACCAACAATTGCATTGTTGGCTGTTCGTTTTCAACCACACGTCCCTTTCTTCACCTTCAAAAGCCAAACCACACACACACACACACACACCCCACTACTTAGGCCAGGCTGTATTGAATATGTGCCCCTGGAAGTCAGCCAGGGCTGGTACTGTCTCGTCTGAAAATTCCTCCATCATCCACCCTAAGTGATGACCTTGCTCCTGGCCACTCTGGATCCTACACACTGAGACCAGACCAGTGATGTTGGGATAGAGCTAAAACAGTCTTCTTTTGAAAGTTTAATTGGCTGATAAAAACACAAACATTGGGCAAAGTGGACTTACTGTGCTTTGCCTCAAGTAGAAGCTTACTGTCATTGATTTCAGGGCATTCAGAAGATGTAATTTTGTCAGCATTTAAACCACAGTTTTAATAAATGAGATTAAATTGAGCAACAATTTTTTAAAGGTGTGATTGATTTCTGCTAGGCAGCCCCCAAATCTAGTGTTCTTTCCTTTTCAAAAGCTACAATGACTCACTTCTGCGCTCAGACATCATCTGTGTGTCCACTCCTGGCCACCGACAATGGGGACAAGGGCCGAGAGGCTGGGGAATTGTAGGGAATCAGGGAGAATGTCTTGGCTCCACATTTTGTGGGTACAGACAGAGCGTGGACACGGGGGGGGTAATCCTGGGCTGCAGGCAGTTATTCCTAAACCTAAGATACCTCCTGTGGACTCGCTAAACCTTAAGGGTGAAAGCAACCTCCGAGAATATGTGGTCAAGCACTTCCATTTTCCAGATGAAATCACAAACCTGTGATTATCCAGAATAGAGAGGAGGGTAGGAGCTTGTACTCCGGTGTAGGCTGCCTGGGTTTGAATTCAGACTCCAATTTCTAGCTGCTATGTGCCCTTGGCATGGTACTTAATGATCCTGTGTTCAGCTTCTTTCCTTGTAAAATGGAGATAATGGTTACATTGACCTCTGAGGGTTGTGGAAGTGAGTTGATACATTAAAGTGCCTGGTGCTGGGTGAGCGCTGGATACAGGGCAGAATTGATTCATTGTACAGTTGAAGCACAGAGCAGAGTGCTGTGCATGTAACTGTTGCTCAGTAATCAGGGAGGAGTAAAAAAGCAAACAGGGGTGAGTATACCCAGTTTGCAGATCCAGAAACGAGGCTAGAGAAGTTATGAGATACAGGGTTCCAAACGGTTTTTATTTTTAAAAAATATATATATTAATTTCAGAGAGAGGAAGGGAGGAGAGAGAGATAAAACATCTACAATGTCAGAGTCATTGATTGGCTGCCTCTTGCATGCCTCCCACTAGGGATTAAGCCCACAACCCAGGCATGTACCCTGACTGGGAATTGAACCAGGATCTCCTGGATCCTAGGTCGATGCTCAACTGCTGAGCCATGCTGGGCAGGTAGGGTTCTAACCTTAATGAGAGGTGAAGTGGTCCCCTAAACCCAGACACTGGCCCCCTTCCACCACACTGCAGTCTCCCTTTGATGACCATGGTAAAACTCAGTGAGCAGACCCTTGAGGTCACCTCAACCCTGTCCTGCCTCCTACCCACACACTGCTGAGCCAATGACCCTCCCTCCTGTGGCACCCAGGGGACTGTGTGCAAATTTAACTCAGCCTTAACCTACTCCTTCAGCAACTCCCGCAGGGTGAGTCACTGGAGAATCTTCTGTGGCATTGCAGGGAGAAACCCCCCATCTGCTCATCTCCAGCTCCTCCTCCAGTTTTAGACCAAATTGCCAGCCTGGCTGCCTCTGTCTCCTGCAAACTCCCACAGGGCTGTCACAAAGCCTGAGGATCCCAAGATCTTTGTTCTCTCTTTGTTCTGAAGGTGATTATGTCTGCAGGGCCCTCCTTCCAGCCCCCTCTTCTCCCCCACTCCTACTTGCTATTCTGATGAAATTCTGTCTTCTAGAGCAGGGACTCCTGCTGTGCGGTTCCCCCTTTTCCCTCTCTCCTCTCCTCCTCCCCCCTCCCTCCCTCCAACATCACTTCCATTCTTCCCCTGCCTGCTCTTCTCTGCTAGTTCCCCTTGACGTATTTTATCCCGCTGTGCTTTAAAGGGGAGGGGGAGACTTCTCGTGATGAGCCAATGCATCTTAATCAAAACAGGACAGTCCTGACACCTCATCCCAGGACTGTTCAAATCTATTTGTGGTTTCACTCCACAGCGGGCAGATTAAGGACACAGGCATCTGTTGGGAAGCATAATTGTCATTGTTCAGTTCCATTTTCCCAAGGAGCAGCCTCCTCTGACGTTACAGCGAGTGACCTTGAGCTGCCGGAGAAAACCGCTGTGTCTGTTCAACTGTTCTGGAGACGAGAACTCCCTCAGAGGAGCAATTGGTCAAGGCTGAGTAGGATGGAGAGGCAGAGATCGCGTCATTCCTCTGGCGGAGGACAGCGTTCCAGGCTCTGCTCTCTGTGGTTAGGTGGCAAATTTTCGTTTTTGAAAGATCATTTCTTTCTCAGGGAGGGGAAGTTTAGCCTTGTGGTGTCCCTGTTCTGTGATGACACCCTGGACCCAGGAAGAGAGATTGCTCAGGCCTGCTCCATCCCAACCATTTGGTATTTGGTGATGAGAATGGATAAGCTGAACCCAGGAGGCATGATCCTTTTTGCATTGTGTTTCTGTCTTGGTCACACTGTGCCCTTTACCTGCAGATTTGTATTTTTGAGTCCCTCTGGAGCCATCTGTCTCACTCTCCTGTGTCTCACCTATGCTCCTCTGCCTCCTCCACCCTTGTCTCCTTTGGGCCATTCTCTCCTTCAAGCATTGCTGCGTAAGTTTACCTTTCTCTCTGGAACTGTTCCCTCAGCCCACAGGGGAGACCTTTACAACTAACAGATGGCTGCACCAGAAACAATGGGATCAACGCTGCAGGTTGAAGGAGTGACCACCAGATGGCGCCCTACTAATTTCTCTGCAGATCTGGCTCTAGGGAGAATTTTCCCGTTTTAAAAAACAATCACTGAACGGGTCATTGGGGAGAAAAAGGGACATCTGCAATATTTTAAACAAAAATAAAATTAAAAAAAACAAAAAACAAAAAACAATCACTGGAAAGCAAGTACCGTGAGAGGTCACTCAGCTCAGTGACCTCCAAATATATATATATATTTTTATTTTTCACCTATGCATATAAGCAAAACCTTTTTGTAACTGAATTTATTGGGGTGACAGATTCACAAGATCACACAGGTTTCAAGTGTACAGCTCAATAACACATCTGCATATTGCATCACACACCCACTGCCCCAAGCAAAGTCTCTTTCTGTCCCCCTCCCCCTCCCCCTTTGCCTACCTCCACCTACCCCCACCATTTCCATCTGGTTATCACCACAGTACTGTCTGTGTCTATGTATTTTTTTCTTAATCCCTTCACCTTCTTTCACCCATCCCCTCCAACAGCTGTCAGTCTGTATCCATGCCTCTGTTTGTCAGTTTACTTTGTTCATTAGATTCCACATATAAGTGAAATCATATGGTGGCACCAGTTTACATTCCCACCAGCGGTGTACTAGGGTTCCCTTCTCTCCACATTCTCGCCAGCACATGTTGTTCATTGATTTATGGATGATAGTCATTCTGACAGGCATGGGGTGATATCTCATTGTGTTTTCAATTTTCATTTCTCTGATGATTAGTGACAGTGAGCATTTTTTCATACATCTGTTGGCCACCTGTATGTCCTCTTTGGAGGAGTATCTATTCAGGTCTTCTGACCATTTTTAAATTGGATTGTTTGTCTTTCTGGTGTTGAGTAGTATAAGTTCTTTATATATTTTGGAACCTAACCCCATATCAGATTATCACTGGCAAATATGTTCTCCCATTCAGAGGGTTCCATTTACATTGTGTTGATGGGTTCCTTTGCTGTGCAAAAGCTTCTTAGTTTGATGTAGTCCCATGTGTTTATTTTTCCTTTGTTTCCCTTGCCTGAGGAGATAGATCTATAAAAATATTATGAGAAATGTCTGAAATTTTACTGCCTATGTTTTCTTCTAGGACTTTTATGGTTTCATGACTTACATTTAAGTCTTTAATCCATTTTGAGTTTATTCTTGTGTATGGTGTAAGTTGGTGGTTTAATTTTTTTGCATGTATCTGCCCATTTTTCCCAACACCATTTATTGAAGAGACTGTCTTTACCTCATTGTATGTTCTTGCCCCCTTTGTCAAGTATTAATTGACCATAAAGTTATGGGTTTATTTCTGTGCTTCCTATTCAGTACCATTGATCTATATGTCTGTTCTTGTGCCAATACCATGCTGTTTAGATTACAATGGCCTTGTAGAATAGTTTGGTATCAGGTAGTGTGATACCTCCAACTTTGTTTTGCTTTCTCAAGATTGCTGAGGCTATTTGGGCTCTTTTGCAGTTCCATTTAAATTTTTGGAAAATTTGTTCTAGAACTGTGAGATATGCTATTGGTATTTTAATAGGAAATGCATTGAATCTGTAGACTGCTTCGGGTAGAATGAACATTTTAATGATGTTAATTTTTCCTATCCATGAACATGGTACACACTTCCACTTGGTTAAATTCATTCCTACATGCCTTATTTTTCTGATGCAACTTTAAATGGGATTGTTTTCTTAGTTTCCCTTTCTGGTAGTTTATTATTGGTGTATAAAAATGCCACCAATTTCTGAATATTAATTTTATATTCTGCTACTTTACTAAATTCATTTATCAGTTCTAGTAGTTTTTTTGGTGGTCATTAGAGTTTTCTGTATACAGTATCATGTCATCTGCAAATAATGACAGTTTTACTTCTTCCTTACAACTACACTTACACAGAAAGAAACTGAGGGCCAGAGAAGTTAAGTAATGTGCCCATGGCCACACAGCTGCAAAAGTAGAATTTGAAACCAAATATTTTTTATTCCAAAGCCTGCCACTGTACTTAGTTGCCTCTAGGATAAAGCCAGACTTTCCTAGGGTTCCTATGTAATAAAATCCATGTAGGGAATCAGAAACACTCAATTTCTTCCTTAATTTTTCAGGCCACAGAAAGCTATGAATGAGTCAAAGTTACTTTATCAGACAGAACACAAATCAAATTGGCTTAAGCCAGGAACTTAAATAGCTCAGGTAACTAAAAAGCCTGATTTTGAGTCCAGCCAGTCATAAGGCCTTGGCCACTCTCACTCCATCTCAGCTTTGCTTTCTGTGTATGTGGCTTCATCCTAAGGTAAGCTCTTCCCTGGTGACAACAAGGACAGACACTAGCAGCTCCAGCTTATGTCTTACTTGCTTAGCTACCTCAGCTGGAAAAATGCCTCACACTACGCCCAGAGGAAGTTCTGGCCAGGGACCTCATTGACCATGTCTGGGCCCTGTGCCAGCCAATAGAGAGGGGATGGAGTCAGCCCCCGTTGATCACATGGTTTGAGAATGGGAAAGTAGCACTCCCAAAAGGAAACTGAGATGCTGTTACCAAAAGAACTGGATAGTAGGCAGAGGAAATAGGTTTTGAAAGCCCCAAAGAATTTTCAGATCTCTGCTATTTAGACCCAGCAAGATCATTCTGGCTTCACTTTTACTATAAACTTCTAGTCCTCTCCAAATACAGTGATAATTTGAGACCATACTTAATGAGAATTGCCAGCAAAAAATGTCTAAAAATCCTCTTTTTGGTTTCGTGTGCTTTAACGTAAGAAACAAGTTGAAGGAAGTCCAAAGGGAAGTGGAGTCATTGATTTCATGGGAAATATTAAATAACACTCTTAAGTAGTTGGAAATTTGATGAGAAAGTAACAAACATGAAAGGTGAGAAGATGATTTAGTTAAACAAAGATCTGAGGTCAAAGAGAATGAGCAAAGTTGAAGGACAGAAAGGAAAAGAAAATTATTTTGAAAATTGAGATGTCAGAGGAGGAGCTAGTCAATGATGGACGTTTCAAAAAAGCAGAAATCCATCAACTTAATCAAGATCTCTATGTTAAAATTGCCGAGCTATCAAGCATGCTGCTTTTTCCAACATGACAGGTGATAGAACAAGCCAAGCAAGAATGAAAAGGATTTTACTAGTTAACTGGTTCCTTTATCACCATGGCAACATCAGCAGGGGAAAAGAGTGATGGTGATAACGTCATAATCTATTTTCTCCAACTTCATTATTTTCCATGTTCAGGGTGATAATAAATTTTTTAATTTAGTTTATTTCACACAGATTTTTCTTACTTTAAAGATTATAGAAACTGTAGGTGTTATTCTGTTTAGTATTTGATTCAAAGATAATAAATTATTCAGAGAACATTTTAAATGGTAAGAGAGAGAAAATACTTTTTCCATGATTGCATTAATGGCACTATCATTTGAGGATAATTCCCTCTAACTGCACATGAGAAGTGGGCTCCGATTTGTCCACTACTGTCCACCATAGAAGATGTACACTGAACACTGCAGGTTCAGATAGCATTTTAATACCTGATGATTTAAAAATTTTAGGATAATAAAATAGATGGTAATATAAATTCACTCACAATTGTTATCATCTTTGAAATCATCAAAATAGCTACTGTTTTAAGTGCTTTCTGTGTGCCAGGCACCATACCAAATGCTTCTCGTGTCCTATTTTATTATATGAAAAACTGAGGCTTAGAGAGCTCCAATTACTTGCTCAAGGGGATGAATCTAGGAAGCAGCAAAACTAAGATTCACACATTGGGCTGGTTGTCCCAGTTAGCACCCCACATTAATGGAGACAAACCATAGATTAAATGCATATTGGGACCAATTAGTCTCACAATATCCTCAGGCCAAAGAGTTCATTCTTGTCCTTTGCTACTGAAGCAATTACTAACAAAGAGAACTGAGAGAGTATGTTTTCAGCTACTAAAAGTCCAGCTCATGATGTGCACAGATGATAATCAGCAACATCTTCCTTATGTGAAGCCTAATACGTGATTTTTCATATTCACCACATTATATCATCTGGGAATTTAATGTATTGACTGCCCACACTGTGCGAGGTACTGAGCCCATAACTTCAGGGACAATAATTATAAGTTAAAATGTAGCCATCACTTCAAAGAACTTACAATATGCAGCAGGGGTAGAAAAAGTTCAGATGAATACTCTATGAGTAAAACCAGCCATAATGAGAACAATATGAAAGAGCGATACACCAAGTGTTATGGGAGTTTAGAGAGAGAGGAGTCCCATCCATTTGTGGAAAGGCTTCACAAAGTATATGGCATTTGATGTGGTCCTTATAGACTTGACAGGATGTCAGCATGTACAAAGGAATGGACAAGAGGGTACATCAGACAGAAAGAACAGCATTAAAAAAGGCAAGCAACCCGTGAGTGTGTGGTCTGGCACACACACTCGTGATGAAGTATCACGGTCTGATTGGAGATAAAGGTGTGTAGGGGGGAGTAATGAAAGGCAAGGCTAGAAACATAGGTTGCAGATATCGTGCCCGACTTTCATGGCCAAACTAAAAAATTGGGTTTGGTTTGCGAGGCAATGAGGAAGACTGGGAGACTATTGAGTGGGAAATGATTGGGCTGGATTAAAAATCAGTTCAATTGGAATTGATGCGACCAGATTGTTATGACAACAACTAACAAAGTATTTAGGATTTTCAAATTTTAATGTGCCTAAGAATCACCTGGGGGACTTGTTAAAATGCCGATTTGGATTCAGCAGTTGTGAGATGGAACCCGAGATTCTGCATTTGTAACAAGGGACCAATGTTAATGCTGTTTACTTCTAAACTGGAACTCAGCAACATAAGTCTATGTAAAATGATTAATCGGACATTCTTAAGCATTTTGCCATCAGTTGTTGTTTCCAGTCAGTTTTCTACCCAGATACTTTTTCATTGTTTTGCATTCAACTGCAAATCTGACATTTTACCTGCATCTCCTCCTTTCCCCTCATTTTTAACTCTTTAAATATAATCTTGAAGCAGCAGCAGCAGCAAGCAGATTGAATGAGGTCATTTAAGTGATTTGTGTTTCAGTTGCAGATTTTTGTTATCTTTAAGGGAAGTAGAAAACATGTGGGTGTATAAATAGAGGTGTAGAACACAAGTTCACAGAAATTTATTCTCTCACTGTGTAAGGATGAGCTCACATTTAGAAGGCAGGGCTCAAAGCTGGTTGCCTTGGTGAGAAGTGGGATACTGGTTACACTAAGGACAACTTGAGAAATTTAGGTCTTTTTGTCACTTGCTATGGACCAGATGCTGGGGCACTGGCCTCTGGAGCAAATTAAACTGAAGACATTTAATAGCAACCTAATTCTTAGTGGCTGAACTAGGAGGTGCAGCCAAGGACTGAAAACTAGGTCAGGGAGGAAACTCTGATAAACCTCCTGAAATGGCTGACTTTTCAAACATTATTCTTTATATCAGTCATTTTCCAAAAAGCGTGTTCTCCCAAATGGTATCCTTCCTGACCCCCCAATAAGATATGTAAGCAGTCATGCATGGAGAAATATGAGAACAAAATCCAAGCCTGCCAAGCACGCCTTGCCTCTGCACTGCCCAACTTTCCGTCCCTACCTCTCTTGTGGTTTGCTGCCTCTTGGCCACACGGTGCAATGAAGGTAGGAACAGATTGACCTGGAATGAGAAACACTCGTAAAGAAACAGATTAATTCACAGTTTGAGGTCATTATAATTTAATCCATTTTAGGTGGATTGTTTGACTAAACAGATGGTGACAGTGTCCATGCATAAGCTCCTGTGAGTCTCTTGTCCATGTCCACCCATACACCAAAGAGATTAGCTAAATGCAACCAGCAATCTAAAGCAAGATTAGAGGAGGTTTTGCCTACATTTTCCAAAATCCCATTGGGATTTTCTCACTTGAAATTGTGTTTCTTTGTGAGTAAAGAAATAAAATCTCGCCTATCCCACCTGAATATTTCCTTCAAGGGAACTTAATGGATCATAAAAAGAAAATATCACGAAGTGAATGAGCAATCATTCTTATGTCAGATTAACACATATGGGACAAGACTTGTTGAAGCTATGGGCATTTTCATTGAAAACTGTATTTATGGCAGTCATTGTGTGAGACTCTCAGGCCCTTTGAGAAAAACTGCCCCACTGAAGAAAGGAGCCCTGAGCAGTAATTTCAGTAGGACTGGCAACATTCGGGCCATGTGACTGACTGGCACAGAATTACCAGTCCCCAGTTGGCCTGGGACCTGTGATGTGGTCTCATACAAAAAGCTCTGTGAAAAAAGAGATGAAGGTAATTAGACGGCTAGCCAGATCTTTCTTAAGAATTGGAAGTGGAAATGTGGAGAGAATTGGCAGTGGGGAAAAAAGCAAGAGGGCACAAAGATAAACAGAAACTGAGGACAGCAGAACCATTGGAAAGGCAAAGCACATAGCAAGGAAACCTCGCGTCCTGGGGCTGAGGTGCCTGGAGGTGTGTGTGGGGGGATCCAAACAGCTATGCTGACCCCTCCTGGGCTTTGTGAGGCGCAGTGTTACCAGCCTTCCTCTTCTCTTTGTGGAGCCTGCTCATTCAACTCGTCCTGAGTTTCCGTAAGATCCAGCTAGCTATTGAGATTCCTATTGGCAAAACTTGAAACTCCATTCCCCAATCCATATTAATGAAAGAGGTCAAATGCTTAACTGGGAGAAAGGAAGAAAAAGGAGAGAAGAAAGAAGAGAGATAAGAAAGGAAAATTCAAGTAGTTTCAAGAACTTGTAGCTGAGTAGATGTTCTATCAATATCGCTATCAGGCATGACCCTTGCATTCAAGAGATGCTTCACTAAAAATAATCATCAGTTACTGAAAAGAAAGAATAAAAGGGTAAGGGTTTGTTATTTAAAAAAATCATTCCAAATTATTTTTACTATACTTTGAATAAATGTCAAGGCATCTAAAACTTTTCTTTGACCTTCTCAGCCTCTTTTTTGAACTCATGGATCAATTTTATTCTACTTTGCCATGTCCTGTCACCCAGAGAAAGTGAAGGCTCTCTAAGATAAAAGAAACCATTACACTCCTACCTCTGTTAAAATTCTGAAAAAGGGAAAAAAAACCCACATTCATTTAGATTCATGCCTCAATCCTCTTTCCCACTCAATTCATTCCCCAAATGGGAGTTCAGGGCAGATTTTTTTTCAGGACCTCAGAGGCATGACTGTAGTGAGGCAGAAAGAAAAGATAGGAAGTTCACTCAAACCCCAGGGTTATTCCTATTTCAAAGGAAATAAATTCTTTACAAAACTTTTTTTTTGTGTCACTTCATGACAGCTGCACCTCCTATTTAAAGCCTTTAATGTCATCATCTGAATGCAGCCTGCATCATCGGTGAGCCTGTCATTGACATCTCTCCAGTGTTGTCGTGAGGAGAGGATCCTCAATGAGTCCAAACACAATTGTCTCTGGCTACTGTGATGTAGAGATCACCATGGCAACATGAGTAGGGTAAAGAGCAGTATTATTGTTTCCTCATGGGGTGATGCTACAGAAAGGGTCTTGAGTTCTCCAACTCATTCTCTTCTGTATCTTGTGAGGCTTCTCACCACTTCCTGATGCTGGAAGTCACCCTCTCCTTCCTAGTACCGAGACTGCATTCAATGCACCAGAAATTACTATAAAATAGATTTATCAGTGAGTCACCAGCTACTCATCTGAACATTCCTAAAACACTATCTACATAGGCCTAAAATGGAGCCCTAGGGAAAGGAGGAGTCTAAGAATTTGAAATCACTTTTTCAAATACCAATCTTTCAATCCTTTGAATAAATAAAAGATAGCAAGACCTTCGGTTTTGTGTGACATAGCATCCTGTTCTTAAGACTTCTCAATATTTTAAAAAATCTTTATCAAATTCTAAAGACTACTAGAGCTTCTTGTTATCAATAAAGCATGGACTGTGGTTAGGTGGAAGAGAATAGTACCTACCTCTTGAGGTGAAATCTGAAGAAAGAAAAACTAACATGATTTGCTTCCTTCATAAGTGTTACACCCTCTCCTTTGCCTCAGAGAAAGTAAAAATTCCTAAATTGACAAGTTTAACTCAAAAGAGATAATAAGTTCCTCTTATTTGACCTTCTGGCTTGGTATGAGGCAGTATGGCATTGTGTTAATACCTAGCTGTGTAACCATGGTCAAGTTAGTAACTTATTAAGTCAGGAGGACAGGATAACCTTGGTCAAGTTACCAATCTCTCTCGACAGAAGAATTTGGTTGTAACTACAGTATGACCACTAACTTGTAATGTGAGCATGAGCAAATCAATCATCACAACTCATTTTCCTCAGTTGTCAAATTAAGGTAATACTCCTGCTTCCCTGTTTACCTTAAAGCCACACTCCCAAGCACTTTGTTCCTCAGGGTCATAATTGTAGACAACAGCCACACCCTGGATATGCTACCATGTGAGGATACAACAAGAATTCTGTGACCTGGAAGACAGCTCTCATCTGACTGTACTGGTGCAATAATCTTGGACCTCCAGTCCCCAGAACTATGAGAACTAAATTTTTACTGTTTATAAGCCTCCCAGTTTGTGGTATTTTGTTATAGCAGCCAAAATAGACTAAGACACTCTCTCTCTCTGGCTGGCCAAGTTCAACAAATTGTTAAGGCTTGGCTCAAGTCTTAACTCTCTCTGAAGCCTCCCTTGACCACTCCAGCCCACTGCCTTTCTCTACCTCCTCTTGGAATACAAGGGCTATAAAAATCCAGTGTCAATGATAATTAGTTATATTAATTTGAGTAGTTATTTACTGTTGAGCATAGGGCACTTCTCCTAAAATAGACAGCAAGATTCTAGAGAGGAAGGGCTGTGATCTCACTTCTCTGTATTCTCCCTGGTGTATAATGTGGTCAGTACAAAACGTGTAGAGAAGAGGCTTTTGGGTCACCTTTGGTGTGGAGGTTTGTTATGGAGGAGCACAGGAATTCAGAGTAGCAACACGATTGTCTCCTTGTGTGAGTCTAGAGATGGTTCCCCCAGAGATGTCCATATTTTAATCCCTGGAACCTGTGAATGTTACTCTATATGGGAACAAGATCTTTCCATCTGCGATTAAGCTAAGGATCTTGAGATGAGGAGATTATCCTGGTTTATCGGGCTGAGCCCTAAGTGCAATCACATGTATCCATATAAATGGGAGGCAGAAATAGGCACAGACAGAAGAGAAGGCACTGTGCCCACAGAGACAGAGACGGGGTGATGCAGTCAGCGAGTGGTGTGTACTACCTCTGAGTTCAAACTCTGGCTTCCCTTAGCCTGTCGCATGACACGGCAGCCTAGTAAGTCTCAATCAGGCTGCAAAAACAAATACAACCATCAATCAGTACAATAACTGTAGAATGATGCTCAGCTCAGAGAATGCCTTTAAAAAGCATTAATAAAGGTGGCAATATGTCCTTCCAGGCCTGCGGAAGGACCTCTGTAAGCAGGCGAAGTCTCCTTACAGGAAAGCAGCAGCTGTGGGAGTTTGGGACCACACTGGGATCCTTGTTTGAGCCCGGGATAAAAGGCACAATCCCGGATAAAAGGCAGGGTCCCGGATAAAAGGCAAGACCCCAGATAAAACGCAGGATCCTGGATAAAAGGCACAGTCTAGTTGGAAGCAGGTTGCTTTGCCTGTGCTTCAGGCAGATGGGGGCAGAAGGGAATGTATCTGAAGAGGTGTGGACTCTGCTTTTCATGCGGGGAGACGTGTGACCTGTAAAGCCCAGATTTTGATCACTTAAATCCAATGCTTCTGAGCAAGTTCTTGAAACTTAGAAAACACCTTGTGAATTTTCAAAACAATTCTGAGACATGCTGGACCGCTGTATTTGCTGACAGCAGCTTGGTGGCTGGGCCTGGGCAGAGCTGGAACAGTGAGGAATGAAGCCACGGCCACAGTGGGACTAGCCGTTTCAGTGACCCCAGTCCACAACACCCAGCTCTGTTCTTAACCATATTTACCAGCAGATTCTTGGATTTCACACTTAAGAGAGATGAGAGACAGAGAGAGAGAGACAGACAGACAGACAGACAGACAGAGACAGAAACAGACAGAAAGAGAGCCACAGAGAATGACTGAAATAGCATTGCAGACTCTTTTTATGACATTTAAAAACAAAATTTCAAAAGAAGTATCCACTATAACCACTATTTCATAAACAAACACCAATTGAGTACCAAAAAAAGAAGAAAGCACATGATGTCAGAATAAAGGGCTGTCCTTTACGTTGAATAGATGCAGTTTTAGGAAAAACTTATTACCTTATGCTTACTTTTCTCATTTTACCTCAAATCAGCACTGTAAGTGTTCTGACAGCCACAACTGGATTTCAGCTCCTTTAAGTGACCCCAGTCACTCCTTTAAGAGACAGACTCCCTCCTTCCTATATGAATTGAAATGAGCTGGGCTCCTTTTAGCCCAACACAAATCAAGAAAAAATTAAACACTTGCCACAAATAAAAGATGTCCAAAGGTCATGGAAACTTTTAAATCAACCACTCCCAACTCCAGCTTTTTTTACTACCCTAGGAATTTTTCATTATCTCAATAGCTGCTAGGAAAGTTTCATTAACTTACAACAAATTAAAGTTTAACTTTTGTTTTAGGTGTATCATTTAACACTTTAAAAAATAAAGATGACGTTCAACATTTATTGAGTGCCTGACTACATGTCAGATGTTGTGCCAATGACTTAGGAATATACATATGAATTTTCCCATTAAAAAAAATTAAGGTATTATTTATGTACAATAAAATGTAGGCATTTTTACTGTTGAATTCTAGGAGTTTTGACAAACACTCAAGCTGTGTAACCACCACCACAATGAAGCTATGGAGCAGTTTAGTCAGCCCACAAACCCCCATCAGCCCTTTGTAGTCAACCCCCACCCTTATCCCAGCTGGAAACCACTGATCAGTTTTCTGTCCCTAGAGTTCTGCTTTTTCCAAAATGTCCACACAATCGTTCTCCAGATTTCCATATAAATGGACTCATACAGTATGTAGCCTCTGAGTCTGGCTTCTTACACTTAGCATAGTGCATCTGACATTTTTCTGTGGTTGCATATTAGCAATAGTTCTTTCTTTTTTACTGCCAAGTACAACATATTTTGTTTATCCATTCATCTCTGTTGAGGCACAGTTGGGTTGTTTTTATTAGGGGGTAGAGAGACTAAAATAAAGCTGCTGTAAATATTCACAAACTGTTTTTGTATGAATAAATTTTCACTTCTATTGGGTAAGTACCTGGGAATTGAATATCTGAGTCTTAAGGTACGTGTATATTTAATTTTATAAGAAACCACCAAACTATTTTAAAAAAAATGACTATCATTCTTCATTCCCAACCGCAATGTATGAGAGTTATAGTTGCTCTGTATCTCTGCTAGCACTTGGTATTGTCAATTCTTATGCATAGACATGTCTATATAATTATGTGTGTGTGTCTCTCTCGATATATACATATATGTCTTTTCTCTTCTCCCTCTATCTCCCTCTCTCTCTGAGAAAGAGAGGGACTTTCTAGTAGGTATGTAGTAGCATTTCCTATAATTTTAATTTTTTTAAATTGAATTTAATTTTAATTCTAATACTTTTATTTTTAATTGAGATAAAATTCACAGTTTTAACCATTTTAATGTGTATAGTTCAGTGGTTTTCAGTATATTCACAATGTTGTGCCACTATCACCACTGGCTGATCCCAGAATATTAGACAGTAATGATGATTAATTTTATGTGTCACCTTGACTGGACCATGGGTACCCAGATAGTATGTTTGAAAAAAAATGTTTGGGCCAGAGGTAAAGAAAATGTGAAAGGATGGCAAGTTCTTAATTCTAGCAAACAATATTCAGAAAGAGGAGGACCAGGTTGAGAAACAGCGTTGACCATTAGAGATCAGCTGAACCTTCCCCAATTTAGAAGGAGTGCAGCAGTGAAAGGAAGACAAAACACTAGAGGAATAGCCAGAATGGCAGCAAAAGAGGTTGCGAAAAATGCTACTCAAGGTTTAGAATATCCATAAAGCAGAGAGAGTGTGTGTCTGGTGGTGCACCAAGCAGAAGCATTGCTGGTCTCTAAGCCCCAGGGACACAAGCTTCAGAAGCATCCATAGCAGCTTTGTTCAAGAATTCTCCAAATACAACAAATATGAGAAGAAGAAAGAACCTCCTCCAGGAGGCAGGTCTTCAGACCTAAGCAATTTCATAACAAGAGGCCATGGAATAAAGATATTTAGTAAAGAACAGAAAATGCCTGTTCCACGAGAGATAGGAAGGGCAATGAAACTAGACAGCCCCACCCTCATTCAGCATGGGGTGGGAGTTGGGTGGGGGTGGGAGGGTCAGAAAGGGAACAGGAACATGGGGCTCAAAGGAGTGAAAATTAAGAGGCTCTGATTATGCTGGGTGGGAAAGAAGGGCAACCCAAATAAGAAGTGGTCAGTAGAGCTGCTTCCAGTACAAGTTTCTAAACTGAAAGAGAGCTATGTAAGAGACTTGAGCTTTATTCACTGATTTATTTTTATTTATTTTTTAATCCTCACCCAAGAACATGTTTCCATTGATTTTTAGAGAGAGAAAAAGGGAGAGAGAGAAACATCGATGTGGGAGAGAAACAAATAGGTTGTCTCCTGTGCGTACAACCTACCACTTAGGTAGGTGCCCTGACTGGGAATCGGACCCACCACCTTTTGGTGTACAAGATGATGCTCCAGCCAACTGAACCACTTGGCCAAGGCTTGCTGATCTATTTTTAAATAGTTCTTTTAGCTGCATTTCTTTTTCCCTAGGGGACATTTGGAAATGTGTACTGGGAAAGTTTGTTGGCATTTGATGTGGGGGAGGGCAGCCATGCTACACATTCCTCTCTGCCCTATACAATGAACTGCCCAAGCCCAACCCCACTTCTCCCCTTCCCTTCTTTATCCCCCCAAATTCCAATAGTGTTCCCACTGACAGATGCGGAAACAGTCTGCTGCCTGCAGAAGCCTGGGTGGCGGGGTGTGACATGAACATATAGGTCACTGGATTGGGGTGAAGCACATTGCTCTGGAGTTTAGATTGTCAGCAGGCCGTGATCGCGGAAAAGTACCTTCAACGATTGGAGATGGGAAGATAAAAGCAGTAAAGCGATTTTTGTTGTTATGTGCCCTTACACACCAACTAAATGTCACTAAGAAACACTTGTAGTTGTAGCTACACTAAGCGTGGGCCACTGTAACAAAACCTTGAATAATAGCACAGAGATAGATGTCACTCACACCCCCTCAGGACATTCTGACCTCCTTCAGAAAGCAACGTTAAAATCCCCCAGATTAAGGTGAGTGTCCTGGGTATGCTGACAGGGCACCGGCTGTTAAAAATAGCCTGTTTTAGTCGCTGGGATATTTCAATCAATCTTATCAAAGCATTTTTAAATGTCAGAGGCTTCCATCACCTGGTTTTCATCAGCTTCCCAACCTGCTGTTTCCCACACTAATTTTAGAGGACGTTTGGTCTTATAAACCATAAGGCTTTGAACCCCAGAATCCACACTAAATTGAACTGGCTCGGTTAGGAAGTCTGCAATTACTTCCAAGATGGGATTTTTGGCTTTTCATGTCATGATTTCTAGAGCAGTGAGCTACTAAGCTAGGGCCTTGATGGGAGCTTGGAGCCTCAGCGGCCAGCACCCTCCCCATCTCCAGGCACAGTGCAGCCTTCCTCCTGTGACGTCACTGGGCCCACCACATGGTTATGGGTGGAAACTTGGCTCCCTGACTTGAGCCGATCCCTTAGAGATGACTTCGAACTGCTCATATCTTGTGTCAGGAGACAAGGAGTAGGTTTACATGGACATCTTCCTGTGCTATCTAATAGCTTTCTTGAATGACGGGGGAAAAAGAAATCCTGAGGTGTAAAAATAAAACTTAGCATCGTCCAGCTTCACAGCAGAATAGTCTCTTTTCCTCTCTTCATTATTAATGAAATCAAAAGGGAGTCTGAAGTTTCAATCCAGCAAGCACCAAGGGTAAACGTGGCAAACCACCTTTGTCTATCATATTCAGGCAGATAATTTCCACGGCAGGCAGCTCAGTGTGTGAGCATCTGGCCTGCATCTGTCCTGTGACCCAGGAGCAGGCTGGCTGTGGGTGCAGAGGCCCTGGGTCAGGCCTGATGAGGAAGATGGCAGCTCACTGGCACATCTTCCTAGGCAGAATTCAGTTAAGAACCATGGACAGATGTGCACAGCCATAGAATTTTCTGGAATGTAATTGTTAGTGTCTTCCTACTCTCAACCAGATAAGCACTTTTACTTTCTGAGGACTCTGAATTAAACTGTTTTTATCTTTATCCCATGAACTCATGTCATTTGGACAGCAATTGCAGTCACTGTTATTTTCAGTTCATTGGACAATTGTGATCTTTCGGCCTGTTTTAAGACATGAGAGTTGAGAATAGAGAACATGACAGGTGTTCAAATTTATTTCAGCTGAAGTCATGCCTTGTTTTTTTTTTTTTTAATGTTTTTATTGATTTTAGAGAAAAAGGGAGAGAGAGATAGAAACATTGAGAAATATCGATTGGCTGCCTCCTGCACACCCCGTACGGGGGATTGAGCCCGCAGCCCTGGCGTATGCCCTGATCTGGAATCAAACCAGTGACCTCTTGGGTGCATGGGTCGATGCTCAATCACTGAGCCACACTGGCTGCACGTCATGCCTTCTTTTTAGCTTTCCATTATTTTTCTCTGAGTCAGACATCAGTAAATTTTTAATTGCCTTAATTAAAAATGTCTAATATTAAACAAATGGTATGTGAAGTGTGTCAAGTCCATAAATGGAAACTAGTGATGCTGCTCAACTGGCTCATGAGAGCTAGGACTGAAGCTAGACTGTGTGTATCAGACATAAACACGTATTTTAGATGCACAAATCCCCTGCTACAAACATGTCATCCCTATTTAGACATGATTCCCCCAGTCACTCCACAGTGGGCCATGTCTTCCTTGCAGGTTGAGCCTCCCACATTGTTCTCTTTGCAGCTTCTCCTGACCAGGAGTCAGTGAATGACTTGCTGATATTGGGGTACAATCTAGCTAAATACTAGTTTTTCTCTGAGTGAAGCTGGAAGGTCTCAAGGAAACGCTCATTCAAAAGCCTGGCATATTTAGCACCAGTGATCTAACTGATGCAGAGACTTAACTTGCTCCATATATGACCATCTCATTCTTACTTTCAGAGCTGACCACTCAATGGCCATACTTCAGCTTCTTTAATAGTATCTAAAATTGGCTAGATTATTTTGGACCAGGGCAGTACAATTTAGGGGATCATAGTCTAGGTGATGCTGTCTGTATTCTCATAGATATTTCTAGAAAAATACCTTACATATGCTGTAAAAGAAACCATTTGGGTAGTTTTACTGGTTCTAAAATACAATAAAAGAAAGGTGCATTAGGAGTAAAAGTTTATTTTTGATCATACTCTTTGCTCTGTGTCTTTGAAGTTACTAGTTTTCTAAGGGTGGGTCTGGTGGTATAATCAGTGAGGATTAGAGCTGCACTAATCAGCCTTAAGGTTATGGTGGCCCAACCACAGGAATCTGAGTAAAGACATATGTATGTAGGTGAACACATAGCATGGGCCACCTGGAAAACAGGCAGTAGAACCAGGGTAGCTTTGGTTGTGTGTCTGGAGAAGTGCCCAGGAGACCTCCACTGTAGTACGGCAACCTGGGAGACCTGTAGCTATGGCTGCACTATAGGAATTACTAGTCCAGCCCCGCCCTCACTTGCCAGCCCTTTCCTCGCTTACCAGCCCATTTGGATGTAAAAGGTCTATTAGCTAGTCACTGGCCAGTTCACCTCAATATCAACCTCTTCTTTCAGAAAAACTATTCTTAGATAAATGAAGAGGCCTAGAAGTTATAGACACTAGTACAAATCAATAATTTAGGGTAAGATCCTGCTTAGGTGTCTTGTCACTGAAATAGGAATTAAAAAACTTCACCAACTAAAATGAGTTAGGATGAAAGGAAAACTGTACAAAATAACTATATTGAATAGGAAGAACCACCAGCAAAACTGCTCTCTGCCCAAGTATAAAACCTTTCACCCTGCTCCATACTCTCACCAAAGTGCCCAGCTTCCTGACCTTGCTGGTCAAGTATGAACTTGACAATGTTTTGGAGAAAGTCTCATTTGTTGGGTATAAACTCTTCCAGTTTTGTGCTGAGCCTTCACGACGCTGAGGTGAGTTACGGACCTGGTGGCACTGCATGTTCATGACCACAGTCTTCTCTTTCATCACCCCCACCTGCTCAATCCCCCCCCCCCCACTCCTCCCCACACCCAGCCTACTCCACTATCTCAAAGTGGCAGATCAGAACCACAGATGCTTGAATAACTTGAGGATTTACAAACTCATTGCAGGATGTGTAGGTGTGGAATAGTCTGACCTCTGAGGTAAATTTGGCTTCTAAGTAAGTATGGAAGAAAAAAGTCACTTGAGGGAATATCTTTGTTGGGCCTTTAACAAGGAGCTAAAAACGTGCCTTTAAGTGATTCATTCATACTGCCTGCAGAGGAAATGAAATACAATTAAAATAGGATATGTTGGGGAGACTATGATCTGTGGTTACAGCCAGCCTGCTAACTTTGTACCTGCAGCTATAGCTAACACCAATTTGTATTTCCAGAGGCAGGAAACCCAGCCTGGGTGCTCTGAGTCAGCTCTGTGCCTGGGCTGTGGGAAGATAGGGAGTTAAGGATTCAATCAGAAACTTCCAAAAAGGGATGAGCTAACCCAGGCTGTCCCAGGAGGGGATGGGCCATCCCTTCCCCATCAAAGTCTCCACTTGCTCCCCTTCTTTTCCCTGGCCCCCACCTGTTAAAATGCCTGGAATTTAAAAATTAAAGATTCACTTTTTAGTGGATTGAGGGATAAATAATTTTAAGGTCTTTTTGGGAGTATAAGACGAACCAAAATTATTACTGTTAAGTATTTCTCCCACTAGCCATCTGTGGGAATACTTTCACGATCTTCTGCTTCCTTTCAATGATTAAAAAGGTAGTGTCCAGAAGCAGAATTAGGAAAGGCAGAGGCAAGAAGATCACTTTACATATGAAAGGGTAGATCTGAAAAGACACTGGATTCAAAAACTGGAGGAGAGAAGGGAGAAGAGCGAGTGTGAGGAAATCAGCTGGGGAGAGAATCTTTAAGATCAGTTTTTAGATACTGTTGTTTTATATAAAATGTTTCCTGCTACTCATTTTGCCACTTTACTTAAGATTTCAGGAAAGACTCTTTCAAGGCTTTTGGTTAGATTTCATTTCTTTTGAAATACATGTTAAGGATGGAGCAAAAAGGCCCAGGTTTACTTTTTGGGTCTGCATGTATCTTAGCATCAAGGGCAAGAGCCAGACAAGTAAGAGCAAGGTTTTGCTGAGATGGGCTGAGGCATAAAATGGGCTGAAGGTGCTAGGAGGGAGTGTGTGTGGCAAGGCACCCAGCACACTTTGCCTCTCCTCAGTTCTGCCCTGGGCTAGCCCATGAGCTCCTTGTTTTGGGCTTTGTGTGCCCTTACTGCGTCAAAGGAGTACCCAGGCAGCTGCCACCAGGGAGGGGAGCAGTAGCAGCTGAGAGACTGGGCAGAAGTCCAAAGGCTCGAGGCTGCCAACATTTGGGGCCTGCCCACCCTCTCAGCCCACTAGTTCCTCATTAGGAAGTCAAGGGCAGACCTGAGTCCTCCCCACCCCCACCACTGTCCCGAGGATGACCTTGTGGGATGGTTCCCAGGCAGCAGTACTTTGCCAGCTTCTCTGCTGAAGCCAGCCTCAGGCCATGCGCTCCACGAAGCCCTCTTGGACTAAACCTACGAGGGACAGAGGAAACTTGGGCAGAGGAAGTTGGCACTTAATGGCAAATGGGTCTCGCTACGAAGAGACTTATAACCAGGGACTTCACTGCCTCTGTGGTGCTTTTAGAAAACAGTTCCTGGCTTGACTCTGGAAGAGAAACTTTTGTGGAAAGAGCCTGTCATTCATGTCCCTGGCAGATCTGCAGCGCTTCACACAGATGTAGCTTGGATGATTGCTCTCTACAAATGCAGGCAGACTCTGCGTCAGGACACTGAGGACGGTGTGTGCCAGTTGGCAAACATGGCAGGGCTCAGAATAAGAGCAAAGGTGAGGATGTGTGCCCTTTCCAACACCCCTGATCCCACTTGAACAGGGTACCCTCCACCTTAATGATAAAGTGCTTTTCCAAAGGATCTAAGGCAGGCGATGAGCTAAATTTATCCCAAATGTTACAAGCTGAATCATGTCTCTGCAAAAAGATATGCTGAAGTCCTAACCCACAGTAGCTCAGAATGTGACCTTATGTTTGGAAATATGTCTTTGCAGATGTTGTTAGTTAAGATGAAGTTGTGCTGGAGTAGGATGGGACCTAAATCTAATATGACCAGTGTCCTTGTAAGAGACAGAGACACACAGGGAGAAAATGGCTGTGGGCTAGGTAGAGGCAGAGCCTGCAGTGATGCATCTGCAAACCAAGGGATGCCAAGGACTGCTGAGAACCGGCAGAGCTAGAAAGAGGCGAGGAAGGGTTCTCCCCTAAAGCCTGAGAGAGGCCATGGCTCTGCCTACACCTTGATTTCAGACTTCTAGACACCAGAACTCTGAGAATAAATTCATGTTGTTGGAAGCCATCAGGTTTTGGGGACTCTGTTATGGCAACCCTAGGAAGTGAGTCCACCAACCAAAGTGTGCTTGATAACTGTCACCCTGAGCTGGCCAAGGTGCCCAGGTAAACTCATGGGTATCCCCAGTGAACTTCCATCAGGAGCCCCAGGTAAAGAGCATCTACTACAGAAAAATACTTTTGTTGTTTTCTAGCTAAAGATGCTTCTCCTTCATGATCCTTAGAGGACTTCGTACTCCCCTTTCCATATCAATCAGAACAAAAGTGTCAATGGTTGTCATCTTGTTCAATACTAAATGTGCTAAGTCCTTGAGCTTTTACCCTGTGATTTAGACTCATGGAACAAGAAAGCACTCCTTCAGAGTAAAAACTCAATCATCTCTTTTTGGACTCAAGAGGAAAAGTCCTGATCATTCTAGAAAAAAACAACCTAGTGGCCAGATTAGGCATAAGGGCCTGAGAAGCTGGTCACATCACCTTTGGATTTTAGTCCCTCACTTCCGATTAAAGCTTTGGGCTAAATGGACACAACCTTAGCCTTTAGCCACAGCAGTGAATGACCGAGGGGACCTTGAGCTGTCTGTAAAGAAGGTGGACTTGGCATCACTTTGGGGATTAAATGGAGGGGAAAATTGGCTAGGGAGGGTGGCAGGGTGGAGAATGTATAATCTAGGCATGATAAAGCTACTACTTGAGCCAGAATAGGATGATGAAGGTTAAGGGGACAGAGCAGCTTGCAGAGAAAGAAGCCACTTGAATATAAGGCGAAAAAGAGAGTTTCTAAAGACTGTGGCAAAATTCTGGATTTGGCAAGAAAATCGGAATTTACCTCATTTCACCCAGGAATGAGAGGTTTTATTCAATTGATTTAAAAACATGTAGATTTCTAAATATTCCTGGTACCTCATACACTTGAACATTATTTATCCCATTAAAATCTATATTCATTTTATGGGAAAATAATCATTATATATGTTCTTCTCTCTGTGTGTGTGATTTCTTCAAAACTCACTAGGCTAAATGAAGTTCACCTTAGAGTTTGCACATGGATTCTCTGATTTATGTGATTATTACCTGTTCTTAAGAAATACAAGGTATGTGATAAGGAGTCAGATAAGACATACATAGGATTTTCTACATAATTATATTCTCCCTTATCTATTGTCAAGTCTTGGAGCCAGAGACATAGCTATGGTGGAAATTGAAAGACAATCAATCCCATGATTTTACACAGTAAGAAACAAAGATGGCACCTTTAATCCCCCAGAAGTATAATTATCCCAAAAAATCCCAGCTAGAGGAGAAGTTTCCTTGCTATTATCAGATTTTTTTTGCATTTAGGATGTAAATATATGCTGAAAGTCATTTACTAAAAATTACTGGTTTCTCTATCAGTGTGTTTGAAGTCTGAGCTCTGTGATGATTAATTTGGCCCTGAAACTTCATTTGGCTCTTCCTTAGTGCAAAGCTTGATTCTGAACAAACTGGCATGTGGCTCCTATTCTACTCTCATGTGTGTTCCCAGAAAGCAGCAGGACTGTTCTCTTGGTCTGCTGAGATTTCTCTAAGTTCAATACTTTATTCCATTGACTGCTTTTTCCTTTAACAGTTTCAATGGTTCTTATACTGGTATTTCTTTTTTCAGTGCCATCACCAAAGATGTGAATGTTATCTAGTTACCTGGTCAAAAGAAAGCCCTCTCATCATGTCACTTGATTTCATGTGGTCCCCGTCCCCATGTCTTTTTTGTGGAATATGTTCCCCAGAATCAACGGTTTCAACAGTGGGCAAAGTGACTGACCTGTAAGTCCAAAAAAATTAACAGAATTAAAGATAATTTTATTTGTAAAGAAATATGTGAGCAGTGTTAATGGTCTCCCTCTCTCCCCACACTTGAACACATGCACTTATTGGTTAGAAATATAATGAACTTCTGCATTAATCAAATGACCAGCTGAAAGAACTGTTACAGGGAAAGAACTGTTCCAATAGTTAGTGGGTAATGCCAACATTTGTTGCACACCTTTGTCAGCCAGGCACTGCAGACATGTTATGTACTTAATCCATAGTACCATCTGTAACTCTTCCAGGCAACTATTATTGCATTAATTTTACCATAAGGAAAGGAAGGCTCTGAAAGGCTAAGTGACCTGCCCAGGCCGTACATCTACAAGTACTAAAGTAAGACTGTGAGCTTCCATCTGTATGGTTTCTAAACTGGTCTCATATTCTCTTTCTCTTCTACCGTGGATATTGACAACAGTCAGCCAAATACAGAGTAACTGGCTTCTATAAGACATATATATCAGTCAATAGGTTAGTGATATTCACCGCAGCAACTTCAGAATGAGCTGGAGCATAGTCATTACTGAGGCCTTTGTTCTCCTTCGCATAAGTCAAATGAGACTTGCTAAACCCTGGACCCAAGTCAGTGCTTTCCAGCAAAACAGTCTTCAGACTGATGAGCCTGCATCTTCCTAATTCTTTCCTCCCCAGGGCACGGCAGTTTCAGAGTTCAAGCCCACTACCCATCCTGTTTTTTTTCTGGGGTTTGAAAATGAGAACTTGAATAATTTACTAACCTACAGACCACTCAGACTTGGAAAACCCTGCCCCTTGATCTTCCATGTAATTGACTTTGTGCACTTAAAGCATTTGGAATTTCTCAGTGACCAGAAGGGAAACCAGTAGCCAAGCTGACCTGTAACATCAGAGGCCAACTCTGCTTCTTTTTGGTGGTTTCAGGAGACTCTTAGGAAAATTGCCCTCTGGTCCTGGAACGCCTTGCAACTCACCTACATGCATTATCACTCCCCAAACCACTCCCTGAGAACTCTCATAGTACTGTACCCTCTGCTGTCTCCCTGTCTCCCTGTCTCCCTCCCTCCCTCCTCTCCCTCTTTCTTCCTTATTTTTCTTCTGCTCTTTCTTTTTTCTCTCTCGTTTTTAATGAACCTCACGTGCAGAGGATTGCCTTAATCATAGGTCTCCATTCATGGTACAGTTTATGATCCATGTCATCATGAATCCCCATGAAGACTCTTTCTTGTTTCGTATAAATGTCATTCTTCCCCTTTACCCTGATCCTCACTCCTTCCTCCTGAGGCCCACCCTAACGTGTCTGATTTGTAGTCCTTGCGTATGTAGGTGTTTGCAGCAGGCATGGCTCCTTGTCCTCCTTACATACTAATACAATGTGTAGCTGGGTGTTAGCCATGACTATACCACTTAATCTTGGCCAACGGTAATGAGTAAAAGTGATGTATCAATTTCTAGGTTGCCCTGTAGGCAGAGATGTGTCTTTCCCTTTTCTTTTCCCCTTCCCCTTCCCCTTCCTTGTAATTGTGGGGTAGGAGATCAGGCAGCCATATAGGAGTCTGAGATAAAAGTTGAGGGTGGCAAAGCATCATAATAAAAGCAGCTTGGCTCCCCGATGATTTGGAACCACAATACCCCCTGAATTTTTACAGAAGAAAAATGTATCCAGTTTAATCAATTGTTATACTTTTGAGTGCTTCTGTTTTAGACACTGATCCAATTCTCCAAATAAATACAGCATCTTTGCAAAGTATGTAGGAGCATTTAATATGTATGCATGTGTTTCAAACTTTAAATGGCAATGTTCATTCAGAACTATTTGAAAAAATCTATCCTGGCTGCAATGAGCTACCCAGTTTTTGTTGCTAAGTGCTGCAGAAGAGGCCACTGCGTGCCTCTACCATATTTTCTTTTTAAAAAATTTCTAATATTTATTGCTCTTTCTGAATTTCAAATATAATATATAATTGTCATGTAAAATATTAGTGATATAGAATACAGAAACAGAAAATTAGCCTAAAATCCAACTCCCGCTCATCCCTAACCAGATTTTCCGACACACTCCCCTAGTGACAAACACTTAGATTGCTTCCAGCTTACCACTACCATCAACAAAACCATGATGATATCTTTATGAAACTTTAAAATATTTTTTTTCTTGGCTATATATAGAAGAGAACATTTGCTGGTCATAGAGTAGTCTCATGTTTAATGCCATTAAATTTTGCCAAATCACTTTCCAGAATGGCTCTATTAGTCTGCACCTCCATTAGCAATGTCTGGGGGCTCCCACTCCTCTACATTCTGCCCTGCATCTTGTGTTATTTACATTTCTATTTTTTGTCAGCCTCAAGTGACTCATTTTTATTTGCAGTTTATTAGTGTTTGTGTAATGGTTCATATACTTGTTTGTCATTTGGGATTTCCCTTCTGTGACCTGCCTCTTCATACTCTTTTCCCAATTCCTGGTATACGCTTGATATTAATTCATGTTGGTTTTAGTTGCTTCTCTTTATGGTCTTTCAAGGCAGATGTTCTTAGCATTATTCATCAAGACCTTGTAGCCATCCAATACTCATCTTCACATAGGTGTGCAACCCATATCCAATTCCTACATAAGTGTGTACCCCTACCTGAAGCCCAGGCGTGCCCCTGACATTCCCAATGCCCTGACCTGCCAAGAATCCTCAACTTCCAACAACTTGACTGGTAAAGCAACTCTCTCCTCCCTCCCCTTTTCTTTGTATTTCAGTCCCCAAGTCTGAATACAGCTATCAAATGATGACCCTCTCCCTTTCCTATAGCCTCTTTTGCTCGCTCTGCAGTTAAGGAGCAGAGGGGAACAGGATGCCGTTGGGATCATGCAGCCAGATGCTAACACTCAAATCCTCATCATTTGGAAATGGACATTTCCATGGAAATTTAGAGGAGAAAATTGTAAGGTCATTCCTAATTCTAAAAAGTTCAAGTCTTCAGAGTACACGTGAGAATTCATAGAGCTTTTCTTTTCCTTTTAAACCAAGAGGTTTCCATTGGCTATACCTATTTTCAGCTTAGGTTTTACTGACCTTCATCAAAATGCCACTCTCCCTCTGGATTTGGTAACACTCACTTTCTTCACCTGAGCAAAGCCTGATGTGACTTACATTAGGTCACCGATGCTGTCCGGGGCTGTATTATTTCTTTACAGAGTCCTGGGAGAATGTCAGCCCATGAAATTCAGTACAAAAGATTTCATGGAGCTAAACAGCTCCACTGGCTAACAAATGAGTTAGGGAATAAAGCTGATTCATTCTTGGAACAGAAAGAGGAAAGATGTATCACTGCTCAGGGCCCTTGGGGTTGAGCAGGGGCCTTTGTGACATAAGAGTTTCTTAGCTGTCACTTCTGGCCCTAATCATGGTTTACTGCTAAACTATTCAGTCTGGTAGTCAACATTCTCAATGTCTTTTTTTTTTTTTTTTTTTTAAGGGCATGATAGCTTATTTAAAAATACTGTACCACACTGATCATAATGACCAGCATACACATGATGATGGCTTTTCTCTTGGGTATTAACACTGCAGGAATTTCATAGAAAATACTAACCAAGAACATTAGAAAAATAAAGATATTAAGTGAAAATTAACACTAATAATTGTGGTGTCTTATCCCACAGAATTAATTGAAACCCCCTCTGAATCAGAGAGCTCACTGTCTCGACCTTTTACTTCTCTACTACTCCTGCTTAGGAAAATGCCAGCAATGGATTAACCCAACCATCCTCTTTCCTGGATCCCACAGAGAAGTACTGCTGAGCACCTCTGGCGGAAGCCATACCATAGTGCTGATTGAGGCTCTTAACAAATTCATGTCTGCAACGTCAGCTGGGCTTTTAGTGAGTATAATGCCTTCTTGAATTGCTATGCCACCTTTTATCTGCTTCTTCTATTCAAGATTCAAGGTATAGCCCAGACATGCCCTTCTCCAGAAAGGCTTCCTTGATTTACCTGTCCCCAAACTGCAGAAAAGTTGGGTGACCATTCTTTGGTTCTCCTTTCAGCCTCTGACAGAGCACACTGCACTGTAATTGCTTCTCGGGATCTCCCTTTTACTAGAGCGGTTCTCTGCTGTTTCCTACTTCTGCAATCCCAGTGTCTAGCACAGTGACTGGTACTTAATAAAAGTTTGTGAAATAAATAAGCAAATGAAGAGAGTAAGAATTCATGTCTACATCAGCAGACATGACCAAGGTGCTTACAGTAACCCAAGGGCTAGTCCAGGAGCTTGTTTGCTTAAGAGAAACAATAACAACAAAAATCCCTCTATTGGTCAGTCATGGGCTCCTCCCTAAATCCTTGTCAGCCGCTGAAGGATGTAGTGGTTGGCCAGATGTTCAGCAGAGCAAATGTTCACACTACCCCCATGTGTACACAGTCCCTACTTCAAAGCAGGATGCCCATCGCCTTGCGTGATGAGGCAAGATGAACTTAGTATAAGGACATGAGAACAGTCAGCTGACCCAGCCTAGAAAGTCCCTAGGAAAGTGGGCTTTTCCTGATTACAGAAACACATTCTGCAGAAGATAGATGTCAGGAAACATCTCAGACAGGGCCTACATTAACACTTGATTGCAGTCAAATTGTAGCTAAATACAGGATGAGGAGGGTGTTAATGTGGGGGGGAGGTGGGCATACTGGGAAAAAATGACATGTTTTCATAAGGGCAAGGTCCTTGTTAGTTCATCTCTCTATTTGTAGCCACTAGAACAATACCAGATATATGGCAAGCCCTCAATACATATTTGAAGAATTATTAAATAAATCATTGATTGGTAATACAGCAAAGTATGAATACTGGTTGGCTCTGGGTGTGGAATTCTGGATCCTTTTTTCCCCCTGCCTTTTCATGTTTTTGGTTCTATCTAAGTTTTCCACATGAGCATGCATTCCTTTTATAATTCCTTTTATAGTCAGAAGTGTTTCATGGAAACAAAAGGAAGTGATTGTGTAATGTGGTCATATGGCAGTGTGGTGGTGCAGGTGGCGATGCTAGTACAGAATAAAGGTTCTGCCCGCTCATCATTTCTTCATGCCTCTCTCGGAGTCGAAAGAGTATACCTTACACAGAGCAGTTAAGAAGGAAAGGTCACTCAAGAGCCCAAAGCCTCATCTGTGACCCTTCCCTCCCTCCTTTCTCTGCGTCCCTTCCACTTAGAGAAAAGAACTGTGTGGGCTACATGTGAAGATGGTAAAGAGGCAGGAAAATGATAGGGGTTTTCCATGCATTCAAACAACCGTGTGGGAACCAACCCATGCTTTCAAAACCAAATAAGAGGTTGTTTAAAAGACAAGCCCTACTGAGAAAGGTGCATCTGGGTGGATCTTAGAACATTCCTAGCGTGTACACATGAAATACTCCCAGGAGTCCTTGAGCAGCTGAGAATCCCCCCCCTCCCCCCAGGGCACTGTCACTGAACTAGATTTAAAGGCTACTGAGTTCTGATGATAACACTCCTCCCCAGTTCCCTGAAACGACATCATCAAACATTTTATACAATTGCCAGTGAGGATACAATCAGCAAGGATTACTAATTTTAAGCAAGAATGAATGAAACCACAAATTGAGGGATATGGGTAACAGAAAACTAAATGCTTTCAGCTGGAATTTGAGAGGAACTGGAGCTGATGGTGTGTGTGTGTGTGTGTGTGTGGGGGGGGTGTGTGTGTGTGTGTGTGTGTGTGTGTGTGGGGTGTGTGTGTGTGTGTGTGGAGAGGGGGAGCAAGAGGGGAGGGGGAGGGAGAGAGGGAGAGGGGGAGAGGGGGAGAGGGGGAGAGGGGGAGAGGGGGAGAGGGGGAGAGGGGGAGGGAGGGAGGGAGAGAGCTCACATGCCAAATCATAGGGGAAATTATCAGGTGAACGAGCTGTCAGCAAATGTTCTGTCCACATTTGGGTACAAGTTTAACGTCATTCTAACCCATTAGGATCCTTTGTTTTGTCTTTCAAAAAACCAACAATAGCACCATCCATTTTCCAGGTGAAGTCTCCCAGGGGGGTGGAAAAGAGAACCCTTCCGTTTATACATATCTGGTGCTGTCCCCAAACGTAACCTGCTTGCCTGGTTACGTTTGGGGAAAGAAACCAGCTCTTTTGTGACTTTCAGGTCATCACTGCTGTCACTTTCTGCAATTAGTTTCTAAGTATGCTTGTCTGTAAATTTCCTAACACTCAGATTTGAGAGGTATCTGCTTCCATCTGATTCCATTCCAAAATCATCAAATTTACCCACATCTCTGACCAAATTCAAACCTCACATTCCCACCTTTGTTCTTCTTGGTTTCTGCCCAGATTTGTCACGGATAAAATACTATCATTATCTAACTGACATGGGATTCCGAGGCATGATGCTCTCCTCACTTTCTTCCTAAGCTCTCTGGTGAGTACTTTAGGATTTTGACACAAAAGAGGCTCAAGAAATACTATGCGTTAGTTAATAAATTGAAAATTTCAATTTTTATGATTCTTTTCTCATTAACTTTTGGTGTCTTCCCCTTAATTCATCCTTTACTTTTGCTCAGTAAAATGACTCCTAGATATTATATAATTTTCATAGTTTTAATTAACAACTCTTATGAATGTGAATGGCAAATTGGCTTGTCTAGCCTTGAATTCTGATCTTCATGCAGTACCTCCAGACTCCAGCAGCACTTTCTCTGAGTTTTCTCTCCTTCAGCAAGGTAAGCTACTGTTCAAAATATTTCTGTAGCCCTCACTGAGGGATGAAGCAGAATAGTGGATTATGGCCAGATACTGAGCTAACACCAAGGTCTGATGAATTCCTACTCACAGACTTTTCTTTTTCAAAGACATCGGCATAAGCCCATGGATCTGGGAAAGGTAAACTCCAGCAATAGAAGATACCATGCTACGTTTGAAAGTCTGTCTGTGGCTTAATTACTGAATCATGCTGGCTGCCATCTTTTTCTTAAGATGCTTTTAAGTTTTCATGCAAAGATTGCTTGCAGGCCCACACCCTCCAAGCCTTCATATATCTCTGAGTGTGTTTCAATCCGTTAGCCTTCGGTGACACATATATACACATAAATATGAATGTTTGAGTTCCTGCTATATAACAGGTACTATATATTATGTCAACCAATTGTCATTAGTGCCAATTCAGCGCCAACAGGAGCCCCCAATTTGGGGCTCAGTGAAGAAGAAAACTTTAGTCAGTGCAAAGCAGCTCAACTGTGATACAGCACAGCTGTGAAAACAGCATGGCCTTGAGGCAACCCCGGGGCACCCCCCCCCCCCCCCCAGCTGTGCTCCTCTCGAGTCTGTTCTGCGCCAGCCTGCTCCACCGCTCTGGTGAGACAGCTGCAGTGTTTCACCTTTAGCGTTTCAGCCCCAGCCAGGGAAATGCAGTCGGCTATTCTGAATGTAAAGGATGGCACGGAGCTCAGGGTCGCTAGGAAAGAGCCAGAGGCAGGGACAAAGTGCTAGTAGTTTACTTGGGAGGTGCAAACCTTCGGGTAGTAGGATGAGAAAAAAAGTATTAAGGCAAAAAGCAGCAAGTGAAGTAGGGAAAGGAAATGAAGGGAAGCAGGAAAGAGGGGAGGCAGTGCTGGGATATTTCCACACTGGCTACTGCCTCCCACGAGACAGTGCGGGTGGCTTGGTGGGGTCCTTCACTGGATAGGAGGAACTTGGGGATTGTCCCGATGGGCTCCAAGGGAAAACCAAGCCTCAGAGCAGTCCAGGAAGAGAGAAGGAGAAGAAATAAACCAGCCTGGCTCCCTCCCATCTCTGGATTCCAAATGGTCAAAGTTAATCCCATGGGTCAGAATCAATCCCTGAACTTCTGGGTTGTGTCATTTGGCCCCTTTGGTGAACCCTGTGATGCCAGATCCCAAGCCCCGTGTGCTTTCACCCAGTTACACTGGCCCGTGTGCCTGGAGCGAGCCACAATGAGGCAGTTGACTGTGAAGGCACTCAGTCCCTGCCAATTACACTAAAGGTCTTTCAGGCAAAATACAGATGTGACTTTGTTAGTCTCTTCTCTCCTTTGAATGACATTTAATCTTTACACCCTTTAGCCCATGCCAACCTGTGATGTGTGATACTGTGATTTATAACAAGAAATATATATTTGGTCTTCTTCCGTTTCTGATACAGAGCTCCTAACACCTTTGGAATGTCCTAAGTGACAACAGCCATGAAGGTGTCTTGTTATGGTAACAGGTGAATGGAAAGCACCAAAGGATGGGGGCTGGTTGCCAGGGAACCAGCCCTGTGATTACAGGGCGGGAACTTTCCATCCCCACTCCCTTGACCTCCAGGGAGGGGATGAGCTGGAGGTTGAACTGGTCATCAATAACCAATGATTCAATCAATCATACCTCTGTAATGAAGTCTTCATTAAAACCCAAAAAGGATGGGGTTCAAAAAGATTCCTGTTTGATGAATGCATGTAATTTGGGGAGAATAGTGTGTGTAGGGAGGGCATGGAAGCTTCTCTCCTTTTCCCATAACTTGCCCTATGCATCTCTTCCATCTGGCTGGTCCTGAGTTATATCCTATTATAATAGACCAATAATATTTAAGTAAAATGTTTCTCTGGGTTCTGTGAATTGTTCTAGCCCAAGGAGGGGGTGTTGTTAGAACCTCCAATCTATGGGCAGTAAATCAGAAGCCCAGGTGACAATATGGACTTGCCACTGGCATCTGAAGTATTGGGGAGGCAGTCTTTGTAGGACTGAGCTCTTAACTCATGGAATTTGATGTTATCTCTAGGTGGAATCTGACACTATCAGAATTAAGTTGAATTGTAGGACACCCAGCTGGTGTGGGAAACTATCTCGCCACATTAAAATTGGGTTCAGAACCCTTATGATGCCAATGAATGCCATGATGGTAACAGCCAATCCTAGGTTTCCTCTGCTGCTGAAGTAAGCCAATAGCTGGCTGCATCATTCCTTTCCCACTTGGTGAAAATTGGCCAAACGTGTGATCCTGCTGTTCTTCCAATTGCCTTTAACCCTCACCAGGTCACCTGTTGCAACTCCTGTAGTAAACACACATCCCTTTGAGTAAATGTAATGAGTTAGAAAGGGGGTTGAGATGATTACTTTTGCTTCTTTGCAAAACTGAAAGAGAAAAAAACACACTCTATGAGGTCTTGAATGGTGTTTTCTCAAACTTTATGGCACATAAAAGTAATGAGAGATCTTGTTAAAACACAGATTCTGGGGCCTGCCCCTAGAGATGCTTATTCCAAAGACCTAAGCAGCGGCTTGATAATTTGCATTTCTAACAAGATCCTAGTTGATTCTGATGTCAGTTCAAAGGAACACATTTTGAGAAGTGCTGGTGTTAGAGGGAAAAGAATAGCCAAATATTAATATCCTGACTTAAATCTTTACTAGCCAGGCCAAAAGGAGTACATTGCCTTAAAAAGAAATCGCACAACCTAGTGAGAGAGACACAAAGTAAAAAAAAAAAAAAAATTACAGCATGTTAGGAGGGGGAAAAAAGCCATTAGAGGGGTATGTAAAAATACTGTGGAAATAAATTTCTGGGCCCAGTATGGAGCCACTCCTGCCCAGGGTGCCATGTCATCAAACTGAACTTATATAGCTTATATGTCCCTGTAAATGTTCTGCTTGACCAGAAACGCAGTATATTCAGTCAGCCAATCCCCAAACACCAAGACAACTCTGGGCCTTCTCACCTGAACAAGGTTGACTGTGTGGCCTTGGCCTATCTAATAATTTCTATTTATCTCTTCTTTATTCTTTATCCTATAGAAGCTCTTGCTTTCTGCCCCATTTGACAGATCAAAAGGAGATTGTCCACTTCATGAGATGTTAAATAGTTTGTTTGTATCACCTGAATTGTCTTAATTTTTTAACAGTTTTTGGCGATGAAGTACACTATAAAACACAAAATTCCCAGCCCAGCAGCACCGCTCCCCCCCCCCCCCCCCCGGCATTAATTTCACTTCAAGAGACCCAAAACTTAGCTAACATTATTGGAATCCTCAAGTTTCAAAGAATTGAGTGCACCACATCCCAGTACGCCCGTAGTCCTGGAAGCTGTAGCTATCTACAGGAATAACAAAAATTCCAAGACAATCTAGACTTACAGTGACCATTATGGGGAATGTTTCAATTACACATACAAAAAATGGGATACCTATTTTAACTGGAATGCAGAAACCTCCAAAAAGCTTCAAAATTCCAAAATAGCTTCATTGCAAGACTCATTGCAAAAGACTAATGAGAAATTAATGACACAAGAGGTAACTAAAAGACTGTAAGACTGACTTGACTCCCACTACTCCTCTCAATCTTCCTTGACCTGAGTACTCACTAATCCTCTTCTGAACTGCCTTTCCACTCTGAAGAGACCACAAGACGATAAGTAAAGACCACTGAGTTATCTGGCAGCTGCAACAGATTCAGAGTCAGAAACTAAAGCACCTGGCCCTTCCCCTTTGTACCCTTCTATGCGTCCAACATAAAAACACTGGCTCAGAAATCCGTGTGTCTATTGCACTCGATCAGGACACTGGAAAAAAGATTGTACTCAAAGATTTTGTTAACTCCTTTCACAGCAACTCAAACGCCCCCAAATCTACCATGGAAGGAGGGTCCCTCCCAGTGCTGATGGGACTCCCAGGGATTCTCCAGTCAACTGTTATAATTATGTCCCTAAACTGCCAAGGGGAAATTAAAATGAATGGAAAGCCTTGCCGCGTTCCGGTAGATAGCGGGGGCTACACTCTCTACGTTAAACCCCACTCATTCTGGAACTTGCACATGGGATCCCAGGAAAACTGACAGAAGCCGAGAAAGGGTGAGAATTCTTACCAGAGTCAGCGCTCCTGGGTCTCTGCAGTGCCTGGTGAGAGAGGAAGGTGGTTTCAAGTGGCCCCTCTCTTTCCAAATCCTGACCCACTGGTTGTCCATCCTTTCTCTCCCAGGAACAGCAACTGCTTTTTGGCATAACATGTACCGTCAACAGAAACACATTTTCCATTCCTGTCTTCCACCCACAAATTTAGCGCCTTTTCCATCTTACACTTTGCTGACTGGTCACGTTTCCGTGTCGGGACCTTGCTGACCGGTCACGAGATAACTCGTGTCTGCACTTATATTAAGTAACTTTAAACACCTTGCTGACCAAAGTAGCCGGCTGCTGGGAGAGTTCTGGCTTGAAACAGCTGGTTATCAGGCGTTAAACTAAGCGACTTACACTGTGGTCATAACTTGTGCAGTTTGAGGTGCGACGGCAAAACTAGCACCAATTTCTTTTTCCTTCATCAGTTTCACAGATTTGTTCTTGCCGTAGCTCTCAGCAACCTCAGCACATGACTTTTTTCTTTCCTTATTAGGTTAAGAACTTTCACCTTTTCACTTAATGGAAGCACTTTCCGGCTTCTCCTTGGCATATCCGAATCGCCAGTGTTGCTGCTCATGCGCTCTGGGGTGGCTATTAAGTCAAATGACGGGGGGAGGGTCCTTAACCACAAGCAGCGCGACACCTCAACGGCGCCCGACACCTCAGACGGCCGCTCGACGACTAAGGCGGGGAGGGGCCGTAGCGGAGACGCGATTCACGTCCGGGGGGCGGGGCTGAGCAGGACTCGCGAGATTTCAACACGCTCCTCAGAGCGGTGTGCGATGTAAAGCTCAGGAATTGCTCATTTCTGGGATTTTCTATCTAACCCTTTCACACTGCAGTTGACCGCAGGTACCTGAAACTGCAGAAAGCAAAATCTCAAATAAGGGGGGGACTAATGTATACTTATTCTAGTAGTTAAGGTTCGGGGATTATCTGCGTAGCAAACTTTTGCTGATTAAGACCCTGAAATGTCTTATCAGATTGCATTATATCCAGTATGGATTTGGTGGCTTTACTTGACAAATATTAAGCACCTACTGTGTGCCAGGCATAGTTTCAGGTGTGAGGCCTACGCCAGTGAGCAGACACTAAACGAACAGGTGTGTGTGCCTACTTGTGATAAGCACCACGCGGGAAATAAAGCAGCGGAAGGCGGGAGTGGCGGGGCGGGGGTGCTTTCCTTCCATTTCTCCAGAGGTCTCGCTTTCACCGGTACTCAGGGCCTCAGCAGGTGAAGTTCCCTTTCCTGGGTCCCTCCTCTTCCTCTTAACGCCCCCTTTTGCTTGGTTTCCTCTCCCTGTTCTGCACAGCTCAGCCCCAACTCAGTTCCTTAGGGAAGCCTCTGGCCTCCGGAGGGGAGCAAGCTCAGGTTCCCCTGAGCAGCACCACCGAGCTGCTGAGCACAGTGGGCGGCCTGTGGGTGAAGTCGTTGAATGCCTCGGTCCCCTCAGACTAAGTTCAGGGAAGCAGCTGTGCGCCTTCCTCGCAGCTGAGTCGGTAGAACCTTGCAGTTTTCAGGGTAGCTACCCAACAAATGCATGCTGGATGTCTGAGTGACTTTCAGTGTACCAGAGGATCCAATTACACAGAGAAGTCCCCTTCCCAAGCCTGCTTACAAAATACTGTGCTTTATCTTGTAGGGCATTTAAATAACTTTGGCAATTATTTTTAATAGAAAGATTAATCTGAGTAATTTTGTTTCATTTGATTATGAATATCAATACTAGCTCATGATGTCACTATCTTCCACTGTAACAGTCTTCACTACTCTTTGAAACCTGTTCTGAGCTACACTTTTACATAAATCATCTTTTATTTGTAAAAGATTGAGTCATAAATAGGCAGAATCAACCCATGCTTTTATTTTCATTGCATATAAAAATTTCATATGAAGGTATTGATGTACAGTACTATCCCCATGGGCTGTAAGAGAGGCTAAGAAACCACTAAAAGAATCATCATTTGTAATGCTCACACACAATTTACCACTCTGAAAACATTATCTAAGGAAATAAAATAAAAAACAACTAAAACCAATAAGGATGTGTTTTTGTAATTATAGTGTCCCCTTTGTACTGTTTAAAACAAAAGTAATCAAATTCCTTTGGGCCAGGGCTGCTAAAATCTACAGTTTGTGTCAAAAAAATAAAACAAAACAACAAATAGGAGGCTCATTTTTCCTAAAAAAAAGAATCTCTCCTTTCACTAAGTCATGTTTTCTGAGGGCTGGGCAGCAGTAGGAGGTTTCCACAGCATCCACTGTGAAGTTTTCATAGCTTTTGGGAGCTGACTATTTGTGAAAGGTTACATTTAAAATTTGAAAGCAATATAAGTTTTGCAGAAACAAATTCTAGAGAATGGTAAATCCTTTATGCTATGTCAACTGGTATAAAAAATGTATATCATACATACTTACATATAAAAAAATTTGGTTGATTTTAGTTGAAGAAAATTTCCAGGGTTAAAAAAATGACCTTTTTTATATTATATATTCTCTTAATATGACAGGAAGAGAATGAATAGATGACTAACCAGCATGTGTGAGACCTTTGGCTCTAGTTTCAAATCAAGTTCATTTGCCTATGTGCTCTAGAAGCCAAAGATACGTTTTATAATCACTGCACAAGAATATATTTTCCCAGTAGTGTCTGAAAGTAGAAAACAAATGTAACTAACTCAAGTAGCTCCTGAACAACAGATGGGGAAAACCATCATCATATAGGCAATGATGCTTCGTGGAAAGAAGTCCTTAAGCTTGTATCTCAAAAGGGTCCCAGAATCTTCCAGAGGGTGTCTATGGTTTTGTAAAATCCAGCTATTGCCAGAAAACCAATTGATTCAAAGCTCAGATGTAAAATGCCCAGCCCTCGCCTCACCATAACCTTACTTTCAAATGCAGCAAAACAGAAGAAAATATTGGTTAAAGTTAAGGCACAGCCCTGGGACCAAAGACCTGCAGCTATGTTTTTTAAATTTATATATCTTTATGTATTTTATAGTTTTTCTTGAATTTTCCATAAACAAGCTCTAAGGTGACAAGACTATATTACAGGAAAAAAGAAAATGTACAAGGAGTATGTATACACACCATTCATTCTCTCACCAAGAGTTTCCAAATATATCAACACCATCCCATCATGGGATGATGTTTTAATAAGAACCGATAATTTACAATTAACATTACAGTATGTACATTACAATAAATACATGGTTGTAAACAGACAAACAAGACTGTATTACAGGTAAGGTCATTTGGTGAGAAAAAAATGCATGGCACAAAAAAATAAATAATGCATTCAAAAATTATCATAAAGCTTTCTGTGAAATCCATTTCATTCAAGTTTTTTTTTCTCCTTATCTGCAATTGGTTCTATCTACATTATTTTCTTGTGAATTTTAAGTGATGTAAAAAGAAAGTAAAATTAAAACAGCATTATTATGTTTAGTAACTTGCAAGCTGAAATGTACTGGTTTTATACAAACTTGGACATCTTTTCCCCATACAGTACCCAGATATTGCATTTTCCTATGGTATTTTAGGAAATGTAAAGCCACTTGTGAAAGGATGTTATCTTTAAAGCGGTGTATGATTCTGAAGCACACTTGGGCAAGAGAGGAGGAGAGAAAGGAGGGAGGGAGGCGATAAGCAGGTCGTACAGTGCATTAGTCCCTGTCTCTTGGATATTACGCATTTTCTACAATTTGATTGTCAATCAGTGGGTATCTTCACAACATGTGACCATTAAAAACCGACAAACTGGAAAAAAAAAAAAAAAGCCTCTCTTTTTTAGTGCAGTTACAAACCCTTTCAAGGTCTGGATTTGTTTGTGACATATTGCTGCTTAAAAATTTTTTTTTTCATTATTAAGATTCTAGGCACTCTGTGGGGGAAATACCAAGTATTAGGGAGAGGAGGGAATGGGACTATTTTGCAAAAAGGAATAAACCCTAGATTTTTTTGCCTTTTCTTCTACACCTTCATCAGGGATACATGAAATTAAAACAGAAACAAGTTTCCAAGAGTTCTTGTGAAACCATTTGGACAAATACAGGACTTTATTTGAAAGATTACTGCCTGATCTGTACAGGGAAAGGAGGGTGGAAATCTGATCATTAATTAACTGATTCCTGTTCTCTGTGTAAAAGATCAGAACTACGTAAGTTTTCCATCAGCGGATCTCAGGGGATTAAAACAGCCATCTTCAGCCTGGGTCATTTTTCTGGCTGATGACTTAGTTACTAATCCCCAGAAGGCTCCCTGTGACATCCCAAGTATAAATGTTTTTCAGGGTTACACCTTTTCTTAACTGTTTTATTTATTTTCCATTTAGTCAGATACCCCCTTTAGTTCTATGTCAATTCTTGGATATCAATGTGAAAAATGATTCTTTGGGTTCCAAACCCTTTACAGAGAAGGTGAACACTTTGTTAAGAGCTGAAATGGGAAGAAAGTCCTAAGTAAATAAATGCCTCAAGATGCCAACTGATGGTAAATACTGGGAATCAATCTCTAGAGTTGTAATAGATTTCTTGGTGCTAAATTCAGCCAAGAATGATCTCTTAATTTTTAATTTCAGCATAATCGTCTTACCCAACCCAGTATTTTAGGAGGGTGTTACATTAGCAAACCTCTGGTGCTAGTGGCATCATCAACTTCTTTCCTCAGGATGTTTAGAGAAGCTCTCCTCTATAAGACATATTTATGAACCAGTGATAACTGATAAAGCAATTCCTTCATGTTACGTGCCTGTCCGTTAAGGAAGGGTAGTTGCTACACTTAAAATCACTTCTTAAGATTATTCCTTATATAGTTCTTAATCCCATGGTAAAATCATAGAAACAAATACACATTAGTTGTACTGGTGTTTGTTAATATATTCTGCTAATATTGTTAAAACTGCCTAACTAGCCGTTAACTTTTCTCTGTAAATCAAGAGTAAAACCTAGTCATTCTACATGACCTCACAGTAGAAATGAATGCTAACTCTAACCTGACTACCTGTTTCATCAATCAAAATGGCAATGATATATTCAATAAGACCCTATCTAGTGAAGGTGGACAGAGGTTCAAACACACAACAGAGCAGCACAGGGGGTAAAAGTTTTTCTTACTATAAGTGACTGTGGAAACAAAAAAAATGAGCACAGCATATGTGGGTTATTACAAAGACATGCACGTGTGAAATGAGGATCTACTGACATAAGCAAAACGTTATCAGAAGACACTAAGTAGCAAAAATATCTAAAAAAGACTGACCACTTTAGCTACTGGGTATTTATATATCTTTCACTTGCTTCAGACAACACCAACTGATGATCGAGTGTCCATGAGGCTTAAGACACATTAGAAAGAACGCACACCAAAGTATTACTGGACAAATACTCACTTTGCACACCGTGAAGGAAAACAGTGGAAAGCAACTCTGCTTATCTGAAAAGGTGAAGCAAAAAGCAAAGTAAACGAAGACCTACAAAAAGTGTTTCCTGCAACATAAAATTTGTTTTTGTTTTAAAATATGGAAGTCATTGGTATATAAAACAAGGAATCACTACAAATCAGTTAATTGCTATGAACTATATAAGGTGCAAGTAAAATTCGTAAATTAGATTTATCCAGTGTAGCACAGATTTGTACTGAAAACTTGCAAGTTACTCCTTAGAAAAAAATAACCAGTGGCAGATGAAGTTCTGAACATAGTTTTTTAAATATAATACCTCAATACATTTAATAATAAAAGTAAGCTCTACAAAAAATCTGTTTTACATATCATACAAAATGTAGAGGTCAGTGCAGCTCACTGAACCACACTATTCAGTCATGTATCAGGAAGACTTGAAATTAGAAAATTATGCAATTTCTGTGGCTCATCTTCCTCCTGGTAACAGATTCACGCCGTGTCCTGTCCCTGACCCATGTGCTGCTTCATTCATTAGTTCACGCTGTCTGGGTAATGCCTTCTTTCTGCTGAAAATATTGCAAACCAATAAAAAGAAAAGAAACCTCAAGTCATATCAACTTTTGGGCTGCCTGATGAGCCACAGTCTCTTGGAAACATTTTGGAATTGGTTTTCTCTGCTTTGTCAGCTCTACCAAGCTGAAATCTTGTTAAAATGCTGTTCATGAAGATGTCCCCCTTGCTCTGATGACACAGAGGTGAAAAAACTGGTTACAATATTCCTGAGCGCCAGACTGAGTAGTCAAGGTCAGTTTTATTCAACAAACGTCCTGGCAGATGACAGTGAGGTGTGACCATGGTTGTGGCATGTGACATGCACTTTGGAAACAACTTTTCTACTTAAAAAAAAAAAAAAAAAAAAGGCGTGAAGTCTTCTGCACTGTTACGTGTCAGGAGAATGATCATCTATCACACAGGCTTCGGGCTGGCTTTCTTCTTCCCCTACTGCATCTTCCTCGACCTGCTCATCAAGGGGAATTTCGGTCGACTCCGAGTCTTGAGTACAGAGAGTCTTGGAGTCACTGCAGCTAGTGTCTTCTTCCACTTGACTTCCACTGTCCTTTTCAGTGTCTGACTCGCCATCCTCCTCTAAAGTGAGTTCAAACTGGAACTTCTCGGTCTGACCCTGCCGGCCCTCCTCCTGGTCATCAGGTGCCGGGGAGGGGCTCTGAGGAATTGTGCTCTGGTACCATTCACGATTGTCCTCCAAAGTGTCCAAAATGTCCTGGGCATCAGGATGTACAAGGTCTGCCCACGTCTCCCAGAGAGGATGAACGATATAGTCTATGAAGCCCACCTAGTTAGAAAGAAACCCAGTGTGAGTACAGCGCTTGGGACAAAGAAATAATAGAACAGGGAGATCCCACAAATACATCTAATTTGTATCAACTTATATATACAATATAGAATTTAAATAAAAATATATAAAATATAACAGGGCCTGCAAATACAACACAGAACAGAAGACTACTAACTTTACTTTGGTAAAAGAGTCACTATTTTAGGCAGCAAGCCATATAAACGTGTTGTTACTATCTGGTGATTAGTTTCTAGAACTTTTTACAACATAAAAATTCTAAAGCTGTTTATATGCTAGGGCTTGGCCTGAGGCCTGGATTTCATTTTAGAATAGGCAATTTATAAATGAATCGAGATAATTAAAATAATGCCATGTATCCATATGAATTCATCTAACTGAATTTACTTATAAATTCAGATAAATTGTTTCTATACCTATGAAAAGACTGTGAATGTAGACATTAATGAATATAATGCCGCAAGAACATATAAATGACTATATGAATATAAATCATAAGAATAAAACAAGTTTTTTGGCTTATAAACACTAATGTGCAACTGAGCTTGTAAAAATAAAGGACTTGTAAAAAAATCACTAAAATACTGTGTGATGTGGATACAATGGAATCAAATGTTCAAGTTGTTGTTCTGTTGTCTCTGAAAGCTTTCTGCTTAAGGCATCACCTGTGATTTTTCCACAGATGCATTGTGCTTGTCACACATGGGACTTATCTCCATGCCCCGCTCCCTCTCTCGGTCTCCTTGGCGGAAGAACTCCTCCATTATGCGGTCGGTCCACTGGCGGTACAGCTGCAGAGGCTTTGTTGGGTTGCTCAGGTCTGCACAATGCACCATATTCTGGAGGACCTAAAAGAGACAAATGCTTCCTCTACTCAGCACCTGCTCCTTTTTTACTAGAAATTCACATTAAATGACTGCAACACTTAAAAATACACGTAGTGTAAGATTCATTTCAAACAGCTCAACCATGATGTGTCTTGTGTGTGGTTCACACTTATATTAATAGTCTCAAATTATGCCACCTCTACCGAATCTAAATATCAAGAGGAACTATTTATGCACATGGCTGATTAAATTCAGAGCTGCTTAAGTGGCTGTTTTTGTGGGATGTTAAGAGTTTTGCGGGTTTTTTTAAAAAATGCATATGCAAATAACAAGACCGATCTGGTTAATTCTCAAGATTAAGAATTTGGATAAAAATCCTGCTTATAATTACTAAAAGCACAATTTGGGAGAAAGGAGATGTAAATCTTTTCAAAGCTAGACACACAGACACACGTGAAAATTCAAGTCGTGCTTTACCTGAATCCTGTCAGAATAATTATCAAGAAGAAGAACTCCAGAGCTGGTCACTTTCTTAGTTTCAACCATAGTTTTCAAATCAGCCAGTAAGTTCATGTGTTTTGACATGTCTGTTGCAAGTACCTTAATGGCAAAGAGTATTTTATTAAGTAAAAAAGTCCAAAGAATTTGCAAATAAAAATATTATGCAGAATGTGGGAAGAAATGGGAAACCACCATGTCATTTAACAGCAGAGTATGGAAATTCTTTACTACTTCTAGGGGCAGAGTCCTTTCCCCTTTGTTGTCAATTTTTCTGGAAGCCCAGATACACGTGTGCAACATACAGAAACATTAGGCAGTGATAACCACTTTTATGATGAAAAAGAGAGAAAAAGGTATATCCATGGTTAGGACATCATCACATATTTTTTCCATCCCTTGGACTAGAAAGTGGTTATTGAGTGATAATGAACTGATTTAAGATTGCTCAGAGTACTTCAGAAACAGACTATTCTGGGCAATTTTCTGCTTATCTAAGACAGATAGTTCTTTTCTTTGTATATACAAAGCTTAATAGAATACATTTTTGATAACCAGAGATTTTTCTGTGTCTCATAATCACCGTGAATAATATGCATAGAGAAAATATTAAAGTCACGGATGTGTTCTCAATGGCACTCTGATGGAGATTCCCCTCTACCCCCCACTTTTTGAATGGAAAAAATTCGAGCTATGGCTAGCACCCTCTGCTCTGGTCAGTCATCTTTCTCTGCCCGTCACCAGATCAGAAGAGTTCCGAAAATAAAACGAGTAATGATGGTATGCTGTCATTATTCTTTTTAATAAATTTTTATTTGATTGATTTTAGAGAGACAGAAAGGGAGAGAGAGGGACTTATTTGTTGCACCATTTATTTATGCATTCACTGGTTGATTCTTGTATGTGCACTGACAGGGGATTGAACCCACAACCTTGGTGTATCGCAATGACACTCTAACCAATAGAGCTACCCATCATTCTCAACTTCAGACTGCTAGAAGTAGAAAACCTATTGCAGAACGTCACTGCCAGCAGCAGGGGCGGCTTCTCAAACATAAAGGGCAACAACAGGTTTTGGAATATATAGTTCCTTTCATCTAACACTCATTCTTATCTTTTAAAACAGTCTGCATCACAGTTCTCCTTGCTTTTATCAGTTACTTACAATGTCAATGACCATTTTCCTTAATGATTGTCTTTGCTTTTTGGTCAAGTTCTGGAAAATGTCACAGTTTTCTTCTTGAAGCAGCTTAAAGCCCACGGCCAAATGATGATTCTCCAAGACAGAAGAATCATTGTACATCAAGGCAAGTTCAGAATCTTAAAAAAGAAAGACAAGAGATAAGATTAGCAAAGCCATTCATTCTTAATTTATCTTACTCTTCATATTCTGAGATGCGTTTGGTTTAGGATTCAATTTTCCCTAAACATCTCTGCTGGCCTTACCAATACATGACAACACCAAGGAGAGAATGTACTAGTTAATGTAACAGTGGAAAGAGCACTGGATCTTGGGAGTGAATTCTAATGCGGCTGCCATGTGGCAAGTCATTTCACCCTGCGGGCATCAGCTTTCTCTTTTTTAAAATGAAAGAAGAACTGGAACAGATGAATTTCAACCTCCCCTCCAGATCTGCCATGAGTCGCTCCATAAATTCAGCAGAATATGACATTATTCTTAATATTTGCAACATGTCCAAAGCATAAGGTGTTATATTCCTGATAACTGTGCATCGCCTGCCCAACAATGTATATAATGTAAGGATCATGTGACTTAAGATTGTTTGTACTCAGAGAGGGTACAAGAATAGTTTGGAACACAAAAAATAATAGATTTGTTCATGCTGCTCTTATTTTCATCCACAGTATAGCTTTGAAAGTAGAGGCTTTATGCATTTTTCCATTTCCTTTTCCAAGTACCGTGGCAGTCACTACACACGTGTATTGCGCTTTCTACCTGTGCACTCTGGCTTCACGCAGAGGTGGAGGTCAGGCTGCCTACATAACTGCACAGTAAAGATTCTGCTGCTCTCTCACACTGCCCTGGACCTGTGTATTTTAGGCAGTGAGAGGTCCTGCTTCTTAACTAGTTCCTGTAAACATCTCACAGACCCAGATCTATAAAATAGTCATTAAAAAAACTGATGCTTTAATCTGTTTCCACTTATGTCCTTGTAAAGACTAAAAGTGCATGTGTTTGATTTTTGTACTGACTAATGTACATAAAATATATGTGGAAATATATATTCTTTTCTAAGAAAAAAATATCCAATACTACTCAATGAATATTTTAAATGAGCTAGGGAGGAGAAGTGAGGTTCTACTGTGAAAGCTATGATTGCATTAGTACTATAGAAATAGGAATTTATGCACTGAAATTTTTTGCTCCCAACTACAGAGATGTCCAGAGTACCAGGCAGTGCATATGTATGGCATTATTGTCTTTATATTTGGATAAAGCAATAGTGTTCATGTTTTAAAGGTCAGTATCTGGTCAACCTGACTTTTAAACAGCCTATAAAAGCGTCTAACTATGAATATTTATCTATAGATAAACTTATAGAAATCAAAAATTTTAAACTAATAAAGGATCTTAGCACATGATATTATTGTTTCTATAGTAGAACCATATTGAAGAACCTATACTGAAAATAAGGTGTAACGTTTTCTGAGTGGAGGGATATTGCCTAATTAATCTATTACAGTTCTTCTAAGGGAGCAAATAAGCATGTAGATAATGGCATTAACAGAAGAAATGACTCAGGCTTATAAAAATCCATATGCCCTGTGAAGAAAGAGGAAAGAAATTCAGGCAATTGAGCCTGCAGAGTAAAAGACGAGGAGCTGCCCGGCTGGCATGGCTCAGCGGTTGAGCATCGACCTAGGGTCCAGGAGATGGAGGTTCGATTCCCAGTCAGGGCACATGCTCAAGTTGCTGGCTCAATCCCCAGCAGAGGGTGTGAAGGAGGCAGCCAATCGGTGACTCTCATCATTGATGTTTCTATCTCTCCCTTCCTTTCTCTGAAATCAATGAAATATACTAAAAAAAAAAAAAGATGAGGAGCTGTTACTTTACTAAAGAGGCTGTGGTATGAATGTTGAAACAAAGAACCTGCATTCTACTCAAGGTAAGGCTGGCCTTTCACAGAGAGGGTTGTCTAGGAGCCCTCACCAAGCCTGTCTAGGAAAGCAGTTAACTCCTGACGTTTAACAGGAGTCCAGACTGGTCAGAAAGGCCATGAAACGATTCCTTATTATATGGGTGGGCCTCTACTGCCTCTCCAATCTCTGTGCATAGCAATCAAAATAATAAATGAGAACAGGCTAAGGAAAAGTATCAGGGTACACTGCACTATATGACCTCCCTGTTCTCAGAAAGTACAGCCGATCCTAACCACTGATAACAATGCAAATTCATGAAGATGCATCTAATGTGTATGACTATTTATGTGTTAATATTTAGTTATGCTTTGATGGTTCCTGAAGGCACTCTATCATAGGGTCTTAGAAGGTAGCTGGAATATGAAATGTTATCCTTGGATAATGTAATCTTGGATAAATAAGTTAATACACCAAACTTCTAAAATGTACTTGGCTAGCCACATATTTTGGGAAATCCATGACTTTCCCAATCTTCCTATATATGAGTGAGTCACTAAAGTGCACACTTATAGGGTAGTCAGAGGCCATTCAAAGATACAAAAACAGATCTAAATATTCTAAAGATCTGAGTTAAATCTCTCAAAGCCATGCTACATTTAAAACCTTTTAAATCTGGCTGCAGCAAAGGACAGGAAATGGAAGTTGAATGCAGGAGACTACTAGAGCTAGATTGCTATAGGGCATGAGAAGGCTGTTATCCACAAACTCATGGCAAAAAAAAGTAATGCTCTTAACAAATAAGGAAATTTTTTTCTTTTTAACAGCTTTGCATTTATTTTTTTGTATATTGCCCAGCTGGCGTGGCTCAATGGTTGAGCATTGACCTAGGATCCAGGAGACCACAGTTTGATTCCCAATCAGGGCACTAGTCCGCATTGTGGGCTTGATCCCCAGTAGGGCATTTAAATCATTTACCAATTAACTTAAGTAACAAAGGAATAGAATTTCTGTAAAGGTAAAACCTCCTTGCAAAGGCCTAGCTCCAGCACTACCTAAATATTCCCTCCAGAGGCTTTATGTGCAGTGGTGTGTCAGAGATGCCCCATATTGAACAGTCTCCGCCACGCCTTATATTTCCAAATTCAGCGATGACTTCTTATTTGATGAAATGTCACCCACCAGTGAGAAAAAAATTTAATGGTTAAAAAATACTAAAAAGAGAAGTTCCTGCTGCCCTTATTAGGAGATTCACATAGGAACGAGCAGGGCTGGGCATGGTGGAGAGGAAAGGAGCAGTTCCAGCCTCTGAAAAGTGAGGACGGGTTAACATTAATGCTGATAAGTTTTTTTTCTTTAATATAAAACACAGGGGCAATATAACTGCCAGCTTTTACTTGGATTACCTTTGTGCACTAACATGACAACACATTATTTCTGTAGAAGTACTGCAATGAATGTTGTTCAAACAGCTTGCGCCTCATGGGATACAATAATCATCTTCAGAAGTAAATTACATTAAGACACACTCTTGTTAAAATGCTGACTTACACATCTCAAAAGAACTTTATGGTCCTGGGAACACCCCCAAGTATATAAAGATCCTCACTCTAAAGTGTACAAAGAAATACTACCTTCTGCAAAAATAAATGAACTTGACTCACTTGTATTGATCAGAAACTGATTTGACACACCAGGATGATCTACGTCATGTATTGCACTGGCAAAAATTGCTGCAAGAATCTCCAAATCTGTAAACACAGCCTGGAAAATCAGACAATATAGATAACATCACTGTTCTGTAATAACACAAATTAAGGTTTAAACAAATGGGAACTTACTGCCTAGAAATTGATGGAAAACTAAATGAAATTTCAAAATATATTATCCAAGTATATCAGGAAGAGTATTCCTTCTGATAATGAGTTACTCATGAACTTTGTAAGTGTAATCTTGGAAAAAAATGTTTTACCTAATATTATTACAACTTATGATCAAAACTCTCCCATTGATTATGTATTTTTAATTATTACAAAAGGAGTATCTGAGATTATTTTTTAAAGAAAATAATGAACAATTCTTTTCTTTCTTTCAAACCAGGGTTTTTCAACTTCAGCAGAATTCACATTTTGAGCCGGTTGATCTTTGTTATGAAAAGTAGTCTGTGTTCTGAAGGATTTTTAGCAGAATCCCTGGCCTTTACCCATGAGATGTCAGTAGCACGTACCACCCCCCAGACATGACAGCCAAAAATGTCTCCACTTATTGCCAAATGCCCCTGGAGGGTGGGAGGAGAAGGAAAGGACAGGAATCACTCCCAGCTGGGAACCACTCACTCAAATGATGAGGTATTGACATAGTTTTATAATGAAAACAATCTGAACTATAAAATATATTAGCAAATAAGAAACTTCCCCCAAATGACTAAGGAAATAAAATTGCTTAAATAAACATTTAATGAAACAACTTCTTAGGATTTGGTAAAATTAAAGGGTTTCCTTCTAATCAACTCTATGAAAAATATCAATGCATTCTTAT